>NC_052164.1:69765353-70366950 GCF_902713615.1 Scyliorhinus canicula | reverse complement strand
AAGCATTGCTCAGCATGCGGAGTGAAGCAGGAGAGTTAGAGGCGAATTGGAGGATTAAAAAGACAGACCTGGTATTGTTAATGTTAAAAGCATTTCATTATTTCAGTGACTGCTGTGTTCAAATTAATTTTTATAAACTGGTGCAGCATGATCAAAAAAAGATCAAACTGGCTCTCTCCACCATCTAATTGCCTATGCATACGATAACAACAGTAATGGCAGCAGCAACAAGGGCAGGAACAGCAATTCCCATTCTATAATGCTTCTCCTCACACGGAAGTGTCAGAGCCCTTGACCAGAGGAAGGATCGGCGTCAGCAGGGGTTGGGAATACTGCGTGGCTATGATCGAAGGCTTGTTTGATGAGAGTGGTTACAGGGAAACTTCTGAAAGATGGGAGCGAGGAAGAAGGTGGGCACGGTTTGGGGCAAGAATCCAAAGAACTCAGTTGCCCAGAGTTTCAGTCACTCAGGTTCACATTCAGTCCTACACTTGCAAGCTCACACACACTGATGCGCATATTTTAAGCTCTTTTTCAATCGCACAGATATGTATGCCTTTGCCCTTCACTCCCAATGGGTGGTATCCCCCCAGTCCCAAGGAGGCATGTTTGAAGGCAGCACTATAAGCAAGTTAACAGTAAATGTTGGTCAGTTAATGCCATCATGTGTTCCTGTCTCTCAGCAATCTTGCTGGAGGCAGGTAAATATCAACAGCGATGGTTAGCCAATAAGAATCAATTAAGGCACTAATGAAGGGAACTCAGAGAATCAAGAGATCCTTGCTGGCATTGGAGTGGTTTCCTGCTGGGTGACAAGCCCAGAAGCTCCATGGAGACAGCCTCAAGGCAGATGGCCAGTTTACCATCAGAGATCATGCCACATTGATGAGACAATCCTCCAGAGCATTTTCCACTCCACTCAGATGGGCCCATTACCTTTGTCCCTCTTTTTTTGGAGATTTTGTGCATGCTTCTGAAGACATCTCCAGTTTGAGGTACCCCGTCCTTTCCTTTCTTCCTAAGTAGTGCCCATATCTCTGGTGAGGCTATTGATCTTTCAAAGCCGTGGACACACTAATGAGGATTGCAACTTTGAGCCCATCCATCATCTTTCATTGAACAGCAGTCCGTGAGTTGCCCATTATGGCCATCCCCTGGAAGGTGGCACTTTAGTGCACACCGTAGCCCTGTGAGGGATTGAATCCTGGAAATTCACCCGGCTCCTGAAAATAGACAATCAGCAGGAGATCACAACCGGAGATTGCACGGATTCACACTGGTTAGCACTGTTGCTTCACTGCACAGGGTCCCAGGTTTGATTCCTGGCTTGGGTCACCATCTGCGCGGAGTCTGCACGTGCTCCCTGTGTCTGCGTGGGTTTCCTCCAGATGCTCTCGTTTCCTCCCATTAGTCCCGAAAGATGTGCTGTTAAATAATTTGGACATTCTGAATTCCCCCTCTGTGTATCCGAACAGGCACCGGAATGTGGCAACTAGGGGCTTTTCACAGTAACTTCATTGCAGTGTTAATGTAAGCCTACTTGTAACAATAAAGATTGTTATTATTATTAATAAGTTGTAACAATGGTAAATTTGCATGATTCTCCAAAGCTGCTGACTGGAAACACCCAGTCAAAACTAAGGTATCAGCCTTAGCGAATCTGGCAAATTTATTTTGTGGTCAGAAGGTAAAAAGGAAAGATGCTCATGAGCATTTTCAAGATAGATTTGTGGGTAGTAAGGGAATTAAGAATTATGGGAGGGTGGTGCTCATGTAGAAGAATAGGCAAGATTTTGGCAAATGTCGGGGATTGCTCTCAGGGCCATATAGCTTTCTCCCCTGTTTTGTATGTTCTTACATTCTTATGTAAAGAACATCCAATGTTCGAGTACCTCAGGACTTCCCAAAAGCGATTTACAGCCAACAAAGTGCATTTTAAGTGTAGTTACTGTCGTCATGCAGGAAACTTGACAATCAATTTGCGGAGAACAAAGTCCCACAAATAGAAATATAATAATGAGCAGACAATCTATTTTAGCCTTTGTCCTGTTCAATGGTTTGTTTCATCTGTGTTTGATTATTCTAGTTTGGTAGCTGATCCCTGATCAGCTTTTCTTAACTCTCCATTGTTTAAGCAATCAATCGAGAGGTAAGAAAAGCTGATCAACCTCCAGCAAAGGTCTCAGGTTCCCTGCAAACACCTTGGGCGAAATTCTCCCAAAACGGGAAAAATCGTCAAACCGCCGTAAAACCCGGGCGGGTTTTACGGCATCGCGCCCCTTCCCGACGGGGGACCGATTCTGGTCCCCCGTCGGGGCTAGCAGCCCGACGTCGGAGGCTCCGACAAGTCGGGCTTAACGAAAATCGTTAAACCCGCTTGTCGGATTTAGCGCCGGCTGACGCGTCATATGACGTCAGCCGCGCATGCGCAGGTGGGAAGACGCCACCCGCGCATGCGCGGGTGACGTCATCGCGTTTTTGCGCGAAACCCGCGCATGCGCGGTCCGGGTTGCCCCTCAGCCGCCCCGCGTATTGATACTGCGGGGCGGCGGAAGGACAAATAGTGCACGGGCATCGGGCCCGCTGCCCGCGATCGGTGGGCACCGATCGCGGGCCCATGGCACCCTTGGCACGGCCGTGGTACTGCCGTGCCAATCGGTGCCATGGTTATTTTTTTCCAGGTGGTCACGACGTTTTTACGAACGGCAGGACCAGGTGTGTTTGCCGTTCGTAAAAAGGTCGTAAAGGGCTGGGACTTCGGCCCTTCTAACAGCTGTGAATCGCTGCCGGCCGTAAAAAAACGGCGGCAGCGATTCGTGTCGGGATTTCGGCGGGGGGGTGGGAGAATAGCGGGAGGGCGTCAAAAAAGTCGGGAAGGCCCTCCCGCTATTCTCCCACCCGTCGTGGGGGGCGAAGAATTTCGCCCCTTGTGTATTGCAATCCTGTAAATTTGAAGATATTTCAAAGTTCTGTGTATGAAGTGTTCATATTTAGAACTAGAGTCATCTCTGCGTTGTTCTGAGATTAAGAAGATATGCAGCAAACCAACGAATATGTAACAGCGATGTTGAAGAATAAATGTTAGCCATATTGAACCATCCTCCCCATTCAATTTCGAAATAGTTTCATGAAATCTTATACATCTACCTGAGCAGATAGCAGGACCCAAGTTAATGTCTTATCTGCAGGTTTACAGCTTCAAAAGTGTGGTATTCCCTCAGTAATGAACTCGAGTGTCAGTCTAGATATTGTGTGCAGTCTCTTGAGTGGAGCTTCAATCCATAACTATTTTTATGTGGAAAAAAATAATTATTCTGCTTTCAGTAAAGTTACAATAACCTTTCCTCGCTCCCAATGTGACAATGTGAGGAAAGTCACTTTCTCAGCCATTGTTGGACTTCAAGAATGTCTCCACTTGAACCCACAATCCAGAGACCTGAGTACAGCCAGCAAGCCACAGGCCACACTTGCATATTAGGAGCTGCTGAAACGGTTGTAGCATTCAACCAATTACAAAAGTGCATTGCATTAACACCATTATATATAACAACAACTTGCATTTAAACAGTGCCTTTAGCAAAGCAAAACATTCCAAAATTCTTCACGGGAATGTTATCGGACAAAATCTGACCGCAAGCCACACAAAGGAGATATCAAGCACTCGAAGCGGTAACTCTATTCCTCTCCTTAATAGATGCTACCAGGTCTGCTGAGCTTTTCCAGCATCCTCTGTTTCTGGCATGCGCGGTTGCCGTCCTCCTCGCGGGCGCCCCGCTAGACATGGAGGATTGATCTTGCGGGGCGGCGGAGGAAAAGAGTGCGTCCTTTAGAGACGCCGGCCCACCGATCAGTGGGTACCGATCACGGGCCAGACCCCTACTGAGCAAGCCTGGTGCTCGATCCTCCCTCCCCCCCCCCCCCCCCCCCCACAGGCCGCACATGCAGCGTTTGCACACTGTTCACACCGGCAGCGACCAGGTGTGGTTGGCGCCGGCATGAACCCGTCCAATTGGGCAGGCCACTCACCCCATCCGGGCTGGAGAATCACCGCTCGCCCGTTAGAAACGGCGAGCGGCGATTCTCCGAGCGGCCTGTCGTGAAACGCGGCATGCCGTTTTGGGGGGTGTGGGAGAATCGCGTGCGGGTACCCGGGTGGCGTGGCGGGAATCGCCCGGCACTCCCGTGATTCTCCCACCCGGAATGGGGGTCGGAGAATTGCGCCCTATATTTTGCTTATTTTTAGGCGATATCAAGATGGGTGACCACAAAATGTGGTCCAGGAGGTAGGTTTAAGAAACATCACAAAGGAGAAGAGTGAGGTCATAGACATAGAATTTACAGTGCAGAAGGAGACCATTTGGCCCATCAAGTCTGCACCAGCCCTTGGAAAGGACACCCGACCTAAGCCCACACCTCCACCCTATCCCACATCTCCACCCTTTCCCTGCCTATCCTTTTGGGACACTAAGGGCAATTTAGCATGGCCAATCCACCTAACCTGCACATCTTTGGACTGTGGGAGGAAACGGGAGCAAACCCACGCAGACAACGTGCAGACTACACACAGATAGTGACCCAAGCCGGCAATCGAACCTGGGACGCTGGAGCTGTGAAGCAACTGTGCCAACCACCGTGTTACCGTGCTTCACAGGTAGATGGGCACATATGTTTTGGGGAGGGGAATTCCAAAGGTTATGGCTCACGCAACTGAAGGCACGGGTGCCAGAAAACTGGGGGTCACAAGAGGCCAGAATTATAGGAAATCTCAGAGGACTGGACGGCTTAAGGACAAGACACAGATGGGAGGGGTAGGGTCATGGGAGGATTTGTGAACCAAGCTGAGAATGTTAAAATTGAGCTGTTGCCTGTATGTGGAGCCAATGCAGTCCAGTGAGCACAGAAGCGATTGGTGCACGTGACTTATTTACAGTCTCATACTTGCACTTATGCACGCAGAACATAATTGCAGGCTGAATGTACAGGTGATAATTGCTGGGTGTATAATGAATTTAATAGCACGCGTGCACTTTACAAACCTGCCATTTGATTAAGTGTTCCTCACATCACAGGGGTTTCAGTGGCTCTTGTGTACATTGCAGTACATCAATCTATAAAAAGAACAGTCTTTAGACTGCAGAATGAGCAAATAATGCCCACCTGGCCACAGGCCAGGAATATCTGCCCATTTTATCGAATAAATAGTTTCCATTTATTTCTGATGGTTTTTTTTTGTTCTGCTTATAAAAAGATGCATCTGTCAGTGTCAGTGCCGCCTTCTGTACTGACTGATCTGCTATTCTCTGAGAAGACGACTAATTCCTGTGGGTTTTGCCACTAAATAAAGCTGCAGCCAGCTCCACAGACAGGCTCATTAAACTCAAAGGATTTTTTTTTGTTTCATATACGCAGATTAAAGTAATACAGAAAAGGCTCATGGTGAGAATGAAGAGGTCAATCCCTAGCGAATAGCTTCCTGATTTGAAAGAATGCTTTCTTTTTTGTAATTTTGAAAGTAAAGAAACAATCTGCATCTATGTAGCACCTCTGTCACAGCTCTTGGAAACACCGGAAAGTGCTTCACGTAGATTGAACTATACTGTTAACTTGTGGATTAAACAGCAGCCATGTTGAGCGCAGCAGGTTCCCCAAATAACCAATGGAGGAAAGGGAGGAATTTATACGGTGCCTTTCACATCTGCAGGAAATGGATTACTTTTGGGATGTAGTCACTATTCCTAAGAAAGCAAACAGGGCAAGCAATTTATCCAATACAGGATCCCTTAAAGAACAAATTGGAGGAATGGATGGCCAGTTAACCTGTTTCAGGTGGATACATGTTGGCCAGGTCTCGAGAGGGGGGAGGGTCAGCGGTGGCACGGTGGCACAATGGTTAGCACTGCTACCTCACAGCGTAAGGGACCGGGGTTCAATTCTCAGGAGGTGTATCTGGTGGTCAGAAAAAATAGAAGAAAATTATGCTGGTCAGGAATATTGACATGACCCCCCAGCTTCCCGCTGTTTTCCCCAGAGGTTGGCAACCCAACGGTAATGGTGGAAAGTCAATTACACTTGGAACAATGAGGCCCCATTACTCTCATTATTGAATGGATTAGCAATCTTTTTCACAAGGGAAATTGCTCATGGCTCTCAGCACCCCCCACCACCCCCCCCCCCCCCCCCAACCGCCTCACGCACACACAAATCTGTTTGTAACCCAAATATGGTCCCATCTTCAGAAAAAGTACTGAGGTGGCAAAATTCAATCCAAAGGGTCGAACCAATCCACACCAGGCCAATATTTCACAAATATACAAAACCTTAATTAAATGTCTTCAGCATGAAAAGGGGGGAAACCGAAAGAGCTGGATTAAAATCTGGTTGGAAATGAGATTAAGGTTTAGAGATCTGAGGATAAACATGTTGTACTAAACATCACTAAACTGCTGGGCCCATTAATATACCATGTAGTCTGGAGGATTAAATGAGGATACTGGATATTTTGTCTGATTTCTGCTTGGGGTCAGGTGGTATTTTTACGGCACCTCCCTCAGGGGATTGCAAGGGTTCAACAAACACTCCACAGTCCATGGATTTGCACAAGGCCCGTAGCTGGAATGGGTTTGATGGGCCGAGTAACCTTTTCCCATTCAATTTTTTCCTATGTCCTCACAATGTGTGGTCAAATGTGCTGCCTTTGGGATGAGGACAAAGTGCTGCCTGTTCCTGAATGGAAAGATCTGTACATTAACTACCAGAGCAACGCAGTCTGACCCCAGTAGTGTATCTAAGAGAGAAGTTATCATTGTTTACTCATGCAGATGAAGATCCATTGCTGAAGCATATTGCATTGAACTAAACTGGCCAGTAGCAATGGAGGAGTTGATCAGAATACATAGATATCGGAAAACCACATGGCCAATTATATGCACACTGCAAAACCTTCATTGTTCAAACCCACATCACTGACACTAACTCCAAGGATGAAAGCTGATGGGATTAACTCAAACGGCCATTTAGCAGCACGGTAGCGCAAGTGGATAGCACATAGCACTGTGGCTTCACAGTGCCAGGATCCCAGGTTCGATTCCCCGCTGGGTCACTATCTGTGCGGAGTCTGCACGTTCTCCCCGTGTGTGCGTGGGTTTCCTCCAGGTGCTCTGGTTTCCTCCCACAGTCCAAAGACATGCAGGTTAGATGGATTGTCCCAAAAAAAGGGACAGGAGGGGTTAATGGGTTGCGGGGATAGGGTGGAAGTGAAGGCTTACGTGGGTCGGTGCAGACTTGATGGGCCGAATGACCTCCTTCTGCACTGTATGTTCTATGTTCTAAATTGGCCTTGCTCCGAAGAATAAATAGCAGATCCTACAGTTAAGTGACTGTGGTGTAGACCCAAGGGCCATTGCGCATACTGCTAGAATAAGTCTTTATATTCCACCAAAGTAAATGTGGGGAGGAGGTTCCCTGTGTTTACACTCTGTGCTACACGACAAAATCCCCGCAGAACACAAGGATCAGTGAAGGCTTTGCTTCCAAGCTGCCAACAAAAAAGCCAAGTAAGAAGTGCCCGGAAACACACACTCCTTCAAGGTGAAATTAACAATCCTGTTCTCCTTCCTTTGTGTTGAACTGAAGTTAGGATCGTGGTGTTCAGGGAAGCACGATCGTGCAGTGGTTATCACTGTTGCCTCACGGCGCCAAGGACTCGGGTTTGATCCCGGCCCTGGGTCACTGACCGTGTGGAGTTTGTACGTTCTCCCTGTTTCTGCTTGGGTCGCACCCCCACAACCCCAAAAAGATGTGCAGGGTGGCAGCACGGTGGCTCAGTGGAAAGCACTGCTGCCTCACGGCACTGAGGTCCCAGCTTCGATCCCGGCTCTGGGTCCGTGTGGAGTTTGCACGTTCTCCCCGTGTTTGCGTGGGTTTCGCCCCCCACAACCCAAAGATGTGCAGGGTAGGTGGATTGGCCATGCTAAATTCCCCCTTAATTGGAAAAAAATAATTGGGTACTCTAAATTTATTTTTTAAAAAGATGTGCAGGGTAGGTGGATTGGCCACGCTAAATTGCCCCTTAACTGGAAAAAAAAAAGAATTGGGCACTCAAAATTAATTTTTTTTTTAAATCTTGGTTCCCGAAATTCTCTTCCAATGAGACAAAATCCCTAAAAGGCCTTCAAGGGGGAATCGGATTCTAGTTTCTGAAACGGAAGAATGTGCAGAGTAGCATTACCTCATCTGTGTCAGAAGATTCAGGGATTGAAAGCCACTCCAGGTAGCTCCAGCGAGGAGAAACTGGTGTTCTGTCTCTGAAATCTAGGCTGACATCCAGCAATCTTCTTACACTTGGTGGGGATGGGTGGCCCATTGTGACCGCCCATAACAACCCACCTCCCACATTGGAGTCAGCACCCAATTGGCAGGTAGAAAGGTGATGTGCATTCAAATATCGGCCTTTCAAGGCTGTTAATAAGCATTTGAAAACTTCCACTATCTTGTACTGCTCTCCGAGAGAAAAGAAGATCCCAAAAACAACAAGTTTCCTTTCGGGAGGCTGGACTATCATGCCTGGGTGGGGGGGGGGGTGAGCCAGATGTGCTTCACAAGCTGCTGGTTTGCTCCCAATGTTTTACACTGGCTTCTGGGAGCTCAGTTGGGTCTATTGTGATGGTGCCAAGTGTTATTGATATCTTTGATGACTGCAAATCATGTGTGTACAACATAGGGGTGGTTGCTGCCAACTGCCCAGCATCATTCTGCAATGTTGGCAGACTATCCTTGTTCAGCAAGCAAGTCTTTTCATATGCAAATAAGACGTCAGAGCTGCACGCGGCGTTTGATGCTAATGAGGACAGAAAATGCTGGAAATGCACCGCAAGTCAATCAGTGTGCGAAAGCGAAAGAAAGGCTAACATTTTGGGTGAGGCCCTTTGGCAGAACTGTCAAGTTGTGATAAGGGGTCACAGCTGCAACATTGTCCTGTGTTCAGCTGCTATTTTATTGCCGAGGGGTTCTTGCTGCCATCTTGTGCAGTCAGCAGGCATACCGAACAAAGCTTACCCGATTCGTTAAGTTGCTTGGTCATTCGGCCAAGCCCCACATAAATGACATTCCTGGCCACTGGCATTAATTGACCCCCCTCTCCCGACTCCCCGCTCAAAATTACATGGACTGAGGCAGTCTGTTTGGCGGTCTATGTTGGATCCCTCTCTTTCTCTGTTCACAAAGCCACGCTTCCCCTCTTTGCTCTCAAGATAAAACTGCATCTTTCTGCAGCTTCTCCTCCTATCTCTCTTCTTGCTCTCCTCAAGTTCATTTTGCCCATGACTCCTGGTCTCTCTACACTATTTCCACCAAAATTTGAACACTGGCCCTCTCTTCCTGGCTCCCATCATTAAGCTGATACTGTGAATGGTTCTACCTTCTTAGACACCATCCCTTTCCCTTTCAAATCTGCCATTGTCACCTATCTCCTCAAAAGTTAGACTGGTGGGAAATCGGCCGGTCGACCGCGGAAAATCGCCGCAGGGGCCTATTTCAATGGCCCACGACCGGCGCCGCGTCGATCGCGCGCGCGCGGCTTGCGGAGATTCTCCGGTCGCTCCAAGCCCTCTCGGCGTCAACTCCGATTCTCCGAGCCGGCGTGGGCTTGGAGAATCCCGGCCATAGTGTTCAATTCTGGTCACCACACCACCAGAAGGATGTGGAGGCTTTGGAAAGGATACAGAAAAGATTTACCAGGGTGTTGCCTGGTATGGAGGGCATTAGTTATGAGGGGAGGTAGGAGAAACTTGGTTTGTTCTCACTGGAACGACGGTCCGGATTGTTCCTATTTTCTCTGTTTCCATGTGAACCGTACATGGGAAGGGATTCTGCAATACGGCGGCTAAGTGTTGACGCCGGCGTAAACACCGGAGTGTTTAATGCCGGCGTCAATGGGCCTCTTGGCCTCAAGTCCGATTCAATCCCGGCCATGATCTGGGCACTAGATTATCTCAGGTAGGACGTACAAGGATTCTGCTTCTCTGTTGGAATTACCTTCTCCCTCTCTCCTAATTTTGGAAACATCTGGAACACACAGAAGTGGAAACGATGTGAGAACATCATTTCATTGGCTGCCTGACACCTGTGAGAAGGATGGCGAGCCATTGATGTGGTTCCCCAGATACGAGCAGGTGCATTTGGTTAGTGCGATGAGGATGGAGCAACAATGTCAACCATTCCTTTAGTCACTCTGCAGGTTGCGAGGGGCATCAACATGATACTGGTGTTGCATGTTCCTCTGCTGTGCATAGAAGGGTATATATTTTAAAAAGGCTCCTTTGATTACAGGCAATATCCCAGTTCCTAAATTTGCAAACAATTAACTCCCCCACACCGCCCCGCCCACTTCAGATATTTAAGAAGATAGCTAGTCCTTCCCCACAGTCAAAGCTTGATGAGCATTCCAGTCAGCTAACAATGACACTAAAAAGCATGCCGTATGCCTTCTTGACTACCTTCTCCACCTGCGTTACCGCTTTCAGTGACCTGTGTACATGTACACCCAGATCCTTCTGCCTATCAACACTCTTAAAGGTTCTGGCACGGTAGCACAGTGGTTAGCACTGTTGCTTCACAACGCCAGGGACCCGGGTTTGACTCCTGGCTTGGGTCACTGTGTGTGTGGTATCTACGTGTTCTTTCTGTGTTGCGTGGGTTTCCTACGGGACAAGTTCCAAAAGACATTCTGAATTCTCCCTCATTGTACTCGAACAGGCTCCGGAGTGTGGCTACCAGGGGATTTTCACAGTAACTGCATTGCAGTTTTAATGTAAGCCTACTTGGGACAATAATAACGATTATTATTATTATTATTATTATTAACTGTTTTATTATTTATTATTATTAACTATTTTGCATCTGTATTGGACCCTCCAAAATGCATTACCTCACATTTTTTCCTGATAGAAATCAAACATTATGAGTGGCATAGACGGAGTGGATAGTCAATTACGAGGGGGGCATGAATTTAAGGTGTGGGGGGCAAGGTTTAATGGAGATGTACGAGGCATGTTTCTTACACAGAGGGTGGTGGGAGCCTGGAACTCGCTGTTGGGGAGGTACTGGAAGCAGATACGATAATAACTTTTAAGGGCATCGTGATAAATATAGGAATAGGATGGAAATAGAGAGATATGGGCAGGGATTCTCCGAAGTCCCGGCCAAATGTTGATGCTGGCGTAAGCACTGGAGTGGTGTACTCCGGCGTCAATGGGCCTTCTGGCCCAGCAATTCACTGGTTTTTAGGGGGCTAGCACGGCGCCGGAGTGCCTCCCCCGGAGTCAGATCCCCCCGCCCCCCCAACCAGGGGGGCCACAGTGGCTGCAGATCCGAGCTCCGGCTGGGTGGTACCAGGCTTGAACCACGCCAGCAGGACTCAGCAGGCTTTCAGCCCGTCGCCCGTGGAGAATCACCGCTGGGGCCTATTTCAGTGGCCCCCGACTGGCGCCGCGGGACCGCGCGGATCCAATTGGCGCTGCATAGCGGGAATTTCCCCCGGCTCGGAGAATCCCGGCCATAGTCACCAGAAGGGTGGGGGGTTTTAGTTCAAATGGGCAGCATGGTGGGTGCAGGCTTGGAGGGCCTGTTCCTGTGCTGTAATTTTCATCGTTCTGTGTAAGAGTAGGCCATTCGGCCCTTTGAGCCTGCCCCCACCATTCACTATGACCATGGCTGATCATCCGACTCAATAGCCTGTTTCCATCTTCCCACCATATCCTTGGATTCCATTCAGCCCCAAGAACTCTATCAAACTATTTCTTGAAAACATACAAAATGTTTCATCCTCAACTGTTTTCTGGGTAGTGAATTCCACTGCCTCACCACTCTCTGGGTGAAGAAATTTCTCCTTATCTCATTTCTGGCCTCCCCCACCATTGGGTACATCCTTCCTGCAGCTACCGTGTCTCTTCCTGTTTGAATTTTATGTGTTTCTATGAGACCCCCACTCGCCCATTCTTTTAAACTCTAGCGAATATAATCCTAACTGACTCTATCTCTCCTCATATATCAGTCCTGCCATCCCTGAAATCAGTCTGGTAAACCTTTGTTTCACTCCCTCTCCTGCAGGAACATTCTTCTCAATTCAGCTAAGTTTCTCTACATTCATTGAACAACAACCTATTGTAATGTGGGACACCTGAAGAACTGTAACCTAAAGGGTTACAAACCAAGAGCTAGGAAGTGCGATTCAGATAGATAGCTCTTTTGGGGCCATCATAGACATGATTGGATGAATGGTTTCCGTCTGCGCCATAAGTTTTTATGTTGAGAGTTTGCAGCCAATTAGCACTCAACAAATCCAACAAACAGCATCAAGAACTAATCATATACTATATTTTAGTCCGGTGGCAGACAGATCAATTCCGACCACCAAGAATAATTCTCCTTGGACAGCACGGTGGCACAGTGGTTAGCACTGCTGCCTCACAGCACCGGGATCCCAGGTTCGATCCCGGCTCTGGGTCACTGTCTGTGTAGAGTTTGCAGATTCTCCCCGTGTCTGCATGGGTTTTACCCCCACAAGCCAAAGATGTGCAGGGTAGGTGGATTGGTCATGCTAAATTTCCCCTTAATTGGGGAAAAAAACAAATTGAGTACTCTTTTTTAAATAAAGAGAAAAAAAAGAATAATTCTCCTCTAGTCAACAAAAAATATTTTCAAGTATGCTGCAACCTTTCCCGTCCCTCAGTTGCATCCCAAAACCATCCTTGTGCGTAAATTACTTTGAAATGCAGTGACTGTAGTTATTATGACACAAATTCAGTTATTATCTCTCAGCAGATCGGCTTTCTTTTCCAGTAACTGACACCCTGAGACCTCTGGTAAATATTTGCCAAGCAGCATTTGCATTCAGCTAAGGAAATCTAATTGCACAATTATGCTGTAGTGCTTTCTGCGTCTGAGGCGAGTCTCACTAATCCCTGTGTCTGCAAATGGCTATAGAATTACAAGCAGTTGCCTTTGTGATTTTCCTAATTTCCCTGAGGACTGTACCATGTCGTGGGGGGATGAAAGCCAACAGTCAGTAATGACTGACTGAATTAAAAGCAATCAAATCTACAGCGCCAATAAAAGAACGGATGAAGGTTGGTGACGAGTCTGAGTTGCCAACGTGCTCCACCCATCTCTTCTCTGTGGATGCTTTGAATCGATCCTTTGCAGAACAGTTTCAATTTCTATCACGGCATTTTAGGCCAGTGAGACAATATTCAGCTTCCTGGAATCACAGCCCAGATGGAGCAGTAAGATGAAAGAATTCTCCCGCCTTCTCAGCCAAATGAATAGCAAGAGGGTGGGATTCTCCAAATCAGTCTGATTTAACTCATTCCCATTAAAACTGGAGACAACCAAGCTGAGCTAATTCCTGTAGCTGAGCACTGTGTCACAAATTGGGTCGAGTATGGATGACGAGCTGTGCTTTCCCAATCTCGAATGAGGAAACCCTACCTTCCCTCGTCAGGTCAGCTGGCTTTTACCCTGACTGAAGAAAATCAGGAGGACAGAGTGTCTACTGAAAATGCTGGAAACACTCTACAGGTCAGGCAGCTGCTGTGTCGGGAGAAACAGACTTAATGTTTCAGGTCTGTGACCTTCCCTCGGAACTGGGAAAAGTTAGAGATGAAATAGGTTTTGAGAAAGGGGTCCTTGTCGCACCCCACCCCTTACTCGGAACCTATTTCATCTCTCGCTTTTCCCAGTAGTCCTGATGAAAGGTCACAGAGCTGAAATGTTATTGTTGCTTCTGTCTCCACCGCTGCTGCCTGACCTGCTGAGTATGTCCAGGATTTTCTGCTTTTATTTCTTATTTCCAACCTCTGCAATGTTCTTCTTTTTGAAATTAATATCTACTCAAGGCACTTCTGTTGATCTGATAGTTTAAAATAACCCATGCATGGCAAGGTCACAATTTAGTTATCGATGAAAAAAGCCATCCAGCTCACCCCAGTTCATCCATCAGAATAAAAATCTGCAGCCAGCTCATCACCAGGTCTGTTTGTTAAATGATTCTAGGACCCTGTCCTCCAAATAGAAAATAATTGCGTGTTGATTGCTCTTTGTATGAAGAGTAGCTGCTTGGCATCAGCCAGAAATGTCCATACAATCCCTACAATGCAGAAAGAGGCCATTCGGTCCATCGAGGCTGCTCCAACCCTCTGAAAGAGCACCCTGCCTAGGCCCACTCCCCTGCCCTATCCTTGTAGCCCCACCTAACCTGTATATCTTTGGACATTAATGGACAAATTAGCCTGGCCATTCCACCTAACGTGCACATCTTTGGACTGTGGAAGGAAACTGGAGCTCCCGGAGGAAACCCACGTAGACAAGGGGAGAACATGCAGAGTCCACACAGTCGCCCAAGGCTGGAATCAAACCTTGGTCCCTGGCTTTGTGTTAATCACCGCGCCACCCCGTAAATGTGCTTATTGTATCAGTGCCTATTAACACAGGTTAACCTGAGGGATTGATTTGATTTGCCTTTGCCACATCGTTCATGGGAGGTAATATTTTAACCTTGAATGATGGTATAAAATGGCCAATGTTGAATTAGCCACACATTGTAGACTTTGCCTGATTCTCCCTTTTATGGGCTTCAATGATACAGTACACTTGAAACAATGGCTGTGAAGCATTTGAGACATCCTGTAATTTGTATTAAAAAATGATATAACAGCAAGTTCTTAATAATAATAATCTTTAGTGTCACAGGTAGGCTTGCATTAACACTACAATGAAGTTACTGTGAAAATCCCCTAGTTGCCACACTCCTGCGCCTGTTCGGGTACATCCAGGAAGTTTCTTCGTTAATAATAATGCAGCGATCAAATGGTACTTGTGTTCTCAGATTGAAAGATTTACTCTCATTGAAGAAAGTTAACAACTAGCTTCAGCTATACAACGTGGCACATCTTAGCACCAGCCATCACCGACCTCCTTTCGATCACAGACACCTTGCAGGTGAAGATCCCAGTGATATAACACAGGGTGAGGCGCTACGTATTTATGACAGAGGACTTTAGTTTTGGTGGTTGATGATCAGTTGCAGAAATCAATTATGTTGTGTGTCCTACTATAGTAGATTGGGTATAGAACATGCATTCAATCCAGGGCTGTTGCTACAATTGCAGCTGCAACCGATGGAGATCACAATTATATCAAACAGGCAAATTCGGAGCAGCAGGAGGAATTTGCTCTATCATTTAATAAGACCATGGCCAATCTGATTATGGCTTTAACTCCACATTCCCATCTAACAACGATAGCCTTTATAGACTCTGCAATTGGGCAACACTTGCCAAACAATCCTGAATGTGCTAATAGCTATAGTGAAGAAGAAGAAGAACCCCTGTAGGGCTGAAGGAGGCCATTTAGTCCATCAAGTCTGCACCGACCCTCCAAAAGTGACTCCTACCTAGGCCCAAAGCCCAGCCCTATAACCGTAACCCCTTAACCCCAACCAACGTTTGGACACTTAGGGACAATTTAGCATGGCCAATCTGCCTAACTTGCACATCTTTGGACTGTGGGAGGAAACCAGAGCACCCGGAGGAGACCCACGCAGGTACGGGGAGAACATGCAAACTCCACACAGTCACCCAAGGTCGGAATGGAACCTGTGTCCCTAACGCTGCGAGGCAACAGTGCTAACCACTGTGCCACCGTGATGCCCTATGACAACCACTTTTTAAAAATTAGTTGAGCCCATAACAAGGCTCATTTACATTTGCTAAGTGTGACTCACATTCATAGGTGGGGACTCATTTTCTGCAAACAAAAGGAATATGTTCAAGACTTGCACTTTTTTTCGAATTATGCAGGAGTTTGGAGAGCCTATAGTCCCTGTTGTTTTGTCCATGGCAACGCTTCAGTCAGTCAGAGTAAACTGGCCAACAAGTGATCACCCTTTACTCCTGAAATATAAATTGAGATTGTTTGGGATTTGACATTCCTGTGTTTCATAGAACCCTTATAGTGCAGACAGGCACCATTCGGCCCATCGAATCTGCACCGACCCACTGAAAGAGCACCCTGCCTAATCCACCCTGCCACTCCCTTGCCCTATCCCATAACCTCACCTCTGTTACTATGGAACTACTGCACACCTATAGTGAAAATATTGTGTGTACATTAAATGTCCTGGTGTGCTTAATTTGAAAACCTAAACGGCAATTATTTAGTTTCAAAATGTCTCAGATCTATAGAATCCCTACAGTGCAGAAGGAGGCCATTCGGCCTATCGAGTCTGCACCAGCCCTCTGAAAGAGGACCCTACCTAGGCCCACTCTCCCGCCCTATCCCCGCAACCCAACCAAACCTACATTTCTTTGGACTTGGACACTAAGGGGCAATTTTGGCATGGCCAGTCCACTAAATCTGCACATCTTTGGACTGTGGGAGGAAACTTGAACATCCGGAGGAAAGCCTTGCAAACTGTCAGTAGGAGAGTCTCTCAGGGCTGGAATTGAACCCGGCCTCTGGCACTGTGAGGTAGCAGTGCTAACTGTGCCACCCTGACAAGTGAGGGGCAAAATGCCTTGGCAGCAAGTCTCTCCTTTCAGCAGTATATTTACGTTAGCTCTGTCAGGAAGAGTTTTGTTCTATCTGCTAATGAGAGGGGGCACTGACTCTGAAAGACCATTTACGGCCACTACTGGCATATTGTAGATAGTTGATTACCCCTGCAACAATCCCTGCAATTATGTAACATCTTAATCTCATCATGGGCCTCGTCATGACCTGCTCCTTCACTGTATTGAGGTACCTGACTCTGTTCCAGTTAATCCACTGCCTGGGTCACAGCTGCTGGAAGACATATGCCTCAGTGTCCTTTGGTCACCTTCTCCTATTCCATTTCACTTCTTTCACTGCTGTGGAAATGTTTTTCTCATTAACCTCATAAACCGGTATCTGACCTGGGGTAAAATACTGTACTCCCTTTTGGATGTCACTCTGCAGCTGTGGGATGCTGTACAGGTTCATTTTTAATGACCTATTACACGGCCTTTAGCTAGTTAACTTGGCCATTATTCTATTTTTTTCTCTGGTTTATTAAACTCCCTTTTGAGGACAGATTCAAATGTTCAAATTGGTACCGAATGCACATCCTCTGCTGGAGCTTTTCCCGAAGGTGTTTTACTCATTCCTAATTCTCTTGGCTGAACTTACTAAATAGAGGAATGCCAGGCTCAAAATGGCAGGCTCAATGTCAAAAGTCATCGCAGTTACGGTCATGCCAGAACATCCATGCTGGCTACTGGACAGCAGAAGAGAAACAGTTTGTTTCTGGCCGGAGCATGACAATGGGAAGGGGACTGATTGAGATGGTCAGTGCAAGAATGTGACAGGGTTCAACTGTCATCACATGGGACCACAGAGGGACAGAGGCACACATTGTGAGAGACTGCGGAGTTAACAGTAATGAAAATAGAATATGTAAATGGAACAACTGATGAGGTCTTCTTCAACGAATCTGAAACCAGAGCTGTCATTGTTGATGCAGAATAGTTTTACTGTCTGAAATGGCTATGAATTTCCATGCCGTTATTGGTACCTTTTATTTAATGAATGCGGCCTGACATTCTTTCTTTGTTCACTTTATTTCTCATTTCAGCCTTCTCGACTTTTTCCTCCCTATCTCTCTGACCTCCTCCAGTTCTGCAACGCTTTGAGAAATCTGCATTTTCTTCCATCCTGGTCCCCCGCCTTTCCGATTGCCTTTGCCCCACATTTAGGCCATCAGCCCTATAGTGGAACATGCTGCCAACGGAGGTAATCACAGTCCCATCACTTAAAATCTTCAAGACCTGCCTTTAGATTAGTTCCATTTAGTTTTCATTACAAGGACACTAAAGTCGGTGGAGTTGTAGATAGTGTAGAAGGATGTTGCAGGTTACAGAGGGACATAGATAAGCTGCAGAGCTGGGCTGAGAGGTGGCAAATGGAGTTTAATGTAGAGAAGTGTGAGGTGATTCACTTTGGAAAGAATAACAGGAATGCGGACTATTTGGCTAATGGTAAAATTCTTGGTAGTGTGGATGAGCAGAGGGATCTCGGTGTCCATGTACATAGATCCCTGAAAGTTGCCACCCAGGTTGATAGGGTTGTGAAGAAGGCCTATGGTGTGTTGGCCTTTATTGGTAGAGGGATTGAGTTCCGGAGCCATGAGGTCATGTTGCAGCTGTACAAAACTCTGGTACGGCCGCATTTGGAGTATTGCGTACAGCTCTGGTCGCCTCATTATAGGATGGACGTAGAAGCTTTGGAACGGGTGCAGAGGAGATTTACCAGGATGTTGCCTGGTATGGAGGGAAAATATTATGAGGAAAGGCTGATGGACTTGAGGTTGTTTTCGTTAGAGAGAAGAAGGTTAAGAGGTGACTTAATAGAGGCATACAAAATGATCAGAGGGTTAGATAGGGTGGACAGTGAGAGCCTTCTCCCGCGGATGGAGGTGGCTAGCACGAGGGGACATAGCCTTAAATTGAGGGGTAATAGATATAGGACAGAGGTCAGAGGTAGGTTTTTTACACAAAGAGTGGTGAGGCTGTGGAATGCCCTACCTGCAACAGTAGTGCACTCGCCAACATTGAGGGCATTTAAAAGTTTATTGGATAAGCATATGGATGATAATGGCATAGTGTAGGTGAGATGGCCTTTAGTTTTTAACTTCCCATGTCGGTGCAACATCGTGGGCCGAAGGACCTGTACTGCGCTGTATCGTTCTATGTTCTATGTTCTATGACTACCATTTCTGATCATGCCTGGGTTAGCTAATGCTGTCCATATTGGCCGACACATCTAAAGTACAAACAGAAGAAGCAGAAACTACCATGATGCTAAGCTCTAGAATTCACTCCTCTATCTCCCTCTCTTATTTTGGATGCTTGTTATATCTACCTCTTTGGCCAGGCATTTGATCACCCATCCCTATATCTCATCTTGTGTCACAGTGTAAAATTTTGTGTGGCATTTCACTATGTCAAGGGCTCTATATAGATGCTAGTTACTGTTTTTTGTTGACCTTCGCCACTTGATGGAGATTGGCAAGCTTCTTCCAAACTCTTGTGCCATCACGTTACTACCAACTAGAAGGTGTTTAGGAATAGTCCCATGTGGCTCATCTCTTTGTTGGGCACGATTTAACGATCTCGTCGTGCCCGACATAGTGTTGGGACGAGGCTGTTGAATCTCGCGAGAGACCTCGCACCACATCACAATCGCCCTCACTGAGTGTGACCCAGATCTGCATATTTAAATGAGACATTCGGGTCATTTAAATATGCATGCACAGAATTTTCCCGGTGCCGGGAACTAACTGGCGTACCTGGGAGACCTCGCCAGGGTGCAGCTCAAATGGTGCCCCAATCTGTGGGAAACCTGTGGGAAATGGCTCAAGTGCGCCCCAACGGAAAGAACCTCCTCGAGGCCAAAATAAATAGCTAAGTGCTGTTGAATAGCAGAAGGTTTCTCAGCGCTCCTGCCGCCGAGAAATACCCTTCTTAACGTGTCCAAAACTGGGCATAGATTATTTTTCCTTTAAATTGCGGCCGTTGTGTTAACTATTTTTCACACAAAATACCTTGGGTGACATCAGGGGCGCAATTCTCCCCCCCCCCCCACGCCTGGTGGGAGAATCGCGGGGGCACCGGGCGAGTCCCGCCACGCCGCCCCGGCACCCGCACATGATTCTCCCCCCCCCCCCCCCCCCAAGATGGCGCGCCGAGATTTACGGCAGGCCGCTCGGAGAATCGCCGCTCGCCGTTTGTAACGGGCGAGCGGCGATTCTCCGGCCCAGATGGGCTGAGCGGTTTGCCCAATATGACAGGTTCACGCCGGCGCCAACCACACCTGGTCTCTGCCGGCGTGAACAACGCGCGAACGCTGCGGGGGCGGCCTGTGGTGGGGGGGGGGGAGGATCGAGCACCGGGTCTGGCCCGCAATCGGTGCCCACCGATCGGCGGGCCAGCGTCTCTGAAGGATACACATCTTTCCTCCGCCGCCCCCCAAGATCACTCCTCCATTTCATGCGGGCCGCCCGCGGGGAGGACGGCAACCGCACATGCGCGGGTTGGCGCCGGCCAACCTGCGCATGCACGGGTGACGTCATTTATGCAGCGCCGGCCGCATCATTTAAGCGGCGCCAAGGCCCGGCGCGCATAAATGACGCGGCGCCACTCCTATCCACCCGGGGGTGGGAGAATAGGGGCGAGGAGCGGCCTCCGAAGCCGGAGTGAAACACTCTGGTTTTCACTCCGGCGTCGGCACTTAGTCTCCCGTTGGGAAAATCCCGCCCCAGGAACTAATGCAATTGAACAAGCTTTCTCCTGCTATTATGAAAACAGGAAATGCAGAAAATACTCAGCAGATCAGGTAGCATCTGTGTGAAGAAAGAGAGCTCATGAAGGGTTATTGACCTGAAATATTAAACTCTGTTTCTCTCCACAGGTATGCTTCCCGCCCTGCTGAATATTTGCAGCTTTTTCTTTTTTCATTTCCGATTTCCAGGTATCTGCAGTAATTGGCTTTTTGTTTATAAGTTTAATCTTCCACTGTTTTCAGCTGCTATTGCCTTACAAAACATTGACACATTAATAGGCCACCACAATAAACACTACCACGATAATTACCGTGGGTAAACCTTGTTTTGTGGAAAAAGTAGGTGGTCTGATAGTTCTCAGGATTTCAGAGGAGATATTCTTTAGGGTGGAGTATTCAGCTCCTGTGGCCTCCGTTCAATGCCAGACATGGACTTCACTCTGTTCCTTTTCCTGGAATTATTTTAATTTTGTATTTCACGGGATGGTGGGCATTGCTGACAAGACCAGCGTTTGTTGTCCAACTATAATTGTCCTCGAACTGAGTGGCTTGCTGGGCCATTTGAGAGGGCAGTTAAAAGTCAACCAGATTGCTGGCACAATGGCACAGTGCTAAACACTACTGCCTCACAGCACGAGGGACCCGGGTCCAACCTTGGGTGACTGTCTGTGTGGAGTTTGCATGTTCTCCCTGTGTCGGCATGGGTTTCCTCTGGGTGCTTCATTTTACCCCCACACAATCAAAAGTTGTGCAGGTTAGGTGGATTGGCCATGTTCAATTGTCCCTTCGTGTCCAGGGATGTGCATGTTAGTTTGTGGGGCTATGGGGATAGGACAGGATGGTCGGAAGAGTGGACTGAGGTAGAGTGCTCTTTTGGGGGGTCGGTATAGACTCAGTGGGCCGAATAGCCTCCTTCTGGAGGGATTCTATGATTGCTGTAGGTGGGACAGACCAGATAAAAATGGCAGATTTCCTTCACTAAAGGATTTTAGTGAACCAGGTCGTTTTTTTTACGAGAGTGGCTTCTTTAGTCATCATTAGTCATCAGTGGGCAGCACGGTAGCATTGTGGATAGCACAATGGCTTCATAGCTCCAGGGTCCCAGGTTCGATTCCGGCTTGGGTCACTGTCTGTGCGGAGTCTGCACATCCTCCCCGTGTGTGCGTGGGTTTCCTCCGGGTGCTCCGGTTTCCTCCCACAGTCCAAAGATGTGCAGGTTAGGTGGATTGGCCATGATAAATTGCCCTTAGTGTCCAAAATTGCCCTTAGTGTTGGGTGGGGTTACTGGGTTATTGGGATAGGGGGAGGTGTTGACCTTGGGTAGGGTGCTCTTTCCAAGAGTCGGTGCAGACTCGATGGGTCGAATGGCCTCCTTCTGCACTGTAAATTCTATGAATTAGTTTAATTCCTGAATTTTATTAATTGAATTTAAATTCCACCAGCTGCCGTGGTGAGATTTGAACCCATGTCCCCAGACCATTAGCCTGGGTCTCTGGGTTACTAGACCAGTGACATTACCAAAATCCCACCATCTCCCTCCCTCCTGTGCTTATTTATATAAATAGGATATCAGGAATAAAATGCTGTCTGGGATCCATCCTTTCTGTCTTTTCCCCTCCCTCAATTTTGTCACCTTTCTCTACTTTTTCAACAACAACATGCATTCATGTAGCATCTTTAATATAAATCCATCCCATGGTGCTTCACAGGAGCTTTACCCAAACAAGGTTTGACGCCAAGTGGCAACATTGGTAGAGATGATTCCAGGGTTAGGTTTCAAGGAGTGCCTTTCTTTTTAAGTTCCAGCATTCAAAGTAATTTTTCTCCCATCCGTTATCATTCTGCTCCAGAGAGACGTGGATCAATCCCATTCTTCCCATTCCCCAACACTTCCAAATTCCATCCATCAAAACAAAATGTGGCATTGTAAACTGGCATTTGTGCCTTGCAAAGTACAGAGCCATGTCTGACAGCGTACTAACATTTGTCCTCAACAAACAAGTGAAAATAGAGAGCATTGTCACTCTCCTCATGTTGTGCGAATCCCAGCTCAAACACTGTTAATGAAGGAGTAATTTTCTACTTGAGATAACAATCACACCGTCACTAATTACATGTGTATGCTTGTGTCTGTGGGAGGGGATGAGGGGGTTAGGCAATGATACTAATGAAATCCTGAACTCAAATGCCCTTGAGAAATTAATCAGCTTTGACCTGATTTAGAAGTGCCAGGCTATTTTAAGTCAGCTGCTGTAAAACCATTTAACTCTGTTTTACTTGTTTTGCCAATTCTTTACTCCTGCACCAGGTATAGGGATCGGCAAGGTGGAGATGCACCTATGTGAAAATTGAGATTACCCCCCCCCCCCCCCATCTCCATGGAGATTGACACCCCCCCCCCCCCCCCCCCCCACCCTCTCCCCCATCCATTCCGGTACGCGCAACAGTTTTGAGGAAGTGTTGAACCGTATTGCGCATGGCTCTCGTGCCACCCCTCTGTCCCGACTCTTGCCATCACAAATCGTCGCCAGCTCAGCACATCAATTTGAGCTTGGAAAAGCCCTGGAAAGTTATTGACCTAAAACATTAACTCATAAATGGAATCCCCGCAGTGCAGAAGCAGGCCGCTCGGCCCATCGAGTGTGCACCAGCCCTCTGAAAGAGCACTCCACGCAAGCTCACTCCCCTGCCTTATCCCAATAATCACTTAACCTAACCTACACATCTTTGGCGCCAAGGGGTGATTTATCATGGACAATCCAGCTATCCTTCACATCTTTGGACTGTGGGAGGAAACCGGAGCACCTGAAAGAAACTCACGCAGACAGGCGAATTATGTGCAAACTCCATACAGACAATCACCCAAGGCCGGAATGAACCCTGGCGTTGTGAGGCAGCAGTGCTAACCACTGTGCCATTGTTCTCTATACACAGATGCTGCCTGACCTGCTGAGTATTGCTATCATTTTCTGATTTTATATTGGAAAGGATAGAAGTGACTAAACACCAGGCATCAGACAGCGAGGCTGGAAATACGGAAACGGATCTGGCATAGCTGAAATCATTCAGTGGGTAGAGTCTTTTGGGGCTGCCTGCAGCAGAAAGCTTGGCAAACAGGGTAACTTAATGTGGCATGAGGCCGAAAATCAGTTTCCCGCTGGTGGAGTGAACTTTATCAATTCTGGTCTCAGGCCTTTAAAGGCAGGTTGAGATTCCCAATGAACAATGCCAGGAAGCCCTTTAAAAGGGCAGCTTGGCCTAATAACGATCCCCCTCCAAATTAAGTTCACTGCCAGCGAGAAATGGCAATTGTTACATTTGTGACTGTACATATGTGGCGTGTACCTGGCGAGGTAGATTTCTTCCATGATTAATGGTGAGTTGCTGCTGCATTGTCCTCTTTGGGGAGTGTTTGTAAATGCCAGCCTTTACTTGAGACAGGGTGGTGGGGGTACACGTTATGTGGAGGATGGCCAAGAGACAGAGGAAATGGTAGCGGGGAAAGGGTGGAGCGTGTCTGGCAAAGGTAGTAGTGACAGTGTAGGTTGTGTGTGCCCTCTAAATATGGTGCCTGGACCTTTGATCCCATGAGACAACAGCAGGGACAGTGACTTCCTGCCCACCCCATTGCTAGATTCAACATGCTCCTCGTGGGTGCCAAATTAATGAGCTGAACAGCGTAAGATTGTATCCCCAGTGGAAATCACTCTCATATCCGCTTCCGCCATTAAACTTAGATTCCAGGATGGAAGATTCTGGCCAGTATTAAAATGGTAAAAGGATTTTATTGTGTAGACATAGGGAATGGACTTTATCTTGCGAGGGAATACAGAATAACGGTACACAATCGCCAAAGTAAAGCTTCAGGAATGGCCATTCAATAGTGGATTCACAATTTTTCACACAAAGGTGGAATTCTCTACCCCAGACATCTGGCTGAACTGAAATTTTCAACATCAAGGCTAACAGATTCCTGTCGGAGGTTTTAAGTAATTACGGTATTAAAACCTAAGCCAGGTCAATGGAATTAAGATACAGAGCAACCATGATCAAATTGAATGGTAGAACCCATTTGAGGGGCTAAATGAGCTACTTTCTATATTCCTGCTATCAGTTTTGCTCGACAGCAATATAGCCTGACCTATAGATAGATCCAGTCACACTAAATAGCAAAATAAGAAACAAAAGATTCAATACACCAAAATTACAGAGTCCCTTTCAGCATAAATAGGGTGAGGCCACTTGGGGATTAATTTAAATTCCAGGGCAGATACAAGCACCAATGGAGACATCCCAGTAGCTGCTTAGACACAAGATCATAAGTGTTGAAGAGTCAAAGTTCCAGCTTTATACTTTTTGGATCATTGTCCTTTCCTATATGCCGGAAGACGTTTTAGTGCTTACAATGCTGTTCACAATAGACAGAGCACTGACTGCACTTGACTATGCCTAGCTCGCAAAGCGCAGAATATAATGTTGAATGTTCGATGTGATTCAGCGATTGGGTAGCACTTCCTGAACAACCCCGAGTGTGCTCAGAGCCAATTTAAGATTACAGTCTCTCATTTACACTTGCTAGAAGCTATATATATTCATATGCAGGAACCTGGCCTCTGCAGGCAAAAGAAACGTGTCCAGACATTGCATCTTTTTTAATAAACAAAAGCATGGGGCCAATAGATCCCTTGTGCATTTGTCATGGAAATGTCTGGATCAGTCAGACCCAATTTGCCAACCAATCAGCACTCATTTTCTCGTACAGTATCAATTGTTGTTCCTTTTGAAATGTGGCATTCTTGTGTCTGTCCTGATGAATAGCATTGAGCAAAACCCAACTTCTGTACTACCAAGTGGCTATTTGATAACGATATTACTGGCCTCTTACCTGTAAACCTGATGTCTTGCGACCCACTGTCTAAAGTTTTCACCCCCCTCAGAGGCTGAGAGGAAGAACTACCACTTGTGATGTGATTCACTGTTTCCAAAAAAAATCACAGAATTCTTTCACTCTTCTGGCAATTTTACTGGTGGAGTCAGTGTTCACTGTGGTGTGAATTGCGTTGGCAGTTAAAGGCACTGTATCAGCGCAAACATTTGTTGCTCTTGTAGTGGTGTAGATGCATCATAAAAAGCAAACAGGTTTTTGAGTATCATATTCTTTAAGTCAAAACAACAGATTATGCCATAGGGTCAAAATATACTGCTTTTACAAATCTCTTAAAAAGACAATTCTTAGGCACACCAGCCTTTTAAAAAAATAATTTACGGCGATGTGGGTGTTGCTGGCAAGGCCAGAATTTATTGCACTCCCCTATTGCCCTTGAGAAGGTGGTGGTGAGCTGCCTTCTTGAACTGTTGCAGTCCCTGAGGTGTAGACGTACACACAGTGCTGTTAGGGAGGGACAGCACTGTCCCTCCATAGCAATCTATGCTCATCTAATCTTAAAGACGTTGTAGTAATCCACGGGAGGCAGGAGTTCCGTCACCACACCAATATTTATTTACAATAACGATATTACAGGAGCCTCTACAAACAGTGCTGCTAGCAGTCCAGTCAACTTAAGACTGGCTCACAAAGCTTACACAGGTGCTTATATGGGCCCCCTCAATGAGCTATCATTGAGGGAGCTCATACTCCAATTCGCCAACCAATAAAGCCAATTGGAGTTCATTACAGACGTGGAACACTTCATTGCATGCCAAGTTCTACTGAGTGCTCAATGGTTTGGGCTGTCATGTGTTGATGCTCATCTGGCTCAAACACTGCTGTTTACTTCGCCTCCAGCACCTCTTGGCAGAACTGTAGAGATTTTATGCCGTTGGACTGGTAGTAATTCAGTAGATGCGAATCCAAAGCCCACAATAACAGCCCGAGAGTTTGAATTTAGTTTTAAAAATCTGGAAATAAGAAGCCAGTAGCTGTAATTTGACCATAAAGCTGTCAGACTGTCCTAAAACCCAACTGGTTCACTAATGCTCTTTAGAAAGGAAAATGTGCTGCTCTTACCCTGATCTGCTACATGTGAATTCATGTCAGAATAGTGTGGCTAACTCTTAAGCGCCCTTTGAAGTGGCCTTGCAAGCTATTCGGTTATATCAAATGGCTACATAAAAAATACCTACTGCAGTGGTTCAAAATAATGCCCATCCACGTTTTCTCAGGGCAATTAACGAACGATGGGCACCAAATGTCAACCTTGCTCAGGGGGACCAAGCCAGGCCTCATGATTGAAGGCTGCCTATTATCTCTCACTAAAGTTCTGTACTCGTCCACTTCGATGAAGTTAGTGTTCCCTGGAATAGTCTCACAACACCTGGCATGTAATGCTATCACACCGTATCAGAAAGTTAAATTAAGAGTTTACTCCTGGATACGCTAAGTGATTTAATTTAGCTTTTCAATGCAGATCGATATGCAATCTATATCTCTGATGGCCTGACAGAGGTCCACTGAGAACAAAATCAATAACTTACCCAAGCTGATGCGACAATTTTACTTTTGAGAATAGGTTAAATTGTGATTTCAATGTAATCATCGAGTACCGTGTAATGAAACCCAAATGGTTTTATTGCTGTGCATAATGGAATCCACCTGAATCAATCTGATCAGATATCTGGCTTGGGACTGAAGCTGCTAATTGTTACTGAGCTCTTGCTTTGCTCTATAAACCATGCAGAGCGACCGTGATTTATCCCAATAAAGATTCTTGAAAAGGATTTTGTTTAAGAAGGATATGTGGTCATAGAGCTTGTGTGTGGCTGTGCATGTTTGTGTGTGTGTGTTTTTGTGCCTGATTGTGCACCTGCGCACATGTGTATTCAACATATGCGAGTGTGTGTGTGCACATGTGCATGTGTGTGTGCAAGTCTGACTGTCTTTGGCCTCTTGTGGATTCCTCGCTTCCTTCAACATCAGCAAGTTTGCCTTCAGCCATCCAAGCACTAAGTGCTGTAATTCCCACCCTAAATTTGTCTATCACTGATGCTTCTCATAAGACTTCCTTAACCACCTATACCAAATATCAGCAAATATTTATTCATTCTTCCTAAACTATCCATTGTTTGTCTCATTGTGCTCCTGTGACGAGCGATGGGCATTTTTCTACACTAAAGACGCAAAATAAATGCAGAGTGTTGTTGTACTCAAAGGCCACCAGGATGGGGGCTGAAGGAATGGGAGAGAAGGCTGTTTACAGGATTGTCGAGATTTTACAGGATTGGCCTTTGAATTCAGAGCTCTGCTTTGCTGAGCATGAAAGTCTATGAGAGAACCGAATAACCTCATTAAATAATGCTGTTACCTGGTGTGATAAAACGAGTGGAGCTTGAGCACATTGCGAAACAATTGTTAGAAGCTAATGAAGATACTCTTTTGAAATGATTACCATTAAAACAAATGAAGGATCAACATGCTGCCTTCCTGGTTTGCTAGTATGGACTTGTCAGATCTATTCAAAGCACATTTTTGGAGTGCTTTTCCATTGAGCAAGAATAAATTTTATTTGAGCAATAAAAGAAAAATGAGCCTCTCCATCGCATTGCCCCTGACTCTCAGACTAGGGCTCAACACCATTTTCCCCTCGTGGGTCACGATCAAGCTTATAGGGTGTGAACAAATGCGATAGTTACCATTCCTCTTCCTCCTCCACCACACAGATCGGTAGTTTGGTCCTCAGTTCACACTGATCAAGAGGCTGATACAATCAGAATGTCAAGCTGCATGCCATTTTCATCTTAGTATGTTATTTCTTCATGGGGGGCTGGGGGGTGGGGGGGAGAGTGGCGATGTGCGGGTCGGGGGAGGGGAGGGGGGCGTAACTGCTGAACATGATCCTTTCCTTACCCCCATTCACAGTTGGCCAGTAACATCACTGGATGGCGATCAGGAGTGGGATCTCCAGTTGATGTTTGCCCCTTCCTTGATACAGGGGCATTGAGGCAAATTGCCCTGTCCAGAACTCAGTTTATACAGAAAAAGACTGACGATCAAACCTGGGACTTTCCCGATGAAGGGATTTTATTTGTAATCAAGATGCTCCGTCAAAATGCTATTGCATCCACTGTACACATGTATTTAAATAATCAACTTTAATTGTGGATAATGCATCCGTCAATGCAGCAAAGGTTCTGGCACGTTTTCCGTTTGCAAAAACATCCATTGACCATTGCCCTTTATTTCCTGTCACTGAGCCAATTTTGGATCCAACTAGCCACCTTCCCATGAGATCTGACTTTCCTGACCAGTCTGCCATGTGGACTTACTGATATCTATCTATACACCATCCACTCTGCTACCCTCATCAATCCTACTTATTACTTCCACAAAAAATTTAATTAATTTTGTAAGACACGGCCTTCCCCAAATAAAACCATGCTGACTATCCCTGATCAATCCGTGCCTTTCTAAGTGACAGTTTACCCTGTCTTTCAGAATTGATTCCACTAATTTGCCCAACACCGAAGTCAGACTGACCAGCCTATTATTTTCTGGCCGAGCCCTTGCTCACTTTTTAAACATTGGTATAACATTCGCAGACCTCCTGTCCTCTGATACCTCCCCTGTCACTAGTTAAGATTAGAAAATGATGCCCAGACCATCTGCCAAACACGGACACAGCTCCGAGCTCATATTTTTCACTGTGTATTTATAAATAGTTCTAAGAATCAATAAAAACTTACAATTAGCCTATGTATGACTACAAAGGCTTCTTCATACCCACTGAACTGTAACCAACACCCCACAACAAAAAGGTCCTGTATGTTGTTTTTTTTCCTGTATGTTTTTGCCCTGCAGAAAAAAAAGGGCAGCACGGTAGCATGGTGGTTAGCATAAATGCTTCACAGCTCCAGGGTCCCAGGTTTGATTCCCGGCTGGGTCACTGTCTGTGCGGAGTCTGCACATCCTCCCCGTGTGTGCGTGGGTTTCCTCCGGGTGCTCCGGTTTCCTCCCACAGTCCAAAGATGTGCGGGTTAGGTGGATTGGCCATGCTAAATTGCCCGTAGTGTCCTAAAAAGTAAGGTTAAGGGGGGGGTTATTGGGTTACGGGTATAGGGTGGATACGTGGGTTTGAGTAGGGTGATCATGGCTCGGCACAACATCGAGGGCCGAAGGGCCTGTTCTGTGCTGTACTGTTCTATGTTCTATGTTCTATGTAAGATGACATTTAAACTGGTTAAGGGTGGCCTACAGTGGCACTCCAGTCTCTGAACTGGAAGATGCAGAGTTTGAACTTGATTCCATGTAATTGCAATGAATGGAGACCACAGCTCCCACTTGGCAATATGTGTTGACATCCAACTGGATTCTCACATCCAGTGGGTGTGGGTGTATCTGCCGCTCATTTAGCGGTTTGGCGGTCCTCGTGAAACCATTTGTTCATGTAAGACTAACCACCCTATAGACTAGTATAAAGACGTCAATGGCCATGGAAGGAGTGTCTCTATTGTGGCCTGTCAGAGTGTTCATCCTTCCACTATTTCACTCAGCTCTCTGAGGGAAGCATGTGTAGCTATGATAACAAACGCATTGCCAGTGCCATCCAAACACAGATGAATTTGTTCCCAGCGTGTTCACATCATCACTTATTATTGCATATAACAACACTTGGGCATCAAAAGAAAATGATTACATTTGTAACATCATTACTGTAAGATTACTGGGATTTAATCAGTGTATTACACAGAGAATCATTTAGATGGGAAAAGTTATGGGGGAGGGGGTGGGGAAATGACATTGATGGGTTTGAATAATTTGTAAATTCAATATCTTTTCGAATATTTTAAAATTTTCATGAGTAATTGATTCTTGTAACTAACGATCCCCACAGCAACCAATAGCTAGACAGCCCGTTGGTCAAATCATAATTGTTTCATGTGTCAGCCGTGTTAGTGAACAACGACTGCGTTCATCCATGCAATGCATCACCATGGATCTTGATCCTGTCCTCACCTTGCAGCAGGAATCACTGCACAGTAACCAGTAACTCCACCATCTCTCCTTTCCCCTCGTCTCCAAATCGCGAGGCAAATGAACCACAATTAAGGTCAGCCAGCTTGGCGCAGACCGGGGATTCGACCAGGGCTGTTCCGGCCTGTACAGCTCAGCCCTACCTGTTAAGTTGGAAGAGCCTGTTTCCGAATTACAGTGGCAAGTGCCATGGTGGGCAGTGAAAAGCTGCGACACTCTTCAGATCCTGTGACTGAGACTAGGCAACATAACCAGCACTAGGACCCGAGGGATGTGCATGGGAACAATCGCAGGACATCTGCCTCCCCTTATAGAACAAAACCCTCCCCAACCCCCAGCTCTGCAGCTTCCTCTTTCTGGGAGCCCTGTGTGATCAATGTTAATCTAACAGCATTATAATAAGTACCTAGAAACTATAGGTTTCCTTTTGAATCAAGCCATTCCAAATTTGTAGCAGGCCCCCGCAGTTTGAGTTTCTTAGATAATGCACTAAATTTACAAAAATGGAATAAGATGGTAGTATCAGATTTCATTCCAATTTAAAAGGTTAATACTGCGAAGCTTCATCAGTACTGATAGGCTAGTAGTGACAATGCTGTTGGTGATGAAGACACTTTTATTTCACTTTTCACCCCTGACCCCATGAAGGTGCTGGCTCAAGGTTTTTTAAAAATTCATTCTCATGGCGTGGGCAATCACTGGCAAGGCTAGCATTTGAAAATGAAATGAATGAATTAAATGAAAATCGCTTATTGTCACAAGTAGGCTTCAAATGAAGTTACTGTGGAAAGCCTCTAGTCGCCACATTCCGGCGCCTGTTTGGGAATTGAACCGTGCTGCTGGCCTGCCTTGGTCTGCTTTAAAAGCCAGCGATTTAGCCCTGTGTGCTAAACCAGCCCCTGGTTAGTTCCCATTCTCAGTTACCTTCAGGATTTATACAACTGCGTGGCTTCCTAGACCACTTCAGATGGCAGGCATGTTGGTCTGAGCCTGGATTCGTATATAAACACAGACTGCGTAAGCTCATGAATTAACTAGTTGGGATTTTAAGACAATCTGATTATTCCATTGTCACTTTTATAGCTACGTGCCAGATGTTCACCCGATGGCCATTCTTGGTGTGCGAGCTTCGAAGTTGTCACCAAGCTGTTTGATCATGGGGGCTACTACAGCCCAACATAATCTTTACCTGATAACCCCATCCATGGACCTAACAGCACTGGTGACAGGTCTACAGTCTGCAACTGGGTTTTTTTGCCTTTCCAACCATGGAAGCCCAGTTGAGACCAGTTAATTCATTGATCTTTTGAACCAATGTACTCAGTTTTGGCTCTGTGGTTGTACTGAAAGCTTGCCCCTGAATCAGTGGGCTGGATTATCATCTTAAAGGCTGTTAGCAAGCATTGTGCAATTTCATTAAGCTCAGACATCCATTACTCTGTTGAAACATCTCCCCAAGGAAAGCATTGCTCAATTGACAGCTCTTTCTCTGTGATCTATTCTGCCCATTTCATAATGTGTACTTACATAAGATAAAGAAGTATCACATGCTAGCAGTTTCATCTATGGATACTTTAAATGGTCTGGTTGATTGATGCTTTTGTTGGCTGTAGTAAACACAAATATCTTAAAGAAAATAGAAAGTTGCAAATGATTTATATAAAAGATCTTTTTTCACATGATATTGTCCAAGTAAGATTCACTATCTCTGCACAGAGGGTAACTGGATGAATGGGTGTGTCACAGATTGACAAAGAGGGTATGAATGGCCATTAGGAGTAGGTTTCGGGCACAGGTTAGGATGGAGGGTGTGAGGAGTCAAGGGGATGTGAGTGAGGGGTATAGGTTGGCAACGAAGCCTGGATAAGACCATTAAACCTACCTTACAAAAGGTTTCTCTAATCCACATTAAGGTTCACGACACCTCTGAGGCATCAAAAACCACACCTCCTTGAAAAGCTAACTTGACTCCGCAAAGCTTCTGGGGGTCTAGAAGATGCCTACTGCCATAATGGGGCTGGCCAGGTTGGGAATGCAGGGTGTGGGCTTGTGACCTACACCAGACTTCACTCTTATCCCATACTCGTGCAAATTGAAGGCACTGGGGATGGGGTCGACTCCGCGAAAATCCAGCCCAGTGTGTTCGTATCTGTGGGGCTAGATGGTTGGCTGGTTTGGATCAGTCTGGTGCCAGGAGCACAATGAGGCATTTTGAATCATTACTGGCATAAAGTTAATCCCTTAAACTAATAGCCAATTAATGCAGTGCGTACATATAATTTGGCTTTCCACATATTTTGATACACGGAGTACAGGGGTTGAGTTGCACGGAGAGATTACTCAAATTTGTTCTGCTTTTGCTAGAGTTTAAAAGGTTAAAGATTGATGTGATCAAAGTATTCAAGACATTAACAGGGAAAGACAGGGTAGATAAAGATAAACTATTTCCACTAGTTGGAGAATCTAAAATTAGGGGGGTATCGTGTACAAATTAGGGCTAAACCATTCAGGAGTGATTTAGGAAGCACTTTTTCGCTCAAAGGGTGATAGAGGGTTCAAATTCTCTCCCACAAACAGCAGTTGAAGTTAGAACAGTTGTTAATTTTAAATCTGAGATAGATCGTTTTCTGTTAGCAAAGATAGTAAAGGATATGGGCCAAAGGCAGGTATATGGGGTTAGGTCACAGATCTGACATGATCTCATTGATTGGTTGGACAGGCCTGAGGGGCTGAATGGCCTACTCCTGTTTCTCCTTCCTTTGATTATTCTGGCACTTTTTGTTCAACAGCAAAAGTGCTTGATCCAACAACAATATTAAAATGTTTTCTACCTGGGGCAGCACGGTGGCGCAGTGGGTTAGCTCTGCTGCCTCAAGGTGCCGAAGTCCCAGGTTTGATCCCGGCTCTGGGACACTGTCCGTGTGGAGTTTGCACATTCTCCCCGTGTTTGCGTGGGTTTCGCCCCCACAACCCAAAGATGCGCAGGGTAAGTGGATTGACCATGCTAAATTGCCCCTTAATTGGAAAAAATGAATTGGGTACTCTAAATTTAAAAAAATATGTTTTCTCCCAATATCCCCGATGTGCTGAGTTAAAGCTCTGCGGGAGCTTAGAGCTCCCCTCCCTCCCACCTCTCTCAGTGTGGCTTTTGCTTCTTGTCAACTTTATTCTGGCTCCTTCTGCACTGTAGAGATCCATCACCGTGTTGGGATATCAGAGCTGAGCCTAGTCCTTAGAGTTATTCAACATATTTTAAATGACTAGAAGGGGGGAAGTCAGATTTTATCCTGAAATCGGAATGAAGGAGCAACATGACCACTATCTACTTCTGAATTGTACTTTTTGTTTTTTTTTTTTTTTTTTTTCCTTTTTTAAAAAATATTTTAGTGAACATTTTTGAATATACAGAAACAAATGAACAACCCCAAAACACAAAAACAAACAACCCCCATCCCACCCCCCCACCCCCAACTTTTGACGGTGACCAGTTCCTTGGAATACATGATAAATGACTGCCACCTTATGTAAAACTGCACCCCCCCCCCCCCCCCCTCCATCGAACCTCTCAACATATATTTAATTTTCTCAAGATACAAAAACTCCAGTAGACCCCCCCCCCCCCCCCCCCCAAGCCACGCTGAGGCACTGGGTGGAGAAGCTGACCTCACTCCAACAGAACCCCCCTGCAATTAATCAATGAGACGAAAGCTAAGACATCTGCCCTCGATCCCGTCTGCAGCTCCGGCCGGTCTGACACCCCGAAAATGGCCTCTGGGGTGCCAGGCTCTAATTCCAATTGTAAGATCGCTGACATAGTGCCGAAGAATGAACCCCTTGTTTTTTGAATAACGGGCACAATTTAATGGAAATGAAACGGAGTCCCGTATTGAGCACGTTTAGCCGGATGTTGCCAGGTGCTGGCAGTGCCGAGAATGACCCTGTTATTAAATGGGACTTTGCTTAATTTCTGAGCTTCGGTGAAGAACGCCTCGCCGAAGCGAAGCCACACTTAACTGCACTAACCAGCTCCACTCGCCAGTGCAGGACAAGATCAGAATGGCACCCCAATCTATAGACACCCCCCGCCCCCCACCACCGCAGTCTCCAGACCCCCAACCCACCAATAAGGGAATCATTAAACCCCCCACACCCCAACTCATAAGGATAGGACACCCCTGGGCCTCATCCTTAGTGTGGTCATGATGCCACCCAGGCACCTTAGCACTGCCAGGGTGGCACCCAGTTGGTACAGCCGGGTGCCCAGGTGGCACTTTCAGGGTGCCGGGCTGGCAGTGCAAAGATGCCCGTGTGAAATCGGGTGTGTCAGGGTACCATGCTGCCTAGAGGCCGACTACCCAGGGGCCCCCGATCGCCTGGGAGAGCCGCCAAGTCCCAGTTTACCTGGTCCATGTTTGTGGATACCATAATAATAACATAATAATCTCTTATTGTCACACGTAGGCTTCAATGAAGTTACTGTGAAAAGTACTTAGTCACCACATTCCGGCGCCTGTTCGGGGAGGCCAGTACGGGAATTGAACCCGCGCTGCTGGTCTTGTTCTGCATTACAAGCCAGCTGTTTAGCCCACTGTGCTAAACCAGCCCCTACCAGTGTTGAACGGCGCACACTCAGGGTCTCCAAGGCATGGCCATTCGATCTCGGGTGCTGGGTAGATCCAGTGTAGACATATTTAAGAGAGACTGACTGCTCACTTGAATATGCAAATCTGGGTCCCGAGTTCAATGGGCAGGATCCATATCGCAATGCCTTGCGTAATCTCGTTAGATCTCGCGAGGTGTGACGAGGCCGGTAAATCTCACGAGAGGCTTCTCACGAGATTTACCACCCTCATCTCGACCTGAGCCAGGCGCGGTGAGGCTGGTTATCACGCCCAAAATCTCCAAAGGTTCTCAACAGATACATTCATGGTCCTATGTAAGTCTTCACACTTGGATGGGGTCAGTGAATATCAACCTCAGGGCTGTTCCTTGTCAGAAGACATGGATTGCAAAGAGGGAGTGATTGTGATAGGAGTGAGCCTCTGCTCAACTCTTTTGGCTCGAATAGGACCATGATTAGGAGGTACAAGACAAAGAGTGGGACTGATGCATCCTCCTCTGGGTAGGTTGCAGTGTCCTCCAGGTAGTTCTACTAATCCCTTAACTTTTCACGATACGAAACGGAGAACTAGATAGTCACGTTTTCTGATGATACCAAGTTAGGTGGCACAGTAGGATCTGTCCACTCAGCATAAGACTCAGGGATATGAGCAACTGACATCTATGTAAAAGGGAGGTGTGTAGGAATGAAGCTCATATTTTAAGGTGTTTTCCTGGCTGCCAGGTGCATCCTTGCTCCGATTGGAGAATGCCCTGTAGATTCCTTGTCTGTAATCACATATCATCCCTATCAAGTAGAAACTCAACCAAGGCCTGCTCCTCGCTTTCCAAGTAACCCCATGTTGTGTTATGGACATGAGAGTCAGTACTTACCCTGTCCTTCCAGTCATTCCCTTGACATCTAGCGAATATTGAAGCCTGGTGGCTGGCCATTATTTATTTATTTTTTAATAAATTTAGTGTTCCCAATTAATTTTTTCTAATTAAGGGGCAATTTAGCGTAGCCAATCCACCTACCCTGCACATCTTTGGGTTGTGGGGGCGAAACCCATGCAAACACGGGGAGAATGTGCAAACTCAACACGGACAGTGACCCAGAGCCGGGATCGAACCTAGGACCTCGGTGCCGTGAGGCTGCAGGGCTAACCCACTGCGCCACAGTGCTGCCCCGTGGCTGGCCATTATTAGCACAGCAGTCAGGCAGAAATCAGATCATTACTGAAGATAATACAATCTTCTGTCATTGTCAGCAACTAAATCGCACCCTTTGTTCCTCAGTCAGCTTGCATGTCAAGGAATCCATTGTAAATTTCTGTTTGGTATTCGGACAAGGGATTGCAGAGACATCAAGGTCAGATCCCTGAAAAAGGTGACACTTTATGAAGAAAATTAATTCATCGCAACAAATAGAGCTGCTTGTTTTATGTCAAGGACACAATAAAATCCATGAGATACTACAATCAATGGAAGTTTGTGGGGTAATAGGCTGTGAGGGAAAGAATTTCAATTTGAAGACCCACCCACATCACCTATGGAATTCTTTCTTAGAAATTTATCCGAAATGTTCTCCACCTGCGGAGAAATTCTGGTTTGGTATTATATTTTATATTTAACTGTTTCTAATAAGGTGGCAGAGTAGTTAGCACTGCTGCCTCACAACGGCAGGGATTCCGGTTCGATTCTGTGTGTGTGGAGTTTGCATATTCTCTCCGTGTCTGCGTGGATTTTTTCCAGGTGCTCCGGTTTCCACCCATGGTCTAAACATGTGTAGGTGAGGTGGATCGGCCATGCTAAATTGCCCCTTAGTGTTGAAAGATTAGGTGGGATTGCGGGGACAGGGCGGGGGAGTGGACCTGGGACAAGGTGCTCTTTCGGAGGATCGGTGCTGACCCGATATTGCTCCTGAGCTGCTGTGTCTCATCCCCCAGTTTTCTAATTACTGGGCCACATGAAGGTGAAACGGCAACTGGAAGTTCCCAGTTTTGTGTGTTGCAGTCTCCTCTGCCACTCTAACTATGCCCAGTGAAAGCCCTGCACTGGCAAGAGCTTTACATTTACATAGCCCCCTCAGAGAACTAAAACATCCAGGCACCTCACAGGAACATTATCTGATAAAGTTTGATGCTGTGTCACAGAAGATATTAAGGTGGGTGACCAGAAGGTCTGGTCAAGGGGAAAGGTTTTAAACAGTTGCTTAAAAGGCAAGCGAGCTAGGGCGGCATGTGGCGCAGTGGTTAGGTTAGCACTGGGACTGCGGCGCTGAGGACCCGGGTTCGAATCATGGCCCTGGGTCACTGTCCGTGTGGAGTTTGCACATTCTCCCCATGTCTGCGTGGGTTTCGCCCCCACAACCCAAAGATGTGCAGGTTAGGTGGATTGGCCACGCTAAATTGGCTCTTAATTGGAAAAAAAGGCATGAGAGCTTTAAGCGGTGGAGAGGTTTACAGAGGAAATTGCCAGGATTTGGCAGCTGAAGGCAATGGCTGTCAGTTGTCAAGCACAGGAAATCGAGGATACACAAGAGTGCAGAATTGGAGGATTAAAGTGTTCTTGGAAGGATGCACGGCTGGGAAAGGTTTTTTAAAGGTGGGGGAGATTTGAGCACAAGTCTGAGAATTTTAAATTTGTGTCCTTGACAGATCAGAAGCCAAAGTAGATGTGCAAGCACTGCGGAGGAGCTAGATGAATAGGATTTGAAGTGAATTAGGATATGGGCAGTTGAGTTTTGGAAGAGTTGAGACTTATGGAGGATGGAAGATAAGCAGCCAAAAAACAAGATGATTGGCATAAAAGCAAAATACCACAGGCGCTGAGCTGGTCTGGCAGCATCTAAAGAGAGAGAAATGGTGGCTGGAGTTCTGGGTCCCATCTGTCAACGGGATTTCCAAGCTTGCCGAAGTTAGCTTTTGGCTAACTCGCTGCTTTTACTGTGACGGGTTCTGCTGCGCCAAAGCAAGAGAATCCCAGCCAGAGTTAACATTTAGAGTGGAATATGACTCTTTGCCAGGACTCCAGTTCCCAACAGATACAAGGCGGACCAGCTGAGTAACTCCAGCCCTTTCTCTGATTATTTCAAATAGTTGAGTCTGGATGTAACAAAATCACGGATCTTCTCTTTGTGCGAATGTGGCCTGCAAGAGAATGCCATCATGGATACTTCACCCTATGTAATAATGTCACAGATCAATGTCATTACAAAAGAAAGATCTTCCATTTATATAGCACTGTTCACTCCCTCAAGCTGATCCAAAAGTGCTTCATAGCTGGTCAAATCCTTTTGACATACATTGACCGTTGTCATGTGGACAGAAACATTTGCGTACAGCACGTTTCCACAACTGGCAGCAAGGCAAATAAACAGATTATCTGTTTTGAATCAGGTTCAGACACATGCCAGAAGAAAAATCTTAATGTCCTTGATATGGTGCACAAGGCACAGAGGGCCTCAGTTTAGTAACTTACTATGAGTTATCTGATTTCTGTCCAAGGTGACAGCAGTATTGATGAGGTTGGCCTCACTGTTCAAGTGCCATGAAGGAGGACAAATGGAGTCTGCTATGGTTGCCAACTGGCTTGCCGTAGTTGAGACGATGACCTCTAAATGTCCCAACATTCTGTCATTGGCCACCTGACACATCCATCCTCACGGTACTCCGTCTTTCCACACCAACATATTCTTTGGTACCCGTTGAAGTGACTGCTGACTGGCAGATAAACAACCTTTTTAACCAATTCCAATTTGATTTTTTACATCCTTAAGCTTGTTTTCTCACGGATTTTCTCTCAGCACTGTCTGGGAAGATTCACCTTCAGTTCAAGGAAACTCCAGGACAATGTGGGAAGTATGTGGCAACCCGAATATCTGTCCCTGATCACCACCAGGCCTGTGAACGTCGGATGACGACTTGTTCTGCTCAATTATGATGCACACGGATGATCCACGTCTTGCCTCAAACATGAGGAATGGTTGGGGGGGGGGGGGGGGGGGGGGGGTCAAGCAAAATACCAGAAAGTTCTTAAACTCCATGGTGCCATCCCCTAGTCTGAGAGAAAAATAAAACTCATGAGGGTTCAGTTCTAGCCTGAATAAAAAAGTCACCAACAACTCACTCATTATAGTTGGTTTGTTTTCGAAGTAAATTCCAGAGGAAAACATGACAATTGAATTGTCACGCAGCTTTAAGACACATGCTTTGAAGTGAAATAACTTCTATGTTTAAGTGAAATGAGGGCAGAGCTTCCACCAGCCAATCTCAGCTAGGGCAGGCTGTGGGTCTCTGCTCGGTACTTTTGACCTGACAGTGATCTTTCATGACCAGATGCAAGATGGGCCAGTTGCTGTGGGATTGTTGGAGGATTCAGGAACAGGTCAACATGAAGACAGCTGAACATATTTTAAATGTCTGTCTGCAAATGATAATATCCGCTCCACTGTTTCTCCTATGCTGTTTGCTTGAAGTATTAAAGTGACAAATCCCTACATTACCCAGTTTGGAAATCTGAGACTTTGACTCAGTTATCAAGAGCGGCTCCGAATGTGGGATTGAAACACAGGAACAACCAGCTTCCAGGTCCAATCCCTGGTTTATACTGAGATAGTTGATCTTAGTCTAAGGGCGTGATCTCACAGAAAGATTTCTAAGTGTCATTTCAGACGGGTTTGGCTGGGATTTCATCCCGGTCCTGTCAGCGAGTTCCCTCCCACTTTCTAACCACACTTAGTGACTTTTTCGGACCCTGAAGAGGTTCTCTCTGTGCTAGCCTACACTCAGCTCCCCAGCTAAACTAGCTCCTCCGATATCGGGTTACCATTTTGAAAGGGTGCCCCGATCTCTAAGTGAGCTTGAGGGTTCCCCACATCCCCCAACCCATGGACAATATCACCCCCCACACAAATTGGAATTACCCCAAACCCTCCCAATTGAGGACACCCTGCTATGGGGTCACTGAGGGCCCCCTTTTCAGACCTTCCCACGGCCACTTCCCCCCCCCTCCCCCCCCCACCTCCAGGATCTTCACCCTACACCTCCCCAACCTTCCAGAGGCCCCTTCGTTATCACCCTTCACCCTCCCCACTCTTCATACCTACTTCATCCCTGCTTTCATGGGCATGTCCTCCACCAGATCCTGACCCTTGGCAGTGCTCCTGCCAGCCTGACAGTGCTGCCCTGGCACTTTGCATGGCCGTGGTGGCAGTGCCAAGTTGCCCAGTTGCCAGGGGGAGAGCCAGGGGTCCACCCTGCCCTGTCCCTGACCACCAAGTAGCCTCCAATGGCCTGGAAGAACCCCAGGTGCCATTGCACCTGGTCTACGTTTGCATGGGTTAGGGTGCTCTTTCGGACCCTTTGCTTTCTGTGCATTCACTTTCAAGATGGCTGATCTGACTTTGGAGGCTGTGATGACAGGTATGCGTGTGTCCGAGGCTGCTAGGGCAGTTGACAATGGTTTCTTGGTTTCCTGCTCGAAACGAGCATAGAATTCATTGAGTTCATTGGGGAGGGGAGGATGATGCCACAAAGAAACAACAGTTGTTCACGTATCTTTTGCTATTAAATATGTATCGGGGGATATTGGCTGAGGATGGGATTGGAACAGAGGTTCAGCTCCACTGCCCTCCTCAGTCAAGCTGTCTACTGACCATTGCTGCCCAGACTCGAGTATAAAGTGTGGCCACTTGGAGGGCGGAAAAGGGGGGGTGAGCTGTGGAAACATTTCGGGCATCTGTGGAGCTATTTCTCATTGCGTCTTATCGAATTCATGTGTCCTCAGCAGAGGAGATTAACAAAACCTGACAAAGAAAGCTAAAACTATTAGGAGAAAATGTTGCATCTGATTAATTATAAACATGAGGAAGTATCTGAAGGGGCAAGAAATGCCTCTTGAGTTTGTTGGGGCTGTTTAGCACACTGGGCTAAATCGCTGGCTTTGAAAGCAGACCAAGCAGGCCAGCAGCACGGTTCGATTCCCGTAACAGCCCCCCTGAACAGGTGCCAGAATGTGACGACTAGGGGCTTTTCACAGTAACTTCATTGAAGTCTACTTGTGACAATAAGTGATTTTCGTTTCATTTCATGGGGGGGTGCTGATGTCCAATAGGTAACAAAATGTCATCAATCCCCACTCTTCAGCCTCACCATTTGCTCTCTCAAACTAGAACAAAGGCCTGAAAAAAAGAGAAAGACCTGCATTCCCAGAGCACTTTCACCACCACCGGATATCGCAAAGCACTTTACAGCCAATGAAGAATTTTTCAAAGTGTCGTCACTGTTGTTATATCGGAAATATGACATTCACTTTTTCGCATAGAAATCTCCCTCAAAAAGGCAATGAAGTAATGACTGGATAATTGTTTTTTGTGATGTTGACTGAGAGATAAATATTGGCCAGGATAGTGGGGATATTCTTCAAAATATTGCCACGGGATCTCTAACGTCCACCTGAGCAGACAGATGGGGCGGAATTCTCCGTAGCCTGACGCTGAAATAGGGATTGACGAACGGGCAGAGAATGGCTTCCGACTCCGGAATCAGGGCAGGAGCTGGTTTGACGCCGATTCACGATGCACCGCCACCTCCAAATCGGCATCATCGGGACGTGCGCTACACACATTTGCTACTCCATTGGCGCGTCATTAGCTGGCCCACCCTCATGCTCCGTCCCTGATGGGCCATGTTGCTGACAGCGCGAGCCACATGTGGTCCCAGCAGTCAGGAACCTCGCGTGCTGGCTGCAGACAGTGTCCAGCGCTGCCACATTCTGCCGGTATCTGTGCCGCTGGTTAGGGGGCTTCTGCTAGGGTTGGGGGGAGTGGTGGGGGGTAGCCAGGGTTGGACTATGGGGTCAAGGTGGGCGGGTACCCGCTTCAGCATGGCTGATGCCATGTTTGCTGGTGCGACCGATGGGGCGTAGGCATGCTCAGCTGCAGCTTGGCAGCCCTGCGCGGCCTCGCGGCCCAGGTCCCTGCGATTCTCCGGCTGTTCTCTGCGGATGTTCCATGCGGTGCCAGTGCTAGCCCCTCACTGGTACCAGAATCGGTGAGGGATTCGTGCTGATTTTCCTGTCACCACGGATTCTCCTTTGGCACCAGCACTTCGCCTCAGAAACGGAGAATCCAGCCCATGGTCTTTGGTTTCACATCTCATCCGAAAGCCACCATGCAGTTTCGACAGAGCAGCACTCCACTGTAGTGGCGGTGTTGATCTTTGTGTTCAAGCCCTGGAGTGGAACTTGAACCTACGTGGGCAAATGTTTTCCCAACTGAGGCACAACTGGCACAATAGAATAAAACGACAGAGGAATGCTTATAACTCATCTCCTTGTGGACAAAACCAGAGGCAGAATTATTAAGTGAGGGAAATAACTGGGCGAACATCAGAACAGAACAATAGGCGGAGGCCACTCAGTCCCTCAAGTCTGTTCCATCATTCCCTCGCTAACATCACTGTGTATGTACCTACACTATATGGAAAGCAGCAGTTCGACAAGGCAGATTACCATCACCTTCACAAGGACAATTAGGAATGGACAATAAATTCTGGCCTAGCCTGTGATGCCCACATCTCATAGAGTATTACAAAAAGCAAATAAAATCAGACCATGATCGATCAGTATCTTAAATCTATTTCCCCATCTTGGGTTAATATTGCTGAATAAGCTGACCAAACAACTATCAAAATTGAAATTGTTAATTTGCCTAGATCAAGAGCTTTATGGAGGGGATAGTTGTACATTTAGGGGCGGCACGGTGGCGCAGTGGTTAGCACTGCTGCCTACGGTGCTGAGGACCCCGGTTTGATCCCAGCGCTGGGTCACTGCCCATGTGGGGTTTGCACATTCTCCCCGTGTCAGCATGGGTCTCACCCCCACAAATCAAAAATGTGCATTGTAGGTGGATTGGCCATGCTAAATTGCCCTTAATTGGGGAAACAAAATAATTAAATACTCTAAATTTATAAGAAAAAAAAGGGACAGTTGAAGGTTTAAACATCTATAACTTGAAATCATCCAGAATAACCGAGCTCTGATTTTAATGTTGTACCTCCTCGTTCGTGAATGGAAAGGCTTATAGACAATCCCTTTGAGTTAAAGAGGCTGTCATCATGAAGACTTCTTTTAAAGTGCAATTAGGAGTGTCAGGATCCCTTAATTTCCCTGGTTTTCCTGTGCTGATAATTTATGCTGCAGCCAGATAATCTATGCTACTACCTTGCCTCAACTGTTATTCTCGACCGTGAGGGTCAGCAGGCAAGTTAACCACTGGAGACAACACAGTTGAACCTGATCTAGCACTTCACCTGTCATCCACATAGTTTTGATAGAAGATTCTGGATGACTGAGGTAATTGGGAATGTTGGTTGGGTTTTCCTGCCTATAACTAGGGATGCTCAGGCCATCACAAGTCGGCTGAGGTGAGGTAACACAGCACAAACCAGGAGTCCAACGAGGAGCTTTCTAACCTCCAAGATACCAGATGGTGCCTTTTACCACATTGAGGTGCAGAGCCCTTTTTTAAAAAAAAATTTAGCCTACAGTTACAAAGAATTGTGACTATTTTCATAATGTTCCTTCCTTTCTTCTCTAGAACATCATAGCTAAAGGATGAGGACTGCTGATAGATCCTGAGAGAGCCACTTTTGAGCAAATAACCAATATCATCCCATGAGGTGACTGCATTAACTTGTAGTACAGGGGTTGAATCAACCCTGGGTTCAAGAACAGATCTGGAATATTTTCACTCTTTCTAGTTGAAGATAGATATTGACTGGTGTTTATCCAGTTGCCATCACTACTGGCATAGTACTTCTTCCCAGCTTACATATCGTGTTGCTATCTTTTATGACTATTGATGCAAATCCGTTTCCCACGAACGACTGGGCAGAGTAACCCCGTCCAGTCACTACTTTGTATGCTTGCGGGGTATGAATTCTACTTGATGCAACCAGTTGTCAACGGGTCAGTAAACTGGATCAGAAACTGTGACGCATCAACCGTGCAGGGTTTCTACTCATAATGAGCACTGTGCTACCAATCTGCCTACCTTTCCTGTTGCCATTGTTCAATTGGTCATATGGAGTCAGGAAATTAAGGTGTCATCTTGATTTTTTTGTGCTAGGTCCCATTCACCACCTTAAACATTTGCTCCTTCCACCACTAGCACAAATTGTAGCAGTGTGTATCAACTACAAGATGCACTGCAACAACTCACCAAGCTCCTTTGACAGCACCTTCCAAATCCATGACCTCTACCCCCTATCAGGCCAAGGTGGCAGACGCATGGAAACACCATTGTAATATCCCACATGGCACCAACGGGGTGGGAATGCTTATCGCCCCGAGCTCCTTGTGGAGTACGAACTCCCCCGCTGAGGGGAATAATATTTCTCAATGTATAAAAGGTTGGCCAGTAGGACTCCAAACAGAATAGGAACTCGGTAGGGATCTAACGGGTGGTGTACATACCGTTTGTGTGAATAAAACTTTGTTTCTTATTTTACTCGGTGTGGATTCCCTCTGTTCTTATTGCAACCACCACCTGTAAGTTTGCCTCCAAGCCTGACTAGGAACTCTATCGCCATTCATTCACTGTCACTGGGTCCCTCCCCAACAGCACCATGGGTATACCTACACGACATAGACTGCGATGTTGAAGATGGCAGCTTATCGCCACCTTCTCAAGGCCAAATAGGAATGGGCAACTGCCAGTGGCAAAAACAACCCACAAAGAATAAGAAACGCGTTGCACCCAGAGTTCAATCTAGCCATTAAAAGTGAATATTGAAGTCAGCGACATCATTGCCTGCCAGTTGGTCCTTAAATTCACACTGCCCTTATTTGAAGCAATGTAAAATTTGGTTCAAATACCCGCCAAACAGTTTTTTTTCATGTTTGAGGATAAAGCAGATGTGCCAGGAAGATCTCCCAGTACCAAAGTCAGGGGTCTTCACACCTGTCCTCGCACCAGAACCTGGCAGATCGACCTGTTAATGATCATGGGGAATTGCCGAGCATCTGATCGTTCTGGGTCAACAGTCAGGCAATTGCAGAGTTAAGCCATCTGCCCAAATTAGATTTACAGCCAACCTCCATCATGGGGAGAACACTGTCAAGGTCACTTTCTCCCTTGACTTACTTTCAGACGAACGAACAGAGGCACCACCTGTAAAATCAGCCAGTTTTGTTTCCTCAGGCCGATCAAAACAATTGACAGGTGCACTCTCGAGCAGAGCCAATATTTGAATTTCCCTTTCAACTGAATGACATCAGAAACATGACAAGGCTGCCCAATCTCACCACAAGTGCAGAGGTGATTGAAAGCATCCATGTGTCAATCCAGTAGCCCATTCCATACATCAATAACTGGACATCAACTGTGGGGAAGTTACTGGAATCTATCGGTAGGGACAGACAGACTGAGCACTTAGACAGAGGTCAGCTGAATTTCAAGACGGTCACTAAGCTGGTGGATAGGAGAGTTTCTTAGAACTTAGAACTTAGAACAGTACAGCACAGAACAGGCCCTTCGGCCCTCGATGTTGTGCCGAGCAATGATCACCCTACTCAAACCCACGTATCCACCCTATACCCGTAACCCAACAACACCCCCCTTAACCTTACTTATTAGGACATTACGGGAAATTTAGCATGGCCAATCCACCTAACCCGCACATCTTTGGGCTGTGGGAGGAAACCGGAGCACCCGGAGGAAACACACGCACACACGGGGAGGACGTGCAGACTCCGCACAGACAGTGACCCAGCCGGGAACCGAACCTGGGACCCTGGAGCTGTGAAGCATTTATGCTAACCACCATGCTACCGTGCTGCCCCATGGATGTTCTTTATAGATTTCTAGAAAGTGTTTTATAAAGGTTCATCCAAGGGATTATTGGCAAAAATGAGAGTCTATGGAATTAGAGGTAACATTGCAATTTGCATTGGTAATTCTTTGGTAGGCGGGAGCCAGAAAGCCTGAATGGCTTGTTTTCTGATGGAAGGATGTGATAAGTAGTCCTCCCCAGGGATCTGTACTGGAGCCATTGCTTTTCACCATATTTTTTAATGACTTGGATGGAGGAGTAGAGAGATTTGTGTCCAAGTTTGCAGATGTTGACTACAAATATCTTACTTATAGTTGTGTAGATGGGAAAAGGCAGTAACATAGGGACAGAGATAGATTAAGTGAATGCACAAATCTATGGCAAATAGAGGGGAAATATCACATCAGCCATTTTGGAACTGAGGAAAATAACTTGGAATCCTTTGTTGGTGGTGAGAGGGTAAGGAGCTGTGAGAGAGCACAGGAATTTGGGTGTCCATGTGCAACATTTACTAAAAGTACAATAAGTGATCACAAGGCTAATGGAGTGTTGCCGTTTATTTTAAAGGGAGTGAAATTCAGAGTGCTTCCGTTCAGAGTCTCAGCCACACCCCTCCTGGAGTGCTGCATTCAGCATTGGGAACCAAACCGCAAGAAAGATGTACTAACTTTGGAAGGGCACAATGTGAGTTCACTAAAATGATGTAAGGACCAAAGTTTAAATTATGAAAACAGTTTTTTTTCTCTTTTTTTTCATAAATCTAGAGTATCCAATTATTTTTTTCTTGTTAAGAGGCAATTTAGAGTGGCTGATCCACCTACCCTGCACATCTTTTTGTGTTGTGGAGGTGAGACCCACACAGACACGGGGAGAACGTGCAAACTCCACATGGACAGTTTCCCAGGGCTGGGATCGAATCCACAGTTTCCCAGGGCTGGGATCGAATCCGGGTCCTCGGCACCGTAAGGCAGCAGTGGTAACCGTCGTGCAACTGTGCCGCCCCTAATTATGAGCAGAAACTTGGACTGTATTCTTTCTGAGGCTAGATAGGAGGCCATCTAATAATAATAATAATCTTTATTTCACAAGTAGGCTTACATTAACACTGCAATGAAGTTACTGTGAAAAGCCCGTAGTCGCCAGATTCTAGCACTTGTTCGGAACACAGAGGGAGAATTCACACACACACACAATTTACAGTGCAGAAGGAGGCCATTCGGCCCATCGAGTCTGCACCGGCTCTTGGAAAGAGCACCCTACACAAGGTCAATACCTCCACCCTATCCCCATAACCCAGTAACCCCACCCAACACTGACGACAATTTTGGACACTAAGGGCAATTTATCATGGCCAATCCATCTAACCTGCACATCTTTGGACTGTGGGAGGAAACTGGAGCACCCGGAGGAAACCCACGCATACACGGGGAGGATGTGCAGACTCCGCACAGACAGTGACCCAAGCCGGAATCGAACCTGGGACCCTGGAGCTGTGAAGCATTTGTGCTATCCACAATGCTACCCTGCTGCCCATTTCAAATGAAGTTACTGCGAAAAGCCCCTAGTCGCCACATTCCGCCGCCTGTTCGGGGAGGCCGGTACGGGAATTGAACCACCGCTGCTGGCATTGTTCTGCATTACAACCAGCTGTCTAGCCCACTGTGCTAAACTCCAGAATGTCAAAATTACCTAACAGCGTGTCTTTCGGGATTTGTGGGAGGAAACCAGAGCTCCCGGAGGAAACCCACGCAGACACGGGGAGAACGTGCAGACTCCGCACAGACAGTTACCCAAGCCAGGAATCGAACCTGGGACGCTGGCGCTGTGAAGCCATAGTGCTAACCACTGTGCTACCCTGCTGCCCAAAGTATTTAAAATCGATAAAGGATTTGATAGTTTAGACATCATTTCTACTGGTTGGGAATCTAGGACAAGAGGGCACAATCTTAAAATGAGAGTTAGGCCAGATAGGAGTGAAATTCAGAAGCAATGCTTTTCACAAAAGAAAAATCAAAGCTCATTCTCCAAAGTTACTGTGGATGCTGGATCAGTTGAAAGATCCAAGATTGAGACTGGCAGATATTTCATGGTCAGGGCATCAAGGGAGATGGAGGAAAGGCCAAGAAATGATTTTGAGCTAAAAATCAGCCATACAAACAAATGTCTGTTAAGAGAAACTGAGTTAACATTTCAGGTCAATGATTTTTCATTGGAACAAAACTGTTGACTCTGTTTCTCTCCAGAGATGCTGACTGGCCTGCGGAGTATTTCCAGCATTTTTTGTTTTTATTTCAAATTTCCAACCTCCACTCTATTTTGCTTATGTACAAATCAGCCATTTGAGCTAATTTTATTTTTTATAAATTTAGAGTACCCAATTATTTTTTTTTCCAATTAAGAGGCAATTTAGCGTGGCCAATCCACCTAACCTGCACATCTTTGGGTTGTGAGGACGAAACCCACGCAGACATGGAGAGAATGTGCAAACTCCACACGGACAGTGACCTAGAGCCGGGATTCGAACCCAAATCCTCAGCACCGCAGTCCCAGTGCTAACCACTACACCACATGCCGCCCTCATTTGAGCTAATTGAATGGCAGAACAGCCTTGAGGGACTGAATGGCCTATTTTTCAAAATGTATTCATTGATGGGATGCAGGTGTCGCTGGTTAGGCCAGGATTTATTGTCCTTCCCTGATTGACCTTAAGATGGTGGTAGTGAGCTGCCTTCTTGAACCACAGCAGTCCATATGGTGTAGGTACACCCACAGAGCTGATAGGAAGGGTCTTCCAGGATTCTGATCTAGTGACAGTGAAGGAACAACGATATAGGGCACGATCTAACGCCCCCAAAACCTGCGCCAATGGCCTTTGACGTCCGCCACCCGGCGTCGGGGCTAGCGGAAAGGCCTTCGCCGGTAGGGGGGTCTCTTCCATCTCCGCCATGGTGGAGGCCGTGGCGGCGACGGAAGAAAAAGAGTGCCCCCACGGCACTGGCCCGCCCGCCGATCGGTGGGCCCCGATCGCGGGCCAGGCCACCGTGGGGGCACCCCCCGGAGTCCGATCGCCCCGCGCCCCCCCAGGACCCCGGGAGCCCGCTCGCGCCACCAATCCCGCCGGCACTAGAGGTGCTCCAATTCCCGCCGGCGGGAGAGGCCTGTCAGCGGCAGGACTTCGGCCCATCGCGGGCCGGAGAATCGCCGTGGGGGGCACGCCGATCGGCGCGCCGTGATTCCCACTCCCACCGATTCCCGGGTGGCGGATAATTCCGGCCACGGCGGGGGCGGGATTTACGCCGGCCCCGGGTGATTCCCCAACCCTGCGGGGGGTCGCAGAATTCCGCTAAGTAGTCCAAAACTATCCAGATAAAATCTACAAACTGCTGATGCTGGAAATATGAAATAAAATCAGAAAATGCTGGAAAGACTCAACAGGGGCAGCAGGGTAGCATGGTGGTTAGCATAAATGCTTCACAGCTCCAGGGTCCCAGGTTCGATTCCCGGCTGGGTCACTGTCTGTGTGGAGTCTGCACGTCCTCCCCCTGTGTGCGTGGGTTTCCTCCGGGTGCTCCGGTTTCCTCCCACAGTCCAAAGATGTGCGGGTTAGGTGGATTGGCCATGCTAAATTGCCCGTAGTTGTCCTAATAAAAAAGTAAGGTTAAGTGGGGGGTTGTTTGGTTACGGGTATAGGGTGGCTACGTGGGTTTGAGTAGGGTGATCATGGCTCGGCGCAACATTGAGGGCCGAAGGGCCTGTTCTGTGCTGTACTGTTCTATGTTCTATGTTCTAGGTCTGGCAGTATCTGTGGAGAAAGAAACAGAGTTAAAGTTTCCTGTCCACATGACTCTGAAGAAGTCATGTGGACTCAAGACGATCAAACGCTGAGAGCGCACCTTATGACTTTTAAGCTTGGGACAAATGTTTGCTGCATTAATCAGCAAGACAACAATATCTTGGCACCTTTCCTCAGGTCTGCTCCTCCACATTTACAGCCAGCCCGCTGTATTGCAAACATTGTGCCAACTGTCTCCTTCCAGCTGTATCAGATGGCACTTGTCTGGGGCGGATACCCTTGAATGCCAACCAGGACACCCTGGCTTTGTATTACTGAATACATCAGTATCACAGAATACATCAGTATCTCAAGGGCATCATGCACAACGATATCTGGACGCTGTCTGGAACTCGTTGATGGCGAGAAATGGTATGACTTTTCATTCTCTACCCTTTGGTACGTATGAAATTTCATTCATTTGAATTTTAAAATATTTCTTCCATTCTGTTATTCAGTGAGTTTTCAATTTAGATCCTGAGAATAAAAACCTGAGATGAGATTTCTGATGCAAATCGCCTTCTGCCTTTACAATTAGCTGGTGTTGCTATATTAGTAAAAGTCAAAATTTGAAGTGCAAAAAATGAACAAGTGATTTAATTGATTGCAATTGAGAATAGCATCTAATTACAGTTCCATGTACTTTTTATTCATTTTTGTTTGCAGTTTTTCAATTTGTCACTATTTAACAGAGGCATGTCTGTTCAAGTGCAGTCCTCGGCTGTGCTTTCCTTGTACATCTCAATGTCAGCTGCTCTTTTATGTTTTGCTGCAAACTTCATCGTGACCTGGTGTGGGAAGGAAAAGAAAATACTGTATTACTCTGCTGCAGTCCTTTAGATCACAACAGCACTCGGTAATCCCGCATTATGCAATCTCCCACCTGTTATGTGATTTTAAATACACAATTCGGGGCACAGCAGAAGGTTTGATGAAAAGGGCTGTGGGTAGTAAGTTGAATTGAGGGCCCACGGTCTTTACTTTTAGATATCTGCTGATGTCAATCCACCTCCTTCGTGGCATTAGACTCAATATAACTCTTCTCAACTCTTGTGTTGCTGATTGCATTTATTTGGACATTATGAACCTTCCCCATTCTGTCAGACTCAGAAATCCATCCCAGTCAGCACCCAGTTACTGACCACATTGTTGGTAACTTTAATCCAGTTTCTGCTTCAGTTACCGATCCCTGGCTGCTCTTTGGGTAATGCAATCAACAACTCCTTAGAACCAGCCCTGGCTCAGTTCATCACATGCGTGCTTCGGAGTCACAGGTTCTAAGTTCAAATCCCAAGCTAGCTTGAGTGAAAGAATCAAGGCTGATGCCCCAGTACATGTTGATGAGGCGTACTTATTGGCCAAAACTCTGGAAAAAAACTTCCCTGCTCTTCTTCAAAATTAGTGCCCTGGATCTTGACATCTGAAAAGGCCAAACAAGGCCTCAATTCAACATTTCACCCGAAAGATGGCACCTCTGACAATGCAGCGCTCCCACAACACTGCCCCAAGGGAGTACTTCACTCTGTTGGAAGTCATGCCTTTCAGATAAGATGTCCTGTTTCAACAGTAAATGTCCTCCTGATGCCTGTGGTACTAAGCTGTCCAAGGGAGAATGATGACAACCATGACCTGTTCTTAGCCGGAGTGGTGGTTGGGGAACTCAAATTGATTCCACTGAGATTTGGGAGAGGGGAAGTCATCCAAGTTTTGTTCTTTTGATTGGCCTCTAGTGTCCTTGCTATAATGTGTGCATGTCACAGTGAATCAGGCTGAACCCAAACCTCTCCCCATGGTCAAACAGCCGACTCACACTCACTGATTCTGGAGCAAGCCTTTGACTTGGTGGTGTGGTAACATTCCTGCCTCTGAGTTAGATGGTCCCAGATTCCCCATTCTGGATAGACCTGAGCTCAGGTGCTGATTTGAATTGACATCCAGTGAGATACTTGTGTCTGGTGGGTGTTGGTGGCCCTCCTCTCATCCTGTAGATTATGGGAGAACATAAGATCCTCCAGGCATAGAAGACTAACCGTCATATTGGCTGGTGTAAAGGTGCTTATGACTCCTGAAGGAGTCAATCATCCTGTGAGTCCTTCCAGCGCTTCACATTGCTCTCCGGGTGAACAAGCAGGAGCATGAGGAAAAAATGCAACTCATAGGGCAACCTGAATGTGAACTGTGAATCCTATAGGAAAAATTGGACTAATGGGAAAGATTTTGCTTGGGGTAAAGCTTCCTGCTCATTGTTGCAATGTTGGACCTCTTTACAGAAATAGGATGTTGTAGCTGTGTTCCGCTGAGAGAGGGTGCTGTGGAGCTAGCTTTTTTGCCAATCAGTGTCAAAGGATATTCTGGAGGCTAAGTGTGTGTTGTTTGGTGTGTATGTGTGACTGAAGGTGTCCTCTGTGCAGTTCAGAGATAGTTCACTTTGTGGCCATTTGAGTTGTCTGAACTAAACAATGCAGTGCTTTATCCATCATTTATCAGCAAGATTAAGGAACATTTTAGCATCGACTGACAGGTTTCCCACCCTATCTATTTAAGGGCTTGGGCTGTTTACATACTGTAAACAAACCCTAGAACCATGTCGCCAGACTATTTGACAATTTGTGCAAGACACCTGTCAGTAAGGAGTTTCATGCTCAGTATTGGTGTCAAAAAAGATTGTTTATCATCTTCAATTTTCAGAAAAGGGTAAGTTTGATCAGCTGCCAGACTTGGTTCAGTGGATAACACTTTCTCCTACATTTATTTAATTATTTCATGGTATGTGGGTGTCACTGGCTAGGTTAGCATTTTGTGTCCATCACGAATTTCCCTTGAGAAGGTGGTGGTGAGCTGGCCTTCTTGAACTACAGTCTGTGGGGTGTAGGTACACCCAGATTGCTGTTGGGGGGCGGGGGAGGTGGTGGTGGTGGGGGTGTAGTTCAAGGATTTGGACCCAGGGACAGAGGAGGAACAGCAATATATTTCAAAATCAGAGTCTACTGCATCAGGATAGGTTGTAGATTCAAGTCCCACTCCAGAGACTTGACCATACAGTCCACCGAACACTTCAGTGCAGTATTGTGGGATAGCGTCCATGTCATAGGTGCCATCCTTCAGATGAGATGTTAAATTGAGGCCTTGTCTGACCTTTCAGATATCAAGATCCCATGGCATAATTTTGAGGAAGAGCAAGGGAGATTTCTACAGAACTTTGGCCAATATTTTTGCCTCATCAACATCACTAAAACAGATTATCCCTCATTATTCCACTGGTGTTGATAATACTTGTGATAAATGTAGGAAATTGTTATATATATTGGATCATATATCTGTTGCAGTAATATTTTCATAACTCCTGCTTTAACATACAGGCAGATGGTGTGGCTGATAAAGATGCAAATAATATGTGGTAAAAGTGGGAGATCATTGATTATAACCATTTAATTGTTCACCTATACCGGGCTAATGGACCTTTGTTCATTGAAAAAAAGGTTCCCTGGGGTTCAAATAATTGAGGGGTTGTGTTTATCCTTAGTAAGATGGTCATAAGACAGTAATTAATGGGAGGAGCCAGGTCTGTAGCAAGCAGTTTAGCTTTTAGTCTGTCAAAGACAGAAGGACTTGCAACATGTGTCTGAAAGGATCTTTCTCCTTTGCTGAAAGCAGCTCTCTACACAGAGGACAGCAAGTATCTCTGTGTTTGCTAACTTTATTTACAGGTGGATTTTGACCAATAATGACCTTTGCTTAATTGGAAATAGAGTCGGTGTAAGTTATAGGTTAAAGTGTTTCCTTTTATTGTTAAGAATTGTTTCACTGTTAATTGTAAGCTATTTTCTGTGATGTTGATATAGTTGGTCCTGTGTAAACAATAAAGTTTGTTTAATATAAAAGATCCTTGTTTGTGAGTGGAATTACTTCTGGGGGAAATATCCTTTCCTCACAGTTTACAAATTGCAAACTTGTTGATGTGGTAAAGTTTCTCATCCAGTTTCCTAATATACACTGGGGTCTGGTCCAGTATCGTAACACTTTGGCGACCAAGGCTTTGCACCCAGCTAGCCCTCTGGAGTAGGACTTGAACCTACAACCAGCTGACAGATTGCAAGGGTGCTACCCACTGAGCCACAGCTGTGGAAACTTCCTTCCATGTGGAGAAAATAAAACTGCATTGCTGGCCTGCACAACTGGTCTGGACTCAGCACACCTGCATCCAGGAAAATGCATAGGTTGCAGCTCTGTGGGGCCTCTGCATTGCATTAGGATTAATGGCACCAATCAGATAACAAAGCACAGGTTAACAAAGTATTACTTGAATGAAGCACGTCTTCATACAGCCAGAGGCACCATAACTGGTTCCTTTTACAGTACAGCTGAAGCCAGGGCTGGAATGCGAAAAAGCAGCAAATAAAGCTCTCCTTATGGACTTCCTGTAAACAAGTCACTTGTAGTCGGAATGTCTGCTGCTGTAATGATAACTGACGTTCAGATCTTGTGCTTCCTCAGGCTAGCTTGCACTGTGAATGAAATGTCTCTTAATATTCTAAGGATATTAGACTTGAAAGCCAGGCCCGCTGGCTTATCAAGATTATATCCTATTAGGGAGATTATTTTTCATTTGAAAGGGAGCTGAAAGTTACATGGCTCAGGGAGATGTCAGCAGTAGAGAAGGGGACTTGTCAGTTTTAGCACTAGTTTGACATTGCTACAGTTTGGGGCTCTAATGAGGTCAGGACCGAGGCTCTCATCCCCATCAACCTCCCCAGCTCACCTCCTGTGACATTTCCCCTCATCATTAAATGCATCGCCTCCACTGTGTTCCTTGATGCCACACAATGCACAGTACAGTGCGATTGGCCCAGATTCTGTGGTCAGTGCTGACCTCAAATAAAGTTGCATACAAAGATCTAGTTAGCTCTATGACATGAACTCCGCCTTTCCCAATTTTAATTGCGTTCAGCAACAGTGATTTCATCAACTTGGGGCCACATCCTGGAACTCCCTCCCTAACAGCACAGTGGGTGTACCTGAATCTCAAGGACTGCAGCAGTTCAAGAAGGCAGCTCACCACCACCTTCTGAAGGGCAACTAGGGATGGGCAATAAATGCTGGCCTAACCAGCGACAGCCACGTCCTGTAAATCATATATTTTTTAACGTAGGCAAAGCAGCCAATCACTTTGAGGAACTGTCACAGTCAGCAAAGCAGTGTGTAACAAGCAAGCTCTAGCATTCAGATTTCATAATTTTTCAGCGTGTGAAATGAAGTTTCAGACAAAGACATGGTAGAAACTAAAATACCACAAACAAACTTGAATGTTGTTACTACTTTAAAAAAAACATGGAAGTTTCATTATGATAAGGAGAACTCGAGTACTCCACAAGTAGAAAATTAGTTTTTAAGAGCCAGAGTGGTTGTTCGCCCATAATTACAGTTTAACACACTTCCCAAGGGCAATTAGGCATGTTTAGCCAGCAAGGTCCACATGGCTTGAATGAATAAAAATAAAATACAGTTTCTCTCAATAAGGCATTTTTTTCAGTGATTTCTACACCAAGAACAAGAGCTTAAAAAGTTAAAGTTCACATCAGTTTGGTGATTTTTAATTGGCTTCTGTCTGCAAGGAGATCAACAGTGCACCATGTTCTGGATTTCCGGGTTTAACTGTGCATGTGTGGATGCCAGCAGTTGCTGTCAGTTTCACAGAGTGATGACCATGAAGGCTGACAGTTTTGCTGTCATCACAACTGCAAAATGCAAGCCAAGGTAAACAATGAATGCTATGCTGATTTGGATTGGTGTTTTATCAGGACATAGATGCACGCAGCTAGGCACCATTGTGTGCTAAATCCAGAGTTCCTGGTCTTAGTAGCACAATACCCTTTCAATGACTGTTCTCACCCTTTGGCTAAAATAACCTGCTGATGGCTTACACTGTGGGAGACTCAAAACTAAAATCCCATGCAGATAATTCTGATCGAAAACATCCTCAATACGTCAAACACAATTGTTCTGCTTTGCTCCCCCATCCTGTTAATCTGATTTCCTTGCGGTACCCACTGTAATTTCATCAGAAACAATGAGAATGACAGTTTCTTTCCCTGACAGAATGACATAAATAATTTATTGTGTGACGTGTTTTCAGATATTTTGACACGATAAAACTCGAATACAGAGCCTTTGTGTTATTACCTGATCTTAACTGTTTAAGGAGAACTTATTTCTTCAATGAGATTGCCTCCAGTGATAATGTAGTCCGCAGTTAAAGGCGAATCAAAGTGCTGGCCTCGTGTGCAAAACAGAATGTTCGTGTTCATTGAGCGTGTGAATTTGCATGCATTTTTATAGAACAGTACAGCACAGAACAGGCCCTTCGGCCCTCGATGTTGTGCCGAGCAATGATCACCCTACTTAAACCCACGTAACCCGTATCCCAACAATCCCCCCCATTAACCTTACACTACGGGCAATTTAGCATGGCCAATCCACCTAACCCGCACATCTTTGGACTGTGGGAGGAAACCGGAGCACCCGGAGGAAACCCACGCACACACAGGGAGGACGTGCAGACTCCACACAGACAGTGACCCAGCCGGGAATCAAACCTGGGACCCTGGAGCTGTGAAGCATTGATGCTAACCACCATGCTACCGTGAGGCCCCATTTTCACAGCACACTTGCTGCCCTCCAGACGTCTCACAGCCAATGAAGTAATTCCTGCGTTGTTGCAATCTGGGGAACACAGTATACAATTTGCACACAGCAAGGTGTCACAAACAACAATGAAATAATGATCAGGTAATCTATTGTAGTGATGGTGGTTAAGGGCTATGTATTGGTCAGGCCTCTGTGGAGAACTCCTCTGCTCTTCCAAATTACCCATGCGATCTTTTATGTCCATCTGAGATGGTGGGTAGGACTTTTGTTTTTGACATTGTATCTGAATGCAGCACCTCTGATAGAATCCCAACAGTGCAGAAGGAGGCCATCGGCCCAGCTAGCTTGCACTGATCCTCCAAAATAGCACTCTACTTAGGTCCATTCCCCCTCCTTATCCCCTATTGTAGTCAATGAGGAGTCCTGAAAAGGTGAGTCAAAAGTTGTTTATTTCCAATTTACAGCGAGGAAATACAACACATAAGCAACAGTCCAAGTTTCAGCCAGGACCATGCCAAGATGCTGGCTCCTTCTCGGGCCGGCTTTTATCTGGGGGAATTAACAAGCCCGCTGTTGGGCCTCTGTCCCTGAGCAGGGGAGCTTATGCTTCATAAGCCCAACTGGGAGATCAATTGGATCATCCCCACGAGTCTCGTGGGGGTTATAACCTCCCCTAAAGTCCATACATCCCACCGTTGTAGGAGGTGGAGGAGGCTGTCTTCTCCACTTTGCCCATGGTTAAGCATCCAGATGTTGTGGGGCTTGGTTGGGGGGGATGTAACGTATCGGGGAATGACGTTTTTGCATCTATCATCTGAGGGCGCCATTGGCATCCATTCCATGCCGAGACCATCGTTGGAAGACTTGGATGTCTGGGGCTCCATGTCGGATCCTGAATCCTCCACTTCACACATCTCAGTGTCGGGGCCCCTCGGGCGTGATGCCCCCAGGCCCCCTTGTGCTGGGCCGGCGGGGCTGGAAGACACTTCCTCCGGTGGGGGTTGTCCTGATGCTGGCCCCCTGCTCCGGAGGTGGTCTAGGTGCATCCACACCATCCGTTCTAGCGTTTCTACCCAGTGAGATGCTGGTTCAATCTGTTTCACCATGGTCCCCGGAGTCCAGCAGGCACCTTATCCGAAGTTTCGGATGTACGTTGCGTTCCCCCAGTCACGTTGTGTGCCCGTCTGCTTCGGTAGCACCTCTGAATGTCTTTTCTCCTTTCCACTTTCCCGCTAGTATCGGGGAACATTAGACTAAGGTGGGTTCTGTGCCCCTGGCCCATCAACAATTCAGCCGGTGCCATCCCGGTCATCACGCGTGACCTGGTCCGGCAGCTGAACAAAAAGCATGTCAGCCTCGATTCCACGGATTTCGAGGTCTGTTTCCTCATACCCTTCTTGAAAGTCTGTACTGCTCGTTCAGCCAGACCATTTGGGGAAAGGTGGTATGGGGCTTTCTCGATGTATTTCACCCCGTTTGTTTCATGAAGCGTACATACTCCTCGCTGGTTGTCTTTGACTAATACTTCTCGGTCCAAAGGTGTGCAGGTTAGGTGGAGTGGCCATACTAAATTTCCCCTTAGTGTTTGGAAGGTTAGGTGGGGTTACTGTGTTATAGTGATCGGGTGGGGGCATGGGATTAAGAAGGGTGCTCTTTCAAAGGGCTGGTCAAGACCCGATGGGCCGAATGGTCTCCTTCTGCACTGTAAATTCTATGATTCCAGCCGTGATCATCCTGAGATGCCGGCTCCTTCCTGGGCTGGCTTTTATCTCGGGGAATTAACGAGACCACTGTTTCTTTTTTTTTATTTTAGAGTACCCAATTCATTTTTTCCAATTAAGGGGCAATTTAGCATAGCCAATCCACCTAGCCTGCACATCTTTGGGTTATGGGGGGCGTAACCCAAGCAAACACGGGGAGAATGTGCAAACTCCACACGGAGAGTGACCCAGAGCCGGGATCGAACCTGGGACCTCGGCGCCATGAGGCAGCAGGGCTAACCCACTGCGCCACCATGCTGCCCTATGAGACCACTGTTGAACCTCCACATCATAGTGGGGGAGCTTGTGCTCCACGAGCCTCATGGGGAGTTCAATCGTGTCGTCCCCGTGGGTCGTGCGGGGGTTATGACATCCCTGTGCAATGATCATGGCCAAACGACCTAACCTGCACATCTTTGGACTGTGATAGTACAACTCCTTCACTGTCGCTGGTTCAAAATCCTGGAACTCCCTCCCTAACATCACTGTAGATGTACCTACACTACATGGACTCCAGGGGTTCAAAAAGTTGCTAACCACCACATTCTGAAAGGCAATTAGGGATGGGTAATAAATGCTTGGCCGAGCCAACATCGGCTACATCCTGTAAATGAATAGATAAAAACTCCTTCGGCACCATACTGGAATATCAGCTTGGATTATGTCCTCATGTCTCTGGAGTGAGGTTTGAATCTGCAACCTTCTGAGCCAGAGGAGAGTGTGCTACCACTGAGCCACAGCAATTTATTTTAAAAGGTGATGACTTTCTTTATTTTTCAAAGATCCATTAAAATAGCTTCCTTCTATAAATTTATACAATTTATACAATGAGTCTCAGTTCGAGTGGAGATTTCATTGGAATGTTAATTCTATTCTACCTTAGTGATGCAGTTTGGATCTGTAAACCATGCAGACAGACTCTGTCAGGATTATCAGTAGTACTCGTGAGATTGTTACTCTGCATAGTGAATTCTCTTGCCTTTTCAAACCTATGTTTGCTGACGTATATTGGCTCTTACTGGAAACGGTACATACATGAGCGTTGGATAAGAACATCCTCGGGATTCATAGAACATAGAACAGTACAGCATAGAACAGGCCCTTCGGCCCTCGATGTTGTGCCGAGCAATGATCACCCTACTCAAACCCACGTATCCACCCTATACCCGTAACCCAACAACCCCACCCTTAACCTTACTTTTTTTAGGACACGACGGGCAATTTAGCATGGCCAATCCACCTAACCCGCACATCTTTGGACTGTGGGAGGAAACCGGAGCCTTATGAAGCTCCCATGATTGCACCCACCGTCAGAGGCTACTGCATGAAGCATGGCAACTTAAGGGTGCACATGACTCAGGTGAAATTTAGTGGGTTCTTATAGGGGTAGCAGAGGAGTGTGAGACATGTGGGTGAGGGCCAGCGAATCACGCGCACATGTTTTGGGGTTGCAAAAGAAATTGGGAAGATTCTGGGTGGAAGTGTTTGCGGTCTTAGCCAGGATAGTGGAGGTCCTCGGGCCCTTTGGTGGTGGTATTTGGGGTTTCAGAGAAGCCGGAGCTCATGGAAAGGAGGAAGGCTGATGTCATGGCCTTCGCCTCTCTGATTACATGGCAGCGAATTTTACTGGAGTGGCGGTCGGTATCGCCACCGGGGGTAGCAGTTTGGTTGAGTGATCTGTATGACTTCCTGCAGTTGGAGAAGATAAAGTATGAGTCAAGGGGCTTTGCAGGGGGTTTGAGAAAAGCTGGGGGATGTTTGTGACCGTGTTTGAGGGGCTGTTCGTCACGGGGTGGGGGAGGCTGAAAAAGGGAAAACATCTGTACAGACCATATAGTTGATTGTTGGGAAGTATGTTTCCCGGGGTGTTTATTTGCTGTAACCTGTTTTGATACATGTTTGTAATAAAATACATTTTTATAAAAATGAAGTATGGCAACTTGAGTCTGGGGGAGCCATTGTGCAGTGCATACAGGAGCTGGGTGTAGAAAATGAGCAAAACTGATGGAGCCTGAGGGGGGAGGTGAGGCAAACAGAACAATTATTCCCTGCAGCAGTGCTCTCTTGTGGAAGAGTTCAATAAAAGAGTGGAGTGCCAGACAGGTAGAGCTGCACACAGAGAGGCCATTGTCTGATTGCAAGTCTTCCCCAATAACACTGCCAGTAACTGTACTAGACAGAGTGGTCTTGGACCTCACAGGTTCAATTCTTATCTCTGCTCACAGACAAGGTGGCAATAAGTATGTTACAATTAGGCTGGGCTGGGGAGTAACCAACCATTGGCTAGGATTTCCAAATGACCTTGAAAAGTTTGTGGTGGATTCAGCTGCTTAAATCCTGCTCTCTGGAATTCCCTTCCACTCATCAATTGTTAAGACTCATCCTCATGATTGAGAGTTTGGTCAACCTTTCCATTCTCCCCTTTTTTGGATGACCACTTGCTTTACCACATGCATCTGTTCTTTCTACATAAAAGGTGCTTATATAAATGTAAGTTCATGTTGGAGTCTGCAGTTGCCTGCTGACAATCATTGTCTACAGTGCACATGGGATGAGGATCTGGAGTATGGTCCTTAATTGTTCAGGGGACTGTGTCCCAGCACAATTAAGAGGTGGAAATGGAAAGTGATCAAACCAAACATAAGTGCTACTGGTTGCCGAATGCCCTCCCTTCCCAATCTTCCGCTTGCCATTCCCCCATCCCACTAATCCCTCACCACCTCTGCTTCTGTATTAAAAAATACTACAGAGGAATATAAACTCTTCACACAGTGGTAGTAGGAGGTTCATGGGAGGCTTCAACACCACTGCTCACTTGGATATCGCCAAGTGAGTGATTTACTTATACCAGAAACCTGTAAATTATTAAATACATAAAAAGAGTTACATGTATACGCTATGTTTCACAACCTTAGATGTCCCAAAGTGCGAGACAGCAAATGATGCACTCTGACATCGATGGAATTTTTATCTTGTACTTGAAGAGTGGTCACTGTTACACTATGCGAGATTCTCTGGCCTCCCCTGGTATATTTCTCGGCAGTGGGAGGCAGCCCACCATAGGCCAGCGGCGGGATCTTCTGGTCCCACTGCTGTCAAAGGGATTTCCCATCAGATCCACCTCATGTCGTCGAAAAACCCGCGGTGGAGGGATGCCATCGGCAAGACCGGGAAATACCGCTGGTAAGAACTGCCGAATGATCGCGTCCTTTGAAGCAAACACAGCAGCCAATTAGTATACAATTTGGTCCCACAAACAACCGTTAAATAAATTATGAGATAATCTGAGAGGTTTTGATTGAGTGATAGATATTGGCCAGCACACCTGGGGGACCAAACTCTTCAGCTCTTCCTCTTTAGGGAGATAGTGGCATAGTCATAACATCACCTTATAAGTAATCCAGCAGCCCAGGATAATGATCTGGGGAGCTAGTTAGGGTAGTGGGGGAGGGGTAAGGAGGGGGCAGAAGAGCACAGTGGTGAGCACTGTTGCTTCACAGTCTATGGTCCCAGGTTTGGTTCCTGCTTGGGTCACTGTCTGTGTTGAGTCTGCACGTTCTCCCCGTGTCCGTGTGGGTTTGCTCTGGGTACTCTGGTTTCCTCCCACAAGTCCCTAAAGATGTGGTTCTCAGGTGAATTAGACATTTTGAATTCTCCCTCTGTGTACCCGAATAGGCACCGGAGTATGGCGACTAGGGGATTTTCACAGTGACTTCATTGCAATGTAAGCCTACTTGTGACACCAATATAGGTTATTATTATTATTTAAAACAGGGAGCACAGGAAAAGTCATCCAGAGGGAGGGGAGCTCGTGAGGAACAGGGAAAGAATGGGAAGGAGTGCCACTCACTGGTGGGATCACAGGCCTACCCCACAAAGGGGAGAAACCGGGGTAACAAATGGACCCACCCTCCCTCGAAAGCCTAAGCTCAAGGGGGGAGCATGACCCCCCCCCCCTCCCCCACCCCAACCAGCGGAACAAAGTTTACCGATGAGCAAGGGAGGGCCCTAACTACACCTATGGGGTAAAGCTGGGGTGAATCCCTACCGCTATGCGGCAGGAGCCCCGGCTGAACCCCGGCAAACCACTGTAAATACCGGACACTAATGTATAGATGTAAACAATAACATTGGAGCCCCAGTCATGGTGACAGTGAGGGGTTCAAATCTTGTTGTTCCTATTGTTGGTTATTATTACTGTTTTTTTCATTGCCTGTTACATACGAAAGTCAGTTTCTACTTTCGTTTTTTCTGTACCTGTAACTCAAAACTCCAATGAAAATATTTTTTAAAACCCATCTATGTCCCCAAAAATGTCCCCCAAAACCGCACTTAGTGTCCTGTAGGGAAAGAAATCTGTTGTCCTTATCCAGCTTTGGCCTACAATGCGACTCAAGACCATAGCAAATTGGCTGACTCAAAAATGCCCTTTCAAATGGCCTAGCAAGCCAGTCAGTTCAAGGGCAATTAGGAAGAGACAGCAAATGATTTGATTTCATTTGATTTGATTTATTGTCACATGTACTGAAGTACAGTGAAAAGTAATTGTCTGCGGCCAAGGGAACGTACAGAGTACGCACTTAGTAGACAAAAAAAGTATAATCGAGAGAATACATTCACAAATGGTACATCGACAAACAGTGATTGGTTACAGTGCGGAACAAGGGGCCAAACAAAGCAAATACACGAGCAAGAGCAGCATAGGGCATCGTGAATAGTGTTCTTACAGGGAACAGATTAGTCTGAGGGAGAGTCGTTGAGGAGTCTTGTAGCTGTGGGGAAGAACCTGTTCCTATGTCTGGACGTGTGGGTCTTCAGACTTCTGAATCTTCTGTCTGATGGAAGGGTCTGGAAGAAGGCAAAGCCTGGGTGGGAGATGTCTCTGATAATGCTGTCTGCCTTCCTGAGGCAGCGGGAGGTGTAGACAGAATCAATGCTGCCAGTACTACCCACATCGCACAAAAGTATGAGAAAAAGTACCATGAGATCTTTAAACATCACAGTAAAGAGTGGACAGAGTCTTGGATTGACTCCACATCTGAAAGCCAACACCTCAATGGCACAGCACCTCCTCAAGACTGTCTTATGCTTGCCTTGATCATTTGCACCAGTCCCTGAGGTGAGAGTTAAACCATGACTTCTGATTCCAAAGTAAGGGCCAACTGAGCGATCATTCCGTTTGACAAATTCCTATAATAGGAGTCCTCCATTACTGGTGAAAGCAGGTAAACATAGAAAGTAGAGTGAAAATTTCTCGATGAGGTGATGAACAGGACAATGATTGACTCCCAATACTATCCTACTTGTGAATAAAGGGGCCAGAAACGGAGGGCACCGGGATGCCTGGTCAGGCTCTTCAATGTATACCTCTATATCCACTTTGACATCCCATGTACATGCAGTATGGAAATTAAGCTAGTAATGATAGCATGAACAGTTTGTCTGCAAGGGTCTTGGAGAGCATCAATATGGTTAATAATGGGCTGGAATCCAGGACATAAAACTGCTCATGATTCAATAATAATTACCATTCATTTCACGATCTTAATCAAGCCACCTATAATATTAGACTAATCCTGTAATGATATCAAAATAAACTTTAATTATCATGCAAAGTTTAATGGTACTTTGCAACATCTTGTTCAAAGTTAGTAAATTTCATACCCTCTTCAGCTTCTTTTTTAAAATAAATTTCGAGAACCCAATTCATTTTATCCAATTAAGGGCAATTTAGCGTGGCCAATCCACCTACCCCGCAACATCTTTTGGTTGTGGGGTCGAAATCCATGCAAACACAGGGAGAATGTGCAAACTCCACACGGACAGTGACCAGGGCTGGGATCGAACCTAGGACCTCGGCGCCGTGAGGCAGCAATGCTAACCACTGTGCCACCGTGCTGCCCCTCTCTTCAGCTTCTTCATCTATTTAAAATACATTTAATTCTATTGTTCCACTTGGCATTAATGGACACTGACCAGAGAAGAATGAGCTGAATTACAGTGGTTATGTTTTGATTCATACACTATTATAACACTATGTATCTTTTACTCAGCACGGTCACTGTGCATTGTGCAGGGGGCATCAGAAGCTAATGAAGACAGAAAGCAAAATCATCGGTAGATTGTGCAGGTTATCTTCACTCCCATACCAGCTATTCAAATTGAGTAACTTGACATTGAGGGAATGGCAGTGGGACTAACAGGCCATACCCTTTGAGCAGACAAGGGAGTTCAAGGGAATGGGGGCGGGGGAGGGCTGAGAGGATGAGAGGGCATGTGAAAGAGTTGGGTGGGGTAGTGGGTGGAGGGAGTAGGTTTTTGTGATAAGGTGCTTGCGGCGATTAATGAGTATGTGGAGTTGAATCAGACTGAGGAATTGACGGCGGGCATTTTCTGAGAACCACTGAAGGCAGTGGTCTGGGGAGAAATTATTTTGTTTAAAGCATGTGCGGATAGGGAAAGGAGGGAGGAACATGACTGTCTAGTGAGCAAGATAGTGGAGGTGGACAGGGAGTAATCGAGGGTGCCCACCACGGAGGGATTGGCGAGGAGGAAAAGGTTCCAGGGGCAGTTTGACAGGTTGACAATGGGGAGGGCACTCAGCTGCGGAGGCAGGCTGCGTCCAGGGAAATATTGCAGTTGCAGACTGGGGCGAGTGATGTGGTGTCGGAACCGGGGAAGATAAACGAGGCATTTAGGGAATACTACCAGGGAATTTATGAGGCAGACATGAGGGGAGAGGAGGGAACATGGGGCGGTTTCTGGACGAGCTGGAATTTCCACAGGTGGAAGAAGCAAAGAGGCAGTGTTGGATGAGCCCCAGGGTCTGAGGGAGGTGCTGGATAGTATCGGGGTATGAAGTCGGGAAAGACCCAGTGCCGGCTGGGTACCCAGCAGAATTTTATAAGGGGTTTGTAATGGACCTGGCACCACATCTGTTGGGGGTGCTTAATGAAGCACAAAAGAAGGGGGAGCTGCCAAAGATGATGGCGCAGGCAGTAATCACACTAATCCCAAAGAAAGGGAAGGATCTGGTGGAATGTGGGATGTATAGGCCCATATCACTATTGAACAAGGATGTGAAAATATTGGCTAAATTGTTGCCGGGGATTATGTCCCGCAGTGGTTGCAGAAGATCAAACAGGCTTTGTGAAGGGCAGGCAGCTCGCCTGTGGCGTAGTGGAGGGGGAGTTGAGGGGTGGTGGTATGAAGACGGACATGCCATACTCTCCTTATAGTCGACCTCCTTAACCAAGCTTTTCCTCATTTGCCCCAAAATCTCCTGAAGATGAGGGGAATGTAAGTACATTTCATTAAAACCTCTCTGAATTGGCAACATTTTATTTCTTAGCAAAGATGACAGCTGTCATGTCAGTGCAACATTTCTGAGTGTTGTATCACATTACGTGACATTCATAGATCACTCAAATTGCCAGCAAACAGAGAGAAAGTGTTATCACTGAGAGCGGTACCACATTGTGTGACAGTGTTATATCACTGAGAGCTGTATCACTGTGTGTGACAGTGTTATATCACTGAGAGCTGTATTACTGTGTGTGACAGTGTTATATCATGGAGGCGAGTATCACTGTGTATGACAGTGTTATATCACTGAGTGTAGTATTACTGTGTGTTGCAGTCTTATATCACTGAATGCAATACCACTGTGTATGACAGTGTTATGTCATTGAAAGCTGTATCACTGTGTATGACAGAGTTATATCACTGAGTACAGTAACACTGTGTGTGACAGTGTTATATCAGTGTGCTGTATCACTGTGTGTGACAGAGTTATATCACTGAGTACAGTAACACTGTGTGTGACAGTGTCAGTGAGAGCAGTATCACTGGTTGTGACAGTGTTATATCACTGAGACCAGTGCCACTGTGTGTTGCAGTGTTATATCACTGAAAGCTGTATCACTGTGTGTGACAGAGTTATATCATTGAGAAATGTATCACTGTGTGTGACTGTGTTACATTACTGAGCGCAGTATCACTGTGCGTCAGTGTTACATCAGTGAATGCAGCATCACTGTGTGTGACTGTTATGTCACTGAGTGCAGTATTACTGTGTGTGGCAGTGTTATTTCAGTGAGAGCAGTATCACTTTGTGTGACAGTGTTATATCACTGAGTGCAGTATCACTGTGTGTGACAGTATTATATCACTGAGACCAGTGCCACTGTGTGTTGCAGTGTTATATCACTGAGTGCATTATCACTGTGTGTGACAGTGTTATATCACTGAGACCAGTACAACTGTGTGTGACAGTGTTATATCACTGAGAGCAATATCACTGCACATGCCAGTGTTACATCACTAAGTGCAATATCAATTTGTGTGACAGTGCTGTACAACTGAGTGCAGTATCACTTGTGTGACAGTGTTATATCACTGAGTGCAGTATCACTGTGTGTGACAGTTATATCACTTAATGTTGTATCAATGTGTGTGATAGTGTTATATTACTGAGAGAAGTATCACTCTTTGTAACAGTGTTATATCAGAGTACAGTATCACTGTGTGTAACAATGTTATATCAATGAGAGCAGTATCACTGTAAGTGACATTGTTATATAATTGAATGCAGTATCAATGTGTGTGACAGTGTTATAACTCTGAGAGCAGTATCACTCTGTGTGACAATGATTATCACTGAGAGCTGTATTACTGTGTGTGACAGTGTTATATCACTGAAAGCAATATCACTGTGTGTGACAGTGGTATATCACTGAGACCAGTAGAACTGTGTGTGACAGTGTTATATCACTTAGAGCCATATCACTGCACATGCCAGTGTTACATCACTAAGTGCAATATCAATTTGTGTGACAGTGCTGTACAACTGAGTGCAGTATCACTTGTGTGACAGTGTTATATCACTGAGTGCAGTATCACTTGTGTGACTGTGTTATATCACTGAGTGCAGTATCACTGTGTGTGACAGTTATATCACTTAATGTTGTATCAATGTGTGATAGTGTTATATTACTGAGAGCAGTATCACTCTTTGTGACAGTGTTATATCAGTAAGAGCAGTATCACTGTGTGTGACAGTGTTACATCACAGAGTGCAGTATCACTGTGTAACACAGTGTTATAACACTGAATGTAGTATCACTCTGTGTGAGTGTGTTATATCGGTGTGCAGTATCACTAAGTGTGACAGTGTTATATCACAGAGTGCAGTATCACTGTGTGACAGTGTTATATCAGTGAGAGCAGTATCAATGTGTGTGACAGTGTTATATCAGTGAGAGCAGTATCACTAAGTGTGACAGTGTTATATCACAGAGTGCAGTATCACTGTGCGACAGTGTTATATCACTGAGAGCAGTATCAATGTGTGTGACAGTGTTATATCACTGAGACAGGTACCGATGTGGTGACACTGTTATATCACTGAGTGCAGTATTACTGTGTGTGACAGTGTTATATCACTGAGTACGGTATCACTGGTTGTGACAGTGTTAAATCACTGAGTGCAGTATCACTGTGTGTATCATTAAGTATCATTAAGTATCACTTAATGTAGTATCAATGTGTGTGACAGTGTTATATCACTGGGAGCAGTATCACCGTGTGACAGTATTATATTACTGAGCGCAGTATCACTGGTTGTGACAGTGATATATCACTGAGTGCAGTATACTGTAAGCGACATTGTTATATCATTGAATGCAGGATCACTGTGTGTGACAGTGGTATATCACTGAGAGCTGTATCACTGTGTGTGACAGTGTTACATCACTGAGAGCACGGTGTGTGGCAGTATTATATCACTGAGTGCAGTATCACTATGTGTGACAGATTTATATCACTCAGAGCAGTATCACGGTGTGTGACAGTGTTATATCACGGAGGCGAGTATCACTGTGTATGACAGTACTATATCACTGAGTGCAGTATTACTGTGTGTTGCAGTCTTATATCACTGAATGCAATACCACTGTGTATGACAGTGTTATATCACTGAAAGCTGTATCACTGTGTATGACAGTGTTATATCACTGAGAAATGTATCACTGTGTGTGACTGTTACATTACTGAGCGCAGTATCACTGTGTGTCACAATGTTACATCAGTGAGTGCAGCATCACTCTGTGTGACAGTGTTATGTCACTGAGTGCAGTATCACTGTCTGTGGCAGTATTTAAATCAGTGAGAGCAATATTACTGTGTGTGACAGTGTTATATCACTGAGACGAGTACCGCTGTGTGTGACAGTGTTATATCACTGAGACCAGTATCATTCTGTGTGACAGTGTTATATCACTCAGTGCAGCATCACTTTGTGTGACAGTCTTATATCAGTGTGCAGTATTACTGTGTGTGACAGTGTTATATCACTGAGAGCTGTATCACTGGGTGTGACAGTGTTATATCACTGAGAGCTGTATCACTGGGTGTGACATTGTTATATCACAGTGTGCAGTATCACTGTGTGTGACAGTTATATCAGTGAGAGCAGTATCACTGGTGTGACAGTTATGTCACAGTGTGCAGTATCAGTGTGTGTGACAGTATTATATCACTCAGTGCAGCATCACTGTGTGTGACAGTTATATCAGTGAGAGCAGCATCACTGGGTGTGACATTTATATCAAAGTGTGCAGTATCACTGTGTGTGACAGTGTTATATCAGTAAGAGCAGCATCACTGTGTGTGACAGTGTTATATCACTCAGTGCAGCATCACTGTGTGTGACAGTTATACCAGTGAGAGCAGTATCACTGGTGTGACAGTTATATCAGTGAGAGCAGTATCACTGGTGTGACAGTGTTATATCACTCAGTGCAGTATCACTGTGTGTGACAGTTATATCAGTGAGAGCAGTATCACTGGTGTGACAGTGTTATATCACAGTGTGCAGTATCACTGGTGTGACAGTGTTATATCACTCAGTGCAGTATCACTTTGTGTGACAGTGTTATATCACTGAGTGCAGCATCACTTTGTGTGACAGTGTTATATCACTCAGTGCAGTATCACTGTGTGTGACAGTTATATCAGTAAGAGCAGTATCACTGGGTGTGACAGAGTCATATCACTAAGTGCAGTATCGCTTTGTGTGACAGTAAAATATCACTGAGTGCAGCATTACTTTGTGTGACAGTGTTATATCAGTGTGCAGTATCACTGTGTGTGACAGTGTTATATCAGTGATAGCAGCATCACTGTGTGTGGCAGTGTTATATCAGTGTGCAGCATCACTTTGTGTGACAGTGTTATATCAGTGTGCAGTATCACTGTGTGTGACAGTGTTATATCAGTGAGAGCAGCATCACTGTGTGTGACAGTGTTATATCAGTGTGCAGTATCACTTTGTGTGACAGTGTTATATCAGTGAGAGCAGCATCACTGTGTGTGACAGTGTTATATCACTCAGTGCAGCATCACTGTGTGTGACAGTTATATCAGTGAGAGCAGTATCACTGGGTGTGACAGTTATATCACAGTGTGCAGTATCAGTGTGTGTGACAGTGTTATATCACTCAGTGCAGCATCACTGTGTGTGACAGTTATATCAGTGAGAGCAGTATCACTGGGTATGACAGTTATATCACAGTGTGCAGTATCAGTGTGTGTGACAGTGTTATATCACTCAGTGCAGCATCACTGTGTGTGACAGTTATATCAGTGAGAGCAGTATCACTGGGTGTGACAGTTATATCACAGTGTGCAGTATCAGTGTGTGTGACAGTGTTATATCACTCAGTGCAGCATCACTGTGTGTGACAGTTATATCAGTAAGAGCAGTATCACTGTGTGTGACAGTGTTATATCACTCAGTGCAGTATCACTTTGTGTGACAGTGTTATATCACTGAGTGCAGCATCACTTTGTGTGACAGTGTTATATCACTCAGTGCAGTATCACTGTGTGTGACAGTTATATCAGTAAGAGCAGTATCACTGGGTGTGACAGAGTCATATCACTAAGTGCAGTATCGCTTTGTGTGACAGTAAAATATCACTGAGTGCAGCATCACTTTGTGTGACAGTGTTATATCAGTGTGCAGTATCACTGTGTGTGACAGTGTTATATCAGTGAGAGCAGCATCACTGTGTGTGGCAGTGTTATATCAGTAAGAGCAGCATCACTGTGTGTGACAGTGTTATATCAGTGTGCAGTATCACTTTGTGTGGCAGTGTTATATCAGTGAGAGCAGTATCACTGTGTGTGACAGTGTTATATCAGTAAGAGCAGTATCGCTGTGTGTGACAGTGTTATATCAGTAAGAGCGGTGTCACGCTGTGTGGCAGTGTTACATCACTGAGAGCTCTATCACTGGGTGTGAAAGCGTTATATCACTGTGTGCAGTATCACGGTGTGTGACCGTGTTATATCACTGAGTGCAGTATCACTGTGTGTGACAGTGTTATACTGTATCACTGAGTGCAGTATCACTGTGTGTGACGTGTTATATCCCTGAGACCAGCATCATTGTGTGTAGCAGTGTTACATCACTGAGAGCTGTATCACTGGGTGTGCCAGCGTTATATCAGTGTGCAGTATCACTGTGTGTGACATTGTTATATTACTGAGTGCAGTATCACTGTGTGTGACAGTGTTATATCAGTGAGAACAGTATCACTGTGGGTGACAGTATTATATCAACGAGAGCAGTGACACTGGTCTGACAGTGATATATCACTGAGAACTGTAATACTGTATGTGTGTGTGAGACAGTGTTATATCGCTGAGTGCGTATCACTCTTTGTGGCAATGTTACATCACTGAGAGCAGTATCACTGTGTGTGACAGTCTCATATCACTGGGAAATGTATCACTGTACATGACAGTGTTATATCACTGGGAGCAGAATCACTGCGTGACAGTGCTATATCACTGTGTGATAGTGTTATATGACGATGTGGAGATGCCCGTGTTGGACTGGGGTGAGCACAGTAAGAAATCTTACAAAACCAGGTTGAAGTCCAATTGATTTCTTTCAAATCACTAGCTTTCGGAGCACTGCTCAAGTTCACCTGAGGAAGGAGCAATGCTCTGAAAGCTAGTGATTTGAATCAAACCTGTTGGACTTTAACCTGGTGTCGTTAGACTTCTTACAATGTTATATCACTGACAGCGGTACCACTGTGTATGCCAGTGCTCTATAACAGAACAGTATCACTGTGTGTGACGGTGTTGTGTTACTGAGTGCAGTGCCACTATGTGTTTTATATGCCTATGTACTGTCTCACATTCTCTGGACTTATTTTATTTTTGACATAAACGTTTACTTTTCTGATAAAGGTGCATTTATTCCTACCAGATTTACAGTGAGAAGTGTTTTTCCATTCTCCGATTATAACGCATCTTGGTTGAAAACCGTCACATATTTCTAGCCCTTTCTTGGGGCTCTTTAACTCCTGCAAATGGTGTGTTGTCTGATGCTGAGGGATTCGCTGTTTGTAGTTACGCGCAGGTATCTCAAAAAGTGCAATTGGTCAGGTGCAATTGGAAAGGAAGCTGCTGTTGGCCCTCTCAAGGTGGGGGAGCACCAACAGCCGTCCTGTCCTCAACAGACATCCATCCAGCTACATAGAGATACCAGCAGGGGCCGCTGGATTGTGATCGGGTTGTTGGAGGACTGACTGCTTCCTCTCGCCTCATATAGAACTTGTGAACTCTCGGGTCTCTCTAGCTCAGTCTCGCTCTGAGCGACTCAAGCTAACGGGAGAACCCTGTTCTGTCATCGTTTGGACCCCGGGGATGCTGTTCCCTGAGACTTCTAGCACTTCGGTCGATTTTACTGGGAGCACCTGAAACAGCCCCCTCTGAATCTTGACAATTCACAACCGGCTGGGGCAAGAGGGGGAGCCGGGATCTCTCCCGGACTGATTGATCAACCTGATCCCGGGAAGGGCGGGCGGGGGGGGGGGGGGGGGGGGGATGGGGAGGGAGTAGGGGGTGGAGTTGGGGAGGGGAGAGCTACACCCGAGAGTGAGAGGCAGAATGTGTGGAGAGATCTGGGCGGTGGAGGGAGGCGGGCTGGAGTGCGTGACGAAATCAGCTGGGAAGTTGGAACAAGTTAGCAAGAGACAACTCTGTGGGGCCGGGAGAGGTGGGAGGGAGAGTGAGAGAGGGAATGAATGAATGAGTGAGTGAGTGAATGGAGGCGGCCTGGCTCCATTGAGAAGAGAGACAGCGAGGTCGCAGACACGGAAAATCTTTCCCCGAGTTCACGGGGGGATACGTGGGGACATCGGGAAAGGTTGCCGAACGCCTGCTGTTTCAGCCAGAGTTGGAGTGAATTTCACCGAGTAACCGGCGGTTCGGATCCTGGATGTGCCGCTGCTTTTCTCGCCGGATCGGAGCCAGAGAGGAGGATTTTGAAAAATATATCTAAAGGAATTTTTGTATTACTTTTTTTTCTTGAATTGTAACGATCTGGGACGGACGGTTTGAGGAGACCCGCGATGCCGAGTGTGCCCGGGACACTGCACTTTCTCCTGCTCTCTGTCAGCTGGACTGCGGGTAAGGGACAAGATAATGTACAATACAGGATTGGTGTTTATAAATGTGGGATCCAAAATAGCGGCAAAGCCGGGGCAAGGTTCAAAACTAAACCACCTTTGTCACTTTCAAATTCTCCTAAACCGCCTATCGCTGGCTCCTGACATTGAAAACCGGTGCTGTAAAAATAAATTCAGAGGCTTTGCAAATATGAATTCCAATAGAACCGAGCGAGACAAGCAATAATGGAATTCATTGCAGGAAAGGAGCTTTGATTACTTTTCTGTGGGTTTAGCCTTCAGAGGGAGAGGTGGGAGGGAGGGCAAGGATGGAATATTTGATTCAGTCACAGGCAACATCAGAAAGTTGGTCAATGTGTAATGCAGATGTGTGCGGTTTACTGTCCCTGCTTGTGAGACGGCAGAACTATGGGATAAACTTAGTTTCCACAAACAACTGTGTGTGAGGCAGTGAGGGGTGGAGAGAGGTCCTGGCAGATTTAACCACAGACCCCTCTGTCTCACACACACCTTCCCTCTCGTATACATACCTCCTTGTCTCACACACACCTTCCCTCTCATACACACACCTCTCATACACACACCTTCCCTCTCATACACACACCTCTCATACACACACATTCCCTCTCTCATATACACACCTCTCTTACACACACACACACCTTCCCTCTCTCATACACACATCTCTCATACACACACATTCCCTCTCTCATAGACACACCTCTCTCACACACACCTTCCCTCTTATACACACACCATCCCTCTCTCATACACACACCTCTCACACACACACCTTCCCTCATACACACACCTTCCCTCTCATACACACACCTCTCATACACACACCATCCCTCTCTCATACACACACCTCTCATACACACACCATCCCTCTCTCATACACACACCTCCCCTCTCATACACACACCTCTCATACACACACCATCCCTCTCTCATACACACACCTCCCCTCTCATACACACACCTCTCATACACACACCATCCCTCTCTCATACACACACCTCTCATACACACACCTCTCATACACACATACCTCTCACACATACACTTTCCCTCTCGCTCATACACATACCTCTCTCACACACACCTTCCCTCCCTCTGATATGCATTCCTCTCTCATATTCACACTTTCCCTCTCTCTCATACACACCCGTATACCAAGAGAATCGCACTTCACATTTTGCGCTGAAGACAGATTTAGTAAAATCAGTGGAAAGAGAAAAGAAACACACCCCGCGTTAATCTGCACAATATTCCCTCCCCTCTCGCCGTATCCTTTAAAAGTGGCTACTCCCCTTACCCGACCGGCTAAGGCTTATCTCCACAAAAGGAGGGAGATGATACTGTACACAAGCGAAGCACAGGGAAATCGATCCGTCACTCCTACATTCCATATACATCAAAAAAATCCCCGATAGCTTAAAATGCCAGATCGTACTTAGAGGGTTGAAGTTTAATAAAATGCGTTGCTGAAGAACAGCCGTCAATCAGAGGGATTCCAGTCTGTTGTGTGAACTCGCCCGATAGAAGTGGCCCTATATTTCTCCTCCATGCAGTTTGCATTGCTGTCGGATCTCAGCAATGTTTGTGGCGTTGGGCAGCTTTATATATTTTTTATATAGAGAGAGCTGGCGGGCCTGTGAACACAGACACGTGGTGCAGCTGGGCAAACAGCAAAACCAAACTGAGAAGTGTGAGTGTCACCGCGTGTGTTAGAATACAATACCCTCTCCAAACAAGGAACTGCTGCTACCCTGGAGCCTCGCGGAATGCACTGAGCCATTTGATTTCTGGAGGAAATTTAAACAGTTGGCAGTGGAGTGTTGAGAAATTGTGAATCTATTTCTGTGCGATTTGGGGTAAAAATTGGAAAGGAGAGTACAGAAAATGCCGGAGAAACTCAGATGTGGCAGCATCTGTGGAGCGAGAGACAGAGGTAATATTTGGGATGGAAATGATCCTTCTGTTCTGTCCAAGGGTCATTTCAACCCGAAACGTTCCCTCTGTTTCACTCCACAGATGCTGCCAGATCGGAGTTTCTCCGGCATTTTCTGTACACAGGCTACCCACCCCTACCCAGGCTCACCCGCCCCCACCCAGGCTCACCCCCCAACCCCCACCCACAACCAGGCTCACACCCCCCCACCCCCACCCAGGCTCAACCCCCACCCACACCGAGGCTCACTCCCCCCCCCCCCTCACACCCAGGCTCACTCCCCCCCCCTCACACCCAGGCTCACTCCCCCCCTCACACCCAGGCTCACTGCCCCCCCCTCACACCCAGGCTCACTCCCCCCCCCTCACACCCAGGCTCACTCCCCCCCCCCCCTCACACCCAGGCTCACTTCCCACCTCACACCCAGGCTCACTCCCCAACCCCCCCTCCCCCCACGCCCAGGCTCACCCCCACCCACACCCAGGCTCACTCCCCCCTCACACCCAGGCTCACTCCCCAGCCCCCCCCTCACACCCAGGCTCACTCCCCAGCCCCCCCCCCCCACCCAGGCTCACCCCCACCCAGGGTCACCCCCCCCCCACATCCAGGCTTACCCCCCCCCCCACATCCAGGCTTACCCCCCCCCCACACCCAGGCTCACCACCCCCCCCCCCCACACCCAGGCTCACTCACCCCCCACACCCAGGCTCACTCTCCCCCACACCCAGGCTCACATCCCCTACCCAGGCTCTCCATCCCAGGCTCTCCATCCCCCACACACACCCAGGCTCACCCCCCCCACTCCCCCCCCCCCCCCCACCACACCCAGGCTCAATCCCCCCCCCCCCCCTCACACCCAGGCTCCCCCCCCCCCACACCCATGCTCACCCCCCCCCCCACAACCAGGCTCACTCCCCCACACACCCTGGCTCACCCCCTCCCCCCACACCCAGGCTCACACCCCCCCCCCCCTTACACCCAGGCTCACTCCCACCGTCTCACTCCCCCCAGTCTCACCTCCCCCCCCACACCCATGCTCACCCCCACCCCCATACCCAGGCTCACTCCCCCCCACCCAGGCTCACTTCCCCCCCCCCCCCACCCTGGCTCACCCCCCCCCCCCCACACCCAGGTTCACTCCCCCCAGTCTCACTCCCACCCCCACACCCAGGCTCACTCACCCCCCCCCCACACCCAGGCTCACTCCCCCCCCTCACACCCAGGCTCACTCCCCCCCCACCCCACACCCAGGCTTACTGCCCCCCATTGAGACTCACCCCCCCCCCCATCGAGACTCATCCCCCCATCGAGACTCACCCCCCCCCCCCCCGCACCAGGGCTCACCCCCCTACCCAGTCTCACCCCCCCTACTCAGGCTCACCCCCCTACCCAGGTTCACCCCCCTACCCAGGCTCACCCCCCCTACCCAGGCTCATCCCCCCCCCCACACCCAGGCGCACCCTCCACACCCAGACTCTCCCCCCCCCACACCCAGGGTCAACCCCATGCACCCCCCCACACCCAGGCTCACTCCCCCCCCCACACCCAGGCTCACATCCCCCCCCCCCCCACACACCAGGACTCACATCCCCCCACCACACCCAGGCTCACATCCCCCCCCCCCTCACACCCAGGCTCACGTCCCCCGACCACCCCCAGGCTCACATCCCCTACCCAGGCTCACTCCCTCCCCCTCCCCCTCCCCTCCCCCCTCCCCTCCCCACACCCAGGCTCACTCTCCTCCCTCCACACCCAGGCTCACTCTCCCCCCTCCACACCCAGGCCCACTCTCCCCCCTCCACACCCAGGCCCACTCTCCCCCCTCCACACCCAGGCCCACTCTCCCCCCTCCACACCCAGGCCCACTCTCCCCCCTCCACACCCAGGCCCACTCTCCCCCCTCCACACCCGGGCTCACTCACCCCCCTCCACACCCAGGCTCACATCCCCCCACCACACCCAGGCTCACATCCCCTACCCAGGCTCAACCCTCCTACCCAGGCTTACTCCCCCCCCCCCACACCCAGGTTCACTCCCCCCTGCCCCCCACATCCAGGCTCACATCCCCTACCCAGGCTCACCCCCCCTACCCAGGCTCACCCCCCCTACCCAGGCTCACCCCACCACCAAGGATCACCCCCCTCTACCCAGGCTCACACCTCCCTCTACGCAGGCTCACACCCCCCTCTACCCAGGCTCACATCCCCCTCTACCCAGGCTCACCCCCCCTACCCAGGCTCACCCCACCACCAAGGATCACCCCCCTCTACCCAGGCTCACATCCCCCTCTACCCAGGCTCACACCCCCCTCTACTCAGGCTCACACCACCCCACCCAGACTCACTGACTCCCCCCCCCCCCCCACCCCCCAGGCTCACCCCCCCCCCCCACCCAGGCTCACACCACCCCACCCAGGCTCACACCACCCCCCCAACCCAAGCTCACCCCCCCATCCCACCCAGGCTTACCCCCCCCCGCTACCCACCCAGGCTCACCCAACCCCCCCACCCACCCTCACCCACCCTCACCACACCACCCACCCACCCTCACCACACCCACCCACCCTCACCACACCACCCCCCACCCAGGCTCATCCCCCCCGCCCAGGCTCAGCCCCCAGGCTCACCAACCCCCCCCCAGGCGCACCCCCCCTACCCACCCAGGCTCACCCCCCCTACCCACCCTGGCTCACCCCCCCTACCCACCCTGGCTCACCCCCCCTACCCACCCAGGCCTCACCCCCCTACCCACCAGGCCTCACCCCCCTACCCACCCAGGCCTCACCCCCCTACCCACCCAGGCCTCACCCCCTACCCACCCAGGTCTCCCCCCCCAACCCAGGTCTCCCCCCCCCAAACCCAGGTCTCCCCCCCCCAAACCCAGGTCTCCCCCCCCCAAACCCAGGTCTCCCCCCCCCCCAAACCCAGGTCTCCCCCCCTCCCAAACCCAGGTCTCCCCCCCTCCCAAACCCAGGTCTCCCCCACCCCAAACCCAGGTCTCCCCCCCCCAAACCCAGGTCTCCCTCCCCCCCAAACCCAGGTCTCCCCCCCCCCAAACCCAGGTCTCCCCCCCCCCAAACCCAGGTCTCCCCCCCCCCCAAACCCAGGTCTCCCCCCCCCCCAAACCCAGGTCTCCCCCCCCCCAAACCCAGGTCTCCCCCCCCCAAACCCAGGTCTCCCCCCCCCCATTCCCAGGTCTCCCCCCCCATTCCCAGGTCTCCCCCCCCCAAACCCAGGTCTCCCCCCCCAAACCCAGGTCTCCCCCCCCCAAACCCAGGTCCTCCCCCCCCCAAACCCAGGTCTCCCCCCCCCCCAAACCCAGGTCTCCCCCCCCCCAAACCCAGGTCTCCCCCCCCCCAAACCCAGGTCTCCCCCCCCCCAAACCCAGGTCTCCCCCCCCCAACCCAGGTCCCCCCCCCCCAACCCAGGTCCCCCCCCCCCAAACCCAGGTCTCCCCCCCCAACCCAGTCTCCCCCCCCAAACCCAGGTCTCGCCCCCCCCAAACCCAGGTCTCCCCCCCCCAAACCCAGGTCTCGCCCCCCCCCAAACCCAGGTCTCCCCCCCCCAAACCCAGGTCTCCCCCCCCCCCCCCCACACCCAGGCTCACTCTCCCCCACACCCAGGCTCACATCCCCTACCCAGGCTCTCCATCCCAGGCTCTCCATCCCCCACACACACCCAGGCTCACCCCCCCCCACCACACCCAGGCTCAATCCCCCCCCCCTCACACCCAGGCTCCCCCCCCCCACACCCATGCTCACCCCCCCCCCCTCACAACCAGGCTCACTCCCCCACACACCCTGGCTCACCCCCTCCCCCCACACCCAGGCTCACCCCCCCCCCCTTACACCCAGGCTCACTCCCACCGTCTCACTCCCCCCAGTCTCACCTCCCCCCCCACACCCATGCTCACCCCCACCCCCATACCCAGGCTCACTCCCCCCCACCCAGGCTCACTCCCCCCCCCCCCCCGCCCTGGCTCACCCCCCCCCCCCCCACACCCAGGTTCACTCCCCCCAGTCTCACTCCCACCCCCACACCCAGGCTCACTCACCCCCCCCCACACCCAGGCTCACTCCCCCCCCTCACACCCAGGCTCACTCCCCCCCCACCCCACACCCAGGCTTACTGCCCCCCCCCCATCGAGACTCATCCCCCATCGAGACTCACCCCCCCCCCCGCACCAGGGCTCACCCCCCTACCCAGTCTCACCCCCCCTACTCAGGCTCACCCCCCTACCCAGGTTCACCCCCCTACCCAGGCTCACCCCCCCTACCCAGGCTCACCCCCCCCCCCCCACACCCAGGCGCACCCTCCACACCCAGACTCTCCCCCCCCCACACCCAGGCTCAACCCCACGCACCCCCCCACACCCAGGCTCACTCCCCCCCCCACACCCAGGCTCACATCCCCCCCCCCCGCCACACACCAGGACTCACATCCCCCCCCACACCCAGGCTCACGTCCCCCGACCACCCCCAGGCTCACATCCCCTACCCAGGCTCACTCCCTCCCCCTCCCCTCCCCCCTCCCCTCCCCACACCCAGGCTCACTCTCCCCCCTCCACACCCAGCCTCACTCTCCCCCCTCCACACCCAGGCCCACTCTCCCCCCTCCACACCCAGGCCCACTCTCCCCCCTCCACACCCAGGCCCACTCTCCCCCCTCCACACCCGGGCTCACTCTCCCTCCACCACACCCATGCTCACTCTACCCCCTCCACACCCAGGCTCACTCTCCCCCCTCCACACCCAGGCTCACATCCCCCCACCACACCCAGGCTCACATCCCCTACCCAGGCTCAACCCTCCTACCCAGGCTTACTCCCCCCACCCCCACACCCAGGTTCACTCCCCCCTGCCCCCCACATCCAGGCTCACATCCCCTACCCAGGCTCACCCCCCCTACCCAGGCTCACCCCCCCTACCCAGGCTCACCCCACCACCAAGGATCACCCCCCTCTACCCAGGCTCACACCTCCCTCTACGCAGGCTCACACCCCCCTCTACCCAGGCTCACATCCCCCTCTACCCAGGCTCACCCCCCCTACCCAGGCTCACCCCACCACCAAGGATCACCCCCCTCTACCCAGGCTCACATCCCCCTCTACCCAGGCTCACACCCCCCCTCTACTCAGGCTCACACCACCCCACCCAGACTCACTGACTCCCCCCCCCCCACCACCACCCAGGCTCACCCCCCCCCCCACCCAGGCTCACACCACCCCACCCAGGCTCACACCACCCCCCCCAACCCAAGCTCACCCCCCCATCCCACCCAGGCTTACCCCCCCCGCTACCCACCCAGGCTCACCCAACCCCCCCACCCACCCTCACCCACCCTCACCACACCACCCACCCACCCTCACCACACCCACCCACCCTCACCACACCCACCCACCCTCACCACACCCACCCACCCTGACCACACCACCCCCCACCCAGGCTCATCCCCCCCGCCCAGGCTCAGCCCCCAGGCTCACCAACCCCCCCCTACCCACCCAGGCTCACCCCCCCTACCCACCCTGGCTCACCCCCCCTACCCACCCTGGCTCACCCCCCCTACCCACCCTGGCTCACCCCCCCTACCCACCCTGGCTCACCCCCCCTACCCACCCTGGCTCACCCCCCCTACCCACCCAGGCCTCACCCCCCCTACCCACCCAGGCCTCACCCCCCCTACCCACCCAGGCCTCACCCCCCCTACCCACCCAGGTCTCCCCCCCCCAACCCAGGTCTCCCCCCCCCCCCAAACCCAGGTCTCCCCCCCCCAAACCCAGGTCTCCCCCCCCCAAACCCAGGTCTCCCCCCCCCCCAAACCCAGGTCTCCCCCCTCCCAAACCCAGGTCTCCCCCACCCCAAACCCAGGTCTCCCCCCCCCAAACCCAGGTCCCCCCCCCAAACCCAGGTCTCCCCCCCCCCAAACCCAGGTCTCCCCCCCCCCCAAACCCAGGTCTCCCCCCCCCCCCAAACCCAGGTCTCCCCCCCCCAAACCCAGGTCTCCCCCCCCCCCAAACCCAGGTCTCCCCCCCCCCAAACCCAGGTCTCCCCCCCCCCCCCAAACCCAGGTCTCCCCCCCCCCAAACCCAGGTCTCCCCCCCCCCAAACCCAGGTCTCCCCCCCCAAACCCAGGTCTCCCCCCCCCCATTCCCAGGTCTCCCCCCCCATTCCCAGGTCTCCCCCCCCCAAACCCAGGTCTCCCCCCCCCCCCAAACCCAGGTCTCCCCCCCCCAAACCCAGGTCTCCCCCCCCCAACCCAGGTCTCCCCCCCCAACCCAGGCCCCCCCCCCCAAACCCAGGTCTCCCCCCCCCCCCCAACCCAGGTCTCCCCCCCCCAAACCCAGGTCTCCCCCCCCCAAACCCAGGTCTCGCCCCCCCCCAAACCAGGTCTCCCCCCCCCCCCAAACCCAGGTCTCCCCCCCCCCCAAACCCAGGTCTCCCCCCCCCCCAAACCCAGGTCGCCCCCCCCAAACCCAGGTCCTCCCCCCCCCCCAAACCCAGGTCTCCCCCCCCCCCAAACCCAGGTCTCCCCCCCCAAACCCAGGTCTCCCCCCCCCAAACCCAGGTCTCGCCCCCCCCCAAACCCAGGTCTCCCCCCCCCCCAAACCCAGGTCTCCCCCCCCCCCCCAACCCCGGGTCTCCCCCCCCCCCCAAACCCAGGTCTCCCCCCCCCCCCAAACCCAGGTCTCCCCCCCCAAACCCAGGTCTCGCCCCCCCCCAAACCCAGGTCTCCCCCCCCCCCCAAACCCAGGTCTCCCCCCCCCCAAACCCAGGTCTCCCCCTCCCCCCAAACCCAGGTCTCCCCCTCCCCCCAAACCCAGGTCTCCTCCTCCCCCCAAACCCAGGTCTCCCCCTCCCCCCCAAACCCAGGTCTCCTCCTCCCCCCAAACCCAGGTCTCCTCGTCCCCCCAAACCCAGGTCTCCTCCTCCCCCAAACCCAGGTCTCCCCCCCACCCAGGTCTCAACTCAATGAAGGCTGTGTCGTTGCAAAACGAGAGATCCAATCAGGTTGTCGCGATCGGGAGTTTGAACTGGGACCGGCTGTGCTGTTGCGACAGGATTTCAGAGTGAGAGAACCGCGTTTTCACAGCTCGGATCGAGTCAATCCACAAAGTCACCTCACGTTAGTTTAGGGTTAATCCTCCCACAGGTGCTGTCTAGTCGGCCTCGACCTTCGAATGAAACGTTTAGGAGCGTTTTGTATGGAAGTGCCCAGTGTTGGTTAATTAGTGGATGCAGATCAGTTTTGCCCCTGTGACCTATCTCCTTGTTTACACGTTCTGGTGTTTTTACTTATTTGTCCAGGGGCTTAGTGAATAGAACCATAATAGCACTGAACATTGCAGGCTGTGAATTAAACACGCAGTCATTAACACTTCAATTAAAACGTTCGACACACAGGAACGGGCATTCTAGCAAACTAATTATTTTACCAAAGACTGGATTACAAATTTAACCCTTTCAGAACGAGAGTAAACGGAGCGCCATTCTCACTGTCTGGGCCAGTTTTTACATTGTGGGAATAACCACAGCATCATTGTTAAACTCTCAGTTGTAACAGACCTCGCCTCACCTTCATTACCAGCCCCTTGGCGATATCACTTTCTGTTACACCCCACTATCATTATAAGGCACGCAATTCTAACCTTTCCTCTCTTGCGCACCTCCCACTCATTAACCGGCCCTTGGTAATAACACCCCCTCTGGTACACACCCACTGTCATTATCAAGGTCTCTGTTACACACCAATCCCTCATTTGCAACGCTCCCTGTTGCAACATTCTTTGCTGCACACATCCCACATTCATTCTGTGACACCCAGGATTTCCCAAAGTCAAATTCTCAGCCACAGAAAATTTCAGAAATCGACCCTGGCCGAGGAATTGGGAGCAGGAGAGAAGGGATTCCAGATCGCCCCCCCCCCCCCCCCCCCCCCCGCCCCCGCCCCCCAAAGGAAATCAGGAAAGTCGCGAACACCTTTACAGTAAATCCTTGAGTTAACGTGGGACTCCTGACTAAACTTTTAGAAACAGAAAAGGCTGGATAAACTCCGCGGGTCTGACAGCATCTGTGAAGTGTCTAAGTGACCCTTCTCGAGAACTGTTTTATTAATTGGGACAAATTGGGAAAAAGAGTCACCCAGACTTGAAAGGTTAGCGCCCTTCTCTCGACAGATGCTGTCAGATCTGCTGAGATTGTCCAGTATTTTCTGTTTTTGTTTCTGATCCCAGCATCCGCAGTAATTTGCGTTTATATTAATTGGGAGTGTGGCTGTAAAATCAGACTGTATATGAGGCGCTTCTCCCGTTTCTGGATTCACGCATGGACTGAGTTTCCGATCTGTTGCTTCTCTCTCTCTCTCTCTCAGTCTCACTTTCCTGCCTCTTCAGGGACTGTATGTTTCTGCTTGAAGTGACATTCTCTAAATGTCTGCCAGTTTCATCAAAGAAAATTGCTGCCCCAACGCTTTTATTAACGAAAGAAGGAAATACTTGCATTTGTATAGCACCTTTCGTGGCCTCAAAATGTCCCCAAAACGTTTTTCAGCCAGTGTTGAATTATCCTCACTGTCATAATGTGGGAACCACGGCAGCCACTTTAGGTACAGTAAGTTACCACAAACAACCACCAGACAATGTGTATTTGTTATATTGACTGTAAGGCATAAATATTAGCCAGGGTACCAGGGAAACACCCCTGCATTAGGATATCTGTGTTGGATCCATATTAATTTCTTACAGAAATCATATTGCCTTTCCACAGAAGTTTGGTGTAAAATACCTTCTAAGTGCCACAGAATTGTAGGGTTGCTGGTTACAGCATTCTGTTATTTACCCACCTTCACTCTCTTGGTTATGGTATTTTCATACAACTTCTGCAATTGTTATACTGCCATATGAGGAAAGATTGAATCAGTTATGATTGCGTTCGCTAGAGTTCAGAAGAATGAGGAGGGGATTTCACAGAAATCACTAAAAGTCTAACAGGACTAGACAGGGTAGATGCAAGAAGGATGTTCCCAATGGTAGGAGTGTCCAGAACCAGGGGTGATAATCTGAGGGTGGACCATTTAGGACTGAGGTGAGGAGAAATATCTTCGCCCAGAGAGATGCGAGCCTGTGGAATTAGTTACCACAGGAAGTAGTTGAGGCCAAAACATTGTATGTTTTCAAGAAGCAGTTAGATGTAGCACTTGGGGTGAAGGGGAGCAAAGGATATGGAGGAAAGCAGGGTAAGCCATTGAGTTGGATGATCAGCCATGATCATAATGAATGGCAGAGTAGACTTAAAAGGCTGAATGACCTAATTGTGCTTCTAATTTCTATGATATAAGGTTTCCAGTCAGGGAACATCTTCAGTATATGTTAGAACATTCCTTATTTACATACAGAGGTTTCTAGTATAATGCTCCCAGTTCTAATACCACTGGACACAGCTTCTATACATTTGATCGTCTTTTGTGGGCTATATCATGGGATGTTGACAACAGAGTTCATCTTTACTTGATTCCAGTTGACAACAACCCAGTGATAATCGGTTGCTGGTTGGTTTTGGCAAGGTGACAGCTATTACCCATTCTCTTCAGAGCTGCACAAAACTCTTCCAATTAATTGGAATGGAACAACTCAGTCTGGTTGCCACGGTGCAGATTTTTTTTTTACAGATCTGTTCATCAACCCCTGTCCCACCACTGATTGTTATTGCCTCATTGTTATTGCCCCACCAGGCTTGGTATAACCTCCTCGACCATTGAGTTTGTCCCTCTGTTTCGTCCTGCTGTCCGCCAGTTAGCAAAATACTTGTGATCAATATCCAAAATGCCAAAAACCATCAGTCACCGCTGCGGAATGATTGATGTTTTGTGGCAGCCATACAGAGGAAAGAGTGACCCAGCAAAACTCCAGGATGCATTTGGAAATATTTTAAGGCAAAGTGGTTGTCACAGAAACTAACCACGTCAATTATTGAAATGTTTGGATAGGAAAGCTGAAAGATGGAAAGGGGGGAGAATTTTAATTCTTTCCACAATTCAACCAACTGATTCTTGGCATTTGCTCCTGGCAGCTGCTGTGTGTCTTGCCAGGGTGGGTACAGCCTGAATTTGCTCCTTTTAAACGGATGTCAGTTCAAAGCTGGAGACAGCCCCTTTCCTGATGTGAGCTTGACCTTGGCCTCGATCTGTGGAGTGCTGAAAGGGTAGAGCGAGTGCAGTTTTCAGCGCAGCCTCCAGGTCAGCTGCTTTTGGAGTCTGGCGTGATTCCTGTTGGTATATGAGGAGGACTGCTCAATGCCTCAGAGATCTCCAGTAAAAGGCGGAAGCCAATAGTCAAAGTGAACCTTTGATTCCATTGGATTGCAATCAGGCCGGACAAACTCAGCCTCCGGCTCACTGCCTTGACATGCAATCATGAAATTATAACAGCACAGAGAAAGGCCATTCAACCCATCATGCCCATGTTAGGTTCCTGAAAGTCCCACTCCCCTTCTTCTTTGCAAATTCCTTCTTTCCAAATATTTATGCAATTTGCTTTTGAAAGCTACTGACTGGGTCTGGCTAGCCATGTGGAAAGTCAACCTCGTTTTTACATCCTGTTAAAGTGACTTATATGCTAGATGTGATGATTTTGTCAAGCCCCTCACCCATAAGGTTCAATAACTGGAAAAAACAATGGTCTCCACAGTCATGACAGTTGTTCAGAATACTGGACTTCCACCTCTGCATCCTGTGTTCAAATACAGGGCTGATTGACTCGATGAAAGGCTCCCCCGATTTGTCAGCTGTAAAGATTTGAAGCAAATGACTATGGACAGTCTCAACCAAGTCTCTGTCCACAATGTGGCACCAAGTTATCAATCTGACTTGGGCCACTTGGATACGATGTTTGGAGAACAGAAAGATCACAAGGTACAGTAGCAGCTATCCTGTGGGGCTGTGATTAAGGCACAATGTTGGGCCTTGTATAGAGGGAACTTTATTGTATTTACTTGTATCAGATCTGACTGGATGTGTTAGATAGGAGAGTGTCGCGGGATCTTCACTCTGCATCTAATCTTAAAATTACTTGTGAATGAATGCTCCCTGAAATCAGCCCAGGGAGTGGCTATTGTGGACTGGCTCTGCTATAACCTGATAAATCCAATCAGGGGAAATGTTTTTGTTCAAGGAATGGTATGAATATGGTACCCGTTACCACATGGCGAGTAGCAGATACATTCAAGAGGAAGCTAGATATGTACATGAGGGAAAAAGGAACACAGGAATATGCTGGTGGGATGAAATGAAGTAAGGTGGGAAAAAGCTCGTCTGCAAAAAGTTGGGCTGATAGGCCTTTCTCAGTGTTGTAAAATTCTACTTAATTCTGTGTGACCCTAACTTCAGCAATATTGTTCTTGCCATTCGATTCCCCAAATCTCGTTTTATAATTAACAATTGAGTAAGGCCAAAAACAATTGTGAGATATAGATGCCGAGTGTTGAATCTTATCTACTGTAGTTGATCTTTACATGATTTTTGCTTTGTATTGAAAATTACTTTTAGATGTAACTCTCGGCACCATTCTTAACTTGTACAGCTGTGATTACATTATCATTGCTGAGTGTTAATTGAGACTGCCCCACCTTTGCACAGTCTCTGTGTCTTAACATTCTGTATCTCCTAAACTATTGAATTAATTATAAATGAACAGTGTATGTCCAATTGTGAAGAAAGGCCGAAGGACATAAGCTCAGGGTTGGTTAAGGCTGACTGTGGGATTATTAGAGGGCAGTCGACACTGGAGCGGGCTATTAAAGAGGATGGTTGAGACCAGGGCACTGGAACTATTGAAGATGAATGTTATAAGAAGAGGACAGCATGGTAGCATAGTGGTTAGCACAGTTGCTTCACAGCTCCAGGGTCGCAGGTTCGATTCCCGACTTGGGTCACTTTCTGTGCGGAGTCTGCACGTTCCCCTGTGCCTGCGTGGGTTTCCACCAGGTGCTCCGATTTCCTCCCACAGTCCTACAAACCCACAGATGTGCAGGTTTGGTGGATTGGCCATTCTAAATTGCCCTTAGTGTCCATAAAGGTTGGATGGAGTTACTGGGTTATGGGGATAGGGTGGAGGTGTGGGCTTAGATAGGGTGGTCTTTCCAAGGGCCGGTGTAGACTCGATGGGCCAAATAGCCTCCCTCTGCACTGTAAATTCTATGATTGTAGAACTGAAGCCCTTCTTTATGCAAACTTACAGTGTAGCCTTCATAGAATGAAACTCTGTTATTATGGAACTACTGCACACCTATAGTGAAAATAATGTGTGTACATTAAATGTCCTGGTGTGTTTAATTTGAAAAGGCAATTATTTAGTTTCAAAATGTCTCAGATCTATAGAATCCCTACAGTGCAGAAGGAGGCCATTCGGCCTATCGAGTCTGCACCAGCCCTCTGAAAGAGGACCCTACCTGGGCCCACTCTCCCACCCTATCCCCGCAACCCAACCAAACCTGCATTTCTTTGGACTTGGACACTAAGCGGCAATTTTAGCATGGCCAGTCCACTAAATCTGCACATCTTTGGACTGTAGGAGGAAGCCAGAGCACCCGGAGGAAACCCACAAAGACATAGGGAGAACGTACATACTCCACACAGACAGTCACCCAAGGAATTGAACTCGGGACCCTGGCACGGTGTAGTAGCAGTGCTAACCACTGTGCCAACATGCCGCAAAAGATTTTGCAAAAGAGTCAATAAAACTTGACAAAATACACCCTGGTGGCTTTATGGATTTATGTAGTGGTTGGCATGGCGCCGTTTTGTATGGAAGGTGTTCTCTGGCTCACTCCTTTGTCTGTACTTCCTTAGCTGATCTCACAGTCGGAGCAACTAGGACACGGCAATGTCACCGCAACCCCCCCTCCACTCCACCCCCCACCCCTGGGTGTGGATCATTCAGAAACCCTCTTTCTAAACTCTAGTGCTAGAAGATGTGCAGTGTGACTGAGAACAGTATTGGGTTTTGCTTTGCTGCCTCCAATTCTGAATAGCTCTTGGACGGCTATTTGATCACGTAGCAACAAAGCCGGCCACAGTGCTACTCATTGTATATGCTCAGACATAAATCAGGCAATTTTAACTGGGCACATTCATCAGGAACCTGGTGAGTTGTGGTGCAATGCCCATTTTAAACATCTCCCGATTTTACTGTCCTTTGAAGATGGTGGAAAATAATATTGAGCAGGGAGTGAAATCAGCAATCCCCCCAAGCCTATGGGATCAGTTAAAATGGAACCCCAATGTTACAGGCCTTTGTGCTTGATCAGTCTCTGCTTCCTTTTAAAATGCTGGTTCTCCTATCTCTCCAGAGGAACCACTCCTCTCAGGGGGTCAATCCGCAATTTCAAACCCATTTAAAATGAAAGCTTTCGGAATACTTTTCACACTGGAAGAGCATATCTTCTATCAGGCACTCTTCCACCAGTAGAACTGAGTGAGCTTATTGCTCATTCACTGCAATAATTGTGACAGAGAAGTCATACGTGTGACAATTGCCCAGGCTGTAAATAAGATACAATGGAGAGGGAATCTTTCTCAGCGATGCATAAACTCCTACGAGATGCTGGTTTATTTTTTGTTTTTGTGTGTGAAAAATGTCAGAGATTCACACTCGTTGCCAGTATTGTAAAGCTTCCAGTGAGGGATATTTACAACTGAGTTCCCATTACTTGCTGTAAAGGGGTAAGTGAGGGGGGGCGGGGGTGGGGAGAGTGAGGAAGAATGTCCATGCAAACCAAAGGGGTATTATTCAAGCTCTCTTCCATTAGAAAAGGAATTGGGATGAAGACTGATTAGCGTCTTAGGTGTTCTTTGACGCCAGAACTATAGCAACAGACACAGACAGGATCAGAATGTGAAAGGTCCATGGGCAGGGTGAAAATAACAGTGCCAAACAAATTGAAATTTACATGGGGCTGAGCCTGAGTCGAGTAATGAGTAAACTGGGCTTTTTTGTTGACGGGCTGTTGTGTTTTATTGGAGTCGTTTTTAAAGAGAATGTCCCATGATTCTGCTTTTGGACCTCTGCTCCATGTCACAACAGCAAATGGAAGCTTCATTTGGACCGATTCTGAAAACATGCAGTGAAATAAAGTGCAATGTTTACTGCGCCTGAATCTTAGAAGTTGCTCAATCTGACTAACTGCCCTCTGTTCAGTGTTGTTGATCAGTTCTGTGAGGCTGACAGCTGAGATTTACTGATAAACCCTTTTCAAAATGCTGTTAATGAAGCAGAACTGTGAAATCTTCTTCGCAGTCTCTCTGTCTCATTAGGGCTTTATTCTTTTGTTTCAATGCATTTGGACATTTTCGGGCAAATTTCTCACTTGTGTTCCCCTGGGTCTCTCACGTTGTCTTTTCGGCTGGAACATCTGATATGGAAATACTTTAATTTCTTGGAAAATCAGAGGCCATGTACCGACTATTTCCCCAATATCTACTTCATGTTGGGAGCATGTAATTGGAAAATGTATTCCTTTGCTCACTATCTCCTAATACAATGGACATAATTTCATATGCAGGGAGAGATGGGACTTGATTCTTGATTAGAACTTGATTTTTCAATCTTTGCTCACCATTAGTTCCACAACAATGGTATGTTGGTTGAAATGGTTACACTAATATGTTAAGTTGTGTTACCTGTATCCAGATTCAGATGTTCAGTTGGCAGTGGCAATGAAAGGGAGGTAACTGGTAAGTTCACATAGTGTTCACCCTCTGTATTTAGTTCAGGGGTATCGCTGAGTTGGATGGCTCTTCTTGTCCCTAGACTGCAAGGCTATTTACATATACCTTTTCATTTTAGCGAACCGCTTTGAGGGGGAATACTGTGGAGATTGTGGGAAAGGGATCTTGGACTGTTCTCTCTGAAGTAGTGTCCAGACTGCTTGATGGTTTTCCCATCCTTTGCCAAATTGAAAACCACTTGGTCTGATAGATGCTTTGTCCACATACAGAAGTAGGGATATTTTGCCCAGATATGGGACATCTTCATGCCACATATTTAGTTTAATATTTCCCTTTTTTTATTTAGTGTCCCTGCATCATTTTGAACCTACGACTAGGTTTTATCAAGGGGTGGTGTGTGGGGGGTACTTCACATCAGCAGAAAGTAGCTTAAGACAAAAGCAGACCTCCCTGTGGGAGTTCACGACGTAGCAATCTACTTGCACAATGCAGACAATTGAAATATAACTAAGTATTTGAATGAAAGCACAGCAAAATGCCACCATCGCAGACCTGTAGGAACTATTTCTTTTTGTTGAGAGTCAGGCTCCTCTGTTTACTGACAGAGCTACTACTTAAGAAAACCTGTGTTCTCCGTAACACCTTTCCAATGGATTCTGAACCTGTGTGAATGAGATAAAATTGGTGATTGACAGCTCAGGCTCAAAAGGTGGGATTTTTCAGTGGCTTTTGTCAGCCATGGAGATGTAGAAATGTTATGGGTTTGTGGGGAGGGGGGGGGGGGGGGGGGTTAGGGGTCTGAGATGCAAATCGCTATGTGGAGCAGGGCCAAATTTTTACCATTTGCTTTTGCCTCAATGTTTTTTCCAATTAAGGGACAATTTAACATGGCCAATCCACCTACCCTGCACATCTTTTGGGTTATGGGGGTGAGACCCACGTTGATACGGGGCGAATGTGCAAACTCCACATGGACAGTGACCCGGGACGGGATCGAACCCGGGCCCTCAGTGCCATGAGGCAGCAGTGCGCCACTGTGCCGCCTTTGCTTTTGTCTAAATTATGCAAGATAAATTGATGGGCACTGAGGCAGTTGCTGAGCTTCTCTCTGTGTCAGTGAATTGAATGGATGGTTGATATTCACCTATTGTTACAGTGGCCTATTTATTGCCTGTATTTAAATAAGCCAAAGCACACTGCTATTTACATTTCAACTTTGTGAAATTGGCTTATTATTAGCAAACTGATTGTTGGAAAAGGAAATTTAGGGGATTCCCACTTGTGTTAGTTGTCGTCTAGAACCTAGACCCTACAACCCTGAGAGGCTTCTTCAAAAGAATGATGATTGACATCAGCTACCATCGGCAGCCTTCACCATTTCCTTTCCTCCTGATGTAGAGATGATTTCTAATTTCCAAAACTAGGGGTCATAAATATAAGACGGTTAGCATTGAGAAACTTCTTTAAATGGAAGATTGTTAGAATGTGGAACTTGCTACTACATAAGAACATAAGACATAAGGGCAGAATTAGGCTACTCAGCTCTACAAGCTCTTCATTCCAGGGATCATTCTTGTGGACCTCCCCGGGACACTTTTCAAGGCCAGCACATCCTTCCTTAGATACGGGGATCAAAACTGCTCACAATACTCCAAATGGGGTATGACCAGAGTCTTATTCCGCCTCAGAAGTACATCCTCAGTCTTGTATTCTAGCTCTCTCAACATAAATGCTAACATTGCATTTGCCTTCCTAACTGCTGACTGAACCTACACAAGATGGCATTGAAGTGGGAGGTCAGCCATGTTCTAGTTGAATGACAGAGCAGCTTTGAGGGGGCCAAATGGCCTATTCCTGATTCTATTTCCTATGTTCCTGCCCACAACAGTGAATGAGTAGAACGAACAGTTAATCTCTATTTGTTGGTGTTATTGAGAGACGAATGTTGGTCAGGACACCAGGAGAAATTCACCCATTCCAACTCATGTTCACTTGTACCATCCTGCACCCAGTCTCCCTTATCTTCAGCTGGCCACCATGGCGCTGTACGAGGTCAGAACCGGAATTGGCATTGGAGGTGAGGAGGAAGGCAGGGAGTCAATCGCAAAGCGATTTCCAGTTCGCTTTCAATGAACATTCCAAGTTTTTCCCGCTGGATTGCCACTCCTTTCATTATTGGCAAAATGCAATTTTATTGTCAATTCTTCCTATTATCCTTTTGAAATGTAATCACTGCTGTAATGCAAAAAATGTAAACAGCAATTTGATAGCAACCAGATGTCTTAGTGATGATGGTTGAGGATTAAACATTGGCCAGGAAACAGGCAAAAAACCCTCTCCTCTCCTTTGATACAGCTGAAGGTGGTACATAGAGCACATCTCACAAGGGCGAGGATGAGCCAGCTCTTTGAGGGGGTAGAAAATGTGTGTGACCGTTGCGGGGGGAGGGGGGGGGGGGTGCAAACCACGTTCATATGCTTTGGTCGTGTCCAAAGCTGGAGGATTACTGGAAGGAGGTTTTTAGGGTAATCTCTAAAGTGTTGCACGTGAAATTGGACCCGGGTCCCCGGGATGACATATTCGAGTGTCGGACCAGGCAGGGTTGGAAACTGGTGTGGAGGCAGATGTTGTAGCCTTTGCCTCATTGATCGCCCAAAGGCGGATCCTGTTGGGGTGGTGTGCCCTGGTGTGGCGGGGGGACCTGCTGGAATTCTTGACGCTTGAGAAGGTCAAATTTGAACTGAGGGGAAGGATGGAAGGGTTCTACAATTCATGGGTGTTATTCATTATGCACTTTCGAGAATTGGATTACATCGAACATTGGTGGGGGGTGGGTGGGAGGGTTGGGGGGAGGGGGACTGTATGTGTTAAAGGGTGACTATGGGTGATTCCTGATTCCTTTTTGTTATTTGTTTATGTTCACATGCGGGCTAATGTCTGGGGGTTTGGTGGGAAGATGGCATCATTGTTATTGATATGGGGATTGACATTGCATTCATTACTGATTATTGTTTATTGTTGGGTGTAAATTTGGGAGAAAATGTGAAAAAGGATAAAAATATTTTTAAAAAAAGGTTTGATGGGGTCATATATGGGGATAAGGCAGGGGAGTGGACCTAGATACACCGCACTGTACAACATCCCCAGAATGTGCTTCAAAGCTAACAAATTATTTTTCATATGAAGTCACTTATTATTGGGGTAGCACAATGTAACCAATTGGTCTCTTTGCCTAAGGAAGGATGTAACTTCTATCGAGGAAGTGCAATGAAGGTTCACCAGGCTGATCTCTGGGATAGAGGGATTATCCTCTGAGGGGTTGAGGAGACGGTCTCTACCAGTTTGCTCGACATACAGATCAGCGATGATCTTATTGAATGTCGGGGAGGCTTGAGGGGCTGAATGGCCTTCTTCTCCTATTCTGTAGGATCGTATGTGTGTATGTTCTCCAGAGTTTATAGGAATGGGAGCTGATCTCATTTACAATTCTTCCAGGGTTTGACTGGGCAGATGCAGGAGGGATGGTTCCCCCTGGCTGGGGTTAAAAGGGGGGGAAGGGGGTGGCGGGTGGAGTGAGGGATTCAGAACCAGCTTTGAGTGGCCAAATGGCCAATTCCTGATTCTATTTCCTATGTTCCTGCCCACAACCGTGAATGAGTAGAATGAACAGTTAATCTTTATTCGTTGGCGTTATCGAGAAATTAATGTTGGTCAGGAGAAATCCCTACATTTTTTTCTAATAGTGCCAGAAGACAGAAAAGGCAGAAGGGCCTTGATTTAATGCTTGATGTGAACCATGGCCCTTCCAGCAATACAGTACTCTTTCAGTACATACTCGGTTGTCTGCGTAGATCATACACATCATACACTCAAGTCCTGGAGTGGGGCTTGAACCCACAATTTTCTGAGAATTAAATGCAATCTTGCAACCAAGCTGCAACACTTAACCATTGGTAAAGCACCGATGACCTGCAATCTCATTTCAACAACAGTGAGAGGCCGTGCCAAGTGTTGGTCAGGACACCAGAAGAAATTCACCCATTCCAACTCATGTTCACTTGTGCCATCCTGCACCCAATCTCCCTTATCTTCAGCTGGCCACCATGGCGCTGTACGAGGTCACAACCGGAATTGGCATTGGGGGAGGGCAAAGCGATTTCCAGTTCGCTTTCAATGAACATTCCAAGTTTTCCCCGCTGGATTGCCACTCCTCTCAATATTGGCAAAACGCAATTTTATTGTCAATTCTTCCCTATTATCCTTTTTCAGACACCTCTTCCACGTCAACTTTATCATCATTGCCCTGTCAGAGCAATCAGGTAAAACTGCTTTCAGCTGCTCCTTACAAAGGGTCAGTGCAAACTGAATCTCCATAAAACCAGGGCATGGAGTGACAGGGCTCATTTCACACAGATATGGTTTTGGAAGGTTTAATTTCCCGCCTTCCCTCAGAGCAATGCATCAGTAGGCTTTGAGTGAAATCCTGGTTTTACACCTTCATTACCTCGCAAGGTGATTTCCATCCCTCCTGCTGCTTCCCCCATGTTGGTTCATATCTTTGTCCCAGTGGTGGGGCTGACTTGATTGTCTGCAGTCAGAATGTAGTCACCCCAAATGAACCAAAAGAGCTTAAAAGCTGCAGCAAAGCGTCTTCCAATGAATTGTCTATTCTTTTCAGTTCTCTTGTGCTGAAGAACTTGCATTTATATAGTGCTTTTCACAAATCTGAACAGCCCAAAGCAGTTTGACATACTTTTGAAATGTAGTCACTGCTGTAATGCAAGAAATGTAAACAGCAATTTGATAGCAACCAGATGTCTTAGTGATGATGGTTGAGGATTAAAAATTGGCCAGGAAACAGGCAAAAAACCCTCTCCTCTCCCTTGATACAGCTGAAGGTGGTATATAGAGCACATCTCACAAGGGCGAGGATGAGCCGGCTCTTTGAGGGGGTAGAAAATGTGTGTGAACGTTGCGGGGGGAGGGGGGAGTGTGCAAACCACGTTCATATGCTTTGGTCGTGTCCAAAGCTGGAGGATTACTGGAAGGAGGTTTTTAGGGTAATCTCTAAAGTGTTGCACGTGAAACTGGACCCGGGTCCCCGGGATGACATAGTCGAGTGTTGGACTAACCGGGATTGGAAACTGATGCGGAGGCAGATGTTGTAGCCTTTGCCTCGTTGATCACCCGGAAGCGGATCCTGTTGGGATGGAGAGCAACCTCTCCACCCTGTGCCCTGGCGAGGCGGGGGGACCTGCTGGAATTCTTGACTCCTGAGAAGGTCAAATTTGAACTGAGGGGAAGGATGGAGGGGTTCTACAATTCATGAGCGTTATTCATTATGCACTTTCGAGAATTGGATTACATCGAACATTGGTGGGGGGGGGGGGTTGAGAGAGTTGGGGGGAGGGGGACTGTATGTGTCAATGGTGACTATGGGTGATTCCTGATTTCTTTTTGTTATTTGTTTATGTCAACATGCGGGCTAATGTTTGGGAGTTTGGTGTGAGGATGGGATTGTTGTTATTGATATGGGGATTGACATTGCATTCATTACTGATTATTGTTTATTGCTGGGTATAAATTTGGGACAAAATGTGAAAAAGGAGGAGAATAAAAATATTTAAAATAAAGGTGAGGTGGGGTCATATATGGGGATAAGGCAGGGGGGTGGGCCTAGATAGGGTGCTCTTTCAGAGGGTCAGTACCGACTCGAAGCGCTGAATGGCCTCCTACTGCACTATAGGGGTTTTATGATTCTATGAAAAATGCGTTGATTTGTCATCAAGGGAAATTGTGATGACATCCACTTTTTCTCCATAGATCATGTTGTACTTCAATATCAATAAGGCGAATATTACAAACATTTCTAAATGGTTATTACAGACATTGCAATGATATTCAAATTATCTAGGTAGTCCATGCTGCGTTCTGAGATGCTTCAACACTGTTGCATTTACTATATATAACCAAGAATGAGCTCATAATCCAAAGGGCTCTGCATGGTTACCAGCCCTTTGATGTACTATAGCTGAAAAGCCTTACCCACTGGTCTTTCCCCATTGTGCCTCTGCAGTGGCTGCTCCTGGCTTGAGTGTGTCCCTAAGCACATAGCCCAGGGCCTTGGAATGTGCCAGCTATTCACTGAAATCTCAGAGTAATAATGTCTCATCAAAGTGGCTATTGACTAGACCATGAATATTACCAGGGCACTGTCATTCCTAATATCTCAAATATTCTCTTTCCAGCAAACATTGCTGGATAATAATCCATTGTGGAAGCAGTGGACATGTTTTTATTATGCTCCTTCACAACTTGGGTTGTGAAGTTGATTGGAGCACTATTGAGATCCAACCAGCCAGTAAATGGGGTCCTACCTGGTCTGTCCGATTTTGTGCTACACATGAGGAACATCTTCACCCATTGTGTAATCAGATGACCGGGTTTTCAGCTTCTCGTACATTGTTTGCATGAAACCAGCAGTCTGCTCCCTCCCTGATGAAGCTGGAGTGAGAGCTCAGTGCCACAGTATTGACCGATTATTGAATGATCTTCAGTTACTGTGCAGTTGCTGTGGCCACTAAAGTAAGAACAGCAAGTACTGTAACGCAGAGTGAGGCTACTTTGAAAGAGGTTTTAATATTTTCAAACATACGCACACCCCATCAATATCGTGCTCGGGTTAATGCAGAAGATTTCTTAAGTAAGTAGCACAGATGCACTGTATACTTGAGCAGTTTTATCCGACTTTTTACATTGCAAATTTTATCTTGTGCCAGACTCTAAGCATATGATAGAACTGCATCTTGAAGCAGGAACTAGCAAACACAGTGCGAGGCTGCTGGTGCAATTATCGGGTGCCATTTTTCACGAGCTTCCTAATGTGGAGAAGGTCGGCATTGTCAAGCAACGTTTTGCTTAATGCAGGACAATCAATAGCACAATGTGCACATTTAGTCATTAATTCAAAATGCGCAGTGTGACAACATGTGCCTTCGCCCCTGAGGCCTGGGTTCAACTTAAACCAGACAGATGGGGTGAAAGCTGTTACTTTTTGCATTTAAAAGCTTTATTTATGCAGCCTCAGTCTAGTTTGGGTTGATAAAAATCAACGGTACAAGTGCATTCCCTGCCCCCACCCCTCTTCTCCTATTGAATATTCACAATGGAAAAGAGGAGCAACAGAACTTAGGGTTGCCAACTGTCCAGGATTGGCCTGGAGTCTCCGGGAATTGAAGATCAACTACCATGACACTGTTATGTGTGCAACCCTGGAGAAAATTGATCGGGACCTTGAAACACATTTGTCCCTTTTGTTATTTTCTTGGAACATTTCTCTTTATCAGCTATAGCAATATTGAAAATGGGGTAGAAAGGCTGTTTCACTGACATCCAATTGGGTAATGAGTCTTTTCGTTTTCTGAGGAAGGCCATGTGTCAGAGGTTTGGGTGTGTTGGATGACCAACATCTCGGGCGTGGGGAAAATCATGTGATGAAACCTCCAGAATTATATTTAATCACAGTTGGCGACCGAAGGAGAATTTAGATGTCAACCAAGAGATTTAGGAGGTAAGATGTGGTAGAGACCTCACTTGCTGAGCTGAAAGATTGCAGTTTTGAGACGTGTGTATTTTTTCTTACTTCAGAGCAGCACAAGTGTGTTACACTCCAGGTTTGACATCTGCCAGGCGTGTGAGATCAAACCAAGGCTATGCCTGCCCTTTCAGCCGAAAGGGAAAGATCCCGTGGCAATATTTTGAAGAAGAGCAGAAAGTTCGCTCCAGCACAATGGTCAGTATGTACTCTCAACCAGGCACAAAAGAAAATGCAAAAGCAAAATGCTGCAGATGCTGGGAATCAAGGGGAAAAGAAGCAGAAAATTCCGGAAATATTCACCATGTCTGGCTGCATGAAAGATACTGGGCGGGATTCTCCAACCCCGGGCTGGTCGGAGAATCGGCGGGGGGGGGGGGTTGGCACGATTCATGCGACGCTGCTCTGACGCCGGTCAAGGTTCGCTCTACGCGGCCCCCCTTGCGATTCTCTGCGCGCGTTGGACCGAGCGGCCGCCGTGATAGGCCGAGTCCTGTCAGCGCCATTCACATGTGGTCCTATCCGGCGGGATTTCTGCGTTCATCCTGCGGGGGGCGGCCTGGTGGTGGGGGGAGGGGGGATCCAACCCTGGGGGCGAGGGGTCCTCCACCGTGGCCTGACCAGGTTCTCCTCGTGGGGGCCTATGTTCCTGCGTACTGGGCCCCTGTTGGGGCCGTTGCGGACAAGACAACTAGTGCGCATGCGCGGGTTAGCGCCGTCGTATTGCGCATGCGTGAATTCGCGCTGGCTCTGGCACGCAGACGCGCGGCGGCCGTTTGAGGCCGGTATCGGCAGCTGGAGCTGCGTGAGTTGCTCCAGTGCTGTGCTGGCCCCCTGTAGGGCACAGGATCGCTGATCTTGCAGGCCTGTTGATGCCGCCGTAAAACACGACGGCGTTTACGATGGCGTCAACACTTAGCCTCAGGATCAGAGAACCTCGCCCACCATCTGGCCATTTATAACATTGCTGTGGGATCTTGCGCAACTGTACAACAACATTTCCAGACCTGATGATGAATATAATTCGGTGGCAGTAAAGAGCTCTGGAACACCCTGAAGTTTGTAAAAAAATACCATGCAGAAAGAACATAAAGAGAAAAAAATTAACGGAGGAACTAGGAGCAGGAGTAGGGAATTCAGACCTTCGAGCCAGGTCCGCCATTCAATACGATCATGGCTGATCTCATCTCGGCCTCAACTCCATTTTCCTGCCCACTCCCCATTACCCTTCATCCCACTACTAACTTTGTTTTCTTTTTTTTAAATTTAGAGTACCGAATTCTTTTTTTCCAATTAAGGAGCAATTTAGCGTGGCCAATCTACCTACCCGGCACATCATTTTGGTTTGTGAGGTTGAGACCCACGCAGACACGGGGAGAATGTGCAAACTCCACACGGACAGTGACCTGGGGCTGGGGTCGAACCTGGGTCATCGGCACCGTGAGGCTGCAGTGCTAACCACTGCGCCATCCTACTGCCCAGCCCACTACTAATTATAACCCTATTTATCTCCTCCTTAAATTTGTTTAATGTTTCAGTGTCCCCTGCACTCTGGGGTAGAGAATTCCACAGATTCACGACCTTTTGAGTGAAGGAATTCCTCCTCATTTCTGTTTTAAATCTGCCTCCCCTTCCCCTAAAGCTGTGGGGCGGGATTCTCCGTTTCTGAGACTAAGGGCTGGATTCTCCGATTTTGAGGCTATGCCCGGCGGAAGTGTCCAGTTTTACAATGAAAAAGACGGCGCCGCCCCCGCACCGATGCCCCGCCCGGTGGGGGGGCTACCAGCCATGCCACGTAAAGCCCCCAGCTTTACCTGCAGATACGGATGGAGAATTGCTGGGTCCATGGCCGTGTATACGCACGGCGGCAACCTGCAGTGGCAGCGCCGCATAACATGGCGCCGGCCGCGCGTGGTTCCTGCCTGCCAGATAGAGCCCCCCCTGTAATGCCCCTCGCCACCCCTGGGCCATCCCCCACCAGCCCCCGGTGAAGCCCCCCTGCCAGCGGAACAGCTCCCCCCCCCCCCCCCCCTCAACTGTGACAGTCCGCAGCCACCACGCGATGTCCCCAAAAACTGTGAGTGCACATGTCCCACGCCATCGGAAAATTGGCCCATCGGGGGCGGAGCATGGGGGGGGGGGGGAGGGCCTCGGGTGACGTCCTGAGTCCGTCCCAACGGCGTGCGCCGTATTCAGCGATGAAGCCGTTTTTGAGGGGGCGGAGCATCCGAATAACAGCAACGCCCCCATTTCGGTGTAAAAACGGATTCTCTGGACAATGGCCGAACGAGATTTCAGTGTCGGCAATCAGAGAACCCGCCCTAAGTGTTGTTGCCAACGGAGAATCCTTGGACTTTCACAGCAGAAAAATCGGCGTTACACCTGCACCGATTCTGCTACTATTCGCCGGGTCCTTGATTGACACTCAGGAGGCTGACAAGCTGCAGCTGCACATAGACATCACACTGCCCACACACACTTATCCCAGCCAAAAAGATGGCACTGGTTGTGCTGGAGTGCGCCCATACAGCTGATGGGTCGGCTGGGACCAGAGGCATCCAGGGGGGACATCTATATGATGGCACCAGGTTCAAAGTGGGCTGTTAGCAGTGTGCACAGCAGCATGGCTGCCTTGCTGGCTGCGGCAATTGTGCTCCGTTCCCGTCCAGTCCGACCCCACAGCTCACCTCCTGGCCACCGCCACTACTCCAGCCCTGACAAAAGCCCCCCAGCCAGCGGCACAACTGTCAGCAAACTATGGTGATGTTGGACACCTTCCATACCCTCCTCTCTTCCTCAGCAGCTGCCTTGCCGCTTTCACGATTTAGGAATAATATGATTAGGGACAGTCAGCATGGTTTTGTGAAGGGTAGGTCATGCCTCACAAACCTTATCGAGTTCTTTGAGAAGGTGACTGAACAGGTAGACGAGGGTAGAGCAGTTGATGTGGTGTATATGGATTTCAGTAAAGCGTTTGATAAGGTTCCCCACGGTCGGCTATTGCAAAAAATACGAAGGCTGGGGATTGAGGGTGATTTAGAGATGTGGATCAGAAATTGGCTAGTTGAAAGAAGACAGAGAGTGGTAGTTGATGGGAAATGTTCAGAATGGAGTTCAGTTACGAGTGGCGTACCACAAGGATCTGTTCTGGGGCCGTTGCTGTTTGTCATTTTTATAAATGACCTAGAGGAGGGCGCAGAAGGATGGGTGAGTAAATTTGCAGACGACACTAAAGTCGGTGGAGTTGTAGACAGTGCGGAAGGATGTTGCAGGTTACAGAGGGACATAGATAAGCTGCAGAGCTGGGCTGAGAGGTGGCAAATGGAGTTTAATGTGGAGAAGTGTGAGGTGATTCACTTTGGAAAGAATAACAGAAATGTGGAATATTTGGCTAATGGTAAAATTCTTGGCAGTGTGGATGAGCAGAGGGATCTCGGTGTCCATGTACATAGATCCCTGAAAGTTGCCACCCAGGTTGATAGGGTTGTGAAGAAGGCCTATGGTGTGTTGGCCTTTATTGGTAGAGGGATTGAGTTCCGGAGCCATGAGGTCATGTTGCAGTTGTACAAAACTCTAGTACGGCCGCATTTGGAGTATTGCGTACAGTTCTGGTCGCCTCATTATAGGAAGGACGTGGAAGCTTTGGAACGGGTGCAGAGGAGATTTACCAGGATGTTGCCTGGTATGGAGGGAAAATCTTATGAGGAAAGGCTGATGGACTTGAGGTTGTTTTCGTTAGAGAGAAGAAGGTTAAGAGGTGACTTAATAGAGGCATACAAAATGATCAGAGGGTTAGATAGGGTGGACAGCGAGAGCCTTCTCCCGCGGATGGAGGTGGCTAGCACGAGGGGACATAGCCTTAAATTGAGGGGTAATAGATATAGGACAGAGGTCAGAGGTGGGTTTTTTACGCAAAGAGTGGTGAGGCCGTGGAATGCCCTACCTGCAACAGTAGTGAACTCGCCAACATTGAGGGCATTTAAAAATTTATTGGATAAGCATATGGATGATAAGGGCATAGTGTAGGTTAGATGGCCTTTAGATTTTTTTTTCCATGTCGGTGCAACATCGAGGGCCGAAGGGCCTGTACTGCGCTGTATCGTTCTATGTTCTATGTTCTATGTTCTAAAAGCACACGTAAACTACGACGCCAGGAACTCGGCCCACCTAAGGCGGAGAACCACGGATGTCCTGGAGATTATCAGGTTGGACCCGTTAATGATATGCAAATGTTGCCTACTGTACATGTGGAGTGAAACGCATTGACGCTGTTTTCGAGGTGACGGAGAATCGCGATTTGCCATCAAATTGGCGCCTGCCGTGATTTTGGCGTCGGAATCTATTCTCTGCCCAATCCCGTTTCCTGATTTCGGCATCGGCCAATGGAGAATGCTGCCCACTGCCTCTCGTTCTAGAATTTCCCACAAGGGGAAACATCCGCCCTATGCCTACCCTGTCCATCCCCTTTAGGGACTTGCATACCTCAATTAGATCTCCTCTCATTCTTGTAACTGCTAGTGAGTATAGGTCCAAACTGCTCAATCACTCTTCACAAGACTGATGCTTCGTCCCTGGAAATTGATCTCGTGAACCTTCTCTAACCACCTGTAATGCATTTACGTCCTTCCTCAAATAAGGGGATGAAAATTGTGCGATTTATAGTGCGGACCGTTGGAGGAGAAGGCCTGTAAACGCTGAACTCTTAAATATTTATTTGTGTGTTGCATCTGTACGGGGGTCAATGTTTGACCTTGTGCTGCCATCAGGAAGCCCGGCTGCTTGGAATGAGGGTCAGATGTTTGAGCGTGCAACTTTGGAGAGTCACTGACAGTCAGTCCCTCTGCTTATCAGAATGTGCAGCAGGTGCCAGAGAGGACAAGCCACCAGCACAAAGACAAGAAGCTAGCCCTGCAGTGCATTGTTCTTGTCTATAGATGGCGCCATCACTGGCAGCAGCCATTTTTCATTATCTTTCAATGGACCATTTGAGCATGAGGGCCATAGGAGGATAATAATAAGGAACATGAATCTTGGCTAACTGTCTCGCCACCCATGTCCACCTGCAATAAACTGCTGTTAAAGGATGAGCCAGAAAATGAGGTCAATATGACTCTCCACAATTTGCTGACTTCAGCTGTCTGGCCTGAACTTGATGAATTTCCTCCTTCTACCTCTCCTCTCTCAAGGAACTCTTTAAAATTGAGTACAATATTTTATCCAAGTTTTTGATCACCTGTCTTATAGTCTCCTTCTTTGGCTTAGAGTTGGCTACTTTGACTTGATCACTCCCCTGTGAAACTCCTTGAGAGCTTGGGGGTGTCAAAGGTGCTACATAAATGCAAGTTGCTGTTGCTGTATTTATTGGGGAAGCAGTGGGCACTCTGTTCCCGAGTTTCTGCTGAATGCCCATGGTGTCAACGATCCCCACTGGCAGCGTATGTTTGTGACGTTGATTTGAAGGCGAGCAGGCTGCCGGCTCTGCTTAGCTGTTTACAGGTAGAATATTCAAAGATGCCTGGGAGACTGCACCCAAGGTACGTGAAACCCCTGAGGCTGGTGGTGCCATATTGCTATGCTCCCCATGTGATAGCGTCTCTCATTCCACAAGTAAATGCCTACATGAGTTGAGACGACTACATTAAAAATCTGCAGGACCCGCACCCCGAATTCTGGTTACCATCCGACTCTGACCACACCATTCTATGCGAGTGAGAGGCCAGTAGTCTACTGGTCAATGAATTCAACAGGAGAGTGGAGACATTTTTAATAAGCTAGCCATCCAACATATGAAGGGCAAGCTGCATATACGGTGCCAACATGGAGCACCACAGGTACGACCACCACAGTCAAATTACTGAGCAATGTATGATCCTTTCCAGCAGGAAGACTGACAGTGCTCAAAAAGATGAACAGCGGCGACCTCAATAATTGGGATTGTGTTATATCTGGGTCAGGAATGCTTGTATTTGTGAATGCTGAGGCACCTGTGTCTTTAAGACAGGGTTATCTTTGGATGTGGCACACATCGATGAGGATCAATAGTCAATCAGTCCTGTTTGTGATTTGCCTTTTGAAACAAACCCCCTTCCCCCAAATTATTACAGTTGTGTGGGAGAAATGGCCAAACAGACACCACGAGACAAGGAGTCTATAAATATTCTACAGCTGTGCTCTTCATGGATAGCTCGTTGTGTGTGGTTAACTTGGTGGGGTCGGGGGATGTGCTGTTTAATGCGTATGTATTGTGTTACACAGCCAGCGTTCCTTGGGGAGTGTTTGTAGTGTTGAGGTCAGCTGCAAGCGTACAATTTCCATTGAGATAATGAAGAGACAACGATGCTCAAAATTTAATTTAGAGACAGAGAAAATCCGCTGAATCTGAAATATGCGTGCGGTCTTTCATATGGATAGGAGTGAACTCCTTCGTTTTTCTTTTTAAAAAGAATAACAGCAAATATCATTTGTTTAGCACTTTTAAATTGTGAAACATCCCGAGGTGTTCACAGCAGCATCAGAAGACAAGATTAAAGATCGTGCTGAGCTATATGCAAGACATTCGGAGAGATGACCGAAAGCCGATGCAGAGTTTTAAAGAGCCCCTTAAAAGGAGGAAAGAGAAAGGTTTAGGAGTAGAATTCAGACCTAAGGCCTGGACAGATGGAGATATGGCTGCCAATGCTGTGGTAAAGGGATGCTTAAGAGGCTAGAATTCAAAAGTTCTCAGAAGGCTGTAGATCAGGAGGAAGTTACAGAAATAGGACGTTAACACCACGGTGCAAATTATAAATTTGAAGCATTTTAGGCACAGGAGCTAATACAGGTGAAGTGTGAGAATGGGTGGGTATTAGGTTAAGAGTGCATAGCTTTAGATGAATTGAAGTTTACTGAGGCTGGAAGTGGGAAGTCTACCTGAAGTGAAAGAGTTGAATTTGGAGGTGATTAAAGCCCATGTGAGGATTTTGATAGCAGATATGCAGAAGCAATTTCTTATGCCTTGGTGAATCGTTTCTCCGCCTTTTGCCGATGATCAAGCGTGAGTTCTTGTCAGCTTGGATCTAATATGTCTCTTTGTGGGGACCATGAATTGGATTCAGTTTGAATTTGAATTAGTTTTTGGAGGCAAGCAAGGAGATGGCGCAGGGACCTTGTCCCGTCCACTCTGCACATTGGCTTTGTTACTCTGAGAAAGGAACAAAATTTGAAAAACAATAAGTTGAAATATTTTTCTGTGTTAAAGGGTACTGTCGAAAGGTGAGTCGTTCTGATATTGCTGCAGACATGGCTCTAAGTCAGGCTCCTTCCATTGTTGGCTGCAGTCAGCAGCTCAGTGGCAGTTTCCTGACAGAGGTTTTGGGAAGCATTGCTGTCTTTTTTGTCAAACCTCCTTTCCTAGGAATTAAACAGTTTCTCAACGCCAGAAGCAGAATTGATTTGGAATACTGTAATCATGAACAAAGCCCAGCAGGGCCCAGAGGGATGTGGTGCAAGCTGAGGTGCTTTTACTGATGAAATCTCCATGGATTAAAGAAATAAAGGGGTTATTAGGCAGCAACCATGAATAGGTGTAACCAACTCATTAGTATGTGTTGGGCAATGCTACTTTTTCCTATTATTTTGAACTGTTCCATCGCCTTTGTTCATTTTTTATGCGATTTTGTGCTCATCAACATGAGGAATATTAATGCTGTGGAATTAAACACTGTCGCACTTCAGGCATCCAGCTCCAGTATCTAACACTGCCAGGTCAGGAGGGAGAGACTGTTTCAATACTATGTAGATAGTCACTGTGTTTTCACCAGGCCTATCTACAAACGCCTTCCTCTCCTTACAAGAAGATCGGTAAGAAATGCATAGCTGACAATCTGTCCATCTTGAGCGAACCGCACCCAGCAAAGAGACAAACGTTTAGTTTTAGCAGACAACTTCACAACACAGAAACAGACCATTTGGCCCAACTGGTGAGGTTATACTCGAGGTGAACCTACTCCAACCTCAGCCCTCTCTATCATCACATCTTTTGATTTCTCTCTCCCTCATTTTATTATTGAGCTTTCCCAGGAAGGCATCTATGCTATTTGCCTCGACCTCCCCGTGTGATGGCGAGTTCTATGTTCTCACCAGACAGAAATAAATGTTGGGAGGCCAGTCCAGACAACCTCCTGGTTGGGGAGTGTGAACCAGGGAGTGGAAGATGCCGCCAATGATGAGGTGAAGGAGGGAGAACCCAGAGTTAGTGGGGTGACAGGGGGGATTTGTAGAGCTTTCACAGGTAAATGAGAAAGGGATGGTGGGATGAGAAGATTTCATTGAGATATAGGGTGTTGTGCACACAGTTGATTTACGGTTACGCTTCTCATTCCTCTGGTCCACTTGACTTTGTGTTATTGTGTGAAATAAGTGAGTTCAACGGAATTAACCATCAGATCGCTTCTCGGCCTTTTGACTAAGATGAGCATGAGAACAGGTGGAATGCCTGGATCTGGTATGTCTCTCTTGTGGGGGCCATGAATTGGATTCAATTTGAATTGGTTTTTGGAGCAGGCAAGGAGCTGGATTAGGGGTTTGTCCCTGTCCACACTCTGAGCTCTGGCTTTGTAACTCTGATAAAGTAATTTTTAAAAATTAAACATCAGGAGAAATGTAAAATTCAACCTGACATTATGGAACGAATCTACCCCACAAAGTGCCTCAGCCCCAGTTACAGGAGAACATCTCCTACCCGCTTCAGTTACCACATCAGCTAAACTGCGGTCTCTGTGTAGCCGTCTTTTCTGTTGTCCGTGGGATGTTCGGACATTCAGTGCCAACCAAACGGCTTGTCCAGCTGACAGCAGGCCTGATATGAAGGTGGCCCCAAAACAGCAGAGCCCCTTTTTCGTCGAGAGAGGAAAAGGATCCTTTGTTTTAAATTAACTGAAATTCAGAGAAACACTCCCTTTTAGTAACACAAAAGCAAAATGGATAGATTTTGTTCATGTTTAATTGCGTTTATTTTTCTAGTACTCTTGACACAGCAGTAATTGGGAGGATGCAGCTGAAATGTTTGTACTGTTGAACTCCAGAGCTCTGAGTGAGCTCATCCTCGTTGTTTAGTTCTGTCTGAGTGTGTGATTAAAGGCTGCTAGTAATCTTTGAAAGTTGGATTGCCGGCTGTTGCAGCTGCTGATTAATTACTGCCACTAATTTGTTTGTGCGTGAGCCAATCCCTAATGGCACTCTTGACGAGGCATTTTATTCTCTGCCGTAGTTTTCCTGTTATTTCCTTCCCTCATTTTCAGGGGCCTCAGCAAAGGCATTGACCCAGCAAGCTGCCTAAAGTTGCCTGACTGTCAAAATCTTTCGCTACAGCCTCTTAAAGGTGCCATTCCCCCAGCATCAGCCATAGCTCAGTGAGTTGTGGGTACAATTCTCAGTCTGGCGAATTGAGCACACGATCTGGACTGACACACCAGGGCAGTTACTCAAGTGATCCCATTCCCCCATTTGGAGCAGAAAGTTCTCCCTGGTAACTGTTGCGTTTTGCTGGTCAGTTGTATCTTACATTTCAGAACTGTGCAGATGTGGTACTAGTTTCTATGTGTGTTGCAGGTTTACTTAAAATAACTCTGCAATCATATCTGCCTCATGCATCTCTTGCAACTATGAGCATCGCATTTATCTCTGAGCCAACATGGCTTAACCAATCAAGTACAATGAGCAGAGGTCCGTTACCAGACTCACATAATCAAACACAGAACAGTTGAACACTATCTGGATCAATATTTCTCTTTCAACCAACGTCAATTTTAAAAAGAGATGATTTTGTCATTATCGCACTTCTGTTTGAGAGACCTTGCTCAGTGCAAATTAAGTTGCGTATTCTACATTACAATATTATGATATAGATTATAATTCAAAAGTCCGACACAGGCTGGGAAACGCTTTGGCACCTTCTGAGGGCATGAGAGACACTTTACAAATGCAACTCCTTCTTCTACATCTCCCTGACACAACATGAGAGTGACTCGGCACCTCCAACTGTGAATTTCCATCCCATGCTGTGGGAAAATGCCTAGTTAAGGGATGACTGAACCTAGCAACTTGGAGGCCACCAAGGGTGTGGTAATATGCATGTGCACATCGATGTATATAGTTATCTATCAATGTATATAGTTATCTATCAATGTATATACTTATGGGTATGACCTTTGACTAGCAGGTGGCGATAGAGATCCACCATGTGACTTGAGAGTTGGTAGTGAGTCGTAGTCGAGGACAGTTGCACTAGAAGTAGCCCCAGGAGAATTCACTGAATTCATTTATTACCTACTGTTTGTATTATAGTTTGTTAATTAATTTTCAACGTGTTAATCTTGTTAAAAATTGTAATTGAATCATAGAATTTATAGTGCAGGAGGAGGCCATTCAGCCCATCGAGTTTGCACCGACCCTTGGAAAGAGCGACCGATTTACGCCCACACCTCCACCCTATTGCTGTAACCTTTTTGGACACAAAGGGAAATTTAGTATGGCCAATCCACCTAACCTGCACATCTTTGGACTGTGGGAGGAAACTGGAGCATCCGGAGGAAACCCACACAGACATGGGAAGAACATGCAGACTCCGCACAGGCAGTGACCCAAGCCGGGAATCGAACCTGGGATCCTGGAGCTGTGAAGCAACAGTGCTATCCACTGTGCTACTGTGCCACCCTCTCGCTAGTCAAATAATGAGATGTTCTGTGTTCATCTTCACCACTGCCATAATGCAGAACACAACAAAGGGAGCAACACACAATGTGCTTGGGGCTTCACTGTGTGTTGTACTGTAATACTCCATTCCTTTTTAAATTGAGAAGCCTAGATGAAAGAACAAGACCCCACAGTACAGCACGCCACGAAGATTTAAGGAAGGCTCAAGTAGACACCTGTCATGTAACTCATGCTTACACGATGTAAGTGGACAGGAAGACCTAGGGAGTTGCACATGTTGGAGGTCCTGGGAAAGAGTGTGATGGAATAAGACAATTGTAAGACTTGATTTCAGTGCAGTAAAGTTATCAGAAAGAGGCAGAGCATGGAAGATAGATGATTTACAGATTAGCAAGAAAAACAGAAGAAACATCAGAGAAGCAATAACTGTCCTTCCAGAGGAATAGGTACAATTTCCGTTCATCTAGCTGAAACAGAAACATAACATAGCTTTCATTAATAACTAGCTCTGAATTGTAATATTTATTGTAGCCTTGTGAGATGCAGGAACCAGAAACAGAAAACTGCTGCGGATTAAATAAAGTATTGAGCTGTTTGTCGTGCTGTGCAATGCTGGCCCAAACACCTCAAGTAGTGGCACCTCTGTAGCCATCAGTGAGCAGCGCACGGCTGACTGCCTCTCTCCCTATTAGAACTGTCATCACCTAGAAATTCTGATAAATTTTCACATTTGCGCTTTGCTGCCAATTAGTAACTTTTCCTGTTCTGCTCTGGTGATAGAGCAGGGAGAAAGGTGCAACACTCATCTCTCCCACGCCGGTATCCAAACAAACCCAATCTGGCAATGAGGGAGTTTTTAACTGCATTTTAATTGTATATCTTGCGGCATTAGTTGCAATATTTGAACGTAAATGTTAACCAAGTGGATATAGATGATTGATGGCCTCCTTCTTTCATCAAATTCCCTTTGAAATGCAAGTCCTGTGCTCTAACATGTTTTAGGAAGATTGCTGCTCTAAACAGAGAGGGATTAGAATTTGACAGTTAATATTACGTGCAAAGCAATGTCCTTGGAGGCCTCATGGAGAGCGTTTAACAGTGAGGGGTATGTTACAGCGTGTTCCTTTTATAGATATAGAAATATTGTATGCCATATCCGTGTAACAGACCATAATACCATAGAGTTCCTACAGTGCAGAAGGAGGCAATTCGGCCAATCGAGTCTGCACCGACCCTTTGAAAGAGCACCGCACCTAGGCCCACTCCTTCGCCCTGTCCCATAACCCCACCTAACCTGCACATCTTTTGGACACTAAGGAAATTTTAGCATGGCCAATCCACCTAAACTGCACATCTTTGGATTGTGGGAGGAAACCGGAGCACCCGGAGGAAACCCACACAGACACGGGGAGAACGTGCAAACTCCACACAGACGGTTCCCCAAGGCCGGAATTGAACCTGGTCCCTGGCGCTGTGAGGCAGTAGTGCTAACCACTGTACCGCCATGCCGTCCAGGCAAGGATGTCAGAGTGTGTTCTGTGGTTCACTATGATTGAGGGCCAGTATAAATTATGCGTTGACTGAGATGTTACAGGATAGTGATCTTTTTAAGCAGACGGGGAATATTAGGGAGTGTAGGAGGTGTGTATTACACCGCATGGAAGTTCAGGGGACAATATGAAATGAAATGAAAAATGAAATAAAATTGTTTATTGTCACAAGTAGGCTTCAAATGAAGTTACTGTGAAAAGCCCATAGTCGCCACATTCCGGCGCCTGTTCGGGGAGGCTGGTACGGGAATTGAACCGTGCTGCTGGCATGCTTTGGTCTGCTTTAAAAGCCAGCTATTTAGCCCTGTACTAACCCAGCCCCTGACCATCTTAGTAATACAGAATACTTAACAAACTGCCTCTGATCACCCCTTGCTGAAGCAGAGAATTGTGTTCGGTAACTTGTGGCATTAAACTCAGATCAAAAGTGACAGGGGACTTAGAATCATAGAATGGTAGTGAAGCTGCAGGGCATTTTAAGTTTATCAGAAGAGGTCCCAGGTTCGATCCCGGCTCTGGGTCACTGTCTGTGTGGAGATTGCACAGTCTCCCCGTGTTTGCGTGGATTTTGCCCCCACAACCCAAAGATGTGCAGGCTAGGTGGATTGGCCACGCTAAATTGCCCCTTAATTGGAAAAAATGAATTGGGTACTCTAAATTTAAAAAAAAGTTTATCAGAGGAGTTTGCTTCAGGTTTTCGCTAGTGGACAATGCCCTGGGCTGGTCAACAACATTGACTTGCATTTATATAGCCCCATTAAAGCAGTAAAACACCCCAGTGCACTTCACAAGAGCATTATCAGACATCATCGGTAAAGAAGATATTAGGAGATGGTGATCAAAGAGGGAGAGGCTCAAGTTGTCTGGGAGGTATGAATGGTGTACTGAATTAACTCTAGCCTATTCCCAATACATGCAGCAGACAAAAGCTTCCGTCCCACCAATAGACTCAGAGTGTAAATGCCAGTGTCCCTGTTATATTCTGTATAAGGCACTGACGAATGAAACAATATGCAACTGAGGGTTATGAAGGTTCCAGGCCTGTTTTGAATTAGCTGATTTCATTAAAGGCACTCAGTGTCCTGAGATAAGGAAGGGAAATATCAGCCTGGCTTCATGGTCCTGACCAATGAAAGAAATAACCCATGTTTGAATAACTGCTGACACTCATTGTTCTGATACATATTTGTGAAATGGTTACAGAAGTGAGCACTAGTTCTGTGCCAAACTGTACAGATTTATGCCAACCTGTAACACTCACAAAACATCCTTTTTTTACAATGGCTACAGTATGGGCAATTTGAAATGTGCCAACTGATGCAAACAACATGCCATGCTGTTGCATGATGTTTACAGAGATGGAGTCTGTATCTAATTGCAACATCAATAAATAAGAGCACTCAAAACCATGCTTACAGTTTCAATCTTTTTTTAGAACGCCCCTGGACTGGCTTTTCATGAATAGCTATTCTACCAGAGACAACAAATCCAACAGTTATTCCTTCTGCTCCATTAATGACTCTGTACAGTGTTACTGAGCAGTAAACTCGTGGGTTTGGTTAGCTTGGTTAGTTAGTTGCTGTCAACCAATGCAGTGGTTGGCGAGGCTGGATCAGGCTCCACTGTGATGCCCCAATGCTTGACAATGCTTGACAATGCTTGACAAGCACCAATGCTTGACAAGGCAGCCGACACTCATTGTCCAGGCTCAAGTTAGTGTGTGTGTATGGGGAGGGGGGGGGGGGGGGGATCGAGGGCTGTTGGACCCCAAGAAACAACATCCTAGCCTGAGTCAGTGCAGCAACAGAGGAGGGGAGAAAGGAGGAAAAGACAGGAAAGTCACTCTGAGGGGAACTGGATGGAGGTCTCAGGAGGAGCTGTGCTTAACAGATGGAGCCTGGACACAGAGAAGCAAATGGCAGCTGGAAACTGACATCTGGCAAATCTCTGTGTGCTTATTCGGCCTCAGCAGATCTCAACAGTGTCTGAGTGGCACATCCTAGCCCAACATACTGTCAGGACAGTGCATGTGCACATAAGCAGAACGGTAACCATGCATTGTGATATCTTGATGCTGCTTCGACCAGAGTCTTGTTAATTTCTGCGCTGCAGAGTAGTTTGTAAAAGGAAACAACGCTGGCTATTGAATATTTAATCACATTGTGCTTCATAGTGGGTGGTTGAGTGACCAGAGATGGCTCAGCGCACTCTGGTGAGTGTTTAATCAGGACGGTTGATTTATGATAATGTACTGAATAGATGACAGTGGCAATTTAAAAAAAAAACACAGGTTGCTTCAGGCTGTAAAGAGTAAATGTCACCATCGGGACCCCTCGTAAAAAATGCCGGGCAGTTGCTAAGAATTATTAACGTCCACATCCCTTTTTAGCGTAGTTCTGTTTCTTTCAAAACAAATCTTGATAGTTTGAACAGCGAATGCTGATGGCATAACGGATGGGAATGGAGTGGGGGAGTTACACAGTCTGAAATTGTAATGGAGTCATATTAGCACCAGTAAATACAGTTACTAACATTGGTTGGGAGAGTCACTGATTCTTGTTTGCATGAATGAGTTGGGTTCACACCATTAAAGATGTACAAATATATTTTTAAAAAACAACACTGCAATAAGCAAATGTCCACATCGGAAGGTAGGAACAAGAGTAAGCAGTTCAACCAATTTGTTAGATCATGAGTAATTGATACTTCAATTCCATTGACCTTCCTTTTGCTCCATAATCATAGAATCCATACAGTGCAGAAGGAGGCCATTTGACCCATTGAGTCTGCACCGACCCTCCAAAGAGCACTTTACCCAGGTCCACTCTCCCGTCCACCTCTATTCCCATAACCTAACCTGCACATCCCTGGGCACTAAGAGGCAATTTGGCGTGGCCAATCCATCTAACCTGCACATCCCTGGGCATGAAGAGGCAATTTGGCATGGCCAATCCATCTAACCTGCTCATCCCTGGGCACTAAGAGGCAATTTGGCTTGGCCAATCCATCTAATCTGCACACCCTTGGACTGAAAACCGAGCATCCGGAGGAAACCGACACAGATACGGGGAGAAAGTGCAAACTCCACACAGGCAGTTACCCAAGGCCGGAATTGATCCCGGGTCCTGGTGCTGTGAGGCTAACCACTGTGCTACCTTCCCTTGATCACCATAACCAACAAAATCTATTGATCATAGTCTTGAAACTTTAGATTGACCCAGCATCTACATCCTTTTGTGGCAATGAAGGTTTTGGTCGACACGGGAGCGCAAATTCATAAAACATACATGGGCGGAGTGTTAGCACTGCTCCTCGCAGAATCAGGGACACAAGTTCAATTCCTGCCTTGGGTTATTGTCTGTGTGGAGTTTGTATATTCTTCCCATGTCAGAGTGGGTTTCCTCCGGATGCTCTGGTTTCCATCCACAGTCAAAAGATGCGAAGGTTAGGTGGATTGGCCATGCTACTTTTGCCCCTTAGTGTCCAAAGATGTGAAGGTTAGGTGGGGTTACGGGAATAGCGGGGGGGGAGCAGGTCAAGGTAGAGTTCTCTTTCGGAGATTCGGTGTAGACTTGATGGGTTCAATGGCCTCTGTCATAACCAGCATGAGACTTATGAGCTGGCAACAATTAGAATCCCTGTTAACATCGCTGAATATGAGCTCCCCATTAAGAGGGTGGGGAACTCTAAACCATGTGTAATTATCGTTGGTATAAAGTTGGACGGTTTGGTTACGGATGGGAAGTGACCCAGCGGCGAATATCCGTGTTGTGTAAATAATAGTTAATCGTGATAAAACTTTGTTTCATCTAACTACTCGGTGTGGACCCTTTTGTGATCTGCAAAAGCCTCCTTCTACACTGTCAGGATTCTACGATTCTATGATACCCATCAGTCAGTAACTCAGGACGGATTTAATGTGAGTGATTAATATTAGTAGAGATGCACACAGATGTGTACAGATCTCCGGCAGTTCATCAAAAACACGTTGGGGATGTCTTGAGAGGCGAGCGGTGAATGATATTCATGTTTTCTCCATCTTGATTCACCACTTTACCAGAATGGAAAGGAACTGCCTGGTGCTTTTCCTACATTGGCTTCAAGCTGTTCTTTGTCTTCAGGTGGAGGATTAAGGGATTGGGGAAGGTCAGTGGGGCATTGGTGCATCTGCCAAATCGTGATGGGGTAGATTGAATGAATCGAAGGGTCTTTTCCCATTCTCTTGTTCATTTGTCTTATTCTCCCGCTTTCAGCTCCTTACTTTGTGTTTTATTCATTCATGGGATGTGGGCATCGCTGGCTGGGCCAGCATTTATTGCCCAAACCTAATTACCCCTGAACTGAGTGGCTTTCTAGGCCACCTCAGAGTCAATCAGAAGCATCTCCATTTTGCTGTGGATCTAGAGTCACATATAATCCAAACCAGCCCGGTAAGGATGGCAGATTTCCTTTCCTCAAGGGCATTAGTGAAGCAGATGTTTTTCTAGAACAACGGTTTTGTGGTCATCCTTAGACTTTTAAATTCTAGCAGCAGAATTTTCCATCAGCAGCATCCTCCACTCCGCCAGCCGCACACCCACGTCCAAGGGTTTCCCGACGGCGTGAGGTGGCAACAATTGGAAAACCCATTGGCCGGCTGCCGGAACAGAGGATCCCGCTCAGCGAGGGCAGCCACGAAGGAAAATGCGGCTGCAGGATGGGAGAATCCCGCCACTGATTTTTATTAAATTTGGATTTCGCCATTTGCATTACCCTGGGTCTCTGGATTACTGTCAAGGGGCAAAGCCACTAAACCACTGCCTCCCCTGACTTACTTCCACTTGACTAAGTAGCTCCACCAATTAACAGCATGCAGCATTAACCAGTGGAACATCAATATGCGACGAGCACAAATTGCCAATCTGGCTGTGGAAGGCCACACACTTGATCCACGGCACATTTCAACCTAATGGCCAAATTCCCAACACATGAGTCTTTGTCCAGGAACACAACATAAAATGCCCTGTTAATTGACAAAACCCAAGGCAATCTGCAAATTAGCACATTGACCTCTGGGGCCTGAATTCCTGATATGTGCTCCAATTGGTGAAAAATCTATGTCGGAAGTAATGACGGGCAGTAGATAAACTCAAGAGGTAAAAGGTTCAGTGACCCTACTGTCCAGTTTGTTGGGCAGTGTCTTCTTGGATCCCCAAAGGGAAAACAGGCATTTTCCCCAACCAGCATTTTTGTATGACCTTTCACTTTGCTGAAAGTGGTATTGGCAGAAGCCTGACTGTCCGTACTCTTCTCCAGTCCTTGGCCATATTTTTGTTAATAATGATAATAATAATAATAATCTTTATTGTCACAAGTAGGCTTACATTAACATGGCAATGAAGTTACTGTGAAAAGCCCCTAGTCATCCCATTCCGGCGCCTGTTCGGGTACACAGAGGGAGAATTCAGAATGTCCAAATTACCTAACAGCACGTATTTCGGGACTTGTGGAGGAAACCGGAGCACCCGGAGAAAACACATGCAAACACAGGAGAACTTGCAGACTCCGCACAGGCAGTGACCCAAGCCGGGAATCGAACCTGGGACACTGGCACTGTGAAACAACAGTGCGAACCACTGTGCTACCGTGCCGCCTACATGTGACCAAACGAGAATTAGAAGAATTGCCCCATTTGCTTACAAACATATGTCAGTATGTGCAGCGTTCTACAAAATGTGAATTATTGATGACACATTTTTGTCGCATTTAATTTCCCATTTTCGCATTCATAATGGCAACTCCCTATGTAAACTTGTCTCACTGCAATGGGATTCTTAATGGGATTCTCCCACCAGCAGTGACATTGCAGCATCTCAACTTTGCATCTCTCAGATCAGTCTGTAGAGCAAAGGCAGCCTCATCAAACTTCTCAATTGCTGCAAAAGGTATTATCTGCATTATAAATAATGATACAAATGAAGAGTATTATTTAAAAATAAGGGCAGAATATATGACTGTAAAATGTTATCTAACCCCACTTCACTCGGAGATTGTATTTGCCCTTAACTGCCTGTTGGCAGTGCCACGGGTGATCAACTAGTTTAAAAAACAATTAAATCTTGGTTTGAAATGTATTCTTTATTCTAATATCCACCTTCATCATTCCTTTCGATATGTTTAATGATTTGTTATATATTCTTCTCAGACCTTCGCTATACAATTTGCCAGTGTATGTCAAAAAGCTTTGTCTAGGGGTAAGGAGGGTCAAGTTTAATTGTTTGTACCTAGTAGTGGGTGGTCACTTGAACAGCTGTTAAGTTAGTGGTGCAATGTATCTGTAAAACGAACCTCTCCCAGTGGCTCTTTCAACATAAATGAAAAGAAAATCGCTTATTGTCACGAGTAGGCTTCAATGAAGTTACTGTGAAAAGCCCCTAGTCGCCACATTCCGGCGCCTGTCCGGGGAGGCTGGTACGGGAATCGAACCGTGCTGCTGGCCTGCTTGGTCTGCTTTAAAAGCCAGCGATTTAGCCGAGTGAGCTAAACCAGCACCATGTTGCAGTTTTGTCACACTTCCCCTCTCCAGGGCGAAAGGATGACGTAGGAGGGTGTCCTGAATGAGGTTTTGCAATAAAATACATTCTTTCTCCTCCAACTGAACCGTTCCCCACAAACTGCTGGGTAAATGTTTGAACACAGACTGGGAAAGACTCAGGTTCCATCCCTAGTCTTGCGCAATAGCAATGGGATTGCCACAATTGATTCTGGTGAACTAAGAAGGGGACAAATCAGTCAATTAATCCAACCACTGACTCTTTCTGGACTGTGAAGGTCAGGTACAGAAAGTACCAGGGTCTACTGCAGCTCCCTCCCAACGTCCCTTTCGCCAGCCAATTAGCCTATCACTCGCTGTCAAGATGCACCCATGTTGAATTCTATTATCAGTCATTTGATAGTGATTAGGACCTGTTCACTTCATGAACCCAGGGGATGTTGAACCCTGCTGTTTTGTCCTTGCCCCAACTCTGCCCCATTGCTGAGATAAAGGAGGCAGCCTTGCATTTGTGTCATGCTTTGACACAATATTCCTAAAATTCTTGATGGAAGCTAATTACTTTTGGAACCTTTGAAGTTGGAACTGGAATGTTGTCACCTTGATTAAATGTAGCAACTATTTTGTACGAAGCAAAATCCCACCAGTTCCTCTTATGGATGAGTCTAAAACCAGGGGCACTGCTTTTAAATTAAGGGTCGCCCTTTTAGGACAGAGATGAGGGGACATTTTTTTCCTCTGGGAGAGTTGCATGACTTTGGAACTCTCTGTCTCAGAAGGCGGTGGAGGAGGGGGGGTCACTGAATATTTTCAAGACATATGTAGATAAATTCTTGTTAGACAAGGGAATCGAAAGTTAACGGGGGTAGATGGGAATGTGGAACTTGAAACAAGAACAGATCAGCCATTATATTGAAAAGCAGAGCAGGTTCAAGAGGCCGAAAGGCTTACTTCTGGTTTGATTCCTAATATTTGTAAGTAGTAGTTAGATGAATGACCACTTTGGTGATGTTGATTTGAAGGAGGAATTCAAGCCAGGTTCCTGGACAAATGCCTACTGTTCTTCAGGTACCAGTTGTAGCTCAGCAGTGATATTAATGCCTCTGTGTCAGATGGTTGTCGGCTCAAGCTTGAGCGCCAAATCTAGGCTGATACCCCAGTAAGGCACTGAGGGAGTGCTGCCCTGTTGGAAGTACAGTCTTCTGGATGTGATGTATAAACCAAGGCTCTGCCTGTCCTCTCAGGCAGATGTAAAATATCTCTTTGTGTTATTTTGAAGTATAACAGGGAAGCTCTCACTGGTGTCCTGGCCAATATTGTTTTTTAAGGGAAAATTTAGCGTGGCCAAGCTGCCTAACCTACCCATAGGGTCATAGAGTCATAGATGCTTACAGCAGGGAAACAGGCCCTTTGGCCCAGCTTGTCCATGCCACCCAGTTTCTATCACAAAGCTAGTCCCACCCGCCCGCATTTGGCCCATATCCCTGTATACCCACCCTGCCCATGTAACTGTCTAAGTGTTTTTTAAAGCAAAAAAAAGTGTACCCGCCTCTACCACTGCCTCTGGCAGCTGGCTCAAGATGCTTACCACCCTCTGTGAAAAAATTTCCCCTCTGGTTTCTTTTGTATCTCTCCCCTCTGACCTTAAACCTATGCCCTTGGGCAGCACGGTGGCACAGTGGGTTAGCCCTGTAGTCTCACAGCGCCGAGGTCCCAAGTTCGATCCGGCTCTGGTGTTTGCACATTCTCCCCGTGTTTGCGTGGGTTTCGCCCCCACAACCCAAAGATGTGCAGGCTAGTTAGATTGGCCACGCTAAATTGCCCCTTAATTGAAATAAATGAATTAGGGTACACTAAATCTATTTTTTAAAATGGAAAAAAAAAACTACGTCCTCTAGTTCTAGACTCTGCTACCTTTGGGGAAAAAATTAACTGTCTACCTTATCTATGCTCCATCTTTCGGTTGCAGGGGTGAGACCCACGCAGCAGGGGGAGAATGTGAAAACTCCACACGGACAGTGACCCAGGGCCGTGATCGAACCTGGGTCCTCGGTGCCGTGAGGCAGCAGTGCCAACCACTGCACCACCGTGCCGCCCATCCTAGCTAATATTAATCCTAGAACCAACAATACGAAAATCAAATAACCATTAATGGTCCCTGCAAACCTTTGTTACTGTCCGCGGCCAATTCTCTCCCAAAGCACCTATTTAAATTTTTTTGCACAATTGCTGCTGTTCGCACGGCATTTACCACAAAATGGAGCCTGCATAGTGCATTTCGGGCTTTTGTGAGCCACGTGCACATGCAGTTTAGCAGGAGCATTTCTGGCCATTCTCCCATTGCTTTTTGTGGGTGCTTGTTCTGTACAAACTGCCTGCCCCATTTCCTACATTACTACAGTGACCACACCTGAAATGTACTTTGTTGGCTAAAGGTGGTTTTCGGCTTCCTGAGGTTTTGAACGAAGCTACATAAAAGCAAGCCTTCCTTTTCTTTTGACCGTATTTTCCAGGCAGAGAATTTAACAACTCGCTTTAGGTTGACACCTCAGGCTGTGAAGAACTCTCCTATGCCAGTCGAGATTATATATTCAAGTTCTGTGGTGAGATCTGAATTAACAACATCCTAACTGAGAGGCAATTAGGTAACTCAGCACTGAAATAGGAATGGGACCAGGAATGTGCATGGTTGATACCCTTTGTCCATGATCAACACTTCAAATAAGATGATCGTGACCATTTTAAAATTTCCATTGTAATACAAGCGTAAGTTTTATCCTGATACAATATAAAGGGACCAGTTTCCTGATTGCAGGTGACTTTCCTCATCTACCCGAAGGGGATAAAAGGAAATACAAACAAACAAAATAGGAACAGGCATGGGCCATTTGCCCTCTCGAGCCTGCTCCACCATTCCATAAGATTTTTGCTGGTCTGTTTGTGATTCAAGTTCCACATTTCCCATTTACCCTGCAATAACCTTTCACTCCCTTGTCTAACAAGAATCTATCCACCTTCGCCTTAAAAATATTCAATGACCTCCATATCCACTGCCATCTGAAGCAAAGTCCCAAAGTCACACAACTTTCTTGGTGAAAAAAAGTTCACCTCATCTCCGTCCTGAAAGGGTGATCCCTAATTTTAAAATGGTACCCCCTAGTTCTGGACCAGGGGTGGGCAAACTACGGCCCGCGGGCCGCATGTGTCCCGCCAAAGTTCTTTATGCGGCCCACCTGTTGGGTTACTTACTGGTATAGGGTAGATACGTTGACTTGAGTAGGGTGATCATTGCTCAGCACAACATCGAGGGCCGAAGGGCCTGTTCTGTGCTGTACTGTTCTATGTTCTATGTTCTGTATGAGGCGCCCAGAATCATAACCGGGTGAAGTAATTATTTTACTTAATATACTATGCGGCCCTTTAAAATTGTGAATTTCTGAATGTGGCCCTTGCACGGAAAAGTTTGCCCACCCCTGTTCTGGACTCACCCTCAAGAGGATTGTTCTTTCCACGTCCACCTTGTCAATACCGTTCTGGATCTTATTAACTTCAATCACATCACCCCTCACTCTTCTAAACTCCAGTGGAAACAATCCCAATCTCTCCAACATTTCCTCGCAAGACAGCCCACTAATTCCAGGTATCAATCCAGTAAATCTCCTCTGATCCGCCTCTCAACGCATTTACATCCTTAAATAAGGAGACCAAAACTGCACACACTATATACGAGAAGTGGTCTCACTAAAGTCCTGTATAACTCAAGCAGAACATCCTTACTTTTATGTTCAATTCCTCCTGTAATAAAGGATAGCATTCCATTAGCCTTTGTAATTACTTGCTGTACCCGCATACTAACTTTCTGTGCTTCCTGCACTAGAATACCAAGATCCCTCTGCTGCTCAGAATTCTACAGTTTAAGTAATACTCTACTTTATTATTCTTCTTGCCAATGTGAACAACTTCCCATTTTCCCACATAGTACTCCATCTGCCAGACCTCTGCCCACATACTAAACCTATCTATATCCCTCTGCAACCTCCATAGCTCCTTTTCACAACACAGTGTCCTACCTATCCTTGTGTCATATGCAAATTTAGCTACTGTGCCTCCGATCTCCTCATCTAAGTCATTGTTATGTCAGGGGTGCACTTCACAGAACTTTCCATCTATTCCATCGTACATTTCAATCTACTTGACACTGACATGATATCAGTAACAAGAAATCTGTCAGTTTCAGGTCAGTTAAACCGATTCAGCTGCACTAAAATTCACAGGAAATTTAGTAAAATGTCTATATCAAACAGAAAGCTAATTAAACTGTCATGCCAGCCAATTGTGTCCACCTTAACGTTCAACAGACCACATGCACACGCACGGGCGGAAAGGTGACACAGTGGTTAGCACTGTTGCCTCACAGTGTCAGGGACCTGGGTTCGATTCTGGTCTTGGGTAACTTTGCGGAGTCTGCACATTCTCCCCTGTCTGCGTGGGTTTCCTTTGGGTGCTCCGCTTTCCTCCCACAGTCCAAAGATGTGTGTGTTAGGTGGATTGGCCATGTTAAATTGCCCCTTAATGTCAGGGATATGCAGGTTAAGGGTTACGGGGATAGGGCAGGGGGGGTGGAGGGGTGGGGGGGTGGGGGGGTGGGCCCAGGTAGGGTGCTCTGTCGGAAGATGGGTACTCGATGGACCAAATGGCCTCCTTCCGCACTGTAGGGATTCTATGGATTTCTGCACACAATCACATATGTAGATATGCACACACAAACACGTGTGCACACGTAGACACAGACACACATATATATGTATATAATTACATGCAAATATATGCGTGCACACACTGATGATTGCAATTCAGAGAGTTGTTATTTGTGATCAAGAACATACATGGTCTAACTGCACCCACCCATCCTCCCCTGCTGCCCACTATTCCCTGTCTACTGTCACCCCCTCTCTCCCATGGTTTAGTGAACAATATAATTATTCAATTTGGCTTTGAATCTTGCAGTTAGGAAACAAAAAAGTAAGTTTCAGGTTTGATCCCTGATTGATGCTTGATTGGTTGGTGGAAGTTGGGATTGTTCCAATTAGTGACAGAACCTAGGTTCAGGCGAAATCAACAAGTGCTCCTTACATTTGATGGTTATTTAATATTGACATGATGACCATGGAATCAGTCTGAGCTTTGGTGAACCCCTCCCCCAAAATATCCAATTGCCTGCCAAAAGGCTCTAAGCTCATAGGTGGCCACTTTGATGAGGTATTGGAGGGCAGTTGGAAAACCAGGTGTCCAAATTTTACACGGCACACAAAGGGGTAACATTGGGATCTTGTGCGTATGACTACACACACCATAACAGAATCAAACAGTGGAGGACCAGTTCCTTAGGGAGTAGGGAGGGAATGAAAGACTGGTAGAAATATAATCTTCTTTTTCACCAAAAGCAGCAACTGATGATACAACTGGAACTTCCAGGCTTGAGAGTGGTAGTTTTTTTTAAGGGCAGCACGGTGGCGCAGTGGTTAGCATTGCTGCCTCACGGTGCCGAGGTCCCAGGTTCGATCCCGACTCTGAGTCACTGTCCGTGTGGAGTTTGCACATTCTCCCCGTGTTTGCGTGGGTTTCGCCCCCACAACTCAAAGATGTGCAGGACAGATGGATTGGCCACTCTAAATTGCCCCTTAATTGGAAAAAATGAATTGGGTACACTAAATTTATTTTTAAAAAAGAGAGTGGTAGGTTTTTGTTTGTTAAGTGATTTGGAGGTAGGTGGATAAGTGGAGCCAAGGTGTGAATCAAATTTAATGGCGGAATAAGCTTGAAGGGCTGAATGGCCTACTCCTGTCCCTACGTTTCTGTAGCCGCATGAAGTGCGTGAAATGTTCAATACCTGTGGCCGATCATGTCAGACAAAGCTGCTCTGTCTAAGGTGCTGAAAGGACACACAGCAACCAGCTGGAACTGTGAGACGTGCACATTGAACTTGAGGCATTCACAACACTCAGTTAGCTTCTACTTAAGTTGATCAGGGAGTTGCGGCCTTTTCATTAGTTGTATTAAAAAAAAAATTAGAGTGCCCAATTCTTTTTTTTCCGATCAAGGGGCAATTTAGCGTGGCCAATTCACCTAACCTGCACATCTTTGGGTTGTGGGGGTGAGACCCACGCAGACACGGGAAGAATGTGCAAACTTCACCCGGGGCTGGGATTGAACCCAGGTCCTCAGCACCGTGAGGCAACAGTACTAACCACTGTGCCACAGTGCCGCCCCTCATTTGCTGTATTTTGGAAGACAATTGTAAATGTCAATCAACAGCATGTTGATTGCACTGCAACGTGAACATTCCTAGGTTGTGCCACACCAGTCACGGAGAGCCCCAAATTCCAAAGTAGTTGGCATTCCTGGAAATTCTCAGCCATCCAAATGAAATTGAAAGTTACAATAGGAGCCAGTGTCATAAGTAACATATCACCACAGATGAAACACTGTCCAACAAGACTAAATCTCCTGCACCTCAATTTTCTGTATCTACCCTGATATGTCCTTTTGGAACTCTCTGCCTCAGAAGACGGTGGAAGCGGGCTCATTGAATATTTTTAAGATTCTTGTTAGGCAAGGGAATCAAAGGTTATTGTGGGAAAATGGGAATGTAGAATTTGAAACACAAACAAATCAGCCATAATCAGACTCATGGGACCAAATGGCTTGTTTCTGCCCCCATTTCATATGTTGTGGACAAACCTTTTTTTGCAAAAATATACTTTATTCACAAAATATTTAAAAGAATATTACTGACATGGTAAAATGGCCATCACAGAAAGTACAATGACATTCATTTGTTTTTTACATAGGCCATGTTGCACTATGAGGTGCTGCAAGGAATACTAAGAACGTGGCAAACATTTCAAAATGGCCATTAGAGAAAATGCAATGAAAGTCAAATTTTCGACTTAGATCATGTTGCACTCTGAGGTGCTTTGATACAATTGTGATACATGTAATATTTACTGTAAACATTCAATGTGAGTCATATGGCCCGAGGGTGGTCTATACAATTCCCAGCCCCTCGGTGTACTATGGTTGAAAGATCTTCGACAGCAACCTTTCTCCACTCAAGCAAACTTTTGTTTTGCAAAAATATACTTTACTCATAAAATATCTGAAGAAACTGAACAAAACATTTCAAATTATCGTAACAGGAAAACACAATGATATTCACATTTACTCCAGAGATCAAGATGCGCTCTGAGGTGCTTCAACTCAGTATTGAGAACTTTATTAACATTTCAATATTTTTGTTACAGGGAGTACAATTCTTTTCAAACTATATACATTGGTCATGTTGCACTCTGAGGTGCTTCAATACAGTTACATACAGTTATGGTTAAGCACACAGTCCGAGATGTTTTGCACGGTTGCCAGCCCATCGGTCTAAATTGGTTGAAAGGACTTACACAGTGGTCTTTCCCCATTTCGACTTGGCGGCAGCTGCCCCAAGCTTGAGTGCGTCCCTCAGCACGTAGTCTTGGGCTTTGGAATGTGCCAGTGTGCAACAATAATTCCTTTTTCTTCTTTTTAAAAAAAAATTTAGAGTACCTAAATCATTTTGTCCAATTAAGGGGCAATTTAGCATGGCCAATCCACCTACACTGCACATCTTTGGGTTGTGGGGGTGAGACCCATGCAAACACGGGGAGAATGTGCAAACTCCACACAGACAGTGACCCAGAGCCGGGAGCAAACCTGGGACCTCGGCGGCGTGAGGCAGAAATGCTAACCACTGCACCGCCATGCTGCCCCGATGACAATTCTTTGCACCCGAAGACCTACAAGTTTCAGGCTGATCAAAGAGTGGCTTCCATTGAGTTGATGATCCTCAGCAGTAATTGTTGTTTGTGCTTTACGGGCTGTTCCCAGGGACGCACAATGAGACAAGAGTCCTGCTTCAAGGAGCTGCTTGGGATGGACCTCGACAAATACCAGTGCATCTCTCTCCAGACCTTCTTTGCAAATGCACATTCCACAAGGAGGTGTCCATTCAGACACAGTCCATCTTTGATCTCTTGATGAATTAGAAGATGACTCCGGTGACTGGACCAGACCTGCACCACGTACAGCAAAGCTGAGAGCCCCTCAGACCCGATGACCAGGTTCTTAACCTGGAGAGGGGACATTGCTCCCATATGCCCAGTTCCTGCCTCAACTTGACAATACGCCTCTTCCAGTTTTTGGTGCATGCTCCTGGTGCTCTGAACTATTGGCCCAGGTATACCCGCTGCCTGGAATCCTTTCTAATGGATTTGGCAATAGGTTTGATGCAGCACATGCACAGGACAGGGAAAAGAGGACAGCCCTGCTTGATTCCAGATTTGATCTGAAAGTTTCCCGATTCCTACCTATTAATTGAAATTTTACTACTGTTGTTTGTGTAGAGCAGTTGGATCCAATTGTGGATTTGCCCCACAAAACCCATTTTGGAGAGTACATCCATCGCGTAGGTGTGTGATATTTTGTCAAAGACCTTCTCCTGGTCCAGGCTGCTGAGGCAGATGTTCACCTGTCCTGCACATCGCCTCGAGTTACTCAGGGATACAATTGCCTATCCGAGATCTGCCTGCCGGGTACAGTGTAAAGCAAACTTCTTAAAATTTTTATTGCTTTCTTAAAGGTACAAAGCCAGTGCACAAAGATGGGGCAAGCCCTTAATCCATTTCCTTGCTTGCTCCAAAAATCAATTCAAATTCAAATTGAATCCAATTCATAGTCCCCACAAGAGAGACATACAAGATTCAAGCTGACAAGAAAATGTATTGCACCTCATCCTGGGCTTGATCTGACGCTTGATCTTAGCTCAAAGGATGGGAAGTGAACAAACTTTATTTTTTCAAAAATAAAGTGCAATCGCGAAATATCTGAAAGAATATTGCAAATATTTCAATGCGGCTTCACACAAAAGTGCAATAATGTTCAGGATCTCAACATAGATCAAGCTGCACTCTGAGGTGTTTCAATACAATTGTGATACCTGTAATGTTCACTGAATACATTCAATGTGGGGCAGCACGGTGGGGCAGTGGTTAGCATTGCTGCCTCACGGCGCCGAGGTCCCAGGTTCGATCCCGGCTCTGGGTCACTGTCTGTGTGGAGTTTCTGCAAGATTCTGCCGATTTCTCTTCACTTTCTTCAGCCTTTCGGACCGAGGCAGCATATTTAAATTTTTCAGCAGAAAAGGCATTTAATTTACTGAAAGAAGCTGACTACTGTCCCCAAGAGAAGAAATTCAAGGTTTTAGTATCTGTTTGCAGTCGTTTCCAGTGATTCAAGGTCCAAGTTGCTCACAGAAGGAGGGCTGGACATTGCAATAAAATAATTATTTTTGGTGAGAAACCTATTTTCAGCTCTAATTGCACATGGTTACCACTCTTCAATACATCAAAGAATACTTTTTGATCACGTTCTCCCCGTGTCTGCGTGGGTTTCACCCCCACAACCCAATGATGTGCAGGGTAGGTGGATTGGCTACGGTAAATTGCCCCTTAATTGGAAAAAATAATTGGGTACTCTGAATTTTTTTTTTAAAAGAATACATTTTAATAAGTGCTGAAAAGAATAATTTTTAATGAAAAGGGCTGAAAGGGAAACTATTATATATTATTACATGACCTGATTGTACTGAGTTCATGGAAGAATTTATGTTTGTAATTGTGCAAATTAATTTTTGTGGAAGTCGCATCCACTTGCTGTAATTTCAAGCAGATTTTGAGATCATTTTTCTGACTGGACTGAAAAGTGGAAAGTTTACCCCAGTCTCTGCCATCATGAGGAGGGATGGTGATGCAGTAACAACCTAATGACCTGGGCAGACAACGTCAAATTCCATCACTGCAGCTGGTGAAATTTAAATTCAGTTACTTCATTAACCTAGAATTGAAAGCTAGTCTTCGTAATGGTGGGCAGGAAACTATCACCGATTTGTTGTAAAAAAAACATCTGATTCACTAAAGTCCCCCGCAGAAGAAAATCTGCTGTCCTTCACTGGTCTGAACTCCAGACCCACAGCAAGGTGGTTGACTCTTAGCTTCCCATCGACATGGCCTGCCAAGAAATTCAGTTGTACCGAACTGCTCACGCCGTATGTACCAGCACCAGGTGGACTGCAGTGGCCCAAGAAGGCGACTCACCTCCGCCTTCTCAAAGGGATGGACAATAAATGCTGGCCTGGCCAGCAACGCCCATATCCCATGAAAGAATAAATGCAATCGATTACTCAGTCAGCACGCAGCCAATGCAGCATGGTCTTCAGGAAACCATGGCCTGAATCCTCTAGTTCCGCCCAGCAGACAATAATAATGATAATAATAATTTTTATTAGTGTCGCAAGTAGGCTTACATTAACACTGCAGTGAAGTTACTGTGAAAATCCCCTAATCGCCACACTCCGGTGCCTGTTCGGGTACACAGACGGAGAATTCAGAATGTTCAATTCACCTAACAAGCACATCTTTCAGGACTTGTGGTAGGAAACCGGAACACCTGGAGGAAACCCACGCAGACATGGGGAGAATGTGCAGACTCCGCACAGACTGTGATCCAGGCACAAGGTACGGGAATTTCCAATCCCTCTCTACACACCGAACCCTCTCTCACACTCTCTGAACCCTCTCTACACACTCTCTGAACCCTCTCTCACACTCTCTGAACCCTCTCTCCCACTCTCTGAACCCTCTCTACACACTCTGAACCCTCTCTCACACTCTCTGAACCCTCTCTCACACTCTCTGAACCCTCTCTCCCACTCTCTGAACCCTCTCTCCCACTCTCTGAACCCTCTCTACACACTCTGTACCCTCTCTCACACTCTCTGAACCCACCCTCCCCACCCAGTGTCTTTCCAAAGTCGGTAGCTTCCACTCTTCCTGAGCTCCACATATATGAGAATTCCAGGTTCATCCTGTCATGATTCTGCTCATCATAAAGCAGGAAAAGTTGGTGTAAATATGTTCTATTCTCCACACAAACACTTTTTCCTTAGGATCATAAATATCAGATGGAAACACTGAGGTAGAGGTACTTGGACTCCAAGTAAGAGCACTGTGTCCTGTCTACACACGTTAGGAATGTGGCTGTTGTGCCCACCCCATGTTTTCCATTCAATTATTTCAAATCACTGGGCATGTGATCCAATGCATGAAGTTCTGCAATGGGAGCACTTAGCTGATAATGAGGGTGGTTGTGTAACAGAACGAGTCTCATTACCAACTGTCTGACAATGAGGGTGAGGTGTGCGACAGTGGAAGTGTTGTAATTGTGTGTCTAAAATTGAGGGTGGGGCGTAACAGAGAGTATTATAACTGTGTTTGGTAATGATGGTATTGAGCAAGACATTGAATTATAACTGCAAGCCTGTTAATGAGGATAGCTTGAGTGTTGATTATAACTGGAAGCATCACCATGCATAGTCCATAATATAATGTTGGCTGCCGAATCCTCAGAAATCCTAAATCACACAGCCCAGGCTTTCCATCCCACCAGTGTTGATTTTCCAAAGGTTCAAAATCTGCTGTGCCCCTGACATTTTTCATGGCCAGGTCCCAACCGGATGATGTACACTCCACCAACACCCATTAATCTGATGAAGTAAACACAGCTTTTGCATTGGTTAGGCCTCAGGCATCAAGTTGGGACATCTCGCAGCCTGATGATACACAGCTCCCAACATTTAACATTTTCAGTCCAAACTGTATGTTCTCCACAGGAAGTTGGAACTCGTCTCTGCAGCCCAATAGGGATGATCACCAAAATCTTCAGAGCAAGTCCCCAGACTGGCACGGTAAAGAGAGGCAAAGAAATGCAGCCAGAATTAGGGACACTCCCCCAGTCAGCAAGTATTAGCTTACTGTAAGTGAGTGTAATCTTCGAACAGAGATTTCAGAATTAAATTGGGTGAATACATAGAAAGGAGAAATTTGCAAGGCTACAAGGGAAGTGTGGGACTGATCGATTAGCGCTTTCAAATACCTGACACAACCAGAATGAGCCGAATGACTTCTTTTAATGCTATACAATTGTACTATTCTAATCCTGAATCCCCCTTGGTCAGGACACAGTGTGGCCAAGTTTGATACACTGCAGATAAGGTACAGCGTCTTCTCCTTGCCCCAGTGTATACACAGACCACAGTTGCCAACACTTTCTGGATATATTCTTGCAGTGAGATTTTACAGCCCTTTCCCCCTTCTGTGATATTCCGGACCGGCCAGAATTCATGGAGCTTTGAGCAGCCCGTCGCATTTTTCAGCCCCGCCCTTGCCACGATGGGCCCATAAAACTCTGCCCCTCGAGGTTTAATCACATGATTTCCTGCCTCCAAATGCTCCATCCCCAAGGTCCCACCATAGGTCACTGGCCTCATCCATCCATGTAGCACATTCCTACACCAAATGGAAAGATGGCACAGTGGGGAGTGGCACAGTGACACGGTAGTTAGCACTGCTGTCTCACAGCGTCTGGGTCCAAGGTTCGATTTTGGCCTTGGGTGACTGTGTGGAGTTTGCATGTTCTCCCCGTGTCTGTGTGGGTTTCCTCCGGGTGCTCCGGTTTCCTCTCACAATCCAAAGATGTGCAGGTTAGGTGGATTGGCCATGATCAATATGCCGGGTGTTGCCAATCGGCACCAGAATCACCAATAATGTTGCTCTTTTTAATGAGTGGAATGGTATCCCACCAATCGGCATCAATAATATTGCCAAATTAACTAGATATGGCAGTTATTAATGATAATATTGCTTTTCAGAGTCACCAGGTATCAAATGATACCACCACAAGGCTTTAATGGATATCGATCAAAGACCAAACAACCAGTTAGTCAGTTCAAGTTCAAAGATAGTTTATTTACACACAAGGATTACTTCGACATGCAACATAAAACACTACAAGTTAAACTACACCTAACAACTACAATAACCAATACTTAACTTCAGGGCAACCAGCTTTTTGCAGAGAAACAAGACCTTTGTTCGGATCTTGTGTGGCTGGGGAGAAGAAATGGCTTTGTTTCTGCTGGCTCATCCGTCTGGTAGCGATCGTTGGTCTGGAACTTGTCTTCTGGTTTTAATGCTACACTTGGTTTTAGGCGTAGACCAGGACCAAGAGAGACCGAACACATGGCTATGTCTCTTTTTATCCCTCTGGGATTTTGCGCTCTTTGGGGCGGTCCTTAGCTTTGGACCCAATAATTCGACAGGCTTTGATCACTGCCTTCGATTTTGGCCAATAAAGGGGCGGGTGTCTTGATGGCTGGGCGTGTCCTGAGGGTTATTGACCGTGGCTGTTTGGGCTTTCTCAGCAAAGGGAGTGGCGCCGGTTAGTCTGCATCTGTATCGGTTATCTGAGTACAGTCCTTTTGTTCTGGGGAAATGGGCCTTTAGAATGCAAAAGAGCGGGGGTTTCGATCGCGTCTAGCTATCTGGGTTGCAAATACACACACAAGCTCTGAGTGTGTCTGAGTCCTGTGTTGGCCATAATTCCCATGGTCCTTTGAAGGTGGCCATCTGAGATGGCTACACGGGTTACGGGGATAGGGAGGGCGAGTGGGCCTAAGTAGAATGCACTTTCGGAGGTTCAGTCCAGACTTGATGGGCAAAATGGCCTCGTTCCGCACTGTAGGGATTCTTATGAAATAGGCTCTTAATCACCCAATTGCATGGTACCTGACTGTCAGTCATAGATCATAGAATTTACAGTGCAGAAGGAGGCCATTCGGCCCATCAAGTCTGCCCGGCTCTTGGAAAGAGCAGCCTACCCAAGTTCAACACCTCCACCCTATTCCCATAACCCAGTAACCCCACCCAACACTAAGGGCAATTTTGGACACTAAGGGCAATTTATCATGGCCAATCCACCTAACCTGCACATCTTTGGCCTGTGGGAGGAAACCGGAGCTCCCGGAGGAAACCCACGCACACACGGGGAGGATGTGCCGACTCCGCACAGACAGTGACCCAAGCCGGAATCGAACCTGGGACGCTGGAGCTGTGAAGCAATTGCGCTATCCACAATGCTACCGTGCTGCCCCAGTCAATCTTTTTATTCCAGTTCCCAATATTTTTATAACTAATAAGTGAAAGGAAATGTTAGAAAGTGACGCATGATTTTTTTAGATATTGCTGTAATTTTCCTCCTACAATTACTGGCAGCAATATGCTTGAGATTATTCTTTAATTCTTGGAGATTTCACCAGAATTCTGGAGCGTTGGTAATCCTAATGCAGAATGGGTTTGAAAAAGTGCCCTCATTGTGACAGAGGTCGAGTTATAATGAGGATAGGGTCCATTAGATGGATAGTGTTATAACAAGGCTGCGATATGCAGTCCAACTCTTCACTTTCACAGTAATTGACTTTATGCGCTGCTTGAAAAGGGCACAATGTGAGTGAATATGCTGCGTTTCGATATGATTAAATGGATAATATTAGCATAAAGATGTATTTGCGTGGAGGAGTCAGGCTTGGGAGATAAGGAGAACATTCCTGAGAACAGAATGCCCCATTTCCTACTGTTTGTACCTGTAAAACCCTTCGGGGTGGGGAGAGATAAGAGCGGCTGATTGTGAGTGATTAACCTGTCTGTCACAGAAATGAGACTCGCATGAAGTGAATATACATTTAAAGTACAGCCAGACTTCCACAGACTGAGATAAACACACAGCAGCCATTCCAGTTACACTGCGACAAATGAGGTCATTTTCCTTGGCTATGTTTTGTCTCCCCATCTTGCTTTAAGGTAGATTAAAGGGACACTGTCTTTTACTGAGGCAAATGATATTTTGTTCAGGGTAATGGTTAAAACTCTGTTGACTCCACCAACTGTCACTGTGCTCATGTTTGGTCAACATTTTGGAAAAATGCTTTTCACTGTACTTCGGTACACGTGTCCATCAATCAATCAATCATTGCTAATTTTATTTTGTAAACTTTCAATGGTCAAGGCACCACTTTCAAAGATGTGCTGGTGGCTGCAGCAATGAAAACAAACTGACCTGCAGCTTCTCTGCAGTCTCAATAGCAAAGTGCACTGCCGGTGTGGTCGAACAACGAAATGAAAATCGCTTATTGTCACAAGTTGGCTTCAAATAAAGTTACTGTGAAAAGCCCCTAGTCGCCACATTCCGGCGCCTGTTTGGGGAGGCTGGTACGGGAATTGAACTGTGCTGCTGGCCGGCCTTGGTCTGCTTTAAAAGCCAGCGATTTAGCCCAGTGAGCTAAACCAGCCCCTTGGTAATGCAATGCAGTGAGGACGTCAGTGATGAGGGGCTGTGTGAAATTAGCTGATCTCCATTTCTGCAGCCATCAGAAACTCTACTGCCCTTATGTGAACGTGCATTGTGCTTTGTTCACTGACCTCTTGACTCTGAGTGATTGAATGTTTCCATTTTAAAAGTCTCACCCTCGTATCTCTCCAAGACTTCATCCTTCCCTTGGTATCTTGAAAGACTGGCAACCACCAAGTAGATTAATGAATAAATGGTTTATTAAGGCAAATAACTATTTACAGAGTGCAGTAAAGGTTACCATACTCCACGACTTCAAACTCCTAAATAACAGTAAAACTCGCGTTTAACCTCAGGATATACGGTCTCCAGCCTGATTGGCCCTCCGGGTCGCATGACCATCCCAAGAACTCGGACCCTTAAAGGGGCACGTTACCACACTTCTCTACCATTGTAACCTCCTCCAGCCGCATAACCCATAGAACCACCAAATCCCTGCAATGCAAAAGGAGGCCATTTGGTCCATCAGGTCGGCAGTGACCCTCTGAAAAAGCACTCTAACTAGGCCCATGCCCCACCCCAGTAACCACACCTAACCTGCACAAGCCCGTGCAAGAACGTTCAAACCCCACAGTCACCCAAGGCTGGATTTGTACCTCGGTCCTGGTGCTGTGAGGCAGCAATGTTAACCACCTTGTTACCGCCTTGTTAACAAACCTTCCATTGATGCCATTGGCTTTATAACATGGCTCACCAGACTGGGTAAACATGATGGCAAATCTGAACTTCTCTCAATTATATGTTTTTTTTTCAGGTTCGAGACTGCGCCTGGAAGACTCCGCGCCCCGGGTCATCGAGCATCCCTCAGACCTGATTGTGTCGAAAGGGGAGCCAGCTACACTGAACTGCAAAGCAGAGGGGCGGCCCACTCCCATCATTGAGTGGTACAAGGATGGAGAGCGAGTGGAGACGGACAAGGATGACCCTCGCTCCCATCGTATGTTGCTCCCCAGTGGATCGCTCTTCTTTCTGCGCATTGTGCATGGGCGGAGGAGCAAGCCAGACGAAGGCATCTACGTGTGTCTAGCCAGGAATTACCTCGGTGAAGCCGTCAGTCGAAACGCATCGCTGGAAGTAGCAAGTAAGTGACTGTGTGAAAAGAGCCCCTCTCTCTCCCTGGTGATGCGCTTGGCCAATACCTACCCTCATTATCCAATAGGCCTGAGGCTAAACACATGCCTTCATTAGCTATGATTCAGGTATTGGGCAGCGCTGTCTTCAATATGTGGGGAGACTAGAGAAACTCAGACCGTTCACCTTAGCACAGAGAATATTAGGCACAGATTTAAGAGTGGTGTCCAAAATGATGACTGGATTTGATGGTGTAGATAGGGAGAAATTATTTTCACTGACAAGAGAGCCAGTTATCAAGGACACAGATTTAAGACATTGACAAAATAATTTGAGGTAAGAGGCGGAGTGTTTTTCTATGGTGATTTGATCTGCCGATTCAAGAGCAACTTTCAAAGGAAAATGCATAAGTAATAAAAAAGGACAGATTTGTAGGGCGACAGGGAAAGAGCAGGGGAGTAGACAGCTAATTTGATCATTCTTTCATAGAACGAGTACAGACACAATGGGCCAAATGGCCTCATGTGGCACAAAATCCTATTATTCTGCAAATGTAGAGGTCTTTCTGTGCTCTGATCCCATCTGTGCTCTGATTCCAGGGATTGTTTCTGGTCCCCTCAGTTTGTTTGAACGTGACTAGGCCGCGGACTCCATTTATTAAAGGAATGCCATTCACTGAAGGAAGCGATGCTCGATTTCCAATCCATTAGAGCTGGCAGTTATGAACGATTATAATTGGAGCAGTCCCCTTATCCCGAGCATCCTCAAAACCCTTTTCACGCCGAGTGTTTATCAAATGTCGTTTGGTTGAGTTAAGCCATTGATCAGTCGATCAATACTGCACGGCTGAGCATTGCAGCTTCCAGCTAGCAGAGGGCAAAGGTCAACACTTCAGAACATTAACACCCGAATTGCAATGTCAGTGTTTGCGAGGTGTTGCAGCCTTGTGGGCTGCGACTGACAGGCCCGTGCCATTAGGACAACCTCAAGCCACAGTTTCCCACATTGTTGACAGCTCTTGTCAAAACCCCTTAACTCTTTGAGGACTGAAATCTGTTTGCCTCAAAATGACAAGACGAGGAACGGTTATATTTATTGTAAAAGCTGCTCGGAGCTGGACATTCGTTGGTGTGAAGATGTATTCATAGAATCATAGAATTTGCAATGCAGAAGGAGGCCATTCAGCCCGTCGAGTCTGCACCGGCCCTTGGAAAGGGTACCCTACCCAAGCCCACACATCCACCCCACCCAACTGTTTTGGACACCTAAGGGTAATTCAGCAAGGCCAATCCACCTAACCTGCACATCTTTGGACTGTGGAAGGAAACAAGAGCACCCAGAGGAAACCCACGTGCACACGGGGAGAACGTGCAGACTCCGCACAGACAGTGACCCAAGCCAAGAATCAAACCTGGGACCCAGGAGCTGTGAAGCAACTGTGCTAACCACTATGCTACCGTGCTGCCCATTGAGGCTCACTTCTGCAACCTCACACCCCCTCAACTGATTTATCCAGTGTTGGGAGGTCATTGCACAGACATCAGGAGTGAGGGCACCACTAAAGCAACCCTGAAAGGCAGTGAGGAATCTTTTTTCTTTTTTCTTTTTTTAATATAAATTTAGAGTACCCAATCATTTTTTCCAATTAAGGGGCAATTGAGCATGGCCAATCCACCTAGCTTGCACATTTTTGGGTTGTGACAGAGAAACAAGACTGAAGCAATTCATTGATTGGAAGCTACTTTGAAAGAAAGCATTGTCTCCCCCTGGATGCTGTTGCTTCATTGCTGAACTTCAGAGATACAAATGCTGCCACCACACACCCCACCCCAACACCTACCAATACCTTAATCCTGAGAGATTGACATAACCAGGATGCGCCACAGGGAAATGGGTCGGCAGGCTGGCCTTAGTGTGCCGGTTGGCATTTAGATATTGGTGGTAGAGAAGGGGCACCCAGCTGGGCATCACTACAAGGAAAGGGTAGTAAAATCTTGGGCAGGGAAAGGAATTGGCAGTGATCCTCAATGTTCTATTTTCCCATGAACTTGCGTTATTATCCAGCATGAGTGAGGGAACGATAGAGGAAAATATGTCCTCAGCATCATAAGAGAGCTTGCATTTTGTGGAATTTTTGAATCCTAAAAGCACAGCTGAGGGGCCTTCAAACTGTGCCAGCTCCATGAAAGACCAGGTCCAAATGGTGCCATTCTCTTGCTCTGTATTCAAGATTTCTCTGTGATTTGAGATGTGTCGGCCAGGAAGCTCTGAGGTGTTGTAATATTTATGCTACAGCCCTAGTGCAAGATTGTTAATGAGTATAATACTACTCTCCATACCATGCAGAGCTCTAGTCCCTATATTATTAAAACACCGTGTTCATTGGGTGGATGATGGCTGTATGCCCACAGAGCTCCTGGACAGTGAACTGGCCAGTGGGTCACAACCTCCTGGGTGAAAGATGGTGAACATTGACACTGATAACTGGGAGACAGTCGTTTGCGGCCATGACCTCTGGAGGCTGACCTCTGGATGCTGACTGTTTGGAAGGGCATTGGAAGAGGCGAGCAAAAACTAAAAGCTCAACTGGCTACAGAGAAAACAGAGGCCAGAGAATCATGTACTTTCTCAGCCCACTTCATCTGTCACAAGTGCAGCAGAGAGTGCCATGCCAGAGTGGGGCTCCTGCGCTCTGCCTGGTGATGTTTAGCATAGAATTGGCCACCACGGCACAAAAATCTTTTCAGGCACAAACCTGCCACATTTATCAGCAAAGGGATATAGAGTCACTTGGGAAGATATGAAAACATACACAAGGATGGCTGGAAAGGCAGAACATGTTGGGGCTCTTTCCTCTAGAAAATAAAAGGTCAAGGGGGTGACCTAATGGAGGTCATTAAAATTATGAAGCATTTGTGAGGAGGCAGAAGATAGGGTGAATTTCCCCTGCGCATTGGGATGGGGCTGGGAAGTGGGATGACTACCAATATGTCAGGGGAAAGCACTGAGAGAGCTGTTTAAAGGCTCAGTTAATGGCCACTTCGCAACCCTTTAGGCATTTCGCCAGGTAAACCTTGGCAAACCCCCAGTGGTTTCCCAGGGTAGCCCACCATGATGGGCACCATATAGCCCGCACAAGGCCCCACTGGTCTGCCATGACTCCCCTCCCCTAATAATGGCTACCATTGAGACCCCCAAATCCTCATGTTGCAGTCTCTGCAGTGGCCATCACTATTGGTGAGATTGTCGATGCCAGCCCTCTGGGCATGCTGCTGTAGTGGGTGGGCTGCCACCCTTGACTGGACAGTAGCGTGTTAATTGGCCCCTGCTGGCAAAATACTGCCTCAGGGTTCTGCTGCCAGACAGAATGGTGTCAGCTTCTACTTGTAGTCCCAGTGGCAGGAATTCAGACAGATGTTTCTATTTCGGAGTAGTCCAAAGCTAGGGACCATGAGTGTAAAACCATTAATAAATGTAATCAGGAATTCAGGAGAAACTCTTCACCGAAAGAGTTTGAAACCCTTGAACATGGAGGAGTTGAGCGAATAACGTAGATGCATTGACAGGAAAACAAGATGAGTTCATGAATCTTTTCTCATTCATTCATGGAATGTGGCCATTATTGTCAATCCCTAATTGGTGTTGAGCTGCCTTCTTGAACTGTTGCTGTCCATGTGGTGTAGCTACACCCGCAGTGCTGTCAGAGAGGGATTTCCAGGGCTTGGACCCAGTGACAGTGAAGGAACGATGATATAGTTCCAATCAGCATGGTGTGTGACTGGACGGGGAACTTCCAGGTGGTGGTGTTCCCAGGTATCTGCAAACCTTGTCATTCTAGATGGTAGCGATGGTGGGTTTGGGAGGTGCTGCCTATGGGGCATAGCCTCAAAATACGGGGAAGTAGATTTAGGACTGAGCTTAGGAGGAACTTCTTCTCCCAAAGGGTTGTGAATCTATGGAATTCCTTGCCCAGTGAAGCAGTTGAGGCTCCTTCATTAAATGTTTTAAAGATAAAGATAGACAGTTTTTTGAAGAATAAAGGGATTAAGGGCTATGGTGTTCGGGCCGGAAAGTGGAGCTGAGTCCAAAAAAGATCAGCTATGATCTAATTGAATGGCGGAGCAGGCTCAAGGGGCCAGATGGCCAACTCATGCTCCTAGTTTTTATCTTCTTCTGTTCTTATGAACCTTGGTGAGTTCCTGCAGTGTAGATGGCACACATTACTGCTCCTGTGCGTCAGTGATGGAGGGAGTGAATGTTTGTGAATGGGGTGCTGATCAAAGGGGCTGCTTTGTCAAGGGTGGAGAAAGGAACTGAAGGTTACACTGATGGCGTGAGATGATGAGAGCTGGGAAGAGGTAGAAATTCCAGCATAAGCCAGTTGAGCTGAATGGCTGTTTCCATGCTCTCTACTTGATGTAGTTCTGTGTATCCCGAGAGTGATTTCTAATGTATAGAACTGATTGCGACAGGAGGAAGGTTGGTTGCAGTATGGAATCTGAAGCTGCTGATTATACATATTCAGACTGAGCTATAAATACAGAATTCTCCCCTGTGCCCGCATCTCGTGCTTCTAAGGACTGTTCTAAGGAGTCAGCATTTGCTAATTTTACTTTTTATTTCACTGAACATCATTTTTAAAATTCAATTTCAGAAGTGTTTCGCTTGAAAGTGACACTTTGCAAAGTTAATAACAAATGTGTTGGTCTGTTGAGGTGAAATTCTTCCCTCCGCCATTTTAATTTAACCAATCTAATGTAAAGGAAGGAGGAGCTTTTGAAGTGTAATCACTGTTGCAATATAGGAAAGCTGTCATTCAATTTACACACACCAAGATCCCACAAACAGATAATAATCACGTCATCTGTTTTTAAAAATGTTGGTTGAGGGATAAATGTTGGCGAAGTCACCCTGCTCTTCTTTGAAATACTACCAAGGTAACTTATATATCCACCTGAGAGAGCAGACAGTGCTTTGGTTAATGGAAAGGATGTCACCTCTGACAGTGCAGCACTCCCTCAGCACCGCACTAGAGTGTCAATCTCGGTATGTGCTCCAGTCACGAGAGTGGGACTTGAACCAAAGGTTTTCTGACTCGAAGCTGAGAGGGTTTACCTGAATGGTACCGATTACCGTGACTCCTACACTTGGATCGTATTTACCTATATGTGATCTGTGGTTGAATAACTTTCCCTGTAGCATTTTTTTTCTAAAGCTGTTAGTTGCAGTGAAACCTGCTTGGGTAATGGAGACCATGGGATCCCATGTGCAGACAAGCGGCGCAATATTTTGTAGCACTTATCTTCTGAACAAGTCGAAAGCTCTCAGAAGGGAAGTGGTGGCATAATGGTATTGTCACTGAACTAATAATCTACAGACTGAGAGAAATGCTCTTGAGACCCAGGTTCAAATCATAGACTCATGGGGCTGGATTCTCCGATTTTCAGGCCTTGTTCTGACACTGGCCTGGGAACGGTGGTGTTTTACGATTGGAAATTTGGTGCAAAACGGCCACCGATCCTCCGTTTGGTGGTGGGGGGGGGGGGGGGGGGGGGGGGGGGGGTGAGTAGGCAGGCAGCGTAGATCCCCCGGCTCTAGCGGCCGGAGAATTGCGCACGGCGGCGTCCTGCAGCAGCCGCGCCGTGCAACATGGCACCGGCTGTGCTCGGACCCCGGCCTTCCAAATACTGCCCTCGCCTTCGGCTGGCTCGCGATCCCGGACCATCCCCCAACAGTGCCCCCAGCTCCTGCCAAAGTCCCCTCTGCCCACAGATCGGTTCTCCCCCAACTGGCGGTGTTGGACTGAGTCCGCAGCCGCCACACCAAGTTCCCGACAAATAATAGCATGCGTGCCCGTTGCCGGCAGGAACTTGGCTGGTATGGGGCGGAGCATCGGGAGGAGGGCCTCAGGCAACATCCTTTCGGCATCGGTGGCCGGAGAATCCCACCCATGGAATCCATACAGTGCAGAAGGAGCCCATTCGACCCATCAATTCTGCATCGACCCTCACAAAGAGCACCCTACCGAGGCTCACACCCCCATCTCATCTAGGTAACCCCGTAACCTACCTATCATTCTGGACACTAAGGGGCAATTTAGCATGGCCAATCCACCTAACCTAATTCCACCACTGCAAATGGTGAAATTTGAATTAAATAAAAATCTGGAATTAAAAGTCTAATGATGACCATGAAACCATTTATGATTGTTGTAAAAACCCATCTGGTTCCCTAAGGTCCTTCAGGAAATCTGCTGTCTTTACCTGATTTGGCCTACATGTAACTCCCGACACACAGCAAGTGGTTGACTCTTAACCGTGGCCTCAAGGACAATTATGGATGGGCAATAAATGCTTGCCCAGCCAGCAACACCTTCATCCCATGAACAAATAAAAAAAAAGCATCATTTACCTTTTGAACCTGTTTCTGGCAATTCTTAAAGATAGGTTTGTTGCGTGCATTCATGCTTGTGTGCGTGCGTGTGTGTGAGAGAGAGTAAGAAAAGAAGGAACACATACAGAACAAGAGACAGACTTTGTACTCAGGATGAGGAGAGAATTCATGCACACACTGACAGGTAAAGATCGAAAGAGAAATAAATATCGTCAAGGCCTAAAACCAAGTTAAGAATGAACAAAGCTTCATTTAGTTGAATGGTATCACAATTTCCATTCTACTCTCTTGAGAAAGACCAGTGGAAATGCCTCAGGGGTCACAGTGGGCGGTCAGAGGTCAGAAGTTGTTTAAACCAAGGGGGTTGCTATTTCCCTGACCCATCATTGCCTGACAGCTTAAGTGTCCTTTCCGAGGTGACACATGTTATGGCTCTTTCGGAATGGAGGGAGGCTTTGATGGCGAGGAACTGACGGACATATTGTAAGAACACTCAGGACTGACATAAAGCGGGCACGCATTGGAGCACAGCCCTGGAGAGAAGCCATTCAAGCTAACAAAGAGGATTGAAGTTTCAAGTAAAAGGAAAATAGACAAAACCGTTCTCAGAATTTCATAGAATGTACAATGCAGAAGGAGGCCATTCGGCCCATTGAGTTTGCACCGGCTCTTGGTAAGAGCACCCTACCCAAGCCCACACCTCCACGCTATCCCCATAACCCAATAACCCCACCCAACACTAAGGACAATTTTGGACACTAAGGGCAATTTAGCATGGCCAATCCACCTAACCTGCATATCTTTGGAATTGGGTTGCGCGTGGGGGTGTTGGCGAGAGACAGGGTCAGGCTCAGATCTGAATCTCATTGACCGTGCCCCACATTTGTGTAACTGGTCAATGCACAGGTAGACCGGTCATTTGGGCAATTTACCACAGGGCAAGCAGCACGTACAGGAGAGGAGGGGGGCAATGGTCTGGCTACCTGATTGTGGATCCATGTGTACATTTGGAGGGGTGGTAGTGTAAAGCTTTACACACTCAGCTAAAAATCATGTAGACATGAATCGGCTAAACAGAGTTACCAGTGTGACCTTCCACATAATAAAGCTTTATATTGGGAGACGCTGAATCGTAAAATGTACACTGATGCTTATTCTATTGATTGAAATTTATTATAAATGGAAATGTAACATTTAAAAGCTCTGTAGATCTGCACCTAATTTTACCCCTGATAAATAGCTGCTATTGTGGAAGCCTCATTAAACCTCCTCCTTGCATGGTCGATGCCTTGCATCCCCAAGGTTACTCAGCCACTCCTTATCTGTTCTGTCAGAGTCCTGATTGCACTTCCAGATTTGAATGAAGTTGTTAAACCATTGTATCTGCTAATGGTTTTATGGAGGCTCAGCCTTGGCAAACACAGGAAAATTGGTCCTTATCACCTTTTGAGATAGATTATTGTACACCTGTGACCTACGTTGGTGGGCCGGACGGCAGCGCAGGGCTGAGCATTGCAAGCACAGCAGAGTGGCACACAGTGCAGTGTTCCAGCTGTCTCTGTTCAAGAAGTTAATACTAGAAACTCCTTTCTGTAGAAAAGAGAATACTAGGGCTGCACAGTGGCGCAGTGGGTTAGCGCTGCTGCCTTGCGGCGCCGAGGTCCCAGGTTCAATCCCGGCTCTGGGTCACTGTCCGTATGGAGTTTGCACATTCTCCCCGTGTTTGCATGGGTTTCGCCCACACAACCCAAAAATGTGCAGGCTAGGTGGATTGGCCACACTAAATTGCCCCTTAATTGGAAAAAATGAATTGAGTACTCTAAATTAAAAAAAAGAGAATACTGAAAGGCAACTCAATTGAGGCCCTTAAAATTTATGTAAATATACAAATAGGAGCAGAAGTAGGCCATTCAACCCTTCAAGCCTGGTGCTCCATTTGATAAGATTATGGCTGATCTGTTTGTGTTGTAAGTTCCACATTCCCATCTACCTTGCCTAACAAGAATCTACCTACCTCCGCTTTACAAATATTCAATGATCTCTGCCTCTACCTCTTTCTGTGGCGCAGAATTCCAAGTTGAACTCAGCTCAGAGAAAGGATTTCTCCTCATCTCTGGTTTAAAAGGGTGACCCCTAATTTTAAGAGAGCCCCCAATTCTGGACTCACCCACAAGAGAAAACATTCTTTCCATGTCCACCTTGTCAAGACTATTCAGGACCTTGTATACTTCAATCAAGTCACCCCTCACTCTTCTAAACTCCAGTAGAAACAAGCACAGTCTGCCGAACCTTTCCTCAAAAGACAACCCACTCATTCCAGGTAGCAATCTGGTGAACCTCCTCTGAACCACCTCCAACGTATTTACATCCTTCCTTAAATAAGGAGACCAGAACGGCACACAGTATTTGAGACTTGGTCTCACCAATGTCATGTATAATGGAAGCATAACATCCTTACTTTTATGTTCAGTTCCTCTTGTAATAAAGGAGGGCATTCCATTTTCCTTCTTCATTATTTGCTGTACCTGCAGACTAAACTTTTGCGACTCATGCCTGTCCAGGACTCATGACTGCCCTTGGCACCCAGGGAGAATTTGATTGAGTACGACATCAAGGAGCCCTTACAGAACTGGAGTCAATGGGAATCAGGGGGAAAATCCTCCTCTGCTTGGAGACATATCTGGAAGATGGTTGAGATGGTTGGAGGTCAATCATCTCAACTCCAGGACATCACTGCAAGAGTTCCTCAAGGTAGAGTCCCAAGGCCCAACCATTCCAGCTACTTCATCAATGACCTTCCTTCCATCATGAGGTCAGAAGTGGGGATGTTCGCTGATGACTGCACAATGTTCAGCACCATTCACGATCCCTCAGATACTGAACTAGTATATGCCCAAATGCAGCAAGGCCTGGACAATAATCCAGGCTTGGGCTGACAGTGGCAAGTAACATTTGTGTCACAAAAATGGCAGGCAATGACCATCTCCAACAAGAGGGGATCGAACAATCACACCTTGACATTCAATGAGATTAGCATTGCTAAATCCCCCACTATCAACATGCTGGGGTTTACCATTGAGTAGAAGCTGAACTAGACTAGCCATATTAATACTGTGGCTAGAAGAGCAGGTCAGAGGCTGGGAATCCTACGACGAGTAACAGACCGTCTGACTCCCAAAGCCTATTCACCATCTACAAGGCACAAGTCAGGAGTGTAATGGAATGCTCTCCACTTGCCTGGATGTGTGCAACTGCAACATCATTGAGGAAGCTTGATACCATCCAAGATAAAGCAGTGCATTTGACTATGGCCTATTCCACAATCATTCAGCCCTTCCACCACTGATAAATAGTGCCAACAGTGTATACCATCTACAGGATGCACTGCAGGAACTCAGCAAGACTCCTTAGGCAGCACCTTCCAAACCCTCGACCGCTATCATTTAGAAGAATAAGGGTTCTCCTCCAAGTCACTCACCATCCTGACTTGGAAATATATAGCCGTTCCTTCTCCGTCACTGGGTCAAAATCCTGGAACTCTCTCCCTAACAGCACTGTGGGTGCACCTACACCTCAGGGACTGCAGTGGTTCAAGAAGGCAGCTCACCCTCACCTTTTTGAGGGCAACTAGGGATGGTCAATAAATGCTGGCCTAGTCAGCAATGCCCACATCCCGTAAATGAATTTAAAAAAAAAATGGACGAGAACACCTGGATCCCTCTGCACCTTGAAATTCTGCAGCCATTCTCCATTTAAGTAATACTGTACTTTTCTATTCTTCCTGCCAAAGTGCAAAACATCACATTTTGCCACATTGTACTCCATCTGCCAGATTTTTCCTCACTCAACCTATCTATATCCGTCTGCAACTTTCTTATGTATCTTCACAACATACTTTCCTACCTACCTTTTTATCATCTGCAAAACTAGCTACCAAGCCTTCACTCCCTTCATCTAGCTCATTGATATCTATTGTCAAAAGCTGGGGCCCCAGCACAGACCCCAAAGGACTCCACTCGTCACTTCCTGCTAATCCGAAAATGACCCATTTATGCATACTCTCTGTTTTCTGGCAGCAAACTGTATCCATGCTAATACCTTCCCCTCTCCACCATGGACTTTTATTTTCCACAATGACCTTTGATGTGGTAACTTATCAAATGCCTTCTGAAAATCTAAGTACTGTACATCTGCAAATTCCCCTTGAATTTCAGAAGCGCTCTAAGACGACGAGAAAATGTTTCCACTTGCGGGGGAGTCCAAAATTGGCAATGGTAAATAAAAGGTGCTGAAGTCAGTAATAAATTCAATAACAATGTAGAAGAAATGTCTTCATTCAGAGAGTGGTAAGAGTATGTAGCTACTTGGAGTGCACAGCAAAGATACACTTAAAAGGAGTTTGGATAACTACATGAGGAGGAATAGAAGAAAATGTTGACATAGTTAGGTGAAGCAAATAGAATAGGAGGAAGCTTGTGTGGAGCATAAAGATTAGCATTGATTATTGGGCCAAATAGGTTAATGTTGTGAATTCTATACTGTGTCATATAAAAGTAGGAAAATCAAGTGTAAATGCACCGTGTGGCAGACATGGTAACCTGATGTAGGTTGCACTACAGGTGTGAGAATCTGATGCAGGATATGGTTTTATTCGGGGAAACATTGATGTGGATGATATCCTGAGAAGGGCAGATGATAGGTGGAATGTGGGGGACAAGAATCGGATGTGGATAACACTACAGGTGGGGAGGAATAGGAATCTAGAAGGACAAGTGCAGCAAATGCTCGGGAACACCATCTCTTCTTAGTTTCCTTCTAAATCACTCACCATTCTAGCTTTAACAGACAATGCCATTGCCTCTGGGCAAAATCCGGAACTCCTGACCTGGGAGTTCCTTCACCACATGGACCGTGGCCGTTCTCGAACACAGTTCATCTCCACCTTCTCAAGGGCTACTAGTCGCTGGCAATGCATGCCAGTCTCATGGGCGATGCCCACATTCCATGGGTGAATTTTAGAATATGGAAAGGAGATTACTGCATGTTGGGTGATAGGAAATGGGGATCAATAAGGGGGCTAGGATGCAGCGCATACCCAGGAGGAATTCCTAATGCGCTGCATTTAAACAGAGTCACACTTGAAGATTGAGAAGCATTGCACTGTGGATAGCACACAATTGGTGTCAGTGATGAGTAATTACTCTGCACAGTCAGTAAGCATTGACTGGCAAGTGCTTTGTGAGGCATTGTGAGAGAAACTGTATCCTTTAGTATTGATTCTCTTAAATAGTTTAAAACTGCTTGAGTGCATTCTGTTTAGTTAAACCACACAGGAGCACTACTTGTAATTGATAGCTGGTCAGCATTTTACTCAGATCTGTGAGATATTTAAATCAAGCATTTTTAAATATGTGTATGGAACTGTTGCTTTAAGCTGTGGCATTGGGCTCTGGCGCTACTGCATGAGTCACAATCCACTCCTCACACTGCCAGCTCCCAATCTCAGCCACTTCTATTGTGATCTAACGAGGAGATGTTCAATGCTGTCTCAAAAGGTCGCCAAGGCTGAAAACCGGACTGTGTTTGTAAATAGGAGAGACCAGTTAAAGGTGCAGGATGTGGCGGAGTGGACAACACTGTGCCTCTGTGTCAGACAGTGGTGGGTTAATGTTCCACTCTCACATCTTGAGCATTTAATTAATAGTGATACTTCAATGCAGTACGGAGGGACTCTCAGAACTTTGGAATTGCTGTCTTTCCAAAAGATGTTAAAGAAGGCCACATCTGGGCTCTAGCATTTGCTATTTTCACAACCATTGGACGTCTTGAAGCTTCACAGCTAATTAAATACTCTTGGAAGTGTAATCACGGTTGTGATATAGGAAGAATAATGTATGGATACAAAATGTTCCGTAGCGCCATTTGAAAAAAAGATGAAGAGACCTCCCTGGTATTGTCAAACAGTGTGGGGACACCCTGAGGATATGAACACCCTCAATAAATGACCCAACATTTCCTGTTTTGATTTTAGATTTCCCAATTTGGCCAATTTTTTCCTTCAGCTCCCAAAAAGGGATTAATTCTGAAATCCAGATAAATTTGTTCCTCTTCCACACTTCATTTAACACAGGAGGCCACTGGGGATGATGCGTTGGACATGCAAACCCCCAAAGAGTCCACAGTGGGGGTTGTGGATGGTGGGGCCAATGGAGGTATATTTAAAGTTATCAACATGACAGTTTACACTTTCATTTAATTTTACCCATATTAGTGGCAACTGACATATATCAGCTTGGCTCAACTGGTAGCTTTCTGGCAATTAAAGTCAGCTGGTTGTGAGTACGGTAGTGTAATAATAATAATAATAATCTTTATTATTGTCACAAATAGGCTTGCATTAACACTTCAATTATAATCACTGTATTTGTGATTCTGAGGTCTGGGTTGATAATCAACATCCTGGGGGTTACCATTGACAGAAACTGAATTGGACTGGCCATATAAATACTGTGGCTACAAGAGCAGGTCAAAGACTGGGAATTCTGCAGACATCAGCATATATCCTGACTCACCAAAGCCTGTCCACCATCTATAAGGCACAAATCAGTATGATGGGATACTCTCCACTTGCCTGGATGAGTGCATCTCCAACTATACTCATGAAGCTCGACACCATCCAGGTCAAAGCAACCCACTTGATTTACACCCACCTTCAATACCTTCAATATTCAATCCCTCCACCACCAATGCACAGTGTCAGCAATGTGTACCATCTACGAGATGCACGACAGCAACTCACCAAGGCTCCTTTGAAAGCACCTTCCAAATAGCGATCTCTACCGACTAGAAGGACAAGGGAGCAAATGATTGGGAAGACCCCCACCTGCAAGTTCCTCACCAAGCCATGCACCATCCTGACTTGGAACCATGTCGTTGTTCGTTCGCTGTCAGTGCGTCAAAATCGGAGAACTCCCTCCCTAACACCACATGGACTGCGGCGGTTCATAGAATCCCGACAGTGCAGAAGGTGGCCTTTCAGCCTTAACTGAGGCTATGTATGCTTGTTAAGGCGTACACAAAAAATCTCCTGTGGGTGGGAATTTTCCAAAATTGGGTTAATTTGACCATTTACCTCATGGACTGTGTGCAAATCTGCAGGTTCCTACATAGCAACAAACTGCACTCCGGGAGTATTTCATTGGTTGTAAAATGTTTTTTTTTAAGGACATTCTGACCTTGTGGTATAAATTGATGCAAATTTGCAAATTCTCCCTTTGTTAATCGGAACTTGCTTGTCACTGCCAAGAATGACAAAATGTTCAGTAATATGAGTGGCCAAGTGCTGGGCTTTCTCTTCGGATGAAACCCTCTGCCAATGGATCCAACAATTTCCAGGAGCATAGCAAGCTAAATCCATCCAGGGCAGCTTGCTGTTCACCCTCCAGTCTCAGAGCAGTCACACAAGGGGCACAGAGCTGAACTGTAACATGGGGGATCCGAGGTGGGGAGGGCGGGGAGAGGGGTGGAATCCTCAAAAGAGCAAGAGGAAATGGTGTAACAAAACAGGGAAGAATGATACTTAAAATAATAGGTGATGTTCTGGTCAGATTGGAAGAGCTGATGTGCTGGAAGTTCAGTAGCTCAATGTTTAGTTGTTCAATGGGAAAGGGTTGAAGCTGTGATTGCTTTTTTATTTTGTTTGATGCTCTTTGGTTTGACAATTATTATTGATTGGAGGACTGCTTCCGAGTGAATGTACTTTTAATAAGTGTCGTTGGCTCTGCTTACACTGTGCACTCTGGAGAGCTGTCTCCTTCTGTTCGCAGTCTTGATGAATAAGGAAAGCTCAAACTCTATTGATTCCGAGCTTAAAAAAGTGCCCCAGATCTTGCCATATGGGCCCGGTGTGACTGTGAGTCTTTCTGTCTCTGCCGAAGTGATTGAGGATGAACAGGTGTGTCGGGTTTCTCTTTAATCTCTTCATATCATTCCAGGACAAATGTTTGCTTTGACCTATTCTGCTGACTTTAATGACCTGCCTCGTGAATCGAGGCCACAATAAACACAAGACATTTTACCAGGAGGGTTTTGTTCCCAGGACCATTGTGTACACACATTCAGCATATAAAACCACTCAACAATCTGGCATAAGGAATGCTGTTTATCCGTATTAACAGCAGAATTGGTTGAATTGTCCTTCAGATGAAACATCATCACAAGGCCAACCATTTTCTTGTTCCAGAGATTCATGAGGGTGTTCGAGACCCTTGTGACAGAAATTAAATAAGAGCAGGAAGGCCTCCCAATATATTGGCCAACAATCCTTCTACAATCAGTGCCGCCAGCATAGAATCAGAGAATCACTCTAATAGTCTATGTAGGGGAGCCAATGTCGTGGCCAATCCTGGGAGGGACTTTCCAGAATATTTGACCAACCCCAGGAAAGCCTGAAATTCCGTTGGCCCCCCCTGGCACCGTGGCTTTGCGGATTACCTGGACCTTTCCCCCCCCCCCCCATGGGCTGCAGACCGTGGCAGTCCACGCGGTACCTGAGGTACACCACTTCAGCCGCGTTGAGGACACAATTCGCTCAGCAGAGGTGGACAACAGCCACCTCAAAGTGTTGTAGCACTTCTGCCAAGTTACGGAGATGCTTCTGATCGGATGAACCGGTTATCAACACATTGTCTAAGTAGGCCATCACAAGCGGTAATCCCCGCAAGATGTTTTCCATGATGCTCTAAAATATTGCACATGTTGAGGAAACCCCAAATGGTAGCTGGGTCTTCCCATAGAGCCCCAGGTGGGTATTGATGGTAACGAATCCTCTTGACTCGGGGGCCAGAACCAGCTAGAAATGCACATGGCTCATATCTAGCGGGGTGAATGTAGGTCCACCGCTAAGGTCACATACAGAGTCAATCCTGGATTACGGTCTAAGCATGATCCAAAATTTACTGTCATTTTATAAACCCCACAGAGATGCACCGACCCGTCGGTTTCATTACCGGTATGACCGACGCAACCCAGTCAGAAAATTGTGCTGGTCTTATGATCCCTACCATGTGGTGTAACTTTGCATCTACCTTTGGGCACAAGGCGTATGGAATGGGGCGGGCATGGAAATAGCACAGGTAGGCCATGGGGTCCACGTTTATTCAGGCTACCCCCCCGATGGACCCCAAACCTTCCTGGAGTACGGTCGGAAATCAGGCCAACATATATGCCTTCGGGGCCATTGTGGGTGCATTTGGCAAACCTTCTGCCAGTCTAAGCGAATGTGCCGGAGCCAGTTGTGCCCCAACAGGCTTGAGCCGCTCCCGTGTACAATGGCCAGTGGAAATTGGTTGACTGACGGTTGTATTCAATGGATGGTCATACCTGTAATCATGAGAGGCTGCCCTGTGTAGGTTGCTAGCCATGCGTTGGTGTCCTGGAGAGTCAGTGAACAAATCCCAGATCATATGCGGTCGAAGGTGTTGGGACTAATGACAGAAGTTGCAGCCCTCGTATCGAAGGGGTCGTGTGGCCGTTCAGCTGGAGCGAGATTTGGATGGGCGTAATTCTTGGTGCTGCCACACAATGTAGTTGTTGTTACTCATTAGGGGAAAAGGTTCAGCGGCGTTCCTGGGGCTTATTCCCGGCGTTTCGCCCCTTGCCTGTAGGTGTCCCAATGCCACCGATCAGGTTCCTCGGTCCTAGTAGATTGTGCCCGCGGGGCCTGTTATGGCATTCTAAACTGAGCACCACCATCACCTGGAGTTCTTGGACTCACTGTTCGGTGCTTTCCCTGGATATAGCAATTTCCACAGCTTTCTGGAAGTCTAAAGAAGCCTCTGCTTGTAATTTTCTTTGCATGGCTGCATCACGGATCCAACATTCTAACCGGTCGGGTAATGCCTCGCCCAGGGTTGGGCTGAACTCACAGGTCTCAGCTAGTTTCCTTCGGCGGACCAGAAATTTGCTGATACTTTCGCCCTGGCCTGGGCAGCCATGTGGAAACGGAAACGGCGCACTAACAGCAACGACTTTGGGTCGAAGTGTTTCCCTACCAAGGAAGACAAACGAGCAGCTGTCCAGAGAGTCCGGATGGGTTAGGCTTTATATAATGCTATACGTGAGCCCTCCACAAACTGTCAGCAAGGTAACAGATTGGGGCTCGTTGCCAATAATCGCATTACTGCAGAAGAAGTAGTGCATTCTCTCGATCTACTGTTCCCAGCCATCCGTACCCGCATTGAATGGCTCTAACTTCCCGATGTGTGGCATGGTAATGGCTTCCATCAGGGCCAGATGAGGTGAGGCAAGGTGGACCAGGTAGCAACTGGTGTCGACTACAGCTCCACTGAATCCTCATCGCCAGTGTTAGATCCAAGGTAAGCAGCCACGCAAAGATGGTAGTTTAGAAAAGCACAAAGAGGTTTATTACTACTCACAGTCAAACACCACCGCTCCCCAGAGAGTCTTTGTCAGGGTTTTTATACTAGAGGGGCTAATCCTGTTCAGGGAAAGCCCCGCCCATTACTGAGGAAGTTCGTATTCCCTGGTGGGCACATGAAACCTAATGGTTCCTATCCCGTGACCTCCGCTGGGGTTATTAGAAGCATTCTACCCAGGCTCACACTCCCACCCAATCCCCATAACTAAGTAACCACACCTAACCTTTTGGACACTCAGGGCAATTTATCATGGCCAATCCAACTAACTTGCACGTCTTTGGACTGTGGGAGGAGACCGGAGCACCCAGAGGAAACCCATGTAATCACTGGGAGAACGTACAAACTCCACAGTCACCCAAGATTGGAATCAAACCCGGGGTCCTGGTGCTGTAAGGCAATAGTGCTAACCACTGTGCCACCGTGCCTCACCATCTATCATGTTTACTGGGTTTGCTGGCTTCAAAATGTGGCTGAAGTTGATATTTCAAACTCTGAGAAAGATCAATTACATGGTGAAAAAAAAGGAGCTTGTTTTTCCAAAAAGGAATATAAAGAGATATAGTGAAATAATTAATTGACACATGGTTCATGTGCTGCTGGTATGTTGTCTTTGGAATGTAGAAGGCAAACACAAGAACTAGGAACAAGATAGACTCATTGAGTTTGATCAGCCACTCGGTACTACCATGTCTGATCTGATTGTGGCTTCGACTCCATCTTCCTGACTCTGGCACCCACCCCCACCAGCCCTGCCCCTCCCCATAACCTTTGACACACTTGTGGATCAAAAATCTAACTCAACAAATATATTCAATGACCCAACCTCCCTTTCTCTCGGGTGAGGGTTGACAGTAGAAAGATAAGACTGGGCAAATATATACAGGCTTTTATTTGATTGCCCTTAGGGTCAAGCATGTTCTTATACATATTTTTCTCGGGAGAAGAAATGGCAAAGACCATGTTGGGCTGGCTTTTGTATGGTCTGAAGAAACTGTATGCTTGATAAGGGGCCAAATGGCCTATTTTATTCTGGAATTTCTGTCTATTACTTAGAGATAAATGGACTTTGGTTCAGGATTCAGTGCAGTTATTTAGGCTGTACCAGTGAAAAACTGTTCCCCTAGGTATTTTGTCTCTTGCCTACACAGAGAAGAGGTCAAGTGGATGTCGAAACACCTGATCAATAGAGTCCAGTCGAGTCTGTCACAAGGTTATATACTGTATCTAAGGATTGATATCAGAGATTGAACTCATGGCTCCCACACTGAGGTTAGACATGCTCGACCATAGTGCAAAGCTAGGCTATTGATTTAAGTTTAAAAATGAAGCAAATCTTTGCTCTCTACCTCGACCATTAGTTATTGTTCTGAAAGTACTCATTCACACATCACAAATGCAGGTGAAACCTTTTCTCTACATGTGACAAATTGTCACCAAGGCATTGCAACTGTGAGAAACAAAAAGATAGATTTTCAATTTTCCCATGATAGAAATGGCTCACCTCTCCACATTACATTACTTCCTGGTGCTGAAGCTGTGGGTGGAATCTTCTGCTATCTCTAGTGGCAAGCTTGGAGGCAGGAAGGGCATTTAATTAGATGAGATGATGGCATACCAGAACCCAGATGCCTCTGGCAGAATTAAGTGCTGGGTGGGATGATCCATTGTTGACCTTTTTGACCCGCCACCTATTGAGGCCCTTAAGTGGTCATTAATTGGCAACCTGAAGGCCTCATCCTACCACCGCTGGTATTAACCCAGCTGGTCATTTGGACAATAGCATAATGACATTGTTACTAGGTTAGTAATTGGGAGGTCTTTACGAATGCTATGGAAGCTTGAGTTCAAATCCTACCACAGCCAGTAGAAGAATCAGTCTCTGTGGTGCAATTGATCAGCGTGTCCGGCTGGGAACCGAAATGCTGGTGGTTCAAGATCATCCAGGGATGAAACCTTCACTGCTTTCTCCCCATCACCTTTCATTCTCACTCAGTTCCAAATTGGCAATGCATACTTAAGTCACAAAAAAGCACTGACGCAGTTACAGGCGAGCCTGTTGACATCTGGCCTGTAAGACAGGTAAAGCTGTGTGGTCAGCGTGTCATCTCTGTGGAGGAGCAGGGGGGGCACCGCTCAATCAAAGGCACTCAGTGTCTGATCATTGGGAAGTCGGGGTAGGTGGTAGGAGTGGTTGGACGCTGAGAACCAGATTCCAACCTCTGCGCTGAACCCTGTGATACACCTCATTTTAGCAATTACCAAAGAAGTAAAGCAAAAGCCATTTGCACACTTTGACTTCATCAACATAATTCCTGGCAATGTTGGATCATACAAGTCTCACCCTGCTCTTCCGCCACATCCTGTACCACGGTATGCCCTGTTGGAGCTGCACATTATTAAAGGGGCTTTCTTCTGCTGGACTGAAACGGTTATTCTGACTGATTAAGTTGGCTATGGTAACAGCCATACTAGAACTGCTGGCTTGGTAACATGGAGACTTGTCATCCCGAATACATGAGGTCCTGCACCATCAGCATTTAGGGAAGCCAGTTACATGAGAGGGTCCTAAAAGAGGCATTAGACCCCAATGCGAAAAGGTTTATATCTGCTGTAGCCGCAAGTCCTATACACATATAATTTAGCAATATGGCGAGGAGCATGCTCCTACTGAAGAATGTGTGCAAGTGCATTTCTCGCTATATTATTTTAATGTGTAAAATGAGCACGGTGTCAATGAATTTCTTGGCCCATGTATTTTGACATCTAATCTATTGTTTGCTCACAATGTGATAGGCATTGATCTCTCACTGGAGCACCCTAGGTCATTTAAAATAACCCAGCTAAACAATCTCTGCCCAATTTAAAACTTCAAATCATAATCTCTCTCCGCCTGTGTTTCTCCGAAGGATCCTGTGTGCCAACTCCTCTAGGTGGTGTTGGGTGTGTTAGATTGGACAGGATTAGGAGGGGTTAGCAGGGAGTTGCAGTCTGAGCACATCAGAGGTTGAGAGCAGATGATAGTCTCGGTGGGACTCTCATTGCTTTTCCTCACCTGGGGAAATCAGAGTGAATTCAGGCACAGAGAGGCCAGGCATTGATTGTGAGGGATAGATGTTCAAAAAAAACATCTGCCGTGATAAGAGTTGGCAGTGAGAGACATTGCGCAAAGTAATTGCGATGTCCTGACTGACATGGAAGAATTTCAATGATATGAAAGAATGGATTCTGTATCGATTGCCATCACTGCAATTAGTAACTGTCAGGCCAGGGAAAAATTACTGTCAGTTCAGGGAAACCTACTGACTGAAAACATTTCATCACATATTTGCTCATTCTTCTGTTATTTGTTATTCCACAAAGAGTGGGCTTGATTGGTGACCAGAGTGAGCAGCAAAGTGTCCCATTACTGGGTTACAGCTGGGTTCATCGACTGTCAGGGAGGGTCAGAAAAATTCTTAACTGTTGCATGCAACATAAAGCAGCAAAAATGTGATGATTGCAGCCTTGTTCTACCGCTTGGGTGATACTGACCTCAAGACAGCTTAGAAGTGTGTAGCTTACCTCACCGCTGCCTTCGCCAGGCCACTTTGGGATGGGCAATAAATGCTGGTCTAGCCAGTGATGCCCACATCCCTTGGACTCGCGGCCGCGGTGGCCGTCCTGGTTGGGGGGGGGGGGATCAGTCTCCGGGGGGGTGCCTCCACGACAGCCAGGCCCATGATCGGGGGCTACCGATCGGTGGGCGCGCGCGGTCCAGGGGGGCCTACCCTCTTCTGCGCTGGCCCACTGTGTGGCTCCGCCATGTTGCACGGGCCCAGCGCGGAAGCGGCCGTCGCACGCATGCGCGGACCCGCGGCTGGCAGTACAGGGTCACGTATCAGCGCCAGAGCTGCGTGCACTCCGGCGCCGTGCTGGCCCCTTGTGGGATTCAGAATCGCTGGGCCAAGAGGCCCATTAACGCCGGCATGAAACACTCCAGTGTTTACGCCAGCATCAACACTTAGCCGTGTTTTTGCAGAATCCCGGCCCCAGAATTCAGTGTGGAACTGGGGTGGAGAATTAAAATCATTTTGGACTGGAAGCTCAGAATCAAGCTCGTGGACCAAATGGAAGCGTTCTGCGAAGGGATCGGCACTCTGCGTTTGATCTCTCCAGTTCAGAGAAGGCAGCACTGTGAGCAGCAAATACAGTGCAATAAACTGAAAGAAGTACAATTAAGTCATTGTTTCAGTTGGAAAGAGTGTTTGGGATCAGTGGAAAGAGAGGACCTAAAAGGGAGGAGTGTGTTGCACCCCTGCATTGGATGATGCCATGAAAGGAAAGGGGCAATGCTAGACCCTGCTTCAAGAGATTTTATACAATTAAGTAAACTGTTGAGGGTTAGTTGGCCTCAATGCTCCCACTTTGTGTGGACAAGTGATGAATGACTTTGTAGTGAGCTGCAGCAGGCTTGCGACTCCTAATTGTAATGTTTCAGCTCTAATGAAATCCCAGGTTGAATTGGACTAATCATATTTGCCCTCCAGGTTTCTGTCAAGAATTTAATAATCCTCGAGTTGTATTAGAAATAGATTGTTCCATTACATTTTGAGCAGATTGAGATGAATATCCTGTGAGGGAAATGTATTGAGTGAGAAGTGAAGGAAAGTGAATGAAATTTCCTTTTCTAAAGGGGATTTATTCTCTGGGGCCTGCAGTTAGGTGAGCGGGTTCAAGAACTGCTGTTGATGAGAATTCAGTCACGTACTCTGCCTTATTTATTTTCTGGCCAGGCAAATATTACCTTTATTTAAATATTTTCAATTGTTGGTTGTGTTTGGATGTTTAACTTACTCCCCAGGAAAAGCAAGTTGGCCCAGTGATAGGATACAGTTCGAAAAACTAATTTGGCTTTTTGAAGGATGACTAGAGGTCCTCACATTCCTTCATGTGACCCAGCCTGAAGCCTGCCAGACCACATGGGAATGCTGTTCCTGTTTATAAGAAACATTTCATCTTTTAAAACCAAAGTTATACCAAAAGAAGAGCAATCACGGGGAGAATGTGCAAACTCCAGACGAACAGTGACCCAGAGATGGGATCGAACCTGGGACCTCGTCACCGTGAGGCTGCAGGGCTAACCACTGCGCCACCAGGCTGCTCCAGGATAGGATTTATTTCCCATCCCTGCGTACTCTTGATTTGAGTGGCTAAGATCTGGTCTGTCTCCCTTGTGGGGACCATCAATTGGATTCAATTTGAATTTGAATTGTTTTTTGGAGCAGGCAAGGAGCTGGATTAGGGGTTCACCCCTGTCCACACTCTGAGCTCTGGCTTTGTAACTCTGATAAAGTAATTTTTTAAAAATCTGCTAGGCCATTCCAGAGAGCGTTTCTGAGAGTCAACCACACTGCTGTGAGTTTGGAGTCCCATGTAAGCCAGATCAGGCAGATTTCCATCCCTAAAGGGCATTAGAGAACCAGATGATTTTTTACGACCTCGGTTCATGAGCATCATTACACTTTTGATTCCAGATTTTTATTGAATTCAAATTTCACCATCTGCTGTAGTGGGATTTGAACCCGGGTCCCGAGAAGCATTACTCTGGGTCTCTGGATTACTAGTCGTGTGACACCTACCCTTATATTTGCAACTATGCAGCAGTAGGAGACTGGTTTTAAAAAAAATTAAATCAGCCGGTGCTAACATTGCAAATCCCTCCTTGGTTCTCCTGCCTGGAGCCTGCTTTTCTCACTAAGCAATGGAAGGTACTGGAGTCTTGCTATTCACAGTCTACTGGATGATTCTTTCAAGAAGGCAGCTTTCTTGACACTTGTCACCTTCAGGCTCCAGGTATTATGGTGTTTTTCTCCATGCTCATAAAGAGGCCACAGACAAGGCAGCACGGAGGCACAATGGTTAGCCTCACAGTGCCAGGTTCCTGAGTTCAATTCCGGCCTTGGATTACTGTCTGTGTGAAGTTTGCACTTTCTCCCCGGGTCTGCATAGGTTTCCTCCGGGTGCTCTGGTTTCCTGCCCCAGTCCAAAGATGTGCAGGTTAGTTGGATTGGCCATGCTAAATTGCCTCTTAATGTCTAAAGGTGTGCAGGTTAGGTGAGGTTAAGGGGATAGGGCAGGGGAGTGAACCTAGTTAGGGCACTGTTTTGGAGGGTTAGTGCGGACTTGATGGGCCGGATGGCCTCCTTCTGCACAGTAGGGATTCTATGGTTCTATGATTCTAAGTGTTATGGGCCAGGGTTTAGAAAACACCAAAGTATATTCTGGAGTTCACCTGACCTATAACTGTTTATTGATTTTGATTACGATGAGCACAAGAGCCTGCCTTTCAGATGTTATTCAACAGAGTTCTTAGATGCTTTTAATCAAAAAAACTAGCTTTATTCTATGAATTTAGTTAACATTTGTATAAACATGCACAGTAAGCATGCTTATCAACTACAAACATAAATACCCCACATAGCTATGCATAACCCTTAATGAATCCTCCCTTAACTGTTCCAATTCAATAACAAAATCCAAATAAAACCAGAAACCCCTTTTCAAAAGCGTGACCGAGCACATGGCATTCTTACTGGTATAAGACTTGCTATTGATACTCTGCTCCCCTTTTCAAACAGCAGATTTGAATTCCTTCCAGAAAGCAAATATCTCTCTTAAATTATCAAGCAGTCTGGAAACAGCTTTTAAAATGAAGATAGAGACGTGTCTTTCAACCTGTGCAGTTCAAACCAGTCGAAAACTCAAAGCAAAAGTAAAACAAACTCACAGAAACACAGCCCAGCTCCACCCACACAAATGACATCACTGAAGCCATGTGATAAGACAAAAAGCTTTCTTAAAGGGACACTCCCGTGACATAAGGGAGAGTTGATCAAGTGCCAATATGTCACTTCTCCCATTCATTGTAACTTTAATCAGGGACTAATAGGTGTGACTTTGGGGAAAAGGTGAAAGGCAGGCCAGCAAATGAGAATCGTAGGAACTGATTGAGAAGGAGGGAGTAGGATCAGAGCTATATTTTGACCAGGAGTCCGGAATATATGCTGATTACATCATTCCAATTTATTTTGGTTTAGGAAGCTGAAATCAAATAGAAAACTATTATTTAAAATAAACTGTCAAGGATTCATTAAGATGTAACTATTTGTATATATCCAACCCATATTTCCCCCTTATATATTCTGGTCCCTGAATTTATTCTCTCTTTAAATTAAATATCCATTTGAAATCAAGCTCTCAGATCAGGGGCGGAATTCTCCGCTCCCTGGAAAAATCGGGAGGGCCGTCGTGAACTCGGCCGAGTTTCGCGATGGCCTCGGAGGCCGCTCCTCACCCCCTATTCTCCCCTCCCGGCGGGGCTAGGAGCGGCGCTCCATAAATCTCGGCCGCGGGGGCGTCGCGCCGAGAATGACGCGGCCGGCGCGCCTAATGACGTCAGCTGCGCATGCGCAGGTTGGCCAGCTCCAACCCGCGCATGCGCGGCTTACGTCACAGCGCTGACAGCTTGAACCCGCGCATGCGCGGTGGCCGTCTTTCCCCTCAGCCGCCCCGCAAGATGTGGCAGCTTGATCTTGCGGGGCGGCGGAGGGGAAATAGTGCGTCCGATTGAGACGCCGGCCCGACGATCGGTGGGCACCGATCGCGGGCCTGTCCCCTCCCAAGCACAGTCGTGGTGCTCTTTCCCCTGTACTCCCCCCACAAGCCCCAAATGGGCATATCTCACCCGTTTCACGACGGCAGCGACCAGGTGTGGTTGCTGCCGTCGTGAAACGGTCACGAACGGCAGGCCGCTCGGATCTATCTGGGTTGGAGAATCGCCGTTCGCCGTTCGCCGATCGCGGGGGGCGCCAGAGGGGCGTGAATTTTGTCAGGGGGCCCTCCCACGATTCTCCCACGCCGCGTGGGGAGCGGAGAATCGCGCCCCATATCTCTGGGGGTTTTTTTTATGCCAGGCTGGTAAGGGTGCATGACCTTTCCCATCACCTGCTCTCTCAATGTCCAGCGTAACTGTCAGTCGGATATCTGATCAGGTTGGCAGTGATGTCAAAATGTGAAAGATCAGAGTACGTTCATGTTCCCCGGGTAGAAGTAGTGACCTTCCCAATTTCAAACAAACCTCTTTTCAGTGAACTCCAACTTTTCATATTCACTTTTCTCTTATATCGCTTATTAAATTAACAATGAATCTGTAATCATTATCTATATATTATGTGTGAAAATCCAGGCAAGCGACCATTAGGAGGCGATATTGGATGTGGAACAAAAGGCTTAATGTGCAATAGCTACTTACACTCTCCACCTCCCGAAGGGTCGCCTGCACCCGGCCCACACTTGGGTTGGGGTTTTCATGTCCGCTGAGCTTCGTGGTGAAGGGTTATGCCCCATCCCCTCGTTGGTGCAGAACCTATTCAGGTGAGGGCTTGGGGAACCTAATTTCCCTTTGGTGGAGGGATCAATGACCAGCGGGCACAGATTTAAGGTAAGGGACAGGAGGTTTGGAGGTGGTATGAGGACAAACTTAAAAAATGTTTTTTTTTTTTATATAATTTTTATTGGAATTTTTTACAGAAAATATAAAACATAACGACAAACAATGAAATGCAACAAAATAACCCATAATAACTGTGACACCCCCAGACCGTATCGGCGCATGTATCACATCCCCCCACCCCCCAACCCTAATGAACAACAAAAGAACTTTAAAAATATTAAAATTAAATAAACAAACATAGTCATTGTCGGCCCCCCCCCCTTTTCCCTCCCCTTTTCCCTCCCCTTTTCCCTCCCCGGGTTGCTGCTGCTGCTGTCCCCGTACCCTATCGCTGAGCCAGAAAGTCGAGAAAAGGCTGCCACCGCCTAAAGAACCCTTGTACCGACCCTCTCAGGGCGAATTTGACCTTCTCTAGCTTAATGAAACCCGCCATGTCATTGATCCAGGTCTCCACGCTTGGGGGCCTCGCATCCTTCCATTGTAGCAAGATCCTTCGCCAGGCTACTAGGGACGCAAAGGCCAGCACACCGGCCTCTTTCGCCTCCTGCACTCCCGGCTCCACCCCAACCCCAAAAATCGCGAGTCCCCATCCTGGCTTGATTAAAAAATGTTTTTAAAAATAAATTTAGAATACCCATTTAATTTATTCCAATTAAGGGGCGATTTAGCGTGACCAATCCACCTAGCCTGCACATCTTTGGGTTGTGGGGGCAAAGAGGACAAATTTTTTTACCCAGAGGGTGTTGGGAGTTTGAAAATCACTATCTGAAAGGGCGGTGGAGACAAAGACTCTTGTATTTAGATGTGCACTTGTAATCCGAAGGTATACAAGACTGTGTGCCATGTGCTGGGAAATGGGATTAGAATAGTTAGGTGGTTGTTTTGGTCCGGCTTAGACTTGATGGGCCAAATGGCCTTTTTGTGCTGTATGACTCTATGACGCTATGACTTCCTTTCATACTTTTCCTGCAACACTTTGCTTATCACAATCCTATAGTTGTGATTCAGCATAAGCAACATCAACTTTTTTTTAGCACATGCAGTAATCGCCAAGCCGGACAGTAGCTTCTGCAGTGTCTAAATGGAGTTCTCTGAGCCTTCTGCTGACTTTTATCAGGGGGCAGTCTTCAATGATGCGAGTCAATGGTTAGTGTGCACTGCAGCTGCAATCCAGGTTTCCCTGCAAAGGCCCCACTTGTGACAACATCAACAATGAGCATATATATTTAGATATATCAGCTTATATTTATGTAACAGCTTTGACATTGGAGCACATCCCAAAATACTTCACCAAGACCTAAGACACATTGATATGGATGCATAGATTTGGATAGTTTTGACTTCACAGAAAGGAGAATTGGAGAAGGGTTTGGTACAACAAATGTTTACTCAATTAATTCCTGGATTGTCCTGTGAGGAGAGATTGAGTAAGATGGGCCTATATTCTCGAGAGTTTTGATCAATGTGAGTTGATCTCATTAAAACATATATCATTCCAGGGCAGCACCATGGCGCAGTGTTTAGCACTGCTGCCTTACGGCGCCAAGGTCCCAGGTTCGGTCCCGGCTCTAGGTCACTGTCCATGTGGAGTTTGCACATTCTCCCGGGTTTATGTGGGATTCGCACCCACAACCTAAAGATGTGCAGGCTAGGCGGATTGGCCATGCTACATTGCCCCTTAATTGGAAAAAAATAATTGGATACTCTAAATTTATATTAAAAAATACATATATGATTCTTAGAGAGGCTGGCAAGGATAGGTGCTGAGAAGTTGTCTCTCCTGACTGAAGAGTCAGAACCAGGGTATGATTCATGATATAGGGTCAAACATTTACAATGGCTATGAATCTTTGAAATTCTTTATCCTAGAAGGCTGTGCATGCTTAGTTATTGAGTATATTCAAAACTGGGACTTCCGAGAGAAGCTAAGTGCAGTTGACATCAAAGTTCAGTCACGATCTTACTTGAACAGCAGAGGGAATGGGCCACATAGCCTACAGCTCCTAGGTTATTGAAACAATTTTGAAAAATCTTCCAAGTATTAGTCACTGTGAAGGATTTAAAAGGGCTCAGTCTGTCAACTATGCATTCAATTTCTGGATCTCATTTGAAAATATTTCATTTTCATCCTACCCAACCCCATGACTCCATGCTCAATGCAGTAGTTGTTTCAGTGGCATCAGTATTTTCCAGGTGCTTTTGAGTCAGGTTTGTTGTATTGTCTCTTCTTAGAATGATGAAGGTGAAGGCATGAATTGAGACTGAACACAGATCATTAGAGAGGCTTATCATATAAAATTTACAATGCAAAAGGAGGCCATTCGGCCCGTCGCATCTGCATTGGCCCTTGCAAAGAGCACCCCACTTAAGCCCACACCTCCACCCTATCCCCGTAACCGAGTAACCCTACCTAACCTCTTTTTTTGGGACACCAACGGCAATTTAGCATGGCCAATCCACCTAACCTGCACATCGTTGGACTGTCGGAGGAAACCGGAGCACCCAAAGGAAACCCACGTAGACATGGGAAGAACGTGCAGACTCCGCACAGACAGTGACTTATAACTCTTATACTTCTGTTGCACACTGTGCAGACCAACAAACTAAAATGGCTGCTGCATCACATGACATTCCTGTGATGACATGTAGGCTTACATTAACACTGCCATTAAGTTACTGTGGAAAGCCCCTAGTTGCCACACTCCGGCACTAGTTCGGGTACACAGAGGGAGAATTTAGAAGGTCCAAAATACCTAACAGCACTTCCTCCTAGACTTGTGGGAAGAAACCCATGCAGACACAGGGAGAACATGCAGACTCCGCACAGACAGTGACCCAAGTCTCTGTGAAGCAGCCATGCTAACCACTGTGCTATCGTGCCACCCGCTTACTGGGGTGGAAAACATTCTTGTCCCATGTTGAATTCTGTTACTCTGATCCCAATTCTGACAGCACAGCACCTGTCGGCCAATTGCCTCGCAGTCCGTTGTTTGGATGGGACGATGTGACTGGAGAAAATGGAGGTAGTCATGGCAGAGGAAGGGTTTGACTATCCTTTGCTGCACAGTGGGATGGGAATAAATCCACCAGAACATCAGCAAATATCCATACACACCAGAACCAACATTATTCGGAATACAAAGCAAAATTTCTGTACATATCACAAGCTTGACCCAGGGTGTGACCTGGGTGTGCACGAAATTGGAGGAATTTGCCAGGCCCTGAGTCGCAGTAGTTATTCAACATGAATCGAGGTCAGACAGACTGGGGTTTGGATTAATCACTTCCTGTGCTTATTTGCTGCAGTTATTCATGGTCTCGACTGACTGATTTCTCACAAGATAGTGCACTGTTTATAATAAAAGTTCCACACGTTCACACAGGATTCTTTCCTATTAAATGTAATTGTCACCTCACTCAGCCCACAATGTTGTATGGGATTAATAGACCAACGAGTGTTTATCCTCATTGATCTCTTATACCTACAGCCACCGTGAATGTATTGTTGATGCATTTCAGAATTATTTAATGCTATCAGTCACTGAAATGTAACAAAAATGTGCCTGATTTTGTTTTGCCTTTATTTTCTCTTCATAGTCAGACCTGAAGACATAGGAGCAGAAGTAGGCCATTCGGCCCATCGACTCTGCTCCGCCATTCAATGAGGTCATGACTGATCTGATATAATCCTCAACTCCGCATTCCCGCCTTATCTCCATAACCTTTGATTCCCTAACTGATTAAAAATCTGTCTCTCTCAGCCGTGAACACACTTTTTATTTTCATTTAGAGGACCCAATTATATTTTTTTCTAATTAAGGGGCAATTTAGCATGGCCAATTCACCTAACTTGCACATTTTTGGGTTGTGGGGGTGAAACCCACGCAGACATGGGGAGAATGTGCAAACTCCACACGGACAGTGACCCAGGGTCAGAATTCGAACCAGGGTCCTCAGCGCGATAGTCTCAGCGCTAACCATTGCGTCACATGCTGCCCTAGCCTTGAACATACTTAACGACCCAACCTCTAAGCTCACTGCATTAAAGCATTCCACAGATTCACCACCGTCTGAGAGAAGAAATTCCTCCTCATCTCTGTCTGAAATGGGCAACTCCTTACTCTGAGGTTACACCCTCTGGTCCTAGACTCTCACACAAGGGGAAACAACCTCTCAGCATCTACCTTGTCAAGCCCCCTGAGAATCCTATATGTCTCAATAAGGTCACCTCTCATTCTTCTAAACTCCAATGAGTACAGGCCCAACCTATTTAACCTCTCCTCATAAGAAAATCCCCAAACATGGGATCAACCTATTGAAACTTCTCTGGACAGTCTCCAGTGGCAATATAACTTTCCTTAGTGAATGTGTGTGGTCTAACTAGTACCTTGTTTTAGTTCCTATTGGGACATAGTTCTACAGATTCTGTTCCCTGATCTCACTCCCTTACCTCTCTAAGTAGCTACATTGCCAATGGTAGATCTGATAAGCTATTTTAATTATGGGATAGATGCTTCACAGCCAAGCCTACGCCTATATGCTGGATGGTGCGCATGTGGAGGAAACACTTCTGATCCCTGTGATTTACCCACGATCTAACTTATTGAGGTTTTAATTATTGATCCCCTACAGTCATACATCTCTCTCTCTCAGCATAGAGTGAAGGTTGAACTTGGAACCTTTCATATAAATAACTCATTAACGCATAAATGCACATAATCACCAAGGCATTTTGAGAGATGGCTGCTTCTATTCATCAATATGTTAAGGTTATCTGTGGTTAAACCAGCCATTAGATTTAGTTTGCATCAACCCAAGCTGGGCTTTCTGCCTCCAAGTCTAACTGTTGGGTTGGTTCCATAATTTCTTGAGATTTCAAGATTTGCTGTCAAAATTAATTGAGGAGAGATCAAGCGCCGACGAACATGCTGAATATGCGTGTTGCTGAAGAATCTGATATTGTCAGTTTCATTTAATCACAGTAGCTGTTCGAATGGGTCACTGAAGTGCCAAGTGTCTCAACTACTTTTCAGGGGTGAAAACAAAATATGGAACTGGTCACCGCCAAATATAGAAGTTTTCCTGAGCATGGATGTGGAGCAGCCATTTGTAGCGAAGGTCCCAATTGTTTCCATAAACTGGGTCTCCATAGAGCAAAGGCTGTTCCCACTTACTGTGTCTGCCGCATGTTCCCCTCTGCTCAGGCAAGACAACCCCCATTACAACAAAATGATTGAAACACAATGTTGTACCAGTTAGTGGCAGAGTGAGGTCCAGGCAAGGATGGCTAAAGGATTATATCACAAACTGGAGCTACAGTGAAGCCACGAGATTCATGATTTGTTCCATAACATGATCAAAATTTGAGGAGACATTCCATACACAGTGGATCTTTGATAATCATACTCACATTATCCATGCTCCAAATATTCTGCAAAAAAAGTCTGCTGGGAATTGGTTTAGCTATAACCAGCTGACCTGTAATTCAGTGCTTTCAAATTGATTTTCGACAGAATCTGGGTTCTTAATCCAGCCTGATAGAGGCTATACCTGGTAACAATTACGCTCTGTGTGGCTGTGATATTTAACTATGCACTGGGAGAGCAGCAGAGATTAGATTCCCAACACTTTTCTAAGGACAAAAATTGGCATGCTCAAAACGGAAAAGTAGCTCTCTCACTTGGTGAGTTTGATTAACAAAAGGCACACATTTTATTGCCCTTTTGTGACCTGAGGACATCTGCTGCGTTTTACAGTCAATTAAGTGTTATTGAAATGTAGTCACTGTTATAATGAATCTGTAATCACCTGATGCACAGCAAGCTCCCACAAACAGCAATGAAATAAATGGTCAGACCATCTATTTTAGGTATTGGATGAAAGACAGCATTGGGCAGGGCACTGGGAAGAACTCCCTTAACCTTCTTTGCAATAGTGCTATGGACCTCAGGGAACAGATGGGGCCTGGATTTAACATTGCATCCACAAGTGGAGCACTCCCTTACTGCTGGACAATGTCCTCAAGCACTTGGCGTGCGACTCAAATGCAACCTTTTGACTCAGAGTGAATAAACCAATCAGATATGAAAAGCTCTGTGCATCAGATGAATTATCCATTACTGGTTAGTTTCCATTGTCTTTCCTTCCACCCTTCCCCCACCGCCAATATGATTGATTATGAGGATTCCATTTTCATATGGAACTCAACTAACATGGTCTTCTGGGACTGAATGAGACTGTTAATTCTGAAATAACAGCTTTGAACAGTTGTCTGTAGTTGATGTATCTTTGTTTTTTGAGTTACTTGAAGCAAAAACAGAATGATGTAAGCCAATAGCAATGGTGATGCCTTTGTCACATGCATTCAGCTGAAGGTGGCACTCAGCCCATGTGCGTGTGTGTGTGTGTGTGTGTGGGGGGAGAGGAAGGGGGAGGGGTGGCGGGCAGAACCTTCCCGGTCCTGTGGGCATGGATTTGCAGCTGGCATAGCAGCAAACGTGCAGATCAGGACATTGGCCGACAGTCTGACACATTCCCGCCTTTGGGCAATCTTGGAGGAAGTGGGAGATCAGCGCAGGCGGTGGGTGATCAGTGGAGGAAGTGGGTGGTGGATGTTCAGAGGAGGAGATAGGTGATTAGTGGAGGAGATGGGTGATTACTGGAGGTGGGACATGATCATTGGAGGTGGTAGGTGATCAGCGGAGGAGGTGGTTGATCAATGGAGGAGGTGGGTGATCAGTGAAGGAGGTGGGTGAGCAATGGAGGAGATGGGTGATCAGTGCGGGTGACCACCCTCTTGGCAGCAGTGGATATCCAATAATTAGCAATACAAGGCTAATGAGGGGGAAGGGGAGATCTCTGCCAGAATTTTCCCACAGTTTGTATGGACTCCCAGGATTCTACGCCCAGCAGCTTGGAGGAGGCAGCCTCCCAGTTGCAGCCTGGTGGGGTCTATCAGTGCAAGAGACTGCATGCCAACAATGAACTGCAGGTCACAGACCATAGAATTTACTGTGCATAAGGAGACCATACAGCCCATTGAGCCTGCACCAGCTCTTGGAAAGAGCACCCTACTTAAGCCCACACCTCCACCCTGTCCCCGTAACCCAGTAACCCCACCTAACCTAAGGGCAGTTTAGCGTGGTCGATCCACCTAACCTGCATATCTTTGGCCTGTGGGAGGAAACCCGAGCACCCGGAGGAAACCCACGCAGACACGGGGAGAACATGCAGACTCCGTACAGACAGTGACCCAAGCTGGGAATCAAACTTGGGACCCTGGAGCTATGAAGCAACTGTGCTAACCACTATGCTACCGTGCTGCCCATTCTATAGGTAATTCTACATCCGTGACACAATTGATCCGCTGCGGGTATTTCCCACAGCTCCAAGGGGTCTGCCTGCTTCAGACTCACCATTCATGAAGTTGTTACATACTTTGGAGACCGCTTCCATTTTGAAGCATCCTCACTCTCTCCTTGATGTCTGTGCAGCGCCCACTTCTCCTGATGTGGCTTTCAAAGCTGTGGGGCCCTCCGAATGGGCCTACAGACTCAGGAACCAACCTGCAATCCTTAATTGCATGGGGCTTTCAGAAGCAACCTCCCAATTGGCTGCCTCCAGGAAGATCGCACAGGACTTGCAGACTATCAGGCCTCAGAGCCCACATTCCCCCACAAATGTTTTCAAAGTCCGATTCTATCCACTGCGCCTGAATCCTAAGGTCTGCTTGCAGAATTCAGGCAAGTCTCTAGTGTGTAACTTTCGGAAGTGGGGCAAATATAAATGCAACAGATATTTATTGACAACATCTTTGTGGAGTTGAGGAACCTGACGGAGAGGTCAAGGGTCAGAAATCAAGATTGATGACGTTCAGGGAGAGATAGTAAATTCAGAAAAATGTACACAGAGTGACACCAAGCTTGAATTTTAACAGCCCATGGTCTGAAGGAGGAAAGAAAAGCTGAGGAGTCTCACTACTTCATAAGTCACGGGGAAGAATAATTTGGTGCACAAGAGTTGTCGTGTCAACAGAGGGAAAGCATAGGGAGAAGTAAGAGCATCTAGGGCGCTGTAGCATGAGAGATGATGAAAAGATCAGAGGCAATGACATTGGCGGTATTGATGACATAGCGCCAAGCAGGAAAGGCAGGAACAACACTACAGCATTAAGAGGAAAAGATCACCCATCATTATTTAAGATTTGTGCAGTATCTTTTTTTTTTAATAAATTTAGAGTACCCAATTATTTTTTCCAATTAAGGGGCAATTTAACGTGGCCAATCCACCTAACCTGCACATCTTTGGGTTGTGGGGGCGAAACCCACGCAGACACGGGGAGAATGTGCAAACTCCTCACGGACAGTGACCCAGGGTCGGGATTCGAACCCAGGTCCTCAGCACCGTAGGCAGCAATACTAACCACTGTGCCACCGTGCTGCCCTCGATTTGTGCAGTATCTTAGCTGAGACTTTACATTGCAATTATGGAGTCTCAAGTTGATGGATGAGTGGAAACGTTGATTTTAGCGAAGCATCTATCTGGAGGTGCACATGGTATTTTGTTTCAAAGCAGCGACGGTGCAACAAACTTATGTTATGCAGGGGAGAGGTGGGGAGGGGGGTTTGGTGGTGGTGGGGTTGGGGTGGTGGTGGACAGGGGAATCTAAGTGGAGGTTTGGCAGGCCTAGGACCGAGAGTGACATAAATAATTGAAGAAATTGACTAGGTCTGAAACCGGTGCAAATTGTAAGGGCCAATTTCCTCAATGGAGCACAGTTCTGATGTTACGCCATAGTTACACTGAAATGTTCCAGGAAATTCCTGGGTCATTCATGCTGCTGTCATTCCCGTCTGTGGATGACCTATTTACTCATTCAGTGTGGGGAATGAGATGTGGATGAACGATAGGATCGTGAACGGAATTAAGGACTTGTTCATGTGTCAGCTGTGCACGTCCATTTTGAAGTTACTGTTGTTTTGTGAAAGCAATTGAAATCACTAACTTTCTAATTGTGCGTGTCAATGATAAGAGATTCTTTTTCTTTTATTTGTTCATGGGTTGTGGGCATCGCTGGCTGGGCCACATTTGTTGCCCGTTCCTCAGGGCATTTAAGAGTCGACCACATTGATATGAGTCTGGAGTTACATGTAGATCAGACCAGGTAAGGATTGCAGATTTCCTTCTCTAAAGGACATTAGTAAACCAGGTGGTTTTTTCTGATAATCAACAATGGTTTCATGGTCATCATTAGACTTTTTTAATTCCATATTTTTTATTGCATTCAAATTCCATCCACTATCCCGGTGGATTCATAGATTTCGCAGAATAGAATTTATAGTGCACAAGGAGGCCATTCAGCCCATCGAGTGTGCACTGGCCCTTGGAAAGAGCACCTTACCTCAGCCAACACTTCCACCCTATCTCCATAAACCAGTAACACCATCTAATCTTTTTTGGATACTAAGAGCAATTTAGCATGTCCGATCCACATAACCCACACATTTTTGAACTGTGGGAGGAAACCGGAGCACCCGGAGGAAACCCACACAGACATGGGGAGAATGTGCAGACTCCGGATAGACAGTGACCCAAGCCGGGAATTAAACCTGGGAACCTGGAGCAGTGAAGCAACAGTGCTAACCACTGGGCTACCGTGCCGCCCACTGGGCTACCGTGCTGCCCACCCTTGCCCGAGAGAATTACCCTGGGTCTCTGGATTATTCGTCCAGCGACAATATCACAACGCCACTGCCTCCCTGTAGATGATGGTGCTGTGACATTAGCATTATTGGTTTGCTCATTTGACTATTCTACGATTCTGTGCTAAAGGATATCACAGGTATAATGGGTTAACAGCTCCAGCTCCATAACATTGCCTGGCCTAGTTGTCAGGCGTGGCTACAGTGTGCCTTTAAAATGTAGAAATGATAGAGCTACATAATGGCATCTAAGAACTAACCATCTCACTGGCCATTTCATTACACATTTCAGCAAATCCAGCAGCCGCCATCGAACAAGGAAATGCCTTGAAGTGTATCCATTAATAACGCTGTCAGTGGAGTTAGTCTCTGTGAAGACCTGTCACCACCTCTTACATGTTTGTTTTCTTTTCCTAACCTCTGTTGATAATTTTCTGGCAGGTACGTCAGCAGTGTTAAGGAAGGCAAACGTCAGGGTGGTGGTTGGGGGTGGGGGGGGGGGGGGGGGGGGGGGGCAGTGGGAGACACGTCCCGGGGCTTTTCCCGTTTCAGAGAGGGTGCTTGCCTTTGGCTGATACCATCTTCATTCTGTCAGGAAACAGAACCCCATTCAGGCCATATCCTGCCAGTATGAATATTTCTTTTTGGGTAATTAAAATGAGAAGTTACATTAAAATGTTCCTTTCCACTAGGTAAAGGCAAAATTATAGGATATTTAAGAAATAATTCATTTATGATTTTTCTACACAGAGAAACTCTTCCCCCAAAGAGATTGATTCCTGTTAATGGAACTGATTCAGTGAGTTATCATCTCATTTAAAACGCATCATCTTTGCTATAAGCAGGCTTTTATGGAAGTGACAGAAAAACATTATGGATTATTTAAAAACCGTCATCACTCTTTTCCATGTAGCATTTGGGCTCATTTTGATATTAATCATGTACATTATGTTTGAAAACCTACAGTATCAATTTACAAGGGTCCAGTGAATTGTTACACATTATAGGGAATGTTTTACAAACTCGCACTCAGTGCACGGGACTTTATCTGCTGAGAGACACTGTGGGAAATTCAGATAGCTGCTCCCCTGCGATTTCCGTCCATTTATCATCCAAATCCCAACACTCTTGACCCAAGAGTGAGAGATGGATGCAGGAGTAAAGCAAAGTACTGCAAATGCTGGAAATCTGAAACAAGAACAGAAAGTGCTGGAAATACTCTGGTGACCACCAATAGAACTCTGTTTCTCCCTCCACAGATGCTGTCTCATCTGTTGAGTATTGGCAGCGTTTTCTGTTTTTGTTCAGGGAGGAAAGCTTACTTTAATGCGTCTCCCACCCCCACTCCCCCAGCTCTTGTCTAAATTAAATTATTCATAGTCCCAGCTCTCAATCTGACCATCAATTCTACCACAATCTCCTTTGGGCTCTGTTGGCAGAAGCCAGATGTCAAAGAGCTACCTCGGAGTCACTCAAGACCGAAAGGGGAATGTTAGGAGACAGGTGACTCCTTGTGCTCTGCCCAAGACAGCTGGTTGTTGAGAATTCCCCTCGCCGACAGGTGCTGAGGTGAAGAGTACTCGCGGCTGTTGCTGGAAGATGAGCAATCGCTCTCTCGAGCTGGGGCTCCCTACAGGGAGCAGATGATGGACCATTTGTAGAGTCCGCAGATTAATTTTGCAGCTGTGAGGGACCAAATTAGAGTTCAAATGTGAAAGATTAATCCCACCATTTCACAGCGGAAAAAAAACAGGGGAAAAAATCCTTCACTGATACTCAAATGTCACACTAAAAGCAGCTTTGGACCTAACTGAGCTTTAGTTTATTGTGGCGACTGTGGTGGGATTGCAATAACCCATTCCTGATTCAGGTACCGTCTAAGATTTACTTGAGGAGACTGGATTTTTTTCCCTGTCAGCATCCTGCGATGAGAATCCTAGAAAATTCCTTGGTTTTGATTAGGAATTCAGTCATTCATTTTAAATGGGTTGAGATCAATGCACCATGTGAGGTGCCTTCATGCAGGGTTGCGTAGAAACTTGTAAGGGACCAAGTAGGCCACATATATGTTGTGTTGTTGAAGATAACACATATGCGCAGCAATGGGGCAAAAATATAATTAGAAAACTAAAATAAACAGGACAAGCACAAGAAAAATGAATTAGAGGGAACATTGATCACCAGTTCTGCTAAAACAATGAACAGTGGAATGTCATATGAAAGTGTTAAACATTTGGTCCATAACTGTCAGCAACAGCATCTCCTAGGCCAAAAGTCAGTAATTTATGATGTTGGCGACATGACTGATTAAAAGGCTTTCAATTGATTTATCATCAGCTTTAAAACAAGCATCAGAACTCAAGCTGTGATCCCAGCCTTTGACCCTGTCCCTTATGTTGTCTTCTGTTCAGCGTTGAACTTGGCAAGAGCTGGCAATTCTGGTCATACCAACTGGATGATGGAATATGTCAGCTGCCCAGACTATTGTTTCCAGACTGCAGAATGACACTGAGCAAAGGGGGCTAACTGCTCCTGAAGTTAACTTTCTCATGCAGATATGCATTGTCACTTGGGGTACTTTCTTTTGTGGGGGCAGGACATGCAGTACAGGATACATTTAGATTCCATCAAGACCAATGCCTGTACCAGACCTATTTGAACTCAGAAAGAACTCTTTTATATATATATAAAATATTCTTCACGAATTCAGGATGCACCAAAGTGAGTGGTACCAGCGAGTAGCGTTTGGTATGCATCAATATTGTTACATATGCAGGTGCAGCAGTCAAGATCCCACAATCAACAGTGGAACCAGTTAATATGGTGGCACAAGAAAACTTCCCGCTCCTCTTCAAGAAGTGCCACAGAATCTTTTACAATCCACCTCGGAAGGAGGGTGGCCCTTTGGTTTGACCTTGCATCTGAAAGACACCACCTTTGACTGTGCAGCACTCCATCCGTGTAGAACTGAAGTGTAGCTTAAATTTCATGCTCATGGGGCAGCACAGTGGCACAGTGGTTAGCATTGCTGCCTATGGCGCTGAGGACCCGGGTTCGAATCCCTGCCCTGGGTCACTGTCCGTGTGGAGTTTGCACATTCTCCCCGTGTCTGCGTGGGTTTCGCCCCCACAACCCAAAAGATGTGCAGGTTAGGTGGATTGGCCACGCTAAAATTGCCCCTTAATTGGAAAAAATAATTGGGTACTCTAAAAAAAATTTCATGCTCATAGCACAATGGTTACCACTGCTGCCTCTCAGTGCCAGGGACCAAGGTTTGATTCCAGCCTTGGGTGACTGTGGAGTTTGCACGTTCTCCTCGTGTTTGCGTGGGTTTCCTCCAGGTTCCTAGTTTCCTCCCACAATCCAAAGATGTGCAGGTTAGATGGATCGCCCATGATCAATTGCCCATTGGTGTCCAAAGGTTGGGTGCGGTTGCGGAGATGGGTGGGGATTGTGCCTATGTGGGGTGCTCTTTCAAAGGTCGGTGCAGACTCGATGAGTCAACTGACCTCCTTCTGCACTGTAGGGATTCTATGAATTTGGTAACATGAGTTGATAGATAAATGTTGGACAGGAGACCAGGGGATTTGTCCGGCTCTGAATGAACTTATGCCATAGGATTTTCTTACATCCAAAAGACAAATGAGATTTGATTTGATATCTTAAACTCTGGTTACCATGGGGGTGCAGGGCAGAATTATTAATGCCAATGGTTGATAGCTCCATGTTTTATTGCCAAGATATAAATCTTTAGCATGGTCATCACAATGGAAATGCTGTGCTTCGGATGAAGTTTCCTCTCCTGACTATTGACTGTAAATATAAAAACATGGGACATCTTTTCAGTTTTACTGGAAATAGCAGACAGGGAAAGCTTCCCTCTGTGTTGGCTATTGGACGTCAGGCTTCAGTGATCATAATTACAGTACATTGCTCGTGAGGTAAGGTTGCCCAGTGTCCCCTCATCCTATTCAAGGTATTCATCGGCGATTGGATAGTGTTGTAAGGGAAGACTTTGGGGAATATGTTCCAGGATTTTGGGAGTGTCCCAGTGGAGTTAGGGATTTGTTAAAGAATGGTTGGTGAGATGATTCTTTGCATCTTGTAGGTGGTACGCACGGCTGTCATGGTGTGTCAGCGGTGAAAGCAGTGAAGGAATTTGCATGTGGAACTATACTTCAGTTCATCACCACCTGCAGCAGAACAATGACAGTTGAGACCAAAGACGTTTTTCTTTTGCATGTTTTGCCATGACTTGCATTGATGACAAAGGTTATTGAATTTAATTAAATGGCTTTCGTAGCATTCAGCTGTGGCCACGACTTTCATGTCTCCACTTTGCTGTCAGGAGCTGGGAGGCAAAATGGACATTTCAGCCTCTGAGAGAAGGCGAAGTGTATGTGACCATTATTTTGCAGTCACAGAATGATTTAATTAAATGTGCTTCCACTAATGAGCACTTGACTGGCTATGATCCGCTTTGCTGTGCTCTATATCGAGAGTATTCTGTGCGTGCGTATTGGAGGGAGTGCAGGTTGACAACAGGTGGGAAGGGTGGATTGAGGTTGAAGGATTTCAAGGAGGTCTCATATGTAATTATTTTGTTGTTGGCATACCATTGGCAGTAGGAGGATTGGTACCCTGCAGCTGATGTCACACGATATTGTAAGCCAAGTGATCTTTGCACTTCCAATATTAAACAAGAGTCTCTTTGGCTCTTAAGGAGGAACAGGAAGAACACAGGAGCAGTAAAAAGTGAAAGCATTTCGTGGAGGTCTCTGAGGGCATTAGAGCTGATTTCTCACTGCCACAATAGGAAATAGTTTCATGGAGAGAATCTTGCCATTGGTACCCATATGAAAAATTAGGATTATCATAGAATCATAAAAATGTAAAACCATTGGAGTTAATAGAAAGGGAAGTGGGAGGTGGTAGATATGCAAATTCTAATTTTAGAAATGAATGTTGTAAAAATTAAAACAAATGCTATAGAATCTAGCAGCACAAAAGAAGGCATTTAGTATCATGCTCCTCTTTGCAGGCCAGATACAGTCCGTGCCTCTGGAGAGGAGAAGGATAAGTGGCAGATCTCAGTGTTCAGTGTTGATGCAACAGGTATGACAAAGGATGACGATTAGCTTCAAGATCTTCACTTACCATTTTAATTCTATTGTTCTGACAAATCATGGGAATTTATTTGGCAATAGGAAATGGCAGTGCCATGTTTCTGGCCTTCCATGGTCTTGGGCACTTGGTGCGCAAAACCAAGCTGAAGTTTGCATTCAATGAGCAGTTACCAAGTTGGCCCAAAAAATCATGAATAACTATTCATGCATCAACTTTGGCTCAGTTGGTGAAACTCATTCCTTGAGTCGGTTCAAGCCCCACTGCAATGATTTGTCATCTCGGGTGGAGATAAAGGGCGGGATTCTCAGTGACTGGAAATCCCACCCGGTGACAGGAAATTCCCACCCAAGGTCAATGGACCTTTACATGGTCCACGTCCCTCCTGTGCCAATCTTGCACCGGGCAGGGCAGGAGGATCCGGCCCGAAAGACCCCAGTCTTATTTTGAGGAGAGTGGGGTGTTTTCTCCAGCATCCTGGCCAATAAATGACGCCCCTAAACTGATTGCCAGGTAATTGCTGGGTTGCTGTTTGTGGAAGCTTGCTGTGCACAACATGGCTGCTCTTTTACTCTACGTTACAACAGTGACCACACTTCAGAAAGTACCTCATTGGTTGTGAAGTACTTTGGCACATCTTGATGCTGTGAAAGGCTCCATATAAATGTACGTTTTCTTTTCTCTGAATAATCTGGCAGAGATTCCGTGCTAATGGCTCACTGTGCAAATTGTTGACTGGATGTAAACCAGCGATGACGGGATAGAACACCTGTTGTCTTGTTGCCCCTCAATATTTGCCAAATTAATTCAATGCATGGGACTACGTTTGGTTGCTGAAAAGTCATCAGTCGACAGAAGCTTAGGAACAAACAAGTTCACTGAGCACAGATTGTAGCAGCAGCAGCAGTTACAACTAGACTCAGACATCTGTCTATCATCGGCTTAATTGACTAACGCTTGTTATTGTTGGAGTGAAAGAAGCTGTTTGAAAAGCTCACTCTTGCTCTGTCACTAACAATAACGGCAGGGTTTGAGCACACTGCAAAGGGACAGATGTTCCGACATTTTAAGAAGCTTTGTTACCCTGACAAAATTCTGTGCAAAATCCTGGAGGGGCTGTTTGCAAACACAAATCTGAACAGGAGTTTTCTTCCACGCCCTGCCTTTCGCCTCCTTGACATTTTTCCTGCATTCTCCTATAAGTAACCGGGTTCCAATTCCACCAGGGTTAATGACGCTTTGGCACCTGGCCCAAGTGATCATTTTTCATGTGACATTTTGGCAATGAGCACTGGCATCATTGTTCAACTACAAAGGGCATCGCAATAAAGCCCAACCCTGCCCTTGCCTCAAATCACACACCATCTACTTTCCAAGAAAAGTAGGTAGTCTGGCCAGGCTTGCACCCCCCTCCCCCACCAGGCTTGCATCCCCCCCCCCCCCCCCCCCGGACACATCCAGCCTTACCCCCATCCCCTCCCCCCCCATCCCCCCGGGAGTTCATTTGTACGGCTGATGTTGGAGTCTTTATTCTGTTGTCTACTTAGAGGGCGACAGGGGCCTGTGACCACACAGCGGTATTTTTCATCTTGCAATGACATTGTTTGTGTTGAAAATGCCACTTTCATGTGACATTGTGACCAAACCGGTGACCACTCTTAGTGTCAAAGAACTCGAAATTTTAACTCTTGTTTCTCTCCTAACAGATGCATCCACACCTGCTGAGTTTTCCCAGCATCCTCCGTTCTTGCTTCAGGTGACAACATCTGTAGTATTTCGCACACTGACCAAACTTAATGGTTCTTTTGCATGTTTGGAGCTTCAAGGCAGTCTGTGCTTATTTCCTCAGTTCATGTTTTCGATGGTTAGTGATGACAATCTGTGCATTTGGCTTATATGCAGACAAAAGCCAGTAAAGCCCGAGAATTATTTAAGAATAGCATGGATAGAATGGATCTTATCTCTTGTTATGGGGCTGTTTATTTTGACAGCGCAGCGCACTACATGTCTTTGGCATTGCTTTTCCCTTTGACAGGAGCCATGCCGTGCAGAAAGCTTGCAGAAGGGGACGCTGGGCTTTCTGAATGATTTGACCAGAGTTGCTTGCACGTCAGGATTCCAAAAGGGCTGGAAGGTTTAAAAATAGCAGAATCCCTTCCGAGTGAACAGATTGAGGTTTGGTGCTGTGAGACTGTTCTGCCTTCAGTCTGACCTGCATGAAGGGTTGGGGGGGGGGGGGGGGGGGGGGGGGATGGGGGTTGGAGCGGGGTGGGGGTGGGGGGGGGGATTGGTGGGGGAGCTTGCCGGAGTTGATGCTTCTGACTCCAACATTAAACATGTCATAGTGCTGCACATTTGGTGTTCAGATGTTGCATTTATTGTACCTCTCAGAGTGCTGATTCAGAATCGCACCAAGGTTTTTCAAATATGCCAGCTGTTTGGTATGAGTCTCCAGAAAAATCGCCATCAAATATCTATGGAATTGAGAAACTACTTTGAGTGTTACACAGAAATTAATCAGACGATGCAATTCCACCAATTGTAGGTGATAGTTTAAAATTCTGTTGGACTTTCCTTAATACTTATTATTAGTATGGTTCAATACCATTCCTCGAGGGCAATTAGGAATGGGCAATAAATTTCAGTCTAGCCAATAAATTTTAAATATAGAGAGGGAAACTGGACAGGGTGTAAAACATTGTACCCTTTAGAGGACCATTAGATGGGCTAAATTGAAATTTACCTCTGTGTTCCAAGCTGAAAAAAATCATTTAACATGAAAAAGTTATGAAATATATGGGGCTGGATTCTCCGTCGGCGGGATCCTCCCCTTCACTGGCAGTGCACTCATCCCCGCGGATTTTCCAACGGCGTGGGGGTGCCCACAATGGGAAACCCCATTGGCCGGCTGCCGGGATGGAGGATTCCGCTGCCGGTAGGGGCATGTCGCACCAAAATATAGGTGCGGCGGGATGGAGAATCCCGCCCATGGGATATGAAATTCAGCCCTTGCTTAATTCCGCAGACTGTACCCAATTTATCTTAATCATAGGTTCTATTTCGTTACCAAAAAGGAAACATTCTGTCTGATGAATAAATTAGTGAATGCTAAGATGGACCAAACCAAATCCCATCGCTGTCCGTGTTATGGAGAGACTTTACTTTCTGTGACATGTGCAGCAATGCACCACCACGTCTCGGGTTCCTCAAGTGACTGAGAAATTCACCATAGCTAGAGTTGTGTTAAGGCTGATATAAAGTGCTCACTGTCTCTCAGTAGAGATATCCATCACTTAATTAATTCCATTGAAATTTGCTATGGGTTGTCAATTACTGAACAATCCCGTGTGTTTGCTAGACAACTGCTAGAACACTTGAATTTGCATGGTCCACCATCACAGAGCACTGAATTCCCATGCCTTGTCCAGCTAGGTCTGTCCTACCCATTAGAGAACTGGTTTGGCAGGACTCCCTGGACCTGAGTGGAAAGACTTTCAGCCCATTGTTACAGGCCTTCCCCTCCTGGTCTTAATGAGTCATGCTGACTTGCTAACCATCAACAGTTAGGGGAGGCAGTGGTGCTGTGGCAGTGGCAGTGGAGGCCGATGTATTGGTGCTGGACTAATAATCCAGAGACCCAGAATCATGCTCTGGGTACCGGGGTTCAAATTCCGCCATGGCCGATACCGAAATTTGAATTCAATCAAAATCTGGAAGTAAAAGTCCAAAGGTGCCCCTGAAATCATTGTAGATTGTCATTACAAACCCATCTGGTTCACAAATGTCCTTTAGGGAAGGAAATCTATCATCTTTATCTGGTTTGGCCTACATGTAATTCCAGACCCACTGCAACGTGGTTGACTCGCAAATGCCCTCAGGGATGGGCAATGACTGTTGGCCCAGCCAGCGATGCCCACATCCCATGAACAAATAAAAAAAGTGCCCTGCAAAGAATCCTCTAGGCTGAGAAAGGTGCTCAAATGTACAGTATGAAATAAACTTTCCCTTCCTGGTGATGTATTTGTTTATTTTAGTATTAGAATGACCATTTCATGCTCATCTCAACACAGTGCTGGAGTGGCTAAAGGGTTCAGGAGGCTGTCACCTTCTTGCCTCCACATCCTAGGAAGCCTGATTATGATATCCGCAAAATATGTCCCGGGATGATCCTGCAACATCCAAATAAAGCTAATAATCCCTAACGTTTTTGCAACTCACAAAGTCAAATGGCTTCTGTCAGCAACAGTGGGGAATGCTGCTGGAGTGTGCAGTGTTTGGCCCTGAATATAACAAGCTTAAACTAGTCAATAAACATGGTATTTGCATTGATCTCACCTGTCTTTGCATGCTTTATGAATTTCAGTTGACATGTGCAAACTGCCAAAGAAAGTGCAAATGCTCCTGCTTTTGATTAATTATATGTCTCGTTCTTTCCCTTCCCTCTTTCCCAAGAGCGCTGACTCATGCTTGGGTGGAGCTCCAGTGGTCGAGGTGGTGAGCTTTAGGTGGTTACTCCGCCTTGGTTCCCCACCATTACCCCAGCTGAAATGAACCAAATCAGCGGAGTTTAGACTTTTGTGGGTAATTGCACAACCCACTGCATTTACCTAACGTGTATAAACCTATGCTTTTGATCCCTTGTGTATAGTGCCAGTATGCACGTTCTCTTAACCTGGCATGTTTCTAGGTATAGTACCTTAGGTGGGACACAGACAGATGAGATCGCGCTCTCGCTTATTTCTGTCATCTCCAAGACTCCAACATCAAATACTTTACTGGGATATCTCAACCCAATTCTTAGTCTAAGCTGCTCTGAAGTTACCAACAATTGCACAAAATTGGCAGTCCCATTCTTCAGTTATTGTGGTTTATCTCGGGATTTGTTATCTTCTAACTCAAGAGGAGATCTTCCTGGATACAATGGTCTTTTTGTTCTGAACCATTTAATTACATGCTATCTATTTACAAAGGTTAAGTGGACCAAGACATAGCAGGCGCTAGTCTCTGAGATACTTCACACGTACCTCCTTTCAGTGAGTGGCATCACAGTGGCACAGTTCCTTACGTACATGCTCAGCAGCTATCTTTAGACTTAACATTTTACAATTCAGAGAGGCCAGTTACTGGGTGGGAAATGTAAATATTGGACTGGCACAGTGGAACTGGGTCTGAGGCTAAGTTTACGACAATGCGAGGCAATGTATGCTTGAATTTAACCCACACTATCTTCGTGGGTATAGGAATGGGACAGTGTAGAGGGAGATTTACCCTGCATCTACTGGGGAAATGCTTGAGCTACACCTCCTTGTGGCTGGCACATCTTGGGTTCATTCTCAACTCAATGCTCAGGGAATAAAAATCAGAAGCTCAGAAGCCGCCAATCTTCATTTATCCCAACAGAAATGATTGGATAAAAGGAAATTACCGTGGATGCTGGAATCTGAAACAAAAACGGAAAATACTGGACAATCCCAGCAGGTCTGCAGCATCTACGGAGAGAGAAGGGAGCTGATATTTCAAGTTTGGATGACTCTTTGTCAAAGAGCTTTGATGAAGAATTATCCAGACTCGAAATGTCAGCTCCCTTCTCTCTCCACAGAAATGATTGGAGATGGTTTCAATTGCAACCATGCAATCCGCGATGTCAAGTTGATATCAGGGTGGCAAGTTGAAAACCTAACGCTAGTGTCCCAAAATAGAAATGTTCTGTTTCCCAACACTGACATGCCTCACATTGAGGTGGAAAAGAATAAGAAAGAAACCAGAAACTTCTGGAAAGACAGCCAGCGGATTCTTCATTCGGCTGAATGACAGATGTCTTTCAGCCAACTTCTGTTTACCTGAGTTCAGAAGCTTCTATTAGCCCCTTACCCTCCTCCCCAATAAAAGGCCAATTGGAAGATTAGCTTAATCCTCTTATTCCTGAGCAATTACACAGTTAGTGCTGATACTGGAGAGGGCCAACGCACAAACTTCCGAAAGTAGCAATAATAGGCTTAATGCTGCTTACACTCTGCACTCAGCGCTGGGATACAGACGCGAGGCAGGAGTTTGCTCACAGCTTAAGATCCTGATCCAAAGCTGTCGGTCAGGATTATGTAAGAAGTTTGCTTTTTAATCTGAAATAAATCAGGAGCAGCCTGCTACTTCGTATTCCTCTCCCCTCTTGTATCAAAGTGAGATGCACCAGCTTTTTCATTCTTGCCCCATAACCAGTGAAATGGTAATAATTTGATCCCATTTCTATTTATTGCGGCTTCTCCAGCAGTCTGCAGAACATAAGTTAAAGTGAAATCCTTTATAAAGGCAAAATATCTGATGGACCAGTTTTCAAACCTCCTCCAATGCTTCATTTTTCAATTTAAAGTCAATTTTGCCATTTCATGGATGAGCCAAGGCAAATAGTAGCGTAAATCTGAAACTCTCTCCCCAAAAGGCTGTGATGCAGGGTCAAGTGGAATTTTCAAGACTGAGAGCGATAGATTTTTTTATTAGTTCGGGGTATTAAAGGATCTTGAGCAACAGTGAGTAAATGGAGTTGCGATACAGATCAGCCATAACCTAATCGAGTGGCAGAACCTGAAGCTTGAGGGGCTAAGCTGTCTACTTCTGTTCCTATGTTCCTAACCGAGCAAGGATGTTTTCCTACTTCTTTTTGATTTAAAAGCCAGAAGGTTAGGGAATGGCAGTAAAATCTAAACACTATTTAAAAGAGAATATTTGGCCTCAATAGCTCAACTAACTGAGGAAAATGGGAGCTAAACCTTGTAAAGAAGAAAGGTGCAAGGTTCAATTGCCAGTCTGAGCTGAGTTCACTGATTTTGGCTGGCAATAAAGACTTATTTCCTGCAGTCCAGTGCAGGATATTGGGCACCAAGACTCCGCCATGGGCTTCGTCCATCATAAGCTCTTTCGGCCCCGTCTTTGCCACCTGGTGGTATTTCCAGAGGCAAAATACATGTCCTGTGAGCTTCAGTCATTTCTCCATCATGCTGACCTGAAGGCACTTCTGACCTGTCCTCGTTGGGACTTCTTCGTTGGTGGTTCTGTCTCATCACGGGATGCCCACGATCTTCCATGGGCATGCGCTGGTGAAATACATCTAAATTACATGACATCTTTCCTGTTCTCTTCCATCTCTCACTGGCATTGAATGCAATTGACAACAATGGTCAAGAGTGGAATTATTAATCTCAGCACCCATGGTTTAGGGAAATTAAAGCTGATCAGGGTTCCTGCTCCTGTTTACTGTCAATTGACTCCTGTTGGAGCTGCTTGTGCCTGGACATCAGTTGATGACTATTATGGACAAAAACACTTTGATAGCCAATGTCCTGTTCATACATTAGTAATCACAACTTAGAGAAGGTATTGTAAGATAATGATACTCTCGCCCAGCATGGAGATAATGCCGTCAGTGAAGGAAAATGATTAAATATGATGCGTCAGTAACTCAAGCACTTGAACTTAATGATTGTATATTTGAGCCGTTGCTTGCTGTCATTCTAGAAGACATATGTCTCATACAAATCAATCCATGATCAATCAAGCAATTTTCGGCAAATCGGACAATTCACAGGTTGGACACAGAACCAAGCTCCATCTACACTATTCCATTAAACACTCCCAGATCAGGTACAACACAGATTGGATGCAGAATCAAGCTTCATCTACACTGCCCCATTAAACACGCCCATATCAGGTTCAGGACCGGGTAAAGTTCCTTCTACAATGCTCCACGAAACAAGTTCATTGTTTCCATTGAGTTTGTTGAAATTTGACCATAATGTTATTTCGGAGGGTATTTCTGATTGTAATTAGGTTGAAATAAAGAGCAAACATTGATCCACAATGATACCTTGGTGTTACAGACTATTCTCTTAATGAATAAATGTTGTTTTGTTCCAGTTCTAGCAAAGGAGTCTAAGTTTTAACAAGATTATTTCAACAGAAAGAGTGCATGTTGTTGATCTTCATGTGGCGTTGCAGTTTTCTTTTGTGGGCAGATGGAAGGAAAATGTCAGAATCATTTGAATGGAAGACGGGAGGGTTATCAGAATTGACCATGTAACTTGTCTTATACAAAACGCTGTGTCATTTTGACCCAAGTTCTTTTTTTAAATATAAATGTCGAGTCCCCAATTAATTTTTTACAGTTAATGGGCAATTTAGCGTGGCCAATCCATCTAGTCTGCACATCTTTGGGTTGTGGGGGCGAAACCCATGCAAACACGGTGAGAATGTGCAAACTCCACACGGACAGTGACCCAGAGCCGGGATCGAACCTGGGACCTTGGCGCCGTGAGGCATCAGTGCTAACCACTGTGCCACCTTGACCCGAGTTCTGACTGAAAAGCTTGAGGATTTGAGCTCCACATCTCCTCTCACAATGCGATACATCAGTGCTGTATTAAGTCAGTGCAGCACTGATCGGGGCCTGCCTGTTCGAGTCAATGCAAAAAATCTGTTGGTCCTCATCAAAGGTCAGAAAGTTAGTCCTCAAATGTCCTGACTTGCATTCTTCCTTCAACCAAAACCAACCAAACAAACAGATTACCTAATCGTCCATCCTGTTAATGTTTGTGGGATGTAGTTGGCGCAAAATAGCCGCTGTTTCTGTTTAAATAACAACCCTGCAGTTTGAAGTCAGTCACTGCGGGGGGAATTATAATTAACCTGCCCACTTTGCGGATGACAGGATGGGATTTGGTTCCTGTTTCACATCCTGGAAGAGGAGATATGTTTCATGGATTGTAGGAAGGAGAGCTTATGAGCCTTAGGATTCCAGTGACACTTGGATCCCAGCGGAACCTCAGAAGCCGGGGTGGAATGAACAAACTATACAAACAGGAGAAAGTACAACTCCCAGTTCAAAGTTGTTTATTTAAAATGAACTGACACTTCCGTTTATTTTACAATACCAATTTAAATTGCTCGATTCAAATCTGAATGAAATCAATTCAAAATTGGACAATTCAATTTTCTCAGTGTAATGAATGACTTCAATTCAAAGCAGACTCAGGGAAACGAATGGCCAACATTGCAGTGATCAGGAGGAGCGGTCTAAGTGAGCATAGGCTAATGAAATAATTGGAATGCCTGGAGCATGTGTGAGTATAGCTGAAGATTGGTGTCTTTAGAAAGTGATAGAATGAGTCCCCGCTGATGAAAGATGGTAGGAAAGACCGACATTAAGATGATGAGATCTTATTTGAGAAGGCTGCAATGGAAGATCTTTAACCTAGGCTGACAAATCCACTGCAAAGCTGAGGAAGTGCTGCAATGCCTTTCAGATGAGACCTGCACTATCAGATTCATGTAAAAGGTCCCACAGCACAACTCCAGGGAGAGCAGAGGGAATTCTTCTAGGCTTCTGGCACCACCTGCAGCCCTCAGTCAACACCTGAAAAAAGTCTTCTCATTTATTTAGTTTATGTTTGTCACAGAAATCAGAGAATCCCCGCGGTGAAGAACAAGGCCATTCAGCCCATCGGGTCTGCACCGACCATCCGAAGGAGCACCCTAACCTAGAACCACACCCTCACCTTATCCCATAACCCCAACCAATCTTTTTGGATACTAAGGGGCAATTTAGCACAGCCAACCACCAAACCTGCACAACTTTTGGACTGTGGGAGGAAACCAGAGCACCCAGAGGAAACTCAATCAGACGCGGAGAGAATGTGCAAACTCCACACAGACAGTTACCCAAGGTCAGAATTGAACCCAGGTCCCTGGCGCTGTGAGGCAGCAGTGCTAAAAGCTGTGAGGCTGGATGTGCGCCAATTGCTTTCATGTTCTCTACATTACTTCAAAGACTTGGCTCTTTGGGGTGAAGTTGTGAAATACACTATGGCCATAATTTAGCGGCCCCTTTGATCAAGGTCACCAATCCTGTTTTGGCTGCTAAATCTCGTGAGTGGCCAGAAACGGGACTTGGTGAGATCTCAGTTTGAGGTCTTTTCCACGCCCCCCCCCCCCCCCCCCACCAGTGATGTAATCAGGTTCATACCCAGAAAGGATGTGAACCTGATCTCTACATTTTATGAAATTAACATCCACTCGCCGGCCATGACGCCATAGGGTCAGCCCATGCCTTATCCTGTAGTCCAGTATGGAGGGGGTTGGTGCTGGCGATGAGGGGGGGGGGGGGGGGGGCCTCCCCGTTGTCTATCACGGGGAGGGGTTGGGTAGTCCCCTGATACTTGCGTGGGGAGGAGGGTGGTGCGATCTTTGCATTGTGGGGGGTTGTCCCAATGCTTGGGAGCACCGGGGATGGGGAGGCGATGTCCGCGGGGGAGGGCTTTCATTAAACTTTGAGATCGGAAAAGGCGCCCCGATTTCAGAACCTTGGTTTTGGCAGGGTGTTTAAGCCCGACCCCTCCAGCTGGCTGTGTGTGAGACCTTCGCAGGCACTCTGAAATTGTTCTTATATCAGGTGAGAAAAGGCATCTGTGAAGATGACATGTTTCACACAATGGGCGCAATTCTCACCTACCCGGTGGGGCAGGGGGTCCCGGCGTAGCGGAGTGGCGCCAACCACTCCGGCGTTGGGCCTCCCCAAAGGTGTGGAATTCTCACCTTTAGGGGCTAGGCCCACACTGGAGTGGCTCCCGCTCCGTCGACTGGCGGCAACGGACTTTGGCGCCACACCGACCGGCGTCGGGGCTGGCCGAAATGCCTTCGCCGGTCAGCGTGAGTCCACGCATGCGCCGTAGCGTCAGCGGTCGCTAACGTCACCACCGGCGCATGCGCGGTGGAGGGGGTCTCTTCCGCCTCCGCCATGGTAGAGGCTGTAGCGGCGGCGGAAGAAAAGAGTGCCCCCATGGCACTGGCCCGCCCGCCGATCGGTGGGCCCGATAGCGGGCCAGGCCACCGCGGGGCACCTCCCCGGGGTCCGATCGCCCCGCGCCCCTCCCAGGACCCTGGGGGCCCGCTCGCGCTGCCAATCCCGCTGGCACAGAGGTGGTTCAAACCACGTCGGCAGGAGAGGCCTGACAGCGGCGGGACTTCGCCCCATCGCGGGCCAGAGAAACGTTTGGGGCACGTCGATCGATTCCCACTCCTGCCGATTCCCGGGTGGCGGTGAATTCCGGCCACAGCGGGGGCGGGATTTACGCTGGCCCCGGGTGATTCCCTGGTGCTGCGGGGGGTCGGAGAATTCCGCCCAATGTTTCTCGCCTGATCCAATACTCTGTGCAATTTTGGGAAAATTGCGCAATGCAAGTCTTTCTTTTGAATTAACAGAACTGGCTACAGGAAGAGCCTAATGGTTCAACCTTGTGACTAAAGTAACTGATTTACTGACTGCTGCTTTTTTATTGATAGTTCAGGAAACAATGAATGACCATTTTTGCAGGAAAATAAATTGACTTTAGGCCGTGACCAAAATCATAGAAGATGAAATTATGGGGATAGGTTGCATTAACTTGACTTGTATTCACGTGAGTATGGAAGATTGACGACAGGCTGATATGATTAAGCTGTTTAAAATGATGAAGGGATTCAATAAGATACATATTGAAGATCCAAATACCCTAAAATAAAGCGAATGCTGAAAATCTGAAATAAAGCAAAAAGCTTTGTTCTAATGGAAGAGTTCTGAAGAAGTCAGATCTGATTTGAGACATTCGCTCTGTTTCCTTCTCTGCAGATGCAGCCAGTCCTGCTTATTATTACCACACTTCCTGATTTAATGATCAGCTCTGGCGGGGCATCCATAAATCAGGGACATAAATTAAATTTTCGGGCTCGGTAGGCCCTTGGACAAGTGAAATCAGAAAGGACTTCTTTTTTTTATATAAATTTAGAGTACCCAATTCATTTTTTCCAATTAAGGAGCAATTTAGCGTGGCCAATCCAACTAGCCTGCACATCTTTGGGTTGTGGGGGCGAAATCCACGCAAACACGGGGAAGTTGTGCAAACTCCACACAGACAATGACCCAGAGCCGGGATCGAACCTGGGACCTTGGCGCCGTGAGGCTGCAGGGCTAACCCACTGTACCACCATGCTGCCCTCAGAAAGGACTTCATTAACGCAAAAGGTAGTGGAAATCCAGAATTCTCTCACCGAAAGGCTCAGAGTTGGAGCTCTCAAAACAGAGACTGGTAGACTTTTGTTGGGTAAGAGATATAGAGCTAAGGCAGACATATAGGGTTAAGACAAAGATCACCCAGATCAAAATGGCTGAATGACTTTCTACTCTCTGTCATGATTTGATGTACATGTATCTTTAAGGGAGCGTATCTTAAACTGCTTTGCATACCTATTCACCACAAGGCAGGATGTGATGCGCAATCTCAGCATTGGCATTATTTGAATGGAATACAGTAATAGTGAAAGCGCAGCAACATGCAGGTCCAGCAGCTGAGGAACATTGGTTAGCACTGCTGCTTCACAGTGCTGGGGACCGGGTTCAATTCTGACCTTGGGTGACTGTGTGGAGTTTGCACGTTCTCCCCGTGTCTGCGGGGGTTTCCTCCAGATGCTCCGGCTTCCTCCCACACCAAAGATGCGCAGTTGAGGTGGAATGGTTGTGTTAAATTGCTCCTTAAGTGTCCAAAGATGTGCAGGTTAGGTGGATTGGCCATCATCAATGCACGGGGTTACGGGGATAGGGCAGGGGAGTGGGCCTAGTTACGGTGTTCTATCCAAGGGCTGGTGCAGACTTGATGAGCCGAATGTCCTCCTTCTGCACTGTAAGGGTTCTATGGCAAGTCCATTTGAATCCAATATTTTTGGACTGCAGCCTAAGAAAGAGAAAAATCACGGGGAATCTTTTCATAAATTTTCCAAAACTTTGGGTGAAGGCCTTATTTGACGTTGAAGCATGTGATGAGGACTGTGGTTTTTCTTCCCATAAAAGAAGGACTGTTGCAAAAATAATCTGCAATGAAATCTAGATGAAGCGATAATTTGTTCTGATCTGATGGGCCCGGTTTGCACTGCAGGAGTGCTAAAGGCTACAAAACGGACTTTTGCAGCTGGAAAGCCATAGGGGTATAATATCATAAAAAGAAAAGTATCGCACCATTAACCCTTCGGCGACTGAATGCCTGCTGCTGGCATTGAGGGTGAGCTGACTTTCAGCACGTATCCACCAAAACAGCTGCTGGGCATATCTCCGTAATTCACTGAAAATTCTGAAATTTCATCTGTTTAAAAACATGTCTCTGTTCTCTCTATTTTGATAGAAGCGACATCCTAGGAGGCTTATTGGCTTAGTTGGTAAGAAATCCGATTTGAACTGCATTATAAGGGCATCCAGAGGGCACTCCACAAGGCAGATAAGAACATAATAACATCAGAAATATGAGCTGGAGAAGAGCATACGGCCATGTGAGCCAGCTCCACCATTCAGTTCGATCATGGCTGATCTTGGCCTTGAACTCCGCTTTCCTGCCCACGCCCCATATCCCTTGATTTCCTGAGAGACTGTCAATCCCAGCCTTAAATATTCGCAACTCTCTGCGTTAGAGAATTCCTAAGACTCACAACCACCGCCCCCCCCCCCCACCCCCACCCCCCGAATGGAGAAATTTGGACCATAAGAAACAGGAACAGGACTCGCCATTCAGCCTTTGAGCCCACTCTGCCATTTAATAAAATCATGGCTGATCTAACACACCCGGTGTCCACTTTCCTACCTTTGCTCCATAACCATTAATTCCCCTACGGATTAAAGGTCTATCGATAAGATAGGATTTCTCCTCATTGCTGTTCTAAATGATCAATCCCTTCTCCTGAGATTGAGTCCCTGTGTTCTACATTTCCCAGCCACAGGAAAACAACCTCTTGTTGTCTACCATGCGAAGCCCGTTCACAATTGTGAGTGTACCAATGAAGTCACCTCACATTCTTCTAAGCTCCAGAGAATATCGACCCAAATCTCTCACCATAGGACAACACTCTCATCCCAGTTCTGAACAAGAGTCATGTGCACTCGTAATGTTAATTCTGCTTCTATCTCTGAGATGTTGCCATACTTGCGGAGTTTTTCCAGCATTTTCTGTTTTCATTTTTATTACCTCTCACCCGAGGGACCAATCTCGTGAACCTTCACTCTACTGCCTCTAAAGCAACTACAGGTTGAGTGTCCCTTATCCCAAATATTTGGGGCCAAGTGTGTATCGGCTTTTGGAATTTTTCGCATTTCAGAACATAATATGCGTCTGCGGCATGTTGGGACTTGCGCACCTGCGAAGCATTGGGTACTGTGCATGTGTGGTGTGCGTGGGAACTGCACATGTGCAGCGTGCATTGGGACCCCTGCACCACCCACGAACCTTCCCAGAGCCTTGCGGGATTTCCCACTCTTGGGGCGGATTCTCTCAGCCCAGGCCGGGCCAGAGAATTGGTGGGACGGGCGCCAAAAAAAGTGCGGATTTCAGAATTTTTCGGTTTTTAGAATTTCGGATAAGGGACGCTCAGTCTGTATATCCTTCCTTATGTAATGAGACCAAAATTGAACACAGTCATTTAGCCAGTACAGTAGAAATCTTAAAACGTTGCCTTTTCATTCTTTCAGCTACTAACTGGAAATTTAAATTTTTCCAAGTTATTGGTCTCTGTGGAGATCACATCAGAAGATTTCTTTATTCTTGTATTCAATCACCTTGCAGTAAAGGCCAACATGTCATTTGCCTTCCTAATTGCTTTCTGTACTTGAATGTTAATATTCTGTGTTCTATGATTAAAGGTAAAGTCGCCACCGTCCCAGGTGACCATAGGCTGCTTTCCCCTTTGAGAGGGAGAGGTGACTGGTGGTGATTTAACCTGAGGATCATAACACCTCAGGCAGGAGGCAAGGTTGAGAAGGTGGGGCCTTCATGGATAACCTCAGCCGATAAGAGAATTGAGCCCACACTGTTGGCCTTGCTCTGCATCACGAACCAGCTGTCCAACCAAGTGAGGTAAACCGGCCCCAAACAGGAACAGGAGTTGGCCATTCACCTTTGAGCCTGCTCCACCATTTAATAAAATCATGGCTGATCTAACAATGCTGATATCCACTTTCTTGTATGAATGCACGCGAATCTCTGAACATCAACGTTTATTAGTTTGGCACCTTTTTCAAAATATTCTGTTTTTCTCTTTTTTAATTTAGATTACCCAATTATTTTTTTCCCGTTAAGGGGAAAATCAGCATGGACAATTCATCTGTCCTGCACATCATTGGGTTCTGGGGGTGAGGCCCACGCAGACACGTGGAGAACGTGCAAACTCCACATGGACAGCGACCTGGAGCCGGGATCGAACCCGGGTCCTCAGCGGCGTGAGGCAGCAGTGCTTGCCACTGTGCCGCCCTGCCGCCCCGTAAATATTCCACTTTTCCATGCTTATGGCACATGACCTTCTTACAACGCTTGGAAAACAAAAAGACACATTACATAATTGGGTGATGCTTAACTGTCAGCCAAACAGCCTTCCCCCCCCACTTTCAATATTTTTATACCTGATAAAGAAAAACGTTGAAAGAAAATGACAAAATATACCCCTATACGGGGCAGCATGGTAGCACAAGTGGATAGCACTTTGGCTTCACAGCACCAGGGTCCCAGGTTCAATTCCCTGCTGGGTCACTGTGCGGAGTCTGCACGTTCTCCCCCTGTCTGCGTGGGTTTCCTCCGGGTGCTCCGGTTTCCTCCCACAGTTCAAAGATGTGCAGGTTAGGTGGATTGGCCATGATAAATTGCCCTTAGTGTCCAAAAAAAAGGTTCGGAGGGGTTATTGGGATAGGGTGGAAGTGAGGGCTTAAATGGGTCGGTGCAGACCCGATGGGCCGAATGGCCTCCTTCTGCACTGTATGTTGTATGTTCTATATTTTTCAATGTCCCAGTGGTTTTCTTCCCCAGGATTGTACACCAAAGTGTCCTGGAGATTGATCTTCAATTCCTGGAGACTCCAGGCCAACCCAATGGGGAACCAGCACCTTCCTAACCCATTTATATAAAGTGCATAGGGATAAAGCTGAAACTTTGGACAAGGTTGTAGTGTGAAGGAGTTGGAAAAATTGCAGCTGAGCAAACGAACATTTGGCAACTGTTCAGATTGTAGTCAGGCAGCTTGGCTAATGTTCTTAGTGAAGCAGGGGCCTCTTCTTTCAAGTAAAGAATGTGTTTCTAATTCTTATCTAGATTAATGATACATGGAGCAGCATTTCATCCATTCCAAATTATTCAGTTATACATGGATGCCTCACACTGGTAATCAGTCCTACAAGTGTCCTTGCTTTTCAATGGATGGAGACATATGTCCCAACAAACAGTAATAGTTATTCCATCTGACTATTGTCAGCTGGTCTATTCTTAGTCCTCTATTCATTGAGTAGCTTGGTAGTCCAGTATTGTGCATGTTATTGATCAATACATCACATATTCAGGTACAGATGTCTAGTGTTTCCTGAAGGGAGCAGGGAGTAAATTCAAAGGGGGAGGAGAGATGAAGGTACAGACTGAGTGGGAGAATTGGGTATGGACAGACAAATCAATGAAACCCAGCAGCAGGGAGAGAGAAAATGGTTTATATGTGGATAATGCCTCCAATGATGTAAATCAGAATATCTCACTTGGTTGCCAAGATTTTTTTGAGTTAACTGATCTTCACCAACATGGTGTATGGATGCTACAGTTTTCCAATTAAGCGGCAATTACAGATTTTCCAATTTGAAGATGCCAGAAGTGGGAACAGTTGCGTTTTACGACAGAAAAAATGGTGCAAAAGCTGCACTAATCTCCATCTGATGGGGGACTAGCAGGCACACAGCATACAACCCTCGGCTTTAGCTGCGGATACGGCCATAGAATTACTGGGTCGGTGACCGCGCATGCGCAGCGCGGCGGCCTGCAGCAGCCGCGCCGTACAACATGACGTCGGCCGCGCGCAGACCCAACCTGCCAAAAACTGCCCCCTTTTGACCAGGCTCGCCACCCCCAGACCACCCCCAACCAGTACCCCCAGCCCCCGTCAAAGCCCGCCACCCCCGCCTGTAAAACGGCTCCCACCCGACTGTGGCAGTGCTGAACTCAGTCCACAGCCACCATGCCGGGTTCACGAAAAAACATAGGACACGTGTTCCACGCCATTGGGAACTTGGCTCTTTGGGGCGGAGCATCAGGGGAGGGCCTCAGCTCATGTCCTGAGGGTGTTCCGACGGCGTGCGGCATACTCAGCGAGTACGCCATTTTCAAGTGGGCGGAACATCGCAAAAGCGACGCCGCCCCCGATTCCGGTGCAAACAGGGGTTCTCCAGCTAATCGCCGAACACAATTTCGGCGTCAGAGACCGGAAATCCCACCTACAGTTTTAGAAAATCTCTGGTAGGGAAGGGGCAAACAGATAGGGTTCTACCTTCTGTTGCGGGTAGAAAATGTTGTAAAAAAGACAATTGGGATTCTTGTTTCGACACGGGACTTTCAAATTGAAAATAAGGGAGTGATGTTGAATTTGTACAAGATGTTGATTGGACCAGTCCTGGCCCTGGGTCACTGTCTGTGTGGAGTTTGCACAATCTGCCCGTGTTTGCGTGGGTTTCACCCCCACAACCCAAAAGATGTGCAGGGTAGGTGGATTGACCATGCTAAATTGCCCCTTAAATGGAAAAAAATAATTGGGTACTCTAAATTTATTTTTAAAAAGCTGTTGACTAGACTATGTTCACAGTTGGAGCATTGTGTGCAATTGTGGGCATCCCATAGGAGGAAGGATGTTCGGGCCATCGAAAGGGGAGTGTGAAGAATTACTAGATTGATACCAGGAAATGAGAGTTCATAATTATGAAGAAAAGGCTGAAAAATGAGCATTTTTTTCCACTATGAAGAGAATGTTAAGTGGGTGTCTAAAAGAGGATCACAAAATTATGAAAGAGTTTGAGAACATAAATATTTGAAGCTTTTTCCCACTGGCTGGTGAATAAGACGAAATGGACAATTCCCACCAGGAGAGCAATTAGTTTGTCCAGATTGGGAATCGGGGAGATCCAACTGCAAACTGAATAAAACCGAAAGAAAATTAGATAAGTATTTGAAAAGGAAGAATACAAATGGATATTGGGAAAGGGCAGGGAAATGGAATTAAAGAATTGCAACATTTAAAGTCTATTTACAGGATGTGGGCATCACCCATCCCTTATTTATTTAGTTATTTATTAATTTTGTTATAAATTTAGAGTATTCAATTATTTTTCTCCAATTAAGGGGCAATTTATTGTGGCCAATCCACCTACCCTGCACATCTTTGGGTTGTGGACGTGAGGCCCACGCAAACATGGGGAGAAAGTGCAAACTTCACACGGACAGTGACCTGGGGCCAGGATCAAACCATGTCCTCGGCGCCATGAGGCAGCAGGGCTAACCACTGCTCCACCGTGCTGCCCCAGCATTGCCCATCCCTAATTGCCCTTGAGAATTAACAAATCAATGAGCAATGGCATTTTGATTACTGCACAATGGTTCTTGTTGGAATTAGTCAGTTATATGGGTCACTGTCTGTGCGGAGTCTGCACGTCCTCCCCGTGTGTGCGTGGGTTTCCTCCGGGTGCTCCGGTTTCCTCCCACAGTCCAAAGATGTGCGGGTTAGGTGGATTGGCCATGCTAAATTGCCCGTAGTGTCCTAATAGTAAGGTTAAGGAGGGGGGGGGGGGGTTGTTGGGTTACGGGTATAGGGTGGATACGTGGGTTTGAGTAGGGTGATCATTGCTCAGCACAACATCGAGGGCCGAAGGGCCTGTTCTGTGCTGTACTGTTCTATGTTCTATATGTGGACATCAGGTTGTCCTCACTTAATTGGTCATTTGAGTCAGGCATTGAAGAGCTGCTGTCTCGGGTGTAGTCATCCCCGAGTGTAAGTTAATACATTCAGTAGAGGAAAGGGAAATATCAGGAAAGAAAAGTTCAGATAATATCACTCAATGCCTTCCAACTACCAACAGCAGGCTTAACCGTGCTGCACCCTGAGTTGTTCCCACTCTAACTGCCGCATCATCACCCAGCCTTGCCTTTAAAGGAGTGTAATGCCTAAACAGAGATGGCAGAATGGATTTGAGATTGTCATCAGCAATCGGAAGCACAGAATGTGAAAAATGTGAGCTGAGAGCAGCAGGAACCCAGATGCTGTGAGACACTAGGCTATATTTTACATGCTGCTGCCAGGCATGTTATCAATGGGGGAGCAGCCTGTGAATTGCCTACCGTTTCACATTCCCATCTACTCCTGAATTACTTCCATAATACGGGGGTGAGGGGGGGGGGGGGGGGGGGGAGGCTGAGATCAACTGCCTGCCCGCTATATTCAAATAAGTGATCAAAGAACAATTAGGCTTGTTCCCAAACTAAACGACCCTAATAATATGCTGCCCTTGCCATGAAATGGTTGGTGTGGGCAGTCGGGTGGGAGCAAGCAGCCCAATTTTTTAACAAAGTCCTTCCCTTCAAAGGGCCAGAAGGAAAGGGGAGGAGGGTGGTTTGATCTTTGGAGGAGGCCCTTTTACGATTGGCGGCCATTTCCCTAAGATTGAAACTACCCTTCATTCCCGCCCACTCGCAGCCTTAAATCCCCGCTTGAATCTCCCCCGCCAACACCTCCTCTCACCTCTCCTCCCTCACCCCTCTGTCCGCCCTCTCAGTAGCAGTGACAATACAAGTTTTTTGTATTCTCTAAAGAGCCAGATGGGTCTTTAGCGACATCCGGCAGCAGGGTGGACAATGTGACCGATTATTGAAAAGTCCGTATACCTCAGGTGGGAATTCCTGGTCTGAGTGCGGGGCGGCACTGAAAATTCCGCCGAATAGTTACCATTACTGACGCCAGCTTTCATTTCTGGATTTATTAATTTAATTCAAACTCCACACTGCGATGGCGGATTTAAATCCATGTCCCTGAGGTGTGGGTCTCTAGATTATTAGTCGAGTGATGTTACCAGTGCACCAAGATCTCTCCCTACACTCCTGCTCTCCCAGCCTGTCTCATCCGTTTATTCCAAACTCTCCAGTGCATCAACCTCTCTCCAGGCCCCACCCGCCTGTCCTTCTGTATGTTGCTCATTGTTGTTCACAGCTGTGGGGAAACATGAAACAATCAGCGCACATTAAAAACAACATGCCATTGTTCTGGAAGCTGCAGAAACCGAGAGGGGGATGTAGTTGAGTCATAGTTTCTTTGCAGGATTTTTAGCTGGAAAGTAAAGTGATTGGCTTCTAAGAGAATCCTTATGATACCTGGGAACATGCGCTCCCATTTGGATTGTGTTTTTAGAATGCAGTCTGTGCCTTCAAGAAACAGTTTAAAAAGTCACCTGTTCTTTGAAAATAGTCCTCAAACTATCTTCCTTTCGCTCCAATTATATTTATGTCTGTTAATAATCTACGCAGTTGTTCTAAGTGAACATTGACTTCACTCTGGTTCACTATATGGTAGAAGCTTGCTAATGTCCAAGTGAAATTGTAAGTGAGCTTTTTGTTCATTTGTGTAACTGCAAACAAAGGGAATCTTGTATTCCCTACCTTGTATGCAATTCAATTTACTCTCTGCTGTTTCAATTATCTACTAAACTATCAGTGACCCCTATGTTAGACGTAAAAGTACACAGGAAATTGTGCAGCAGATAATTTCCCCTGATGTTTTCGCGGTGTAAAATATTGTGGTCGCTGGGTTATTTATTGAACAGGAGAGAATGAAGATACCAGAAATAGACAGCGCCAGGCAGAATGTGCGCCCTTGTTCTGAGGCGATTTGTGGCTCTGGATCCATGGACTGTGTTTCAGTGCAAAGCCCTTAGGCAATCTGAGGTGTTCTCACAACTCAGTCCTCGACCTCATAGATTCGATCTTCATTATTGATAATGCCTTTGATGTTCAGGAAGGGGGGGGGGGTGGCTGGCGGTGTTCAGAACAAGGAGTGAGTGAGTCTTCAGTATTGGGCAAAAGTGAATGGACAGATGCATGGATTTATATATAGCGTGTGCCTTTTGTTTGGACTTGCTGTGTGATGCCTCGAATGTTGTTTGTTGTACTCTGTTGGAATGCCACTGTTTGTTCAAACCTTTATTGATGTCTGTCCTGTTAATTAAGGGTTCCATCCCCTTGGGCGTGGAGGAGAGGGGATGGGGGAGGGGGTGCTGCAAAGGGGTGGGGGGGGGGGGGCTAGAACTCAGCTTCTATCTTGTAATGTGAAGCATGCTAGGTCCCAGGGGGCTGAGGGGCCATCTGCCGCTGTGTCCCCACTAATGAAGCCCTGTTGCTGGGACAAAGGCACATATTGATCTGTGCCTAATATTCACACATAGAACAACCTTTCTTTAAAACTGCCTCACGCCTGCCTGCCTTAGGGCCTCAGTGTCATATTGGGGCTGCTTTTGTTTAGCTCCTTACATGGCTTCTAAACTATAGCGGACGGTGACAGCAGCTGGAAGTCTAAATCTGAGAATATATCAAGCCAGCAATACCACAAAATGTCTCCTCCTCAGCATTCACTTCTTGCATCCTCCTGATCTGCTGAACCCTCTATGTTTTAAATTTATGCTGATTGGATGATTCGCTGATGGGATCAACATGGTTGCTAGGGCTTTGTAGCTGTCAGCAAGAACAGGGCGCTGGGGACTTCTCAGGGGTCAGGGGTCACAATCATAATCTGCCAATAACCAGAGGGCATTGTGGGTAATTGTAAGTACCTAATCGGGAGTTAGCCTAATATATTTTTGATTAGTACTCCCTCACTAGAAAATCTGCAGAACATATGGTCGACATATTGTCTGTGACAAGCACGGGAGACATGACCTTCAACCTAGTGTTCTGACTATAAGATTTGATTAAGATAATTTTTATTGGAAGCGTACATAGTTGGATTGATGGCTTCAGGCATCTCAGCCCCAACAATGTGCAGACGACAGAGCATACGAGTTTGTGACAAACAAACGCAGCTCAAGCCTTTTGCTTTAATATCTGTTCCCTTCCCCACTCACTCACCTTGTCTGCCAATGCATAATGATGATTAGTTGTCAAGGAAGTGACCTCGCCAAAATTACAGGTGTTAAAAATCAAATTGCGACAAAGAAAACACATTTATTTCCCCCTTTTGTTCCTCTAACTTACTTTATTGAAAAATTAAATACAGAAGACAACCAATTATCTGATATATTGAGCACAAAGGTGCGAGCGAACAGGCTTAACATCAGTAGAGATACAGTGAGTAACTTGGATTTCATCCGTTTGCATAGTCCATGATTATTCTGTAAAGTTGTGGAATCCAGCAAACTGCACCGGCTAAACAATAACCTGATCACTGATGCTGAGTTTAAATTCTGCCAGAACCTCTGTTCCAGAGGGGTAAGAGTACCAGTATCAAACCAGCATGGGGCTGGTTTAGCTCACTCGGCTAAATCGCTGGCTTTTAAAGCAGACCAAGCAGGCCAGCAGCACGGTTCGATTCCCGTACCAGCCTCCCCGGACAGGCGCCGGAATGTGGTGACTAGGGGCTTTTCACAGTAACTTCATTGAAGCCTACTCGTGACAATAAGCGATTTTCAATTTTCATTTAATTCAACCAAATATGGCACCAAGGAGCCTAAACAAACCTGATGTCAGCAGCGTCAAAAGGAAAGCTCTCACTTGGCTGCAGTTATATCTGGTAAAAAGGAAGATGGTTGTGATTATCAAAGATCAATAATCACAACTTTAGCACTTTGCTACAGGATTTCAGAAGAACAAGCATAAAAAATAGAAGCAGGAGTAGGCCTTTCAGCTTCTTCTGCGCCATTATCTTCAGATGTTTCCTTCTTTCAGTTACCTTCTTTCTAAGATCAGGAGTGAGGTTGAGGATTCCAGGAGCATGTAGTAAAAAGAAGCTTTTTCAAAAAAGTGTAATTTATTCATAACATATGTTGAAAAAAAGTCATTTCACTGCAAGCTAATAAAAGTGTCTATCATCCAGGCATCAATAACAAAAAATACAAACTCTTGAAACCACTTAACCTTGTGCAAACAAACATTGTTAAATTAGCAGCAGTGATCAGAGAGCCTGAACTGTCAATCAAACAATGTTTTCTGTGGGGTGCAGGTGCATTAATACTCTAATAGTTGGCTGGCCACTCAGCCAAGCATTCATAATGAGGCTTGGCCAAGAGCCTAGACATCCATTCTGCTTGTTGAAACAGCTAGACCCTCACGGAGACCCCTGCGAACCACAACTCTTTAAAAACCTGGCTGGATTTCCTGAACATTGCAGAGCAGTTGGATATGACTATCTCCGCATTGGAGCTGGCCAGATCTGGGGTGCCAGGTGCAAACTTTTTGAAAGGAACCAGCTCATAACCTTTAAAGGCACTCTTGAAAGTCAGACAACTTAGTAATGGGGTTAGGAATCCGGAATTGGCACCTGTCTGCCATTTTTAAAGGGCTGCCAAGTCATCCCATCTCTGTGAAAATTCAGGTCATCAACTGTGAGGTAGGGCAGACGTTGGATGCACTGCAACAAGTGGCTCACCACCTTATCCTTCATAGCCTCTCCACCATTTACAAAGCTCAAATCAACCTGGCTGGGTACGACTGCAATGACGTTCAAGACACCATCAAAAGAGAGAAAAGCCCAGTTGATCAGCTCCTCAGTATCCATATGAAATGAAATGAAAATTGCTTATTGTCACAATTAGGCTTCAATGAAGTTACCAAGAAAAGCCCCATTCCGGCGCCTGTTCGGGGAGGCTGGTCTCGAAATTGAACCCATGCTGCTGGCCTTGTTCTGCTTTACAAGCCAGCTGTTTAGCCCACTGGGCTAAACCAGCCCCTATGCACTGTGGCTACCATTTGTATGAAGTAGAGAATATAGGAAAACACTAAGAAAGAATGAACTTGCATTAATAAAGCACTTTTCATGATATCAACATATTGTAAAGTGATTTCCAGCCAAGTATATACTATTTAAAGTATAGTCACTATTGTTCACCAAACTAATTCCTTGGATGGAATGATTATCCTGTGAAGAAATAGTAAATGGTCCGGACCTTCATTCTCTGGAGTTCAGAAGAATGAGATGTGATCTCATTCAAACATAGAAAATTCTTAGAGGGCTCGAGAGGGTAGATGCAGGAAGGATGTATCTCCTGGTAGGGGTGGTCTAGAACCAAGGAGGACAGTCTCAGAATAAGGGCCAGTTAGGACCGAGACGAGGAGAAATGTCTTCACTCAGAGAATGGTGAATCTTTGGAATTCTCTACCCAGAGGGCTGTGGAAGTTCAGTAATTGAGCATGCTCATGACAGAAAACAATAGATTTCTACATATTGAAACATCAAGGGATAGGAGGCTAGTGCAGGAAAATGGTGTTGAAGTAGATCAATCACGATCTCCTTGAATGGCGGAGAGGGCTCAAAGGGCTGAATGAGCTACTCCTGCTCCTATTTCTTAAATCCTTTTGTAATATGTATCCATGTCAAGATCTCATGAACAGAGATGAGATAAATGATCATGTTTTAGCTACAATCGTTGAACAAGAGATGCTGGGGGTCGGTGAGCTCAGCTGGCTGGACGGCTGGTTTGTGATGCATTGTGATTCGGAACCAACAGCACAGTTTAATTCCTTTACTGGCTGATGTTATCCATCAAGGCATCACCTTCTCAATCTTGCCCCTTGCCTGAGATGTGGTGACCCTCAAGTTGAACCACCACCAGTCAGCTCTTTCTCAAGAAGTGAGATGGTCCTAAGGGACGAGGTGAATTTCTTCACAATAGATGCTGCTCTTTTATGGAATCTTTTACATACTGTCTTAGCATCTTATCCAAAAAGCAACATTTCCAGCCATGTAGAGCACCATGCGTATTATCAATGTAGATTTAGTCACTAGAGTGGGTCTTGGACCCATAAAGTACTGATTCGGACAAAACTGCAACCATTTTGTGATGGTGAACATAGTTTTCTTTCAGTTGCACCTCTCTTCCCTGTGATCTCTAGCAGAGAGTGGCAATGTTGTCGGGAAATTATCCTGAGCACACTGCCCTCTATATCACACAACATTTGAACATATATTGTCATTTCTGCATTGTTGCTGGGTCAATTTTCACAGGGCAAGTTAGGAATGGCCAATAACTGTGATTTTGACTGCATCACCCACATTCTAAGCACATTTTTCTTCAAAGCACCATCTCACCGTCAGGCCGTGTAGAGCCAAAAACATTAGTTTCCTGAACTGTATTTGTCAAAACTCTCTAAAAATGTTTTATTTTAAAGCTGAAATAAACAAAAAGAAGTAAATGTTAATCAGATTTTTTTGGCGCTGTTTGATTTCATATCTAATTGAACCATTTGAGTTTAATGGTTCTATTAGATATGAACACATTTACATTACTTGTTATTTATGTGATTGTGAAGGACATATTCCCAGCTTTTCTTTCTTTCAGCCGACTGTGTTTAGCTCATTTCCCTATCAGTTTAATGGACGGAACACAATGTGGAAATGAAACATCTCATCATGGGGGTGGAAGGAGAAGCTGAACTTTTCAAATTGACTCTTCTGATCAGTCAGTCGTGGCACTGCGATGGGCATGGAGTGACACTGAGTCATCTGTTTCCTAAATGGATGCATGTCAAGGAATTCTTAGTCACGGTCTCCAACTTGGGGATGGATTTTATGCCCGCCCGCCCCTCCCTTGGGAACATTTTCAGTGGGGAGACATGCTAAATATGAGAGGTGACACACCCGCTGCCTACCCGCCCACCTCCGACCCAGTCCCCATGGGCGGGCAGGTGTCCAAATCGGCTCCTACCTACCATTTTCAAATAAGCAATTGAAATTGTTGCTAAGCCAATTGACCCATATTTCACACTGCCCACGCCATGAGAAAGGTTGGCATGGGAGATGGGCAGGAATGGAAGGGACGGCTCTCAAAAAAGTTTTGTAAAGATATGAAACAATGGGGGCCACAGTGTTCAGGGGTTGCCTTTGCGCATTGGGGGCACCCCACCCTCCCTCGCCAAGATTTTACCCCATCTCCACTTTTGTTCCTCCCTGCCTGGTTTCCCTTTCCCCTAACAATGGTGACCTTTAGTTGTGTAGGCCCTCACCACTGGAATTCCCTCCCTAAGCTTCACCCCCTATTGCCCTCCATCTTTCATCCTTTAAGAGTTCAATAACTTCAGGAAGCCAGTGCTAAGAGAACAGAGGTTTATTTAACTAGATAAAATATTCTGCTGAAGCCAGCAACTCATTACCAGTACAGTCATTGCTGAGAGAACTAACCACACCAGGCCCTGCTTTGGGCCGGCTTTTATGTTTATTTGTAAAGAGCACCAGCTGAGTGGCCTCCTCCCACTATCTGGGAAGCTTGTGCTCCACATGTCCTACATGGACATCAACAATGGTTTCCCTGTGGTCATTGTGGGGGTTATAAGAAAGACACTCCTGAAAACTTATTTCTTTGTCGACAACCTGATCTAACATCTCCTTTTGTGGTTTGCTGTCAGATTTTGTCTGATAACCCCGTGGGATGTTCAAGTACCTTCAAGGGAAGATATGATAGCAATTTGTTGACGATACAGGTGTGCAGAATTTTAAACGGTGTTCTGCCTACAGTTCCATCAGAAACATCACCCAAGAGCGAATAAACTGAAACTGAGAAATACATACAATCAAAGAAGTTTTGTGTTGAAGAGATTCCATTAATTCTGATGTGCTGCCTTCATCATTCAAGTTCAATATATGGTAGAAATTAATCTCAGGAACGCAAGACAAGGCACAAGGGCAGGAGGGGAGAATGATCATCAGAATGGAGGGAGAGGCTTCCAATCACGTCACATCTTTGAATATATGCAACAAAGAGATAAATTCACCAATGGTCAAATAATCACCAGAAACAGTCTAAAATTCAAGTAAATAATTGAGTCAGGCACAAAACTGATCCAACTGGGCCGTGATCATCATACTGCAACCAGTTTAGTCTCTCTGAGACATTATTTTAAAAAAAATAAATGAGGCGCTTTGTACCCCGTGAGACCAAATCACTTCACAAGAGCACTAGGCAGGTCATCACTGATTTAAAGAAACTGAGATAATTTGTTCAGGATGTGTGTGTGTGTGTGTGTTGGGGGGGGGGGGGGGGGGGGGGGGGGGGGATTGAATGGATGTGCAAAGAAATTCCCACTGCTGTTTTTTAAAAATTGAGTATTTTTCCATTGCTCCTGTCTCCTGAGCCAAAATAGCATGTCACCCTTGGGCGTGTTGATAAGGTGCCCAGTTGAAAATGAAAGAGCCTTATTGCTCATTGCCCTACACAACTATATACTCTAATACCACACAGGAAGACTGCACTCTTTGGCTCCCACATATGCCTGTTTATTTTTTACTTCGTATCTCTTGTCCATCACCATTGTCGAAACAGAGGGTTGTCCACTCACAATATTACTGTTGGCTGCATAACAGCAATATAATAATTCTTGGTTCAATATTTGTTTCCCACCTTCTTTACATTTTCCTTCATGAATTTTGAATCGGCCAAGATGACGGGAATGGAGTGGAATGAATGGATGGAACTTTTTTTGCAGTCTGTATTGGAGTTCAATCGGTGGCCACCACATGTTTCTGTTATGGTGAGATTTAAGATCATCCTTGCTCACGTGTCCATATGGGATGCTGGTCGCAGGCCTCCTTTAGGTCTTATGCTTGCGCCCGCTGATGTGAATCAGTCACTCTTCATGACACAGTGCCAATAGGTTGTACTTTGAATCAGAGGTTTGAGGGTGCGATTCCGAGAACAAATCCCAGTGCAATAGCGTTGGAGTGCTGCACTGCTGGAGGCGCCATCTTTCAGTTGAGATGTTAAGCCGACTGCCTTTTCAGATGGACATAACAGATCTCAGAGCTGTTTCGAAGACGTGCAGAGGAATTTTACCCTGTGTCCTGGTCAATGTTTATCCCTCGACCAACATTACGAAAAAGAGCAGATTATCTGATCATCGTCACATTGTTGGGGGTGGGAGGTTACTGACTGCAAATTGGCTGTCACATTTCCAATATTACAACAATGACTACATTTAAAAATATAATTCAATGGATTTGGAACATTCTGAGGTTGTGAAAGGTGTCATAAGGACGTTTTGAATAAAGTCAGCTACTCAACAGTGAGCAAATCAGTGACAGGATGGAAGCTCAGGTTAAAGTGCAGGGAGTCTACCCTGTGGGACCCACACAATATGGATCACTTTGCACTTGGTGGAAGGCTCCACTTCAGGTGTGCAGCTGACTCAACCGAAAATCTCACATCTAAGATGACTTCCCCGGGTAATACACACAAACGCGAATAGGCTTTTTTTTAGTAGTGCTTGCCTGACGGCTAAAATATACACCTCAGACTTATTGTTATCTGTGGGTAAATTCCATCTGCGAACACTTATTAATTTGATGAGATCACATCAGGAGCCGACTTCATTCATCCAATTTGGGCTTCACTGAATCAACAGCCCCGGAAAACAATGAACAAGAACTGAGAGGCTGCATCTGTAATTGTGCCTCAGTGCGACTTTTATACTTACCTGCTGTCTGAGTCCTCAGGAAGGAAACACTTGCTGATTATACATTCCATGTTCATCGCTGCAACACTGACAGAAAACAACATTGCAATGACACCAGGCCATTAAAAATTAAAATCATATTTTCCTGTCAGGTTATTTAAACCTTGTCAGATGCCTCTTGCTCATTGAGAGAGGGAAGATTAATCAGGCACAAGCAGATTTATCCTCGACACCACACTAGCCGTGCTCAGGTTACCATCTGTAACTCATGTAATGAACAATTAATTGCTGGTTGCAGTTATTTAACTGTCGACAGCTCCCACTTCCATTACACACGCACTGACTGTTCACAATCAGGTCGGTAGTCCATGCAGAGTTATTTAATACATTTTGTGTGTGCACCGTTCCAGTGCAGAAGCAGGACTATTAAATACTTCCAGCACCTTTATCTTATCCTTTCAGGTTCCAGTCAAGGTTAGCATTTCTCACACATGAACCTGGTTGCTCCCTACCCATCCTCCCATCCCCCGCCCACTTCTTTTGCTGCCACAGATACCTGACCATCTAAATGAGTATGGGTTCAAATCTTTGATTAAATTCCCTCTGGTAAGATGCCCATATATGAGCTTTAGGTGAGAATGACATTGGGTCTGGTTGTGATTCTCACCACATTTGATGCTCACGAAGGTTCACACACAATGGACGGGATTTCCCAGTCGTTACGGTTGGCGGAACCTTCCGGTCCTGCCAACGGTGACACAATACCGTTTCCCGATTCCCCAGTGGTTCCCCGATACCGGAGAGTGCAAACAACGGGAAACGCCCAAAGCAGCGCAGGGAGTGGAAGATCCCGTTGCTGGCCAATGGCGGACTATTTCTGCTGCTGCGCCTGGGGTGGGACCAGAAAATCCCACCCAGCCACTACGGATACTGGTCAGCATTTCTTGAACCATTGATCCCAATTTATTTTCTCCTGCCGCAGTTATCCCTTCACAGCCCCCATTGTTACTTCTCTGCCACTCCTGAAGGTAAAGGCTCGTGCTGTGTGCCCTGGCACTTGACCACAGTGGGGAAATTGCAACTGAATCAGCCCTAATCTTTCCGAAGGCTGCTAACTGTGATTAGATGTATTCTGGAGGTTTCATGACATGACTTTCCCCCACGCTCCAGTCAGTAGTCAGCCAACACATCGATTCTGATGGTCCACTAGCTTCCTAACTCTTTAATCAATTGAATGATGCTTGACTCTCAGCCAAAAAGCCTTTTACTCCCATTTGCAATGTTTTAAATCTGGCAAAGAGGAATGTTCAAAGAAAATGACAAGAAATAAAAGTATATTTCAATGTACCATGATCTTTCTCCAGGGTCGCACATGGCAGTGTCCTGGAGATTGATCTTCAATCCCTGGATACTCCAGGCCAACCCTGGATGGGTGGCGACCCTACATCGAACATTGGCACTTTCCAGATGAACAAAGAAATACAAAAATTAGGAGGAGGAGTAGACCATTCTGCTCTTAGAGCCTGCTCCACCATTAGGCTGATCTGATTGTGGCCTTAACTCCACTTTCCTGCCTACACAATAACCCTCGACTCGCTTGTCAATCAAAAACCTTGTCGAAGGTATTTTCTCCTTCACGATGTGGCCTATCCATGGAAGACCCCTTGGCTAGAATCAGCACCACTCTGTTATAAAACAAAACAGGTGGCCGTTAATGTCTTTTCCACTTTCCTAATCATGGCACAGCGTATACCTTAGAGGAACCTGCTTTCTAACCCAGGAGTCGACTATTTCCAAAAGGCTCTTTTATGGTCTCCGAGACTAGTGCATGTTCAAATCTCAGCTCCTCAGTTTCTTGGCCAGCACCACAGAAAGCAGAGTGGGTGGTTACTGTTAACAGATGGAGTTCATTTATGGCCTGTAAACCCTATTTGTTTACTGCAATCAGCTTCTTGTTTAGTGTACACACTGGAGTGTGTCCAGTTCCCCTCTAACCTCAGTCAGAGCATTGACAGATGTTACGATAACTTTGGAATCTGACTGTTTCTCTTTTGTGTTACCTGACCTTGGTTGCTACCCTTTGGTAATGTTTCCTCCACGTCCCCAAATTTCCTGAACGCCACCCCCTACTCCCACCCTCACCAATACCCCCCTGGCACCCACTCATTCCCAGTCTCCTCATTTAAAAATGTATCCTCACATATTTCCAAGTGCGAGACACTCATTTCCGGAACTTCCTAGTTATACTTTAAGGACCAATGCTATCAAGAACCGAAACAAATGTCCGAGCAAGGGGAAGGGTGGGAAGTGAAATGGAGCAAAACTGTGAACAGCTACGATGCGGAACAGTGTCAAAACATTTACAGCTTTTCCCCCAGTCACGAGGTGAAAATAATACCCAACAGCATGAGGAAGAGGCAAAGATCTTTGAGGGACAGAACAGAATTGTTGTGTTTCATTTTGGAATAAACTCTACACATCTTGTTTTTGACTGTCCTCCCAATGCTTTTGCCTCCCGAAACTCAAATTGTACAGGAACTGCATGTAGCCTGAGAGTGAGAGTGATAGTTAAAACTCATTTGGGTTGGAATATAAGAACAATAATGTGAACATTCTTTTTTATATATATTTTTTAAAGTACCCAATTCTTGTTTTCCCAATTAAGGGGCAATTTAGTGTGGCCAATCCGCCTACCCTGCACATCTTTGGGTTGTTGGGCTGAGACCCACGCAGACATGGGGAGAATGGGCAAACTCCACACAGAGATTGGCCCGGGAATCGAACCCGGGTGCTCGGCGGCATGAGGCAGCAGTGCCATCCCCAGCACCACTGTACCGCCCGTTAATTTAAACATCCTAAACGTGACAAGTATTGCATCAATGCCGCAGACTCTGCATCATGTAAGCAGCAGAACTATCAGCACCAGCCACCGTTTTTATTTTGTATCTTCCCCCATTCCAACTGCTCAATTTCCCTGGTTTTCGCTCCTTCACACTGCTCCACCCCTTGAAGATATGCAACGCATGCTAGGGTACAGACCCAAATGCATGAAGCTTCCACCAGCACCTCACCTAATTGGACATTGTCCATGTGCATATGTACACAGTCAGTGTTCACTACCCGACGGGGGTCGGTTAGCTTAGTTAGCTAGGTGGCTGTTTTGTGATGCAGAGCGATGCCAAAAGCCTGAGTTCAATTCCTGTACCTACTGAGGTTATCCATGACCTCAACCTTGACCCTCGCCTGAGGTGTGGTGACACTCAGGTTAAATCACCACCAGAAGCTCCCTTTCTCAATAAACGGGGAGAGCAGCTCATGAGACTTCAGTAACTTTCATTTTTTTTCACTATCTGATAGTTATATCCAAATCTGGCTGCTCAAAACCTCTCACCATATAATAGTCAAGATTTTGCTCTGAGACCTTTCTGCCTCTATCAGGTTGTGGGGATCCATCATAAAACAGAAGAGATTAACTGTGCCTCCATTGTACCAGAAGCAATCCAAGAATCTTTAAAAACCCATGTTCTTTTAACTCAACAATGGCTAACAAAAAAGTGAACTTGCAGGAACAGATATTCTATTCTCAGCTGAATACGACACGAGGTTACAGGGCACAGTTGTTAGCACTGCTACCTCACATAGCAGGGGATCCGGGTTCAATTCCGGCCTTGGATGACTGTGTGGAGTTCATACATTTTCCCCATGGATTTCCTCCGTGTGCTCCAGTTTCCTCCACAGTCTAAAGATGTGCGGATTAGGTGGATTGACCATGCTAAATTGCACCATAGTGTCCAGAGATTCATAGAATTAAATTATGGAATCCTACAGTGGAGAAGGAGGCCATACAGCCCATTGAGTCTGCACCGACCTTCCGAAGGAGCACCCCATCTAGATCCATTCCCCCTGGCACATGCCCTAACCTGTGCATCCCTGGGCACTAAGGGGCAATTTAGTGAGGACAATCCATCAAACCTGCACATCTTTGGACTGTAGGGGATGTGCAGGCTGGCTGGCATTATGGGGATAGGGTGGAGGAGTGGGGGAGTAGGGTGTGTGTAGACTCGATGGGCTGAATGGCATTGTAGGGATTCTATGGCTACATTCTTCTGAGCCCCAAATTTAAGTAAATTTTAAGCTTTGAAAATGTGTTTTGTAAATTACAAGGCCTCAAACCTTACTATGGGCATTTGCTGAACTAAGACTTGGCACTGTCTCTTCCAGAAGAGAAAGGAGCCTCGTAATCACCGGAAGAATAAATGGAATAGTTTTAATGGAAACCTTTCTCTTGCAGCATGGAGGCTCAGAGAGCTCAGTATCCAACAAGCATTTCCTTACATTCTCTTATGTGCTGGACTCCAGCCCTATTGACCTAATAATAATCTTTATTGTCACAAGTAGGCGTACATTAACACTGCAATGAAATTACTGTGAAAATCCCCCAGTCGCCACAGATATGCGGGCTAGGTGGATTGGCTATGCTAAATTGCCCTAGTGTCCAAAATGGTTAAGTGGGTTTACTGGGGGCAGCACGGTGGCACAATGGTAGCATTGAGACTGCGGAGCTGAGGACCTGGGTTCGAATTCCGGCCCTGGGTCACTGTCCGTGTGTAGTTTGCACATTCTCCCCGTGTCTGCGTGGGTTTCACCCCCACAACCCCAAGGATGTGCAGGTTAGATGGATTGACCATGCTAAATTGGCCCTTAATTGGAAAAAAAATAATTGGGTACTCTAAATTTAAAAAAAAGTGGGGTAACTGGGTAACGTGGGTAGGGTGGAGGTGTGGGCTTGGGTAGGTTGCTCTTTCCAAGGGCCGGTGCAGACTTGATGGGCCGAATGGCCTCCTTCAGCACTGTAAATTCTATGATTCTATGATTCCAGTGCCTGTTCGGGTAGACAGAGGGAGAATTTAGAATGTGCAATTCACCTAACAGCACGTCTTTCGGGACTTGTGGGAGGAATCCGGAGCGCCCGGAAGAAACCCACGCACCGTAGACATCATTTACCCAGAGGGTGGATGGGAGGGGTGGCATGTATTGTAGTAAATAAAAACCCTCGGATACAGAATGAAATTGTAGAAGGTTGAGCCCACGTTATGAAAATCAATAATTAGCATGCATTCCAAACTGAAAAGATCATCAAAAAGTACAATCTTTCAGGACGGAGCTGTATAAGCTCCAGGTAAAGAATTTGTTGCGAAAAACAATATTTTCACCAAATATTTTCACACCCCCTCAACGCAAGTCCTGGCATCATGGTAGCATAGTGGTTAGCACTATCGCTTCACAGCTCCAGGATCCCAGGTTCGATTCCCGGCTTGGTCACTGTCTGTGCGGTCTGCACATTCTCCCTATGTCAGTGTGGGTTTCCTCCGGGTGCTCCGGTTTCCTCCCACAGTCCAAAGATGTGCAAGTTAGGTGGATTGGCCATGCTAAATTGCCCTTAGTGTTGGGTGGGGTTGCTGGGTTATGGGGCTAGGGTGGAGGTGTGGGCTTGGGTAGGGTGCTCTTTCCAAGAGCTGGTGCAGACTCAATGGGCCAAATGGCCTCCTTCTGCACTGTAAATTCTAACAGGCAGCATGGTAGCACAAGTGGATCGCACTTTGGCTTCACAGTGCCAGGGTCCCAGGTTCAATTCCCTGCTGGGTCACTGTCTGTGCGGAGTCTGCACATTCTCCCCGTGTCTGCGTGGGTTTCCTCCGGGTGCTCCGGTTTCCTCCCTGAGTCCAAAGACGTGCAGGTTAGGTGGATTGGCCATGCTAAATTGCTCTTAATGTCCAAAAAAAAAAGGTTCGGAGGGGTTATGGGGATAGGGTGGAAGTGACGGCTGAAGTGGGTCGGTGCAAACTCGATGGGCCGAATGGCCTCCTTCTGCACTGTATGTTCTACGGTGGCACGTGGGTCTCATCCCCACAACCCAAAGATGTGCAGGTTAGGTGGATTGGCCATGCTAAATTGCCGCTTAATTGGGAGAAAAGGAAATAATTGGGTAGTCTAAAATTATTTTTTAAAAAGAGATTGGGAATAACATAGATTAACATAGAATTGGGGTGGGGAAGTGGTTAGCACTGCTGCCTCACAGCGCCGAATATCCGGGTCTGATCCCAGCCCCAGATTACTGGGTGGAGTTTGCACATTCTCTCCCTGTCTGTGTGGGTTTCACCCCCACAAACCCAAAGATGTGCAGGGTGGGTAGATTGGCCACGCTAAATTGCCCCTTAATAGGAAAAAAATTAATGGGTACTCTAAATTTATATTTTAAAAAAGTTCGAATAGAATCGTAGATCCCTGCAGTGCAGAATGAGGCCATTTAGCCCATCGAGTCTGCACTGACCCTTCGAATGAGCACTGTCCCCTTGCTCACTCCCCGCTCTCTCTGCAACCCCAACCCTAACCTGCACAGACAGTAACCCAAGGCTGGAATTTAACCCGGTTCCCTGGCGCTGTGAGACAGCAGTGCTAACCACAGTGCCACCGTGCCGCGCTACACCCTTCGACCAAAGAAATGGACTGAACTGATCCTTTCTGTGCTGGATCACTGTAACGTCTCACGATAATCACACAGATAAACACCCTGTTTTGAGGGAAGAAAAAGGCCCTCCCCCCTCGAAACATTGCAACTGGGCACCATCCAGCCCTGCCACTTGTTAACTTGGATACCAGCTTTTCAAATAATCCTTTTAGTAATATTCGTTCATGGGATGTGGGTATTGCTGGCTGGACCAACATTTTTTGCCCATCACTAATTGCCCTGAACTGAGTAGCTTGCTAGGCCATTTCAGAGTCAACCCCATTGCTGTTGTTCCTTCCCTACCTTTTGTTTTCTAAATTTAGAGTACCCAATTATTATTTTTTTCAATTAAGGGGCAATTTAGCATGGCCAATCCACCTAACCTACACATCTTTGGGTTGTGGGGGTGAAACCCACGCAGACACGGGGAGAATGTGCAAACTCCACATTCAAAAAACAAAGAACAAAGAAAAGTACAACACAGGAACAGGCCCTTCACCCTCCAAATCTGTGCCGACCATGCTGCCCGTCTAAACTAAAATCTTCTACACTTCCTGGGTCCGTATCCCTCTATCCCCACCCTATTCATGTATTTGTCAAGATGCCCCTTAAATGTCACTATCGTCCCTGCTTCCACCAACTCCTCCGGCAGTGAGTTCCAGGCTCCCACTACCCTCTGTGTAAAAAACTTGCCTTGTACATCTCCTCTAAACCTTGCCCCTCACACCGTAATCCTATGCCCCATAGCAATTGACCCCTCTACCCTGGGAAAAAGCCTCTGACTATCCACTCTGTCGATGCCCCTCATAATTTTGTAAACCTCTATCAGATTGCCCCTCAGCCTCTGTCATTCCAGTGAGAACAAACCGAGTTTATTCAACCGCTCCTCATAGCTAATGCCCTCCATACCAGGCAACATCCTGGTAAATCTCTTCTGCACCCTCTCTAAAGCCTCCACATCCTTCTGGTAGTGTGGCGACCAGAATTGAACACTATACTCCAAGTGTGGCCTAACTAAGGTTCTATACAGCTGCAACATGACTAGCCAATTCTTATACTCAATGCCCCGGCCAATGAAGGCAAGCATGCCGTATGCCTTCTTGACTACCTTCTCCACCTGTGTTGCCCCTTTCAGTGACTTGTGGACCTGTACACCTAGATCTCTCTGACTTTCAATACTCTTGAGGGTTCTACAATTCACTGACTATTCCCTATCTGCATTAGACCTTCCAAAATGCATTACCTCACATTTGTCCAGATTAAACTCCATCTACCACCTCTCTGCCCAAGTCTCCAAAGAATCTGAATTCTGCTGTATCCTCTGACAGTCCTCATCACTATCTGCAATTCCACCAAACTTGGTGTCGTCTGCAAACTTACTAATCAGACCAGTTACATTTTCCTCCAAATCGTTTATATACGCTACGAACAGCAAAGGTCCCAACACTGATCCCTGCGGAACACCATTGGTCACAGCCCTCCAATTAGAAAAGCACCCTTCCATTGCTACTCTCTGCCTTCTATGACCTAGCCAGTTCTGTATCCATCTTGCCAGCTCACGCTGACCCCGTGTGACTTCACCTTTTATACCAGTCTACCATGAGGGATATATCAAAGGCCTTACTGAAGTCCATATAGACAACATCCACTGCCCTACCTGCATCAATCATCTTTGTGACCTCTTCGAAAAACTCTGTCAAGTTAGTGAGACGCGACCTCCCCTTCACAAAACCATGCTGCCTCTCACTAATACGTCCATTTGCTTCCAAATGGGAGGAGATCCTGTCTCGAAGAATTCTCTCCAGTAATTTCCCTACCACTGACGTAAGGCTCACCGGCCTGTAGTTCCCTGGATTATCCTTGCTACCCTTCTTAAACAAAGGAACACCATTGGCTATTCTCCTGTCCTCTGGTACATCACCTGAAGACAGTGAGGATCCAAAGATTTTCGTTAAGGCCTCAGCAATTTCCTTTCTAGCCTCCTTCAGTATTCTGTGGTAGATCCCATCAGGCCCTGGGGACTTATCTACCGTAATATTTAAAAACACCTCGTCTTTTTGGATCTCAATGTGACTCAGGCTATGTACACACCCTTCTCCAGGCTCAACATCCACCAATTCCTTCTCTTAGGTGAATAGTGATGCAAAGTATTAATTTCGTACCTCGCCTATTTCCTCTGGCTCCACACATAGATTCCCTTGCCTATCCTTCAGTGGGCCAACCCTTTCCCTGGCTACCCTCTTGCTTTTTATGTACGTATAGAAAGCATTGGGATTTTCCTTAACCTTATTTGCCAATGACTTTTCGTGACCCCGCTAGCCCTCCTGACCCCTTGCTTAAGTTTCTTCCTACGTTTCTTATATTCCACACAGGCTTCGTCTGTTCCCAACCTTCTAGGCCTGACAAATGCCTCCTTTTTCTTTTTGACGAGGCCAACAATATCTCTCGTTATCCAAGGTTCCCAAAATTTGTCGTATTTATCCTTCTTCCGCACAGGAACATGCCGGTCCTGAATTCATTTCAACTGACATTTGAAAGCCTCCCACGTGTCAGATGTTGATTTAACCCACAAACATCCATCCCCAATCTAGGTTCTTCAGTTCCCGCCTAATATTGTTATAATTAGCCTTCCCCCAATTTAGCACATTCATCCTAGTACCACTCTTATTCTTGTCCACCAGCACTTTAAAACTTACTTAATTGTGGTCACTGTTCCCGAAATGCTCCCCTACTGAAACTTCTACCACCTGGCTAGGCTCATTCCCCAATATCAGGTCCAGTACAGCCTCTTCCCTAGTTGGACTATCTACATATTGTTTTAAGAAGCCCTCCTGGATGCTCCTTACAAACTCTGCCCCTTCTGCAGCATAGTAGCATGGTGGTTAGCATAAATGCTTCACAGCTCCAGGGTCCCAGGTTCAATTCCCGGCTGGGTCACTGTCTGTGCGGAGTCTGCACGTCCTCCCCGTGTGTGCGTGGGTTTCCTCCGGGTGCTCCGGTTTCCTCCCACAGTCCAAAGATGTGCGGGTTAGGTGGATTGGCCATGTTAAATTGCCCTTAGTGTCAAAGTAAGGTTAAGGGGGGTTGCTGGTATAGGGTGGATACGTTAGGCTTGAGTAGGGTGATCATTGCTCGGCACAACATCGAGGGCCGAAGGGCCTGTTCTGTGCTGTACTGTTCTATGTTCTATGTTCTAAGCCCCTAGCCCTAAGTGAGTCCCAGTCAATATTGGGGAAGTTGAAATCTCCCATCACAACCCTGTTGTTTTTACTCGTTTCCAAAATCTGTCTACCTATCTGCTCCTCTATCTCCCACTGGCTGTTGGGAGGCCTGTAGTAAACCCCCAACATTTTGACTGCATCCTTCTTATTCCTGATCTCTACCCATATAGCCGTGCTGCCCTCTGAGCTGTCCTCCCGTCATACAGCTGTGATATTCTCCCGAACCAGCACAAATCCGCCACCCCTTTTACATCCCCCTCTATCCCGCCTGAAACATCTAAATCCTGGAATGTTAGCTGCCAATCCTGTCCTTCCCTCAACCCTAGAGGTCCTGTGTTTTAACTTTCTGCCTATCTCCCTGAACTCCTGCTGCAGGATCTCATGCCCCTTCCTGCCTATGTCATTAGTACCAATATGTACAATGACCTCTGCCTGTTTGCCCTCCCCCTTCAGGATGCCCCCTACCCGTTCGGAGACATCCTGGACCCTGGTACCAGGGAGGCAACATACCATCCTGGAGTCTCTTTCACGTCCATAGAAGCGCCTATCTGTGCCCCTGACTATAGAGACCCCTATGACTATTGCTCTTCTGCGCTTTGACCCTCCCTGCTGAACATCAGAGCCAGCCGTGATGCCACTGCTCTGATTGCTGCTGTTTTCAGTGACCCAGGGCCAGGATTCAAACACGGGTCCTCAGCGCCTTAGGCCCCAGTGCTATCCACTGCGCCACCCTGCTGCCTCTGTTCCTTTCCTATCTAAAGGGCATTCATGAACCAGATGGGCTGAATTGAACACAGGCGTCATGACAAATATTTTTTTTTGAGCAGCTATTGTGTCATGATGCCTTCAGCAGAGTTGCTAGACTGGACCCCACCAGGAAATGACAGGAGAAAGTGCTCCAGAAGTTTGGATTTTTGCCTCAAGGTGTTGGGGTTCTCTGGGAATCAGGCCCACCACCCAGGGGTTGTGTGTGTGGAGGCTGCCAGGTGCAGAGCTGGGCTGGATGGAAGGTCTGCTTCCAAGCACTAGTACCATGCCCAATATTTTTAACAAAGAGCGGCAGCACGGTGGCCTAATGATTAGCACAGCTGCCTCACGGCGCTGAGGTCCCAGGTTCGATCCCGGCTCTGGGTCACTGTCCGTGTGGAGTTTGCACATTCTCCCCATGTCTGCGTGGGTTTTGCCCCCACAACCCAAAAATTTGCAGAGTAGGTGGATTGGCCACACTAAATTGCCCCTTAATTGGAAAAAATAATTGGGTAATCTAAATTTATAAAAAAAATATATATATTTTTAACAAAGCAACAAAATGAAAAACAGGCCTCACCCCTCACTCCCCCAGATACTGCCTATACCCGTTGATTCCAACCCACAATACACCATGCCCTCTATCCACCATCCATTTACCTTTATACCTTCCATGTCAGCCTCTATCCACCCTCCTTAGCCCCTCATAATCTCCATATCACCTCATGCCCCCCACATATCCCCCACGGCCCCTTCTGCCCTCCATGTCAAGTTATGCCTTCTGCTCATCCCTATGGCCCATCAAAGCCCCTATTAGACCCATTAGTGTCACCTCATTCCAACCCAGGCCCCCACCCTCCACCTTTTGCCCTTACCTATAAGCCAACTCACCCAGTATCCACCATAGGCAGATACCAGGAGCCGTGCTGAGATGACATACAATAATGTTCTAAGTGCATGTTGCAAAAAACTCTAATTGATAAATATACATCCATTGTATCTAAATTCCTTCAACTTCACCATTCCTTATCAGAACAAACATTTCATTCAAGTGTGTAACCTCTTATAAAAACAAGCACTGGGATTCATAGTTACGCTTCAAAGTGTCTGTAACTACTTTGAGCTGTCAATCAAACTGCAACGTGGCTGACATCCTATTGTGATAATGGAAGATAGATTGACCATGTTAAATTGCCCCCTGGGGCAGAATTCTCCGCTCCCGCGATAAATTGGGAAGTCCGTCGTGAAAAAGGCCGAGTTTCACGACGGCCTCGGAGGCCACTCCTCGCACCTAATTCACCCCCACCTGGGGGGCTAGGAGCGGCGCTCCGTAACTCTGGGCTGCCGGGCCGCCGCGCTTGCGTCAAGGCGGCGCGCCGAGAATGACACAACAGCGGCGCCTATGTGACGTCAGCCGCGCATGCGCAGGTTGGCCGGCACCAACCCGCACATGCGCGGCTGATGTCACGACGGCTGACGCTCCAACCCGCGCATGCGCGGTTGCCGTCTTCCCCTCCACTGTCCCGCAAGACGTCGCGGCTTGATCTTGCGGGGCGGCGGGGGGGGAAAGAGTGCGTCACTTTGAGATGCTGACCCGACGATCGGTGGGCACCGATCGCGGGCCAGTCCCCTCCCGAGCATGGCTGTGGTGCTCACTCCCCTCTCCGCCCCCCCACAAGCTTCAAACGAGCCTTTGGCGCCATGTTCACGACGGCAGCGACCAGGTGTGGTTGCCGCCATTGTGAATAGGTCGGGAACGTCAGGCCGCTCGGCCCTTCCGGGCCGGAGAATCGCGGTCGCCATGAAAAATGGCGAACGGCGATTCTTCCGAGCGGGGGGTGGGAGAATCGCGGGGGGGGCCAGGGGGTTGTGTCGTGAGTCGCCCGGCCCTCCCGCGATTCTCCCACCCGGCATGGGGAGTGGAGAATCGCGCCCTTGGTGTCTAAAGGTGTAGGTGGGGTTATTGGATTATGGGGATAGGGTGGGATAAGTACGGTGCTCTTTCAGAGGATCGGTGCAGACTCGATGGGCTGAATGGCCTCCTTCTGCACTGCAGTGATTCTATGATAATCTGCTTAAGAGAGTAGTGCAGCTTTAAGAATGTACATACCTTTAACACAGGAACTTGTTGCACAAATCACGTGACCCAGTCAATCTGCTGCTCACTTGGAATAGCAAATATGACTGGGAGCCAATCCTGAGAAACCATTGCCACGCACCCTCTGAGGAATAGCCTGCTCTGGCCAAAGTTTTCATACAGCATGCAAAGTAAACCTGTTAGAAATTAATTGGTGTTGTGATGCTAGCATTGGAACATTGCTCATTCTACAATAATCCTAGTTAAGGTGCACAGATCCTTTAACAGTTTTGTTATCCCTGTCTATAATCCATTTGATTAAGTATATTCCAGCTATTTGAACACTTATGTTTTCAGTATGTATGGTTCTGGCATTTCCGTTTATTTCACCTTAGTTCAATCTCTGTATCTTGTCAGCATTAATGAAAAAAATCACCCCCATGAACCACATAGCTCAGAAAAGTTGAGAGTTTGTTTATGCTGAGTTAGGCATTTGAGGCCAGAGGGGTATCAACCAAACTTTCTACATCTGATTGCTAACTATGACTCTTGTTGGACAGTGCATGTGTGTGGATAAGGGACAAAGGCAGGTCTGGTGTAGGCAGTGATGCCTCCGTAGTTGAATACAGTAAACACCTAATGAAAGGCCAACATTCCATTTGTCTTCCCTTTGGTCTACTGAACTTGCATGTTAATGTTTTGTGATTTATGCACCCAAATTCCTCTGTGCTGCAGCTTTTTGGCAGTCTTGCTCTATTTAAATAATATTCAGCTCCTTTATTCTCCCTACCAAAGTGTTAGATGTGGTAGCATGCCCCTCGAAAAGGCGAGTTCTCAGAGGGTCATGTGACCTCTTTATGACGAACACCTCTGATTTTTTGTTCAGGACAGCGCAATTGGGAGGTGGGGGGTTGGGGGGAAGAGAAATAGCGGGTAATCCTACTGACAGCCTGTGGGGCCCCAATAGATAACTTGGTTAAGAGCCTGACCTCTCCACACGCTCCTGACTCCAAAGCTTTTGAGGAGCTTGTTGAATTAGTCAGGGCACATTATGACACAAAGCCCACGTTAATAATGCAGCAATACAAATTCAATTTGGTGACAAGGTGAGATGATAGCGCCGTTCGTGGCGCACCTGAAACAAATAGCTGAGCATTGCGAGTTCAGGACTGTACTCAATTCCATGTTGAGAGACAGGCTAGTCTATGATGCTAACAGCATGACAATACAGAAAAAGCTGTTAGCAAAGTTGGAGATTACCTTGAAGAATGGATTAGAAGTTGCCCAGGCTGTGGAAAGTGCCGGAAGTGGGGAGATGGAACTGCAGAGCGTGCAAGCTGACAAGGTCCATCAAGTTCGACAGGAAGCAGCTGACAGTCATGACACCAGGGATGAAGGCACAGAAAGTAATGAGCAGAGAGGTTCAGAGCAAAGAAAGGAGTGCAGAGATACGGCGAATCTGGTTTACAGGCCAGGAGGTATGAAGATTGCTGATGGTGTGGGGAAGATCACCTCCAGGAGAGATGCAAGTTCAAGGAGGCGACATGTTGTGCCTGTAATAGGAGGGGCCACATGAAAGGAAATGAAAATGAAAAATGAAAATGAAAATCTCTTATTGTCACAAGTCGGCTTCAAATGAAGTTACTGTGAAAAGCCCCTAGTCGCCACATTCCGGCGCCTGTTCGGGGGGGGGTTTGCTGGTACGAGAATTGAACTGTGCTGCTGGCCTGCTTTGGTCTGCTTTTAAATGCCAGCTATTTAGCCCAGTGTGCTAAACCAGAGGAGGAAGTACAAAGCTAAACAAGGCCTACAGGGGGCCAAGGAAAAAAGAACTCTGACTCCAGTATACAATATTGAGAAGGATCTGAAGGCTGATCTGAGGTATATAATTTAAGCAACATTAAGGTGGGCAAGATGACCCCGATTACAGAACGGAGATGGACTTGGGTGCCGTCTCTACAGTTGTCGGAGAATAAATGTATCGTTATTTATGGGGGGTGGGTGGAATCCTGACCCTGAAGCTAAGACGCACGGTGGTAGGCTGCCCACGTATACTGGGGAAGCTTTGAGGATCCTGAGAACAACCACAAGGCCAAGGGCCAAGTTTGATGGGTCGAAATTGGCTTCACCAAATTAAATTGAATTGGCTATAAATCTTTCAAATTAACAAAGAAGACTTACATGGCGTCTTTAAAAATATAAGAGGGTTTTCCAAGACATGTTAGGCAAAATACAGGACCTGAAAGCAAGGCTTTTCAGATCACGGCCGTACCCTGTGCTCTACTGGAGAAGATTAAGTCTGAAATCAAGCAGTTAGAAGAATTAGACACCAGCAGCCCTGTACAGTTTTTAGAGTGGCGGCTCCCATCATGCAGTATTTAAATCTGATGAAACCATTAGGATTTACGGGGACTACAAATTCACAATAAATCAGGCAGCAAAATTGGACCAAAATACCGAGCAACAAGAATTGAAGATTTATACACAAAACTAGCAGGCCATTTCACTTATACCAAACTTGATTTGAGCCATGCGTACCGGCAATTAGAATTAGACGAGGCTTCCAGAGAATTTGTTACTATAATCACCAGCAAAGGCCTAAAGCAGTGTACCCAGCTACCTTATGGAATCTGTTCCATATGTGTAATTTTTCAGCGCATGATGGAAAGCTCACTACAAGACTTACCCAAAGCGGGTGTCTATCTTGACAATGTGCTGATAACAGGAGAGTCCAAAGAAGAGCACCTAAAAAATCTTAAAGAGGTTTTAAAGAGATTTTAAAGAGATTTAAGAAGGCCAGAATAAGACTGATGGTAGCCAATACTGAGTCCTTATGGTGCATCATGTAAAGGTATGCATCAGTTCATATAGATTTCTGGAATGAATGGCCTTTCTCCATGTAATTATCTTGTGATCTGGTGGTTGACGAATTAGCTGCAGAAAACCTGATGGAATGTTTATGTTGGAAGTTTGGCTATAATGACCACGACTTTATGGTTGTATTAACAACAGCTTAATTTCAGTAGATCCGTGAAAACTTTGTCTTGGTTATTTTTGGCCTTTTGTCCCTGTCTTCCTCTAACATATGTAAGGATAGGATAAGGTGCCATAGTTCCAGATGACTGTATGCTGCTGTCACCTTTGAGGGGGAGAGCTGACTGGTGGTGATTTAACCTGAGAATCACCACACCTCAGGTGAGGAGCAAGGTTGAGAAGGCAGAGCCTTCATGAATAACCTCAGCTGGTATGGAAATTGAACCCACGTTGCTGGCCTTGCTCTGTATCACAAACCAGCTGTCTAGACAAGTGAGCTAAGCCAGCTCCATAACCATAACACACATAACCATGCACAGCAATGAAATTTATCACTGTGTAGTGTGATCTAGATAAGCCCCAGGGAGTGCTTACAGGCCAGCAATCGAATCAAAGGGTTCAGTGGTCATTTCCAACTGTCATCAGACCCCAAAACATTACAGTCCTGAAATTACTTCAAAACATAAGAATTATTTGATAGTTCATTCCAGGAAGCCCATTGGGTCATTTGTATTCAGTTTGTGACCTGTTTCTTTGTGTATTTCTTGAATGTCAATGAAATGCTAGCTGCCGATGCACAATGCAACCATAATCAAGAGATTAAGAACGCCACTGGAATTTGTATTATTCTGAAATAAATAATTTGTTGTAAATATCTAGCAATGCTGAGCATCTCAACTGGGAACCATTGCATTAAATTAGTGGCAGAGACTATTGGCTGAACAAGTGAATAGAGAACTGAACAAAAGATGACTGAAGAGTTTGATATGGAATGCGGTGCTCTCTGGCGCTAAACACAGATACCGAGGAGTGACGAGGGCAGGTTTCTGGAAAATATTGAGATGTGGAGTGACTGAAGGCTAGGTCAAATAAATTGGTTTTAACGATGTTTGTAAAAGAGAGAAAGAAACAGGAAGAGGTGAAGAATTTTAAGAAAGGAGTTCAAAGTCTGTGACTGAGTTCGCTAAAGGCTATTTCATCAAAAATAGGTGAGGTTGGATGGTGTTGCGTTGATTGGTTCTACGTTTGATTATCTTAGTTTGTTTACTATTGATGTACACTATGCTTGATTAGTTAAGCCTTGGTATGGACTCTGAGGAAAGTAAAGCTGTAGAAATAGCTATGGCCTGGGGTAGACATTTAAAGCATTGTCAATAAAGCCCATTACACATCGAGAAACTCGTATCATCATAGGGGGCAGCAGGGTAGCATGGTGGTTAGCATAAATGCTTCACAGCTCCAGGGTCCCAGGTTCGATTCCCGGCTGGGTCACTGTCTGTGTGGAGTCTGCACGTCCTCCCCCTGTGTGCGTGGGTTTCCTCCGGGTGCTCCGGTTTCCTCCCACAGTCCAAAGATGTGCGGGTTAGGTGGATTGGCCATGCTAAATTGCCCGTAGTGTCCTAATAAAAGTAAGGTTAAGGGGGGGTTGTTGGGTTACGGGCATAGGGTGGATACGTGGGCTTGAGTAGGGTGATCATGGCTCGGCACAACATTGAGGGCCGAAGGGCCTGTTCTGTGCAGTACTGTTCTATCTCTGCATCCAAGATGGAAAATATACAACAGATGGAAACTCAGAGTCACAGGATTGGGATTTTTGGGAGCAGGTGTAACGCTGGATGACCATGCCTGAGATGGGGCATTAAGTGAGTTCTAGTTTAAGGTAAGGATTTTATATTGAATGCTCTGGAGATGGGAAGTCAGGTCAGCATGAATAAGGATGGTGGGTGAGATGCACAATGTGGGTACATTTGACAAGGGCTTTTGATGAGTTGTGGTGCGTTTGTTGATGGATTGGTTTGTGTACAAAAGGCAAATAGGGCAAACTGTGAAGCTCCAATTCCTGCGCAAACATGAGGCGATCAACGTAAAGTGTTGTCCCCCTAATTCTGCAGTATTCTCCCTTACTCCTGGGGTGCTCCACTTAGAATACATCTCCACAATTCTTTGCCCGAATGTGTTGCCTGTGCCTTCAAGGCTGTGTGCTTGGCAGGGTTCCTCTTTATTTTGCATGTATCACTTTGAAACTTATAACTTCAGCCTCGATCTTGACCTCTTGTGACTTTTAAAAGAATGCAGGATAAATACAGTGTGAGAAAATTGGCGGAGACATACATTACTGGTCTTAGAGCTCCAGCTGAGCGAGCATTTTCGACAATACAGCAGCTCCGACATTGAACCTGTTGCTTTTTTTCCATCAAGGCCACACAGAATTGATCATCCTTCTGTCCCCAGTGTATTTCCAGCGCTCCCAAAGGAGATATTCAGAATATATTCTGTGGATCTAATTAATTGCTGTGCTCTTCTGTTCCTGTAATGTATGCTGGTTGGGAGCCATGAGTCCACTTTAGCTTTCTCAATGGTTTTTTGACTGACTGCAGGGTTAGCTGTTACTTTGGGTAATGGACATATCTTCCATCCATCTGACTGGTAATATTCATTAATTCAGATCAGTGGAGACCAAATTGAATTACTAAAGGAGGGAAAAATGAGCTGGTGTAATTTGGTGCAGTTTGCTGGCAGGAACTAATGCGTACATAGATCAAGGGTGATGTGGGCCATTACAAGCTTTAATGGAACTGCTTTGCAACTGAATAAATATAGGAATTACTTAGTAGATGCTGATTAGGCTGTTTTTAGTCGTATCATGTTGATAAAATGCCATCTTTGCTTATATATTGTAGCAATGTCATTCCTACTAAAGTCTGCCCAAGGCACTAATATACATCGTACAGGAGGTGCCAGTGGTAAGACACTGGATAATTGCAGTGATGCCTGGGCAGCACGACTGTGATTGGGTTTGTGTTTCCCAATGGTTCTGCATGAAGCATGATGAGACAAGAATTTTGAAAAGCTTGGCAGGAATATTAGATCCAGTGGGACTATCACGTCTTCATGCATCAATGCCACTTGCCTTCTGTCTCCAGGAACGCATTTGGTTGCTACTTGAATCTTTTTATTACGTCTGCTTCAGTGACCTTCCCCCTCTATCATTCACCACAGCTTTGTCCCTCATCACCTTATTAGATGATAAACTTCTACCCGAGTGCCCTTCTTACTCGTTTTAATTTGGGTCCCCTGGCATTGGAACTCTTCACTGTAATGAACCGTGTGCCTGGGTAAATTGTCAGCGATAACAGTTGGATTTATGCAAATGTGCGCCACAAGTGGTGACAGTACTCGGGTGAATCGTAAACAGTGACGCCTGGTGTCATTTTCTTAAAAATCGCCAATATTGTCAGTCAATGAAAATAATTGTCTCCTCTGACTTATAAAGATCTTCCCCTGTGGTCTCCCCGCAGTCCTGCGTGACGATTTCCGTCAAACTCCCAGTGACGTGGTGGTCGCAGCCGGTGAGCCCACTGTTATGGAGTGCCTCCCACCTAGAGGGCATCCAGAACCAACCATCTCCTGGAAGAAAAACAACCTCCTCATTAATGACAAGGATGAGCGGATCACGGTAAGCAGGGTATGGCGGCAGGTAATGCCCAGCACAATAAGGAATGGGCAGATGGTGCCCTGTTGAGAAATGCCAGTGAACCGCACAGAGGGCAGGATTTAGCAGGCCCGATCGCTGTGGGTGAAAATCCTGCCATGGCCGTTAAATCACACCAGAGGACCATGGGCAGCACGGTAGCACAGTGGTTAGCACTGTTGCTCCACAGCACCAGCGTCCAGGTTCGATTCCTGGCTTGGGTCACTGTCTGTGTGGAGTCTGCGCGTTCTCCCTGTGTCTGCGTGGGTTTCCTCCGGGTGTTCCGATCTCCTCCCATAAGTCCTGGAAGGCGCGCTGTTAGGTGAATTGGATATTCTGAATTCTTCTTCTGTGTACCTGAACAGGCGCTGGAGTGTGGCGACTAGGGGTTTTTCACAGTGTTAATGTTATCTCACTTGTGACAATAAAGATTATTATTATTATGGGATTTGCGCAGGCGAGGTCTTGGTTTGTGATCTTCCCCATCCCCCTGGTGATGTAATCAGGTTCATGCCAGGGAAGGGCATGAATCTAATTTGTATGAATTTACATCAAATTAAATATAATCAAACAGTTTTCCACTGTAGCGCCCGGCCCTGTGGAATGCTACCCCCTGCACCTCCCGGGAGGCACAAATCACCACTGCTTTTCGAAAATCAGTGTGGCGATACCTGGAGGCCCTGGGTTTGAGAGCACAGACTGAGCATTTCACCCTGGCACTGCCCCCAGACACAGCTCAGGGCCACTGGGGTTGGTATTGCCAGGGTGCGCTGCCAGGGGAGTAAACCTCTTCCATTGAGAGAGAGGGAGCTCCCCTTATGTGTGGTGGGGGGAGAGGGGTGCATGCTGATGACAGCGTGGGGAGGGGATGAGAGGAGGGAGAGTATCCCCGATACTTCCGTGGTGGGCGGGCGGGGGGCGGGATCACTCCAAAGCTTGTGAGGTGGTCCTCCATGGCCATTGGGTGGGTGGGAGCTGTTCCTTCCTTTGCAGAATGGGCCGCCCTTTAAAGATAGTGCCCTAATCTCTGTGGAGCCGGCCTTGCCGCCTATATCAGGCCCTGCCCCATCAGAGTGACGGCTCAAACCACCTGAATTTTTCTTTTGACAGAGTGTCAGAAGATCTGGTCACAAAAAGTGACTGTTTCTGGAGAGAACTACACCGGTGTTCAATCAGAACTTGATACTTTGCCATTTTTATGCAAAATTTCACCCAGAGACTATGATACTTCGATACATTAAGGCCAGAATTATTTGGTCATTGAGATTCTCTGTTTCCACTGGCCGTGCACCCCCACTATGGGTTTCGTGATGGCTTCAAAGGGAAATCCCATTGACAACAGCAGGAAGAGAGAATCCCACCACCAGCGAATGGCGTGCCACCGAGAAACACAAGGCTAGGGCCTGGAGAACCCCGCCCGAGATGTTGAGCCATGACGTGCAATCCGTTCGCTTTGAATACATAAAGTGACAAACTGTTACTAAACTGACTGAAACTTGTGTGGTACACTCTCCAGATTCCAGGGAGCAATCACTACTGAACAATTTGTGCTTAACAATGACGCATCCTGATTTTTATGTTTCATTTCCCACAACTTTTATTTTTGTTTATTTTTGGGCAGCACAGTGGCGCAGTGGGTTAGCCCTGCTGCCTCACGGTGCCGAGGTCCCAGGTTTGATCCCGGCTCTGGGTCACTGTCCTTGTGGAGTTTGCACATTCTCCCCGTGTTTGTGTGGGTTTCGCCCCTACAACCCAAAGATGTGCAGAGTAGGTGGTTTGAACACGCTAAATTGCCCCTTAATTGGAAAAAAATTAATTGGGTACTTTATATTTATTTTTTTAAAAAAAACATTTGTTTATGTATTATTGTCCAACTCAAACATGCGCCGCAGGATGAAATGTCAATCAGGGCAACACTTTGCACCCTTCAGCATTGCACACTTTGGAACACCAAATCATCCTAACGTACCATACCCAAATGTAATGTGCTCCTTCAGTGTACCACACTCCAAACCGCACAGCGTATCCCCTTTTGTACCACAGTCTAATTAACCCTGTTCCTTAGTCCAGTGTTCTTTCTAGATGAATGAACCAGGCTGGTAATTGGTGTTTAGAACTGGAAGCATCTGGTGTTGTGGAATATATTAATGTCGTTTTCCTTCTAGATTCGAGGGGGGAAACTGATGATCTCAAATACGAGAAAAGCTGATGCTGGCATGTACGTCTGTGTGGCCACCAACATGGTAGGCGAAAGGGACAGTGAGCCTGCAGATTTGGTCGTATTTGGTAAGCACCATATTTGTGTCCTTTGTTTTCTCGGGCGCGATTCTCCCAGACAGGGAGAAATCGTAAGGCTGGCGTCAAAACCGGGCGGGTTTGACGCCAGCCTCCCCCTCCACGACCGGGAACCGATTCTGGTCCCCGGTCGGGGCTAGTATGCCGCGGCCGTGAACTCCGGCATCGCGGGCTTCGTTAACGAATTTCGTTAAGCCCGCTTGCCAGAGTTTGCGACGGCTGATGCATCACATGACGTCAGCCGCGCATGCGCGGATTGGAAGACTCCAACCCGCGCATGCACGGATGACGTCATCGCGCATTTGCGCGAAACCCGCGCATGCGCGGGCCGGGATGCCCCTCAGCCGCCCCGCGAAGTGATACAGCGGGGCGGCGGAAGGACAAAGAGTGCGCGGGAATCGGACCCGCTGCCCGCGATCGGTGGGCACCGATCGTGGGCCCATGGCACCCTTGGCACGGCCGTGGTACTGCCGTGGTACTGCCATGGTTGCCAAGATCGGGACTTTACGGCCGTTTTTACGAACGGCCAGACCAGGTGTGTTTGCCGTTCGTAAAAACGGCCGTAAAGGGCTTGGAATTCGGCCCATCGGCCAGCTGTGAATCGCTGCTTGCTGTAAGAAAACGGTGGCAGCAATTCGTGTCGGGAGTCGGGCGTGGGGGGGGGGGAGAATAGCGGGAGGGCGTCGGACTAGCGTGGCCGTAAAAATTTATGACCCCCGCTATTCTCCGCACCGTCGTAAGTGCGGAGAATTGCGCCCCTCATCTTTTGTTCATGCAGCAGAAACGGGCCTGATACGGACCCACCCGCAAGCCTCTGTCAACATTGCTTTCTCCCTCCTTCGTACTTCCCATCCACAATTTTCTTCCCTCCTCTCAGGAAGGCTGGGTACTATCCATGTATGGTCCCAAAGGTGCCAGTCACCTCATGGTCCCTCATACAACCTCACGCGTTAGTCGGCTGTTCACCCGTGAGGGAAATTACGATGTTGAGCAGGGATCCTGGGATCACTCTTGTCCAGCTTGCTGAATTCAATGATTGTTTAATAATTGTTGTCCAGGCTGAGGTCTTCTTGCCTGTGCAGCTCAATGCCACACTGGGCAGTGTCCTTCAGCCAAAACCACTTTTGACCCTGCCAAGAAGTTAATGGTCTGGTTTGCTCACTCAACAATTTTTTTAAAAATGTTTTACATGTCAGTTTACATTTTCTTTGCCAGTTTTTACCCTTTCTGCTTGCTCAGGAATTTTTTTTTTATTCATTCATGGGATGTTGGCATCGCTGGCAGGGCCAGTATTTATTGCCCATCCCTAATTGCCCTTGAACTGAGTGGCTTGCTGGCCCATTTCACAGGGACAGTTAATAGTCAACTACAAAGAACAAAGAAAATTACAGCACAGGAACAGGCCCTTCGGCCCTCCCAGCTTGCACCGATCCAGATCCTTTATCTAAACCTGTCTCCTATTTTGCAAGGTCTACTTCCCTCTGTTCCTGCCTGTTCATATACCTGTCTAGATGTCTCTTAAATGATGCTATTGTGCCCGCCTCTACCACCTCCGCTGTTAAAGTGTTCCAGGCACCCACCACCCTCTGCGTAAAAAACTTTCCACGCACATCTCCCTTAAACTTTCCCCCTCTCACCTTGAAATCGTGACCCCTTGTAACTGACACCCCCACTCTTGGGAAAAACTTGTTGCTATCCACCCTGTCCATACCTCTCATAATTTTGTAGACCTCAATCAGGTCCCCCCTCACACTCCGTCTTTCCAATGAAAACAATCCTAATCTACTCAACCTTTCTTCATAGCTAGCACCCTCCATACCAGGCAACATCCTGATGAACCTCCTCTGCACCCTCTCCAAAGCATCCACATCCTTCTGGTAATGTGGCGACCAGAACTGCACGCAGTATTCCATATGTGGCCTAACCAAAGTCCTATACAACTGTAACATGACCTGCCGACTCTTGTACTGAATACCCCGTCCAATGAAGGCAAGCATGCTGTATGCCTTCTTGACCACTCTATCAACCTGCGTTGCCACCTTCAGGGTACAATGGACCTGAAGCCCCAGATCTCTCTGTACATCAATTTTCCCCAGGACCCTTCCATTGACCATACAGTCTGCTCTTGAATTTGATCTTCCAAAATGCATCACCTCGCATTTGCCTGGATTGAACTCCATCTGCCATTTCTCTGCCCAACCCTCCAATTCGGGGCAGCACGGTAGCATGGTGGTTAGCATAAATGCTTCACAGCTCCAGGGTCCCAGGTTCGATTCCCGGCTGGGTCACTGTCTGTGCGGAGTCTGCACGTCCTCCCCGTGTGTGTGTGGGGTTCCTCCGGGTGCTCCGGTTTCCTCCCACAGTCCAAAGATGTGCGGGTTAGGTGGATTGGCCATGCTAAATTGCCCGTAGTGTCCTAAAATGTAAGGTTAGGGGGGGGTTGTTGGGTTACGGGTATAGGGTGGATACGTGGGTTTGAGTAGGGTGATCATTGCTCGGCACAACATCAAGGGCCGAAGGGCCTGTTCTGTGCTGTACTGTTCTATGTTCTATGTTCTATCTATCTATATTTTGTTGTATTCCCTGACAGTCCTCCTCGCTATATGCAACTCCACCAATCTTAGTATCATCTGCATACTTGCTAATCAGACCACCTATACCTTCCTCCAGGTCATTTATGTAGATCACAAACAACAGTGGTCCGAGCATGGATCCCTGTGGAACACCACTAGTCACCCTTCTCCATTTTGAGACACTCCCTTCCACCACTACCCCATACGACTTCACTTTTTCCATCAACGCCTTACTAAAGTCCATGTATATGACATCTACAGCCCTTCCCTCATCAATTAACTTTGTCACTTCCTCAAAGAATTACATTCTCATTGCTGTGGATCTAGAATCATATGTCGGCCAGACCAGGTAAGGGTGGTTCAGGTAAAGGACATTAGTGAACCAGATGGGTTTTTATTGCGATGGTTTCCAGACCTTTGTGGAATTCAACATCTGTCATGGTGGAATTTGAACCCGGGATGCCAGTGCATTACGCTGGGTCGTTGGTTTACTAGTCCACTAACAATACCACTGTGCCATTGCCTCCCCACTGAGATCTGTGATTCCAGTTGGAGTGGATAACCTTCATGCCCACTCAACAATTATTCATGCATGACTTTCAACAGTGGGTGCTGGCAGACAACTTGACAGGCAGGTGGAGGGTAATTCTGACTTGATCTTTACCTCACCGGGCACTCACTTAATCTGCCCTTAAGGCTCACTGGATTGTAATTGGGGCAATGAAGCTAAATGGAACATCCTGACTTCTACATCTCACTGGAAAATCCTGTTCAGCCATTGGGTGAGACCCACCGAGACCCATTGAGACCCATTCGGCCCATCGAGTCTGCACCGACCCACTTAAGCTCTCACTTCCACCCTATCCCCGTAACCCAATAACCCCTCCTAACCTTTTTTGATCACTAAGGGCAATTTATCATGGCCAATCCACCTAACCTGCACGTCTTTGGACTGTGGGAGGAAACCGGAGCACCCGGAGGAAACCCACGCAGACATGGGGAGAACGTGCAGATTCCGCACAGACAGTGACCCAGCAGGGAATTGAACCTGGGAGCCTGGTGCTGAGAAGCCGCAGTGCTAATAACTTGTGCTACCATGCTGCCCACGGGGCAGGGGTGATTTGATCTTCAAGATATTAACGGGAAACGACAGGGTAGATAAAGATAAACTATTTCCACTGGTTAGAGATTCTAAAATTAGAGGGCATAGGCTAAAAGTTAGGGTCAGACCGTTCAGGAGAGATGCTAGGAAGCATTTCTGTATGCAAAGGGTGGTAGAGGTTTGGAGCTCTCTCCCACAAACAGCAATTGAAGCCAAAACATTTGTTAGTTTTATACCTGAGATAGATAAATTTTTGTTAAGCAAAGATATTAAGTGATATGGCCAAAAGCAGGTATATGGATTTTGGCCATAGATCAGCCATGATCTCATTGAATGGTGGGAGGCTTGAGGGACTGAATAGCCTACTTCTCTTCCTATGTTCCAATGAGCATATAAGTTCCTGAATGGTCTTGACAAGGCAGAAATCCAAAGATGTGCAGGTTAGGTGGATTGGCCCAGCTAAATTGCCCCTTAGTGTCCAAAAGGTTAGGTGGGGTTACTCGGGATAGGGTGGAGGCGTGGGCTTAAGTAGGGTGCTCTTTCCAAGAGCCGGTGCAGACCCAATGGGCCGAATGGCCTCCTTCTGCAATGTAGGGATTCTTTGAAGTTGAAAGGATATTTCCTCTTGTGGGTGAGTCCATAACTAGTGGGCACTGTTTTTAAATTAGGGGACACCTTTATAGGACAGAGGTGAGGAGAATTTCTTTTCCTCTCTCAGAGGGTTGTGCAACCTTGGAACTCGCTGCCTTAGAAGATGGTGAAAGCGGGATTACTGAATATTTTTAAGATGCAGGTTGATAGATTATTTTTCGGAAAGTGGATCAAAGGTTATAGAAGTTGGGGGTGGGGGCGATAGATGGGAATGTGGAACTCAAAAACAAACTGATCAGCCGTGATCTTACTTTGCACTGGACAGGCTTGAGGGGCCGAATGGTCTACTTCCGTTCCTATTTTGTATGTCTGTATGATTGTTTATGCATCTGAGGAGTACTGATAAATCAGAATGACCAATTACGATGTTGCACTCTCTGCCTACTGGCTGCAACTTGGCTTACCTTAGCAGTTTGATGGCCACCTTGTTGTTGCCATCGATAGTGCCATGTTGGCAGGCTTGAACTCTGTGCCTCTGACTCCGCTCAGAGATCAACTTATCCTGGAATCTGAGAGGAGAGGCGAGGCATGTGGTAATGGCATTTTCAATTGATAGTGAAATGCAGACTGACAATGCACTGAGAAGGCTAAAGGGGAGAGCGATGTTTTGTGATTGATGGTCGGAGGAACTACGTTCTCTAGAAATTTTACCTTTTATATTGGGACCCTGACATTGAGTGAAATGTGGCTCATGACTTCACACTGTATACTTGTGTGTGCTCTGCTGCTTGTCTGCAGGTTCTCATTTTTCCCCTCACTATACCCACAGAAAGGCCCACCTTCATCAAACGCCCTATAAATCAGGTTGTCCTGGCAGATGACACTGTGGATTTTCACTGCGAGGTGAATGGGGACCCAGTACCCACTACTCACTGGCGCAAGGAAGAGGGCGAGCTGCCACGTGGAAGGTACATGAATTCAATATTTTAATACTTGTTAAATATTATACAATCATATTATAATGTTCCTAATCAAGGGGACTGTTCAGTCCCCAAGGGGATGCCATTGAAGTTGTTGCTAATTATTGTGTAAAGCCAGCTTGGTTCATGGTGTTTCCAAGCCATGTTCTCCATTGGGACAGGCTAGAGTGGAAATCAATCCAGCACCTAATTCTGTTGTCACATAACATAAAGCCCTTGAAAGGAATTTAAGCTGGAGTGTAACTCTGGTAAATGTGCACTGTGATACTGAGCCATTACAGGGTTGGAAGGTTTCGGAATTCCCCTCCTGTCTGTGTTGCTCTCCAATGGAAGGGGCAACTACACTTTCCCCGGCATGTCCGGAAGATATTCTAATTCCTGATCACCATACAGTGAACTCCAGTAGAAATACAGATGTTGGGTTCAGGATCTGCCTTGGTTGTGATGTTTTCCACTCAAACCTGTTGATGTCCATTGTCTGAGCTGGATGTCTGAAGGATGGCCAAGCGCTGCTGGCATGTGGCAAATGGATGGCCCAGTACAAATGGGAACCTTCCTGGCCGAAGGGGGAGAAGGCAAACAAATTGGGGGAATTGATAAACAATAGGAGAGTTTGGACTTGGTGCAATTGTGTTTAATGAGTGATAGTGAATCAGGAGCCAGTTTTGCATCTTTTTTTAAAAAATCATTTTTATTGACCAGTTTTGCATCTTTACCAAATCAATGGAAATAAAAATTGGGAGAAATGGAAAACGGGCTGCTAATTCACCATTGCCAGCTTTATAATGACACAGAGTCAAAATGACCGCCAATCAGTGACTTAGTCTGGAACTTGCATAGTTTTAAAAAATAAATTTTGAGTGCCCAATCATTTTTTTTTTTAATTAAGGGACCATTTAGCGTGGCCAATCCACCTACTCTGCAGACCTTTGGGTTGTGGGGGTGAAACCCACGCAGACACAGGGAGAATGTGCAAACTGTACACAGACAGTAACCAGGGACCGGGATTGAACCTTGGTCCTCAGCGCCACTGTGCTGCCCAAAACTTGCATGACTTATTTTGTTTTGCACCAAGTTGTACAACAAGCTACCAAGAAAATCCTGTGTGTCTCCTACAGGTTTGAGATTCAGGCTGACAACAGCCTGCGACTATCCCGGGTTGGTAGCGCGGATGAAGGAACTTACACCTGTATTGCAGAAAACAGTGTGGGTAAAGTTGAGTTCTCAGGCACCCTGACTGTACACGGTAAGGAACTCTGAATTGATATTTTTGAACTGAGAGCTGGGTTATTTAAAGAATGTGTTCCCCTTAGCAAATTATAACCAGGTTCTAGTGGTCTGAAGTGTGACTGATGGAATCTGCCTATCGCCGTGGATAGTGGAATCACCTCATAGGGTAAAGCACTGTGGAAATGCACAACATCTTTGGTCCAGGCTTGACATGAGAGTGCTAATTTAATTAACGTGCTGCGATGTTTCTGTATTTGGAGAATTTGCCTCTTGATTTATGAGCTTTGGCAGTGAGTGTCAAGTTGCAGGTTCAACTTACTGCCAGGCTATCTTGATGGAATCTGACACTACTCTTGCCAAAAAGGAAACTTCCTCATACTTGACCCTTACTGGAGATTGTGTTGGAATGGGGCACGGCTAGGATTTCACTGGTAATGGTGTCAAATAGGCCCCTCCCATGCTTTCAGTTTGGACTCCAAGTGAAGAAGATGGAAAACTTGAAAGTGAGTTAGTCAGGGTACCTGATGGAATCCTAGCCCATCATAAATTAACCCTTTCACAACAGACAAGGGGTTACATCTTGGTTTTGACCGACTGGAAAGCAGTTGAGAGTGAGTCAGCAGACTGTTTAACATCCCTCATGATCATCACTTCCATTGAAATGATTGAAAGAAAATCCCTCTCTAATATTTTTTCAATAGAGGTAAAATGATGAATACATTAGATAGTTGTGACAATTAAATATCACTCTCTATGTCTCTGTGAGATTAGATTGTTTTTCCCAGTGCTAGGGAGATTTGAACGTTGCTTCCTATCGAAAGTCTTTTGAGTGACTGTCGCCGAAAATGGAAAAGCTTTCCTAGTTTCTGGCAGGAGGCTAAATCTCTCAACGGCTCGGTTTGATTCACTTATCGGGTCAGCGCAATCCTAAATGTTGTTCTTGTTTAATGGCTTCTGCTTGGAAGCAAATGTCTGAGAGCTTGAACTCATTCATTTCCATCTGCTGGAGAGTGAAATTCAGCTCCCACTCAAATCAAACCGTAAAATTACCAGTGAACTTCCTCTGCTAAAGTGTGCAATTGTCAGGGATAAAGGGATTTTCCAGTGGTTTCATCTTTGTCTGATTGATTGTCACTCACCCACCAGCAGTGCACCACCTATTACAGTGCACCTGGAGTGAGAAATGGAGACAAAAAAATGGAAACAAACGCTGGAGCCAGACATTCATTTTTATTATCTAGATTGGTTCACCATTTGAACTGGATAACATTTTACAATTAATTCTTGGGAGGGGAGCATTCCTAGCAAGGCCAGCATTAATTGTATATCTCTAATTGCGCTTGAGGCCAAGGATGAGGCGGGGCGAGCTGTATTCTTGAAGCACTACTGTCAATGTGGTGAAGGTGCTCATGTAGTGCCTGCGAGGGATCTCCAGCTTTTTGACACAGTGACCATGAAGGGGGAGTGATATATGTCCAAATCAGACCAGTGGAATTTGAAGGGGAACCAGTCAGTGATGCTTTTCCCTTACAGCTGCTGCTCTTGTCTTTCTGGAGCTTGAGGTTTGGAAGGTGTTGCTCATTATTTGAGAGGGAGGAGGAGGAGTTCAATTCTCGTTTAACCGAGAACAATGCTGATATTTTATGCTAATTACTCCCAAAATGGATATTATATTGAAGACATGGCGGTGCAGTAGTCATGGAACGGGAATGGTAACACAGAGGTTGTGAGTATAAATCCCGCCATGGTAAATTATGAAATTGAATTCAATAAATCTGGTTATTTGTAGATTAATATTCAAAATAAACGGCCCTGGATTGTAACGGTCCTTCAGTGAAGAAGACCTCAACAAACATTGACTCATAATGCCACTGAAGTGGTTGAGCAAAACCCACCAACTATTGCAATCTTATCCTGAGAGCCAATAATGAATCAAATAGGACTACCTAGTGATGTGGCCAGTCAATGTATTCCCCTGTGTGCAGGTAATTTTCCAAAATGCCTCGTGCATCTATTGCTGAAAGTAATCGCGTATATACAGCAGGCAGTAAAGAAGGTAACTGGTAGGGCGGCATGTGGAACAGTGGTTAGCTATGCTGCCTACGGCGCTGAGGACCCGGGTTCGAATCCCGGCCCTGGATCACTCACTGTCCGTGTGGAGTTTGCACCTTCTCCCTGCGTCTGCGTGGGTTTCAGCCCGACAGCCCAAAGACGTACAGGGTAGGTGGATTGGCATGCTAAATTGCTCCTAAATTGGAAAAGAAACTGATTGGGTACTGTAAAGTTATATAAAAAGAAGGTAAATGGAATGTTGGCCTTCATAGTGAGAGGATTTGAGGATAATAATTGGGATATTTTACTGCAATTGTATAGGGCATTGGTGAGGCCACAGCTGGAGTATTGTGTACAGTTTTGGTGTCCTCATCTAAGGAAGCATGTTCTTGCTATGGAGGGAGTGCAGCGAAGGTTTACCTGTCTGATTCCTGGGATGGTGGGACTGTCATATGCGGAGATACTAAATCGATTAGGATTATACTCATTGGAGTTTAGAAGAGTGAAAGGGGATATCATAGAAACTTAGAAAATTCTAACAGAATTAGACAGGATAGATTCAGAAAGAATGTTCCCGATGGTGGGGGTGTCCAGAACTAGAGGTTATAGAACATAGAACATAGAACAGTACAGCACAGAACAGGCCCTTCGGCCCTCGATGTTGTGCCGAGCAATGATCACCCTACTTAAACCCACGTAACCCGTATACCCGTAACCCAACAATTCCCCCCATTAACCTTACACTACGGGCAATTTAGCATGGCCAATCCACCTAACCCGCACATCTTTGGACTGTGGGAGGAAACCGGAGCACCCGGAGGAAACCCACGCACACACGGGGAGGACGTGCAGACTCCACACAGACAGTGACCCAGCCGGGAATCGAACCTGGGACCCTGGAGCTGTGAAGCATTGATGCTAACCACCATGCTACCGTGAGGCCCATATAGTTTGAGGATAAAGAGCAAACATTTTAGGACTGAGTTGAGGAGAAATCTCTTCACCCAAAATCTGTGGAATTCACTGTCACAAAAAATAGTTAAGGCCAAACTGTTGCATAATTTCAAAAATGAGTTAGATATAGCTCTCAGGGCTAAAGGGATTAAGTGATATGGGGGGGAAGGCTGGATCAGGGCATTGAACTTGATGGTCAGCCATGGTCATCATGAATGTAGCTCTGCTACTTCACAGCGCCAAGGTCCCAGGTTCGATCCCGGCTCTGGGTCACTGTCCGTGTGGAGTTTGCACATTCTCCCCGTGTCTGCGTGGGTTTCACCCCCACAGCCCAAAAATGTGCAGAGTAGGTGGATTGGCCACAATAAATTGCCCCTTAATTGGAAAAAATTAATTGGGGACTCTAAACTTATTTTTTTTAAATGATCATAACGAATGGCTGCGCTGGCTCGAAGGGCCAAATGGCCTCCTCCGACTTCTACTTTCGATGTATACTTCTATGTATGGAGTCACACAGGCCGGTCCATGCTGAGATAATCCCAGTGAAGGGTGCTACAATTGGGTCTCCGGGTCCCTGGGCTCAGGTGGGTATCAATCAAACGGGATTCCTGCTCCTGATTATGATTTTGTGGATGCTGCTGTTGTGAGCTCCAATACCGAGTGTAACCTGGGTGAGAGCTTGGATCGGGTAACATGGGAAAGATAGAGGGACAGTCAAAACAAAGCACACTCTATCATTATTAAACTCGCAGTGCGGCATTTGCGTGGTTCAATCTTGATAAAAGCAGAAACAATCTGGCAGGAAATAATCCCTGGGTGCTATAAACTGAAGATAAAACCAGCCTATTTATAAAATGCTGCAGCACAGCCTATGAACACTCACACAGCCAATTGGTGATTCAATGTGAAGATAATGATAAAAAATACACTTTATATTATAAAATATGTGGCTATATCCAAGTGTAGTTCAATAGTGATTTGACCATGTATTTAGGGATAAATGAGGTGACAACTTGTATTGATACAACACTTTTAACATAACATCTCAAGGCTCTTCATAAACATGTTCGCAGATAGAGATTGGGACCGAGTCAAAAAGCAGACATTAGGATAGGTGACCAAAAGGGCAGAGTTTTATAAAAGAACTCAGATGGCCTCTTCATTGATTATGCTTTTCTTAAAATTCTGGGCTAGGATTGTCACTGCTAAATCTACATTTACTCCCCACTCTTAGTTGCCCTAAAAGGAGATTATTGGCACAACTGGGTTCTTTGCTCGGCCACTTCAATGTTAATCAGAAAACCCAGTTAGGGTGGCAGGCTCCAGAGCGACATTGGATAACTAGTCGAGCTTTTAAGATGACCATTGGGTTTTAAGAAGACAGTCGGCAGTACTTTCTGAATATTTATTTGAGCCATATGGTGGCGTGGTGGTCAGCACTGCTGCCTCACGGCGCTGAGGACCCAGGTTCGATTCCGGCCAAGGGTCACTGTCCGTGTGGAGTTCGCACATTCTCCCCTTATCTGTGTGGGTCTTACCCCCACAACCCAAAGATGTGCAGGGTAGGTGGATTGGCCACGCTAAATTGCCCCTTAATTAGAAAAAATTAATTGGATACTCTAAATTTATTTTTAAAAGAACAATTATTTATGGTGCCGGCTCACAAATTATAATTTTTTGTTGAATTCAGTTTTACAACTTGCCATTGTGGGATTGAAACTTACAATCTCTGGTCTGTTAATTGAACTCCAGAATCAGGCTAGTATCATCTCATTGAACACACAACTGATCACAGCACCTTGGAGGTGAGCTGATTTTAGGGGGTTTAAAATAGGTGATATACTTCACTAACTGTGAGTTGCAGAGCTGGCTGAACACGAATGATTGTGATAGTCACAACGTTACTTCTCACTTGAGTGCCTTTGTCATTTAATTGATAGAGGAATAAATTAGTTAGACTGCCTTGCCCCTGATTGGTGACCTGTGACTCCTGGTGGTAGACATTGGGTGAGAACAGATCAAACTGGGCTACAATGCCTGCCCATTATTAGCTCCAGGCTAAAATTTAAAACATTGGTCCTACAAGGGCCATCTTAGTGACCACCACAAGTGCAATGTATTTGTCGCGATAAAAGCTAGTGGAGAAACTGTGAATAAATAACTGACAAGGCTTACAAATGGAATAGAGCATGTAAAGATTTCAATAAGTTTAACCGATGAACAATTCAGGTTATTTCACCGCAGGAAGAATTAACTCAGAAACAAAATGTCCTGTTAATGAAAACTGAAGCCAAGCCATCAGTAAAAGCTCTTCATTTAAGATGTCCGTTTTGAAAATGTTCTTAAGCTCCAGTACAGAAAGGTTCTAAGAACCTTTATTTCCTCGTCAAAAGTTCCCAGTGCTCCTGGGCTGGCTGACACCTCAGCTGAGGAACTCTAGGGGCTGTGCACAGTTCAGTCCTAAATTAAGGTCTTCCCCCATTACTCATTTGCTAAGTGTAGGGTGCAGCCTATCTCCCTACTGAGCAGCGGGTGCCATGTTCAGTTATCAGTAGAGGATCTGCACTTAATGTTATCGCAAACTGGACAAAGTCATACCAGTCAGAAGTCTTCCCCCAAACACTAGCGAGGAACACCTATCCTCCTCCATTCACCGTGGCCAAACGAAAATAGAATAAGGCTCAGCATTCAAATCCTCTTCAAATTGGACCACTTGCCGCACTCAATGTCTAAGTTCACAAATCAAAAACAGATGATTTGTCAGGAACCATTGGAACCACGCCCCAGGAAGAATCAGTGCCTTCAGCTGAGGAGTGGTCAGAAACTATCAAAAGAAATCTAAATTCAAACTCTGTGTGCATGTCTCCTGCTCCAAAGAGGACTTTGATGGTTGGGTGCAGGTCAAGCACGGTCAACCAACAACTCATGGATCTGCAGCTTCCTGTATCATACCACAAGCATAATCCGAGAAGGATGGAGATTTGTTTTTATCATTGCCTGGCACTTGTGACGTTATAAAAGCATAAATTTGCTAGATTATTATATTAAGCAGCCAGTTATGAATAGAATGTGTCACAGGCAGCAATGAGGATGTGATAAATGTCTTCACATGATGAGACCGACTCAATTACTCATGAATGTGGAGACATGAGTGAATTAAACTCAGCCTGATTTCAGGAGATATTCATCATATCTCACTGCTGCTCCTGACATATCCTTTATGTATTTGTAAAAGAAAATGATGACATATTTTAATGCACTCGGAATGTGGCAGTGAGTAGTTGAATAGTGATGGCAATTAAATCCTAACGGTGACTTTGCATTTCGCTTCATGCTCAATATCTGGGTCAAGTGATTTGACACTGCATTTCCACACATATCCCGCAGAAGTGAGATGCTGGCAAATTATTGCAAGATTGTGTAAAAAGTCCTGGAAGTGGTGATTTGATGAGTTTCATTTGGAAAGGATTCAATACCAATTATTCAATTGCTGTGGCAAATCACTTTCCCATTATCAATAGCTAAAGCTAATGTTTCTTGCTGTTCTCCATGTTTAAGCCGACATTAATGCTGCCATTTATGTATGAGTTCATTCATGAATTTTTCTTAACATCTCATGTATGTTTTTTATTTTTTTCTTTGTTTCAGTTGGTCCATTCAGTAAGTATCCATTTCACCTCATTTACTTACTGGTGCATGATGGGGTAGGTGGAGGTTATAAATTAATGGCTTTCTGAGGCATGTCTTAATCTTTAGACTGAACCTTCATCCATTACAGCAGCCATTACGGGTGAAAGACCTATGCACCAGGTATTTAACGCACAGAATGTACAAGAGCCAATTCTTTGGACACCATTTTGTTTTCTCATAATTTCATCCACACACTGAGACCCAAGCCATAATTCTTGTTTAATTGGAAGCAGCCATGAACTCAATTTACGTCATTTATTGATGATGTCATGGTGCCTGTTGCTGTGCGCTGAAGCACATGGGAGACCAGAAATGTCAATATTGGTAGCTTTTTCTTTAAGGATAAGGGAATAAAAGTGTTTCTCCATGATTAAAATGAGATAGTTAATTGCAGATACATAAAACGCCAGGATTCTTATGCGCTTCAACCAGCAAGAGGGGTCGTGACATCATTGTCTGCGACCAGTAACCTATGTAGGACCTCTCAGAGAGCAATGACTAAAAGACACCAACATTAAAATTTGATTTTATATTAATTCAGGCAACAAAGAAACAGCAGGAGCTGGTTTGTGTCGATATTTTACTGTGGATTGTGCAAAATGGTTCACACCCTGGCAATTTTCTTCAAGAGAATGTATTCGTAGAAAAACAGTTTTCCATGAGGTCTTCAACGGATCTCTGGCCGATGTTTTATGGGCCCTCATTTTCTAATTTAGGATGTTGTAGAGTTGAGGGTTACCGATGTGTAATCCTGGTCGAGCAGAATTCAGCTCAGGTGTGGTATCACCACCCCTCGCACCACCACTACATATTCCTTGTGGTCAAATTGACATGCACTTTATCATCTCAGACATGAAGAATGGACCTTTAACAAGGTACTGCAGCACTGTCAGAGGCTGGGGAACTGTATCACAGCAAGAGTCAGTGACCTCAGAAGAGAGAGAATTGGAAGGGGGGAGGGAATAAGGAATGGATTGTTCCAGGAGGGCGATAGAGGCCGACTGGAGTACTTCATCACTAGATTATTAGTTTATGTGAAAGAACTCTCAAAATTCTCTTAAATCACGGACATCTTACTGCTGCTACAGAGGATCTGCATTTCCATTTTACAGTGTCAACTGAGCATGTGCAGGCAATTAATGGGATAGCCCCTGTTGGAATCTGGGATGGATCCAAAAATAAACTCGGGCATTATCAGTCTGGCATCTAAAAGTAAGCAGGAAATGTGCTCCACTGGGGGAAACGGATTAAACACTTACAGGTCATTAGAAAACCACGTACATGGGATTCCTGTTAACAAAAGACCCTTGCACTACACAGCCTGTTGGATAGGTAGGAATCAAATGGTGCACAGATCAAGGCCACAGTAGATAAAAGCTCAGAAATACTGGAATTCTGAAACAAAACAAAAAATGCTGGAAATGCACAGCAGCTCCGTCAAGAGTTTGTAAAGAAGACAGGTTTAATGTTTTGGGTGTAATTCTTTGTCAGAAATTGGCCTTTATCTTCACAGACCGTGTCAGGTGTCTCTCAGCATTTTCTGTTTTTGCTTCAAGACCGTGACTGTTTTTCCAATGATATGTCTCTTTCATACGATCCACAATGCAAGTTCAGTCTCTAGCAACATCCTCAGGCCACATTCAGTTTGAGAGAACAGCATCAGTCCAATAGATTCAGAGCATTCAGTCAATGCCCATTGTCATGATATGCAAACATGCAACCAATGAACACTCAGAATAGGACACAACCAATGGGCAGTCAGGACACTCAGAGGTGGCATCACCACAAGGGGGCATGACATAAACACTATAAAAGGCATGAGGCACTCACACCCTGCCTCTTTACACAGACAGACAGCTAGAGAGATAGACAGGGTTGATCAGCAGCATCACACCCCAGCACGTGGCTTAGAGCAAGCTGGTACAGTTAGACTGAGTTACTGTAGTTAGATTAGCAGAGAGTTGAACTCATTTGAGAACTGTGTTAATAGTTCAATAAACATGTTGAACTCATTTCAGAGTCTGGAGCATCCTTTAGTTAAGACTGCATCAAGTAGCAGCCCGTGTTATCCGAAGCAGCATAACACAACACCCATGACTATACTGAGGCCTGATAGCTATTCTAATAAAGTGTTGAACTCTGGATCGGGACAGCAAAGTCAAGTCCCAATTGCCACACATGCACATTCTTTATCAGGCTTCTATAGAGCCGGCGATGGGGGTGGCTTGAGGGAAATGTTGTTACTGGATGAAAGGTTTTACACTGCACCATTGAAATGCGCTTACTGATGACCTGACTGAGGAGCAATGGTGATATCTTCATTGGGGAACGTTTACTCCCTGCCGGCCTCCCACAATGAACACACTGTAGAGGGGAGAGGAGGGAGAGAAGTTTACCCAGAAGTTGTGCTTGTGTTCTCTTTTTGCACTGAACTTTTGAAATTTTCTATCCTGGAGAAGAGCCCTGACAAATGAGTTGATGTTGAGCCAAATAATTTCATTCTAATCTGGTCCTAATCAGCTGTGTTTAATAGGAACACTGAGGAAACATTTACAAATTCTTTGCCTCAAGTTACAAATTATTTACACTCGTGAGATTTACCGGCCACATAGCAGGAGTTTAGAAGAATGGGAGGCAACTGTACTGAGACATACAGGGCGCAATCTTCCCAAAAGGGAACAAAGTCCCCTAGCGAACGTGTTTAGCCGCAGTCGCTATTCAATGTTACTTGTGTTGAATAAAGGGCCTGAATGGGGAACGCGCGGCGAAGGCCGCACATAGCCCCGTTTTTTACATCAGGGAGCTCCAATCGTCGGAATTGCCCGTTGTAGCGAGAGCCCACAAATAAAATCCACGACCTTCCCCCAGCCCGAACGCAACATACGGGTGCATCTAATGAGAAAAGATTAAATTTATGTTCCATCATTTGACTTGTGCTTTTGGTAATTCCTTTTTAAAAAATAAATTTAGAGTACCCAATTATTTTTCTTTTCCAATTAAGGGGTAATTTAGCGTGGCCAATCCACCTAACCTGCACATCTTTGGGTTGTGGGGGTGAAACCCACGTAGACACAGGGAGAATGTGCAATCTCCATACGGACAGTGATCCAGGGCCATGATTTGAACCTGGATCCTCAGCGTCGTAGTCCCAGTGCTAACCACTGCACCACGTGCCGCCCTTGCTTTTGGTAATTCCAATGCTATAGAATTAATTGCAGCATTGTGTGTCCGTCCTGGATCTGGTGCACCTCAATTAAAGCCTGTGCCTCTTATGATGCCTGTTAGCTCCAATAGCAAAGAGGGAATCTGTGGTCTGGCAGATGGCAATCAAGTCCCAGTCACCACATATGTTCTTACTTATGTTTATCATTGACAATCAAAGATTAACATCTAGAGTAACTTTCTGGGAAGCAGCTGCGCTGCATTCCGGAAGGCTTCGCAATAAGGCTTTTCCTGCGGGAATCTGAGCGAAACAAGGCAGAATAGCACCCAGGGAAAGTGGCCCTCTTTCAGCTTCCGTTCCTTTCGCCATTATATCTCAAGTGCTTCATTCTATCCATATTTAATTTGGTCTGGGTATATGTGAGTGTTGCTGCTTGTGATGTTGATCAAAGTACAGGTGGTGGCCAGAATAGTTGCCCGTTTTTCTCCCAAATACTGCCATGGGATCGTTAATGTCTGCCTGAGGGAGAAGAGAGGGCCTGGTGCAAGATTCCATCCCATACACAGAACCTCTCCCTCTGTACTTGATTAAAGAGTCAGATTAATATGTGCTCAAGTCTCTGTAGCGGGCCTTACACCCAGAACATTCAGACTCATATTAGCATGCTAGCTAGCACTTAGATCAAGGCTTCCCTGAGAAGATGATGCTGGGCCATCTTCTGTGTTTCAAAGTACCTTGTAATGGCTGTGACACTGCCTCAGAAGACATTAAAAACCAAATACATAGAAATGGACTAGAGGCACATGCAGTTTAGACCATGTGCTGGTGCTCAGCTCCCTTCCCTGAAGGACACTAGTGAACCAATTGAGTTTTCTTTTTGACAAAGTAGACTATTGTCATTTTGTCCTGCCCCTGCCCATCAAGTAACTAGGAATATTGGAAAAGGTGTAGGCTATTCAGCTGCTCAAGCCTATTCTGCCATTCAATGAGAGATAGCTGGCTGAATTCTCTGTTTCAGCGGCTAAGTGCTGGCTGAAATGAAGAATTCGCAGGCGTTTTACAACTCCAAAATTGCTGCCGAACCATCATCAATTCTGGGACCGGTAAGGGGCTAGCAGCAGGGCCGGTTGAAAGTAGCAGCTCCCGCGCCGAAAATAGCCGGAGAATGGCTAGGTCCGTGGCCGCTCATGCGCTCGGTGCCGATCTGCTGTGGTCGCGCCGTACAACATGGCACCGGTCATGTGTAGGCTCAACCCACCATCTGCGACCCCACAGGCCACCCTCTGGCCACCCCCACCAGTCCCCCCAGCCCTCGCAAAAGCCCCCCTCACCGGCCAGCGGCACATATCCCGGCCGAGTGTGGCGCCATTGGACATGGTCCGCAGCCACAATCCCCAAGTTCCCGACTGCTCTGATCACATGTCAACCATGCGGTCGGGAACTCGGCCCATCGGGGTAGAGCATCGCGGGAGGGCCTGCAGATGACGCACCAACGCCATTGCAACAACATGCAGCACGCGACACGATTACGCCACTTCTGCAGGGGCAGAGCATGGCTGACCACTGTCAAACCGGCGCTGGCCTCGACTTGGGCGTCGGAATGGACTCTCCACCAATCGTTGATTACGATATCAGCGTTGGGTAACGGAGAATCCCACCCCATGTCTGATATGCAATTCAGCTCCTTTGCACCATATCCCTTCATAACTTTAACTCAAGTCTATCAATCTCAGATTTAAAATCAACAACTGGCCCAACATCATCTGCCAGGGTGTCCAGGTGGCACTAGTGCCAGGACAATACCCTGTCTAAAGAGCATGCAGCTGGAGGCCTCCTATCCCATGTGAGACTCCCACAAGTGCTGTTCGGTCTGGTCCCTGCTTGTGGGGACCAGTGCTGAACAGTGCTTGCCCGAGCTCTCTGAGACAAAGGGGGTAAATCCCAATGCCTCGGGTATGTCGGGAATCTGCACATTAGAGTGAGGCTAGCTGCCTTGCTCTAATATGCAGATTTGCCAAAATATGATCCTGCCCACACCGAGCGGGATTTACATTGTAATGTCACGCACGATCGCGTAGGCTCACGAGAGGCGTGTCGAGCCGGATAGTTTCTGCGAGTGGGCTCTCCCAGGTTTCATCGGCCACGCTGCACTAGGGTGAGCTGTGTTTCTGGTGCAGCGTGACCGTTGGATCGCACCCTCTGCTTCTGCTGCCTCCTTGAGGAAGCACATTCCAGAGTCTCTGGAAATTCTCCTCAACTCTGCCTTAAATGAGTGACCCGTTATTTTGAAACAGTGACCCCCCAAGTTCCAGAATCTCCAACAAGAGGAAACATCCTCTCCACATCTACCCTGTCAGTACCCCTCAGGATCTTTTAAGGTTTTGGAGTGGCCCAAGGCACAACACAGTTAGAGGGATTGAGTGAATTCATGGATGGTTACACCGCTGGCCCTAGACACTGTCCCTTCAAGTTAAAAGATGATGCATAACAACAACAGGCATAGAACCGTGAAAATATGAACAAAGGACTGTATGGAAAAATAAGACTAAACAGCCTAATGGTAAACAAAGAAATCCTGACCTTTCGAAGCTCATTTTAACTGTTCAAAGTCTGTGAGAGTATTCATTTTTTGCAAAAATATACTTTATTCATAAAATATATGAAAGAAACATTCTAAAACATTTTCATATTATCATAACAGGAAAGTGCAATGATATTCACATTTTCTCCAGAGATCAAGATGCGCTCTGAGGTGCTTCAATTCAGTTTTGAGATCATTACAAACATTTAAATATTTTCGTTACAGAGAGCACAGTTCTGTTCAAATTATTTACATCGGTCATGTTGCACTTGTTGTGTTATGTTATTTAGAATAACACAAGCTGCCATTTGATGCAGTTTTGAGTAAAAGATGCTCAAGACTTTGAAGTGAGTTCAATTTGTTTTATTGAACTATTAGCACAGTTCTCAATAAGTTCGACTCTCTGCTAATTTAAATGTAGTAACTCCGTCTGACTGAACCTGTAGTGATCTGGACATCTGCACATACACCAGGGAGTACAGCACAGATGTAACAGCCACAGCATCAGTAGAGGGCAGCATCAGAGACGGGTATAAAGGGTCCGACCCAAGGGAGGATCCGCTTCTTTTAGAAGCACAGGGCTAGTGAGCAGCAGCACACAGCGACAGCTCAGAATAGTTAGTTTACCTTAGTTTCACTGGTGATACCTCTTGACTGTATTACATCCAGTTGAGCTCTGGAAACAGACTGAACCCTCTGAGTAAAGTATTTGTGTGAACTGGAAGTCTACAATCTTTATTCAGATTTAGAGAATAACATATGGTACCAAGAGCGATTTCAGCAAGCTAGCTATACACTAGCAAGAGAAGAGAACTTAAACCAGACATTCGATCAAGGAAGGCCTCGCAGCATTCGGATCCTTCGGATACCCATCGGCACGATGGACCCAATCCAAGCTCCACGCCTGCTCAAGACCACTGGTAATATGCACTCCAATTGGAAACTTTTTATACAACAGTTCAATCTATATCTAGAAGCTAAGGATCTGACCTCAGCGTCTGATGCCAGGAAGATAGCCTTGCTCTTATCCATGGCAGGGCTGCAGGCATTAGAAATATATAATTCCTATACCTGCCTGGAAGGGGAAGACAATGGCAAGCTGGAAATAATCATCAAAAAATTTGAAACCCACTGTCAATCTGAAGTCAATGAGATATTTGAAAGATTCAAGTTCACCAGGCGCTTGCAAAAACTGTGAGAATCTTTCAACAGTTTTGTGACTGATTTAAAATTACTAGCTCAATCCTGCAACTTTGAAAACCTCCAGGACTCCCTCATCAGAGACCAGATAGTCAATGGTATATCTGATGAGGGACTTAGAAAACTCTTATTAAAACGAAAAGACCTAACCCTAGAAACAGCCATGCAAAGATGCTCTACTTATGAAAAAAGTAAAGAATAGTATGAGGAATTTACTTACCAGGACCAAGGCCTTCACCACGAGGTCGAGCCTGTCAAAATGGTGGCCTAGGCTTCCAGAAGACACTCCTCTAGCGGCAATCCCGCGCGCGAACCTAGATGCAGGCCACACGCATGCGCAGTTCTCCCAAAGATTCGACACGGAAGAAAGGCCTACTGCGCATGCGCGAGCATGGACGGACAGCGTCATGACATGTCCCCGCTGCGGACATGCCCAATTAAAAGGGCAATGTCCAGCTTCTGGCAAACAATGTTTAAAGTGTGGCAAATACAACCACTTTGCCTTACAGTGCAGAAACTGTAGACAGAAACACATGAACATCAACGTAAAAGCATAGCCTCAACGGAGCACAAAAAAAAACAATGATGAGTATTCCTCGGACGAGGACAACCTCACTTGCGACAACTCATTTGTCATGGACACGATCGTGACAATTCAGGAAACTGGCGCAACAATCACCCGGTCAACAGCATTGATTCCAGCAGTGAGTGGACTGCAACTGTGCAAGTCAATGACTTTCCATTAGTCTTCAAGCTTGACACTGGGGCCTCAGCTAACCTCCTCACTAGTAAGGATCTCCATTCGATTCCAGGAGACCATGAAATAATACCCGCTGCATGTCGGCTGAAGGACTACAACGGCAATCAGATCACTTCAAAGGGATCATGCCATCTCCGGATGGACAACAAGATGATACGCAAGCAGCTACGATTCAAGATTGTAGACAACAATAAATCATCACTGTTAGGTGCTCAGGCCTGCAAAGACTTGCGGCTGGTGCAACGCATTTACATGCACACCCAGGATTCATCATACCTGGAAGCTAAAATCCACAGCATGCTACAAGAATACCCCGACGTATTCAACGGCATGGGCACCCTACCCTGCCAATACAAAATCATGCTGATAACAGTTGCCAAACCCGTTATTCAGCCGCCCAGGAGGGTTCCAACTCCACTGCGGGAGAAGTTGAAAGCGGAACTCGACAGACTGCAGTCACAAGGCATAATATCGCAAGTCACACAGCTGACTGACTGGGTCAGCTATATTGTCTGTGTTAACAAACCTACTGGAGATCTTCGCATATTGATAGACCCGAAGGACCTGAACCAGAACATTCGCCGGGGACACGACCCCATCCCCAAGCGTGAAGAGATCACATCTGAGATGGCGAATGCTCGTATCTTCACTAAACTCGACGCCTCGCAGGGGTTTTGGCCGATACAGCTCGATGACTCGAGCAGATTACTGTGTATGTTCAACACGCCATTTGGACATTTCTGCTTCAATCGCATGCCTTTTGGCATTATCTCTGCGTCAGAGATTTTCCACAGGATAATGGAGCAAATGACCGAGGGCATCGAGGGTGTCAGAGTCTATGTGGATGACATCATCGTATGGCCCACCACTGAAGAAGAACACCTCTGTCGTCTGAAGAAGGTGTTTCAGAGGATTCATAAATACGGTTTGAAACTGAACCAGGCAAAATGCACATTTGCGAAGGAGTTTGTAACACTTTTGGGTGACACCATATCATCTCAGGGTGTCAGCCCTGATGAGGCGAAAATCACTGCGATATGGACCATGAAGACGCCACACGACAAGAAGGCGGTGCTACGATTTCTGGGCTTTCTCAATTTACTTCGGCAGGTTCATCCCAAACCTGTCCACACGGACAGCAGCTTTATTCAATCTCCTATGAAAGACCACTGCATTTGAGTGGACACAATGTCACCAGAATGAATGGGTGGATCTCAAACAGCAACTGACGAGGGCACTGACCCTTGCTTTTTTTGATGCAACCAGACCCACCAAGATCTCCACTGACGCCAGCCAGGACAGGATTGGCGCCGCTCTCCTCCAACAGGACGACCAGTCTGACTGGGTCCCGGTGGCATACGCGTCCAGGGCCATGACCGCAACTGAATGCAGATATGCACACATCGAAAAAGAATGTCTCGGACTCCTCACTGTGATTCTGAAGTTCCATGACTACGTGAACGGCCTGCCCACATTCATAGTGGAAATTGACCACGGACTGTTGGTCCATATCATAGACAAGGATCTAAATGACATGACACCTCGTCTGCAGCGCATCATGATGAAACTGCGAAGGTATGATTTCACCCTAGTATACACCCCAGGACGAGATCTTGCCATTGCCGACGCACTGTCCCGAACAATTGGCACTGACACCGCACCATCAATCCCTATCAGAGAAATCGAAGCCCAAACACAGTTATACATGGAGAATTTGCCTGCTTTGGATGAGAAGCTTTGCCTAATCCTTTTTTAAAAAATAAATTTTGATTACCCAATTATTTTTTCCAATTAAGGGGCAATTTAGCGTGGCCAATCCACCTACTCTGCACATTTTTTGGGTTATGGGGGCAAAACCCACGCAGACACGGGGAGAATGTGCAAACTCCACACGGACAGTGACCCAGAGCCGGGATCGAACCTGGGACCGCAGCGCCGTGAGGCAGCTGTGCTAACCACTAGGCCACCGTGCTGCCCTTGCAAGCTTTGCCTAATCCGACAGGAGACGCAGAAAGATGCAACCTTACGGAGGGTGCTGCACCTACTCCAGCACGGTTGGACGAGGGGACAATGTCCACAATTTCAGAATGTCAAGTCAGAACTGATTGAAGTTGACGGCCTGCTGCTACGCAATGAGCAGGTTGTGATTCCGGCCACTCTCCGTGCCGAGATGATACGTAAGATTCATGAAGGCCACCTAGGAATTGAGAAATGCAAAAGGCAAGCACGACGGGCTGTGTACTGGCCCGGCATGAATCAAGACATAACGGACATGGTCATGACATGTGACAACTGTCAAAGACATCAACCCGCACAGTGTACAGAACCACTGCAGCAACACAAACTCACAAAAGCGCCGTGGACAAAAGTGGCCATTGATCTATTTCATGCCGCAGGGCGTGATTACGTCCTGATCATAGACTTTTACTCAAACTATCCGGAGGTACTGAAACTCCCTGATCTCACGTCTTCATCTGTCATCAAGGCGTGCCAGGAGACATTCGCGCGACATGGAATCCCGCGCGTGGTTATGTTGGATAATGTTCCCTGCTTCGCGAGCTGGGAATTGAAAGAGTTCTCAGACAGCTGCAGCGTTCGACATGTAACATCCAGTCCGTGCTACCCACAGTCAAATGGGAAAGTGGAAAAGGGTGTCCACATCATTAAACGGCTTATTAACAAGGCAACAGATTCACGCTCGGACATCAACCTAGCGCTGTTATCCTACCGAGCAACCCCATTGAGCTCAGGACTGTTGCCAGCGCAGATGCTCTTCGGCAGAGACATCCGGACAACCCTACCGGCGATACAATTCCGAGACCCTGACAACGGTCTGGTCCTCTTCAAAATGCAGGTACTACGGTCCAAACAAAAACAATACTACTTTCAACATGTGATCCCACTCAAGCCACTGACAATAGGCAACACCATCAGAATCAGGGACCCAGAAGGCGGATGGTCTGAGCCAGCCACGGTGATCAGGTAGGGGGCACCGCGGTCCTACATTGTCAAATCGTCAGCAGGAGTACCTTTTCGCCGTAACCGCTGGGATCTGTTAGTGATTCGACCTACAACGCCGGTGTTTCCCACACTGGACTTGACCGAGTCCGTTTGTCCACAGGACGTTCCTAACCACACAACACCAGACAGTACTCTTGATGACATCAAACCATCATCCCTACTACCACCGTTAAGACGCTCCAGCAGAAGCCGTAAGGCACCCGACCGGCTAGATTTGTAACAACACCTCAACACATGCACAAGGCGAATATGGACATTTCTCACGATGGACTCATAACACAGTTAATTGTTTCTGTATTACTTCTATCATTTTCACAGTGTGCAGATTTCCATAATCTCACCATTTGTTATGTACAGTTTTCTTGAGGCCAGTCTAGAAAACATGTCAAATAAAGGGGGGGGGGATGTAGTGATCTGTACATCTGCACATAAACCAGGGACTACAGCACAGATGTAACAGCCACAGCATCACTAGAGGGCAGCATCAGAGACGGGTATAAAGGGTCCAGCCCAAGGGAGGATCCGCCTCTTTCAGAAGCACAGGGCTAGTGAGCAGCAGACAGAGACAGCTCAGCATAGGCAATTTACCTTAGCTTCATTTGTGATACCTCCTGACTGTATTATATCTCGTTGAGCTCTGGAATCAGAACGAACCCTCTGAATAAAGTATTTGTGTTAACTGGAAGTCTACAATCTTTATTCAGACTTAGAGAATAACATAGAACCAGCCTTGCTCTAAGCCACGTGCTGGGGTGTGATGCTGAGGATACATCCTGTCTCATTCTAGATGTTGGTCTGTGGAAAGAGGCAGGGGTATGAGTGCCTCATCCCTTTTATAGTGAGATATCACCCCTGAGTGTCCTGACTGATCATTGTTCATGTCCTATTCTATGTGTTCATTAGCTGCATGTTTGCATATCATGACAGCACTCTGAGGTGCTACAAGACAGTTACATACAGTTAGGGTTAAGCACACAGTCAGAGGGGTTTTACACTGTTACCAGCCCCTCGGTCTACATTTGCTAAAAGGATTTACACAGTGGTCTTTCCCCATTGCGACTTGGCAGCGGCTGCCCCAAGCTTGAACCCATCCCTCAGCACTTAGTCCTGGGCTTTGGAATGTGCCATCTGCAACACTCAGTTGAGGGCAATTCCATGCACTGGAAAAACAACAAGTTTCAGGCAGATTACAGAGCATCTTACACTGATGATCCACCAGCAGCATCTGTTGCTGTCTCAGTGTACATTGCTGGGAACAGCCCAGAGAGCTGGGTCCTGTGTCACAGAATGTCTCTGGATGAACCTTGACAAATATCATTGCACGTCTCTCCACACCGTCTTTGCAAAAGCACATTCCACATGGAAGTATGCGACCATCTCTTCCACCACCACTACCCCACCCCCGCAACTGCTCCGAGAACAGCATGTGGCAGCGTAGACACCTTGAAGACGTGCAGACCACTGCATGATGGACTTGTGGTCACAGGTGTTTTTCTGAACAAACTTTTCCACAAGGGACAGGTGCTCTGGCAAAGTGGCCAGACTAATCCTTCGCAAAACCAAGGACACAGAACCTCAGTACATAGTGACACTCGGTATTTTCATACCTACACACCGCTTGATGCAGCTGCACACAAAGGTGGCCATCAGGATGAGGGCAACATTGGGTTTTTTTCTCCGTCCCTTAACCGGAGATTTGTACATGGTGTATTCATCCTAAAAGATACAATCTGATCTGACAGCACTGTCTGAATTCAAAGGGCACTCCTCCTCGTGTCACCTTAATTTCCTGTGCACCACATTCTAATCTTCCTTATCGTACTGTAACCATCTGTGACCATGAAATTGGAGTTGTTTTTGTCAACATGGAGGCCATTCTTGTTGTCAGTTTTTTCCTCTGGTTTCTTTGAAGTGGAGAAGGCTGTGAGACAAACTGGAATATTGATGATCAGTGACTCAGAGTCCAGTACTGGCTGCTCATTCGCATTTTTATTAGATTGGGGCAGGTTCTTAACACAGCATGTTGAAATATGAGAGGCAAGCAAGGTGATATAGATGCTATGAACCCCAAACCACTGTCTCCCCCCCTCCTCCTTGCAAGACCGAGCAGCTTTATTATTTTAGAGTGTGTTCAGTGCTCTGTTTTATATTATGGGAAAGCCTTTCCTGAATCATGATGTTAAAGCAAGGCATATGCAGCTTTGTGATGTTAGAACATAGAACATAGAACAGTACAGCACAGAACAGGCCCTTCGGCCCTCAATGTTGTGCCGAGCCATGATCACCCTACTCAAACCCACGTATCCACCCTATACCCGTAACCCAACAACCCCCCCTTAACCTTACTTTTATTAGGACACTACGGGCAATTTAGCATGGCCAATCCACCTAACCCGCACATCTTTGGACTGTGGGAGGAAACCGGAGCACCCGGAGGAAACCCACGCACACAGGGGGAGGACGTGCAGACTCCACACAGACAGTGACCCAGCCGGGAATCGAACCTGGGACCCTGGAGCTGTGAAGCATTTATGCTAACCACCATGCTACCCTGCTGCCCCTTGTTGTCATCCATTCGCTAGTGCCTGCAGAATCCAGATTCTCCCCTACCCGGCGGGGCGGGGAATTCTCTGCACCGTTGAGGGCTAGGCCCATGCCGGAGTGGTTGGCGCCACGCCAAAACCGGCGCCAGTGGCCTTTGACGGCCGCCGCCTGGCGTTGGGGCTGGCGGAAAGGCCTTCGCCGGTTCGCGCATGCGCTGGTGCGTCAGCTGCCGCTGACATCACCACCGGCGCATGCCCGCTGGGGGATTCTCTTCCGCCTCCGCCATGGTGGGCCTGGCCACCGTGGGGGCACCCCCCGGGGTCCGATCGCCCCGCGCCCCCCCCCCGGACCCCGGGGGCCCGCTCCCGCCGCCAATCCCGCCGCCACCAGAGGTGGTTGAAACCACGGCGGCGGGAGAGGCCTCTCAGCGGCGGGACTTCGGCCCATCGTGGGCCGGAGAATCGCTGCGGGGGGCTCGCCGATCGGCGCAGAGGGCATGCCGATTGGTGGGGCGTGATTCCCGCCCCCGACAATTCCCGGGTGGCGGAGAATTTCTGCCACGGCGGGGGCGGGATTTTCGCCGGCCCCGGGCGATTCTCCGACCCTGCGGGGGGTCGGAGAAATTTGCCTGATCTGGACTGAGAGATTCAGAGCTCAGTCTTTGCAGCATGCAAAATAAAGAGACAGGTTATTTCTGCTCGTGCCATTTTGGAAAATTAACTTTTTAAAATGCAGTGCCGTCACTCTCAAATACCCCTGCCCCATCCAATTAATTTTCACGACGGCGTCGGGCTACCCCACAATGGAAAACCCTATTGACCAGCCGGTGAAATGGAGACTCCCGACAGCGTGCTGAACCAGAAATCTGGCGCGGTGGGAAGCAGAATCCAGCTCATAATATTCTGAGGGGACTCGATAGGGTGTATGTCGGGGGGTTGTTTCCTCTTGTGGGGAAATCAAAAACTAGGAGGGTGTGTTTAAAAATAAAGGTCACCCCAATTAATATGGAGACAAAGAGGATTTTCTTCTCCCAAAGGGTCATTAGTGTTTGGAATTCTCTTCCTCAGGGAGCAAAGAATGTCGGGTCATTTAATATATTCAAGGCTGAGTTGATAGTTTTGATCTACAAGGGAGTCAGGGTGGGCAGGCAGGAAAGTAGTGTTCAGGCTACAGTCAGTTGAGCCATAATCTTACTGAATGGCAGAGCAGGCTTGGTGGCCTGCTCCTGCTTCCATTTCTTATGTTCCTCTTTGATAGGAGGAGCTCCAGACCTTGTACTAAGTTCGTGCTTAACAACGTCATGGTTCTTGACAATGGATCAAGCTTTCTGGTAGACTGTCGATGCAACATTTCTGTGTACATCATCCTCCCCCTTAGTGAAGGCTGCCCCACTGCAGTCTTCATCTGAGCCGACAGCAGAATTAATGTGTAATCTCGTCCTTTGGCCGGCCGGCACTGCACTCCCCTTTCCCCCTGCATTGTAGGCAGGCATCTCATGCCCGATATCTCAACACTTACAGCTGGCATCTCTGAATTAACCCAAAAGCATGTGCAGCATTAGTACCCGAGCTGATGACTGCGAGTGACGGTGTCTCTTCATCACCGGTTTGTTCTTCATCTTCTGCTTCTAGCTCCTTTACCACTGCCTGGCCTGGCCTGGCCGGCTTGTTGCTCTGGGATATCTGGAGTAGTATATGCTTGCACAAGCTGCAGCTTGTAAATTGCCATAACCCCCACGAAGACCACAGGGAAACCATTATTGATCTTCCCATGGGACACATGGGAATACAAACCTCCCAGATAGGGGGTGGAGGCCACCTGACAGGGGCTGGTTATGTATTGATATAAAAGTTGGCTGAAAGCAGGGCCTAGACATATTAGTCCTCCCAGCAAGGATTGTACTGGGATCGAGATGCTGCTTCACGCAAGCCTTTGTATATAATTCAAATAAAGTAATATTCAATCTTCGCCTGATTCCTCAAGTTACTAAATAAATTAAAGGAGATGGTGGGATGAGGGGGAAGTGAGATGTTGGATGGCTGTTTAGGCATACCAGTATCTTAGATGGTTTCAGCCCCCCCCCCCCCCCCCCCCCCCCCCCTCAATCCCATAGACCATGGCCTCTGTCACGGCTGGTCCACTTATGAGCAGAGCTCCTCCCTGGAGCTATTGTTGCACTGAGGCAGGCCAGGAGAGTCCCTAAGTCAGTGTACAGTGCTGGACTGATTAGTTTTTTAAAATAAATTTAGAGTACCCAATTATTTTTTTTTCCCAATTAAGGGGCAATTTAGCCAGGCCAATCCACCTACCATGCACATCTTTGGGTTGTGGGGGCGAAACCCACGCAAACACAGGAGAATGTGCAAACTCCACACGGACAGTGACCCAGAGCCGGGATCGAAACTGGGACCTTGGTGCCGTGAGACAGCAGTGCTACCCACTGTGCCACCGTGCTGCCCCTGGAAGGATTAGTTACCCACTCTGCTGCTTTCCCTTTCCCAACCTTCCATAAAGGTGACCGAGGGACAGAATGGGGCTGGGAACTGGCAAGCCAGCTGACAGGGCTATCCATGGCTAACAATAAAAGCCATACACGTTCAGGAGTCCTGGTGCAGATTTGCTCAAGAATGCAGGCTCATGGATTGAGCTATGAATTAATTCAGGACCTACTGAAATAACTGGAATATTATGACAATCGGTTTAGGGAAACGCCTTATTCAAGCAGGCAACGTTATTTTGAGAGAGTAAAATTAAGTTGGTGCAGATGTACGACAGAATGCATGCCCATCATGAAGTGTGCATACCTGAGTTATAAACTGTGAGAAACTCCACATCCCACTGCCAACTCAAGCCCCAACATAGCCAGTTCTGAGTTTTGACTTGCTCCAGTGCTACCTGCCCCTGTGCATCTTAAAGAAGATGTTTAGGATTTTAAATGGATATAGTTAGCCACATTTTCTGGGCTGCCTCAGCACAACAAAGGGAACAGTTTTTTCAACGTGAGGGTAATAGCTGTCGAAGCAGCAAGCCACTTCTGAAACCGACACAATTAGAAATTTACGCCAATGTACCATTCCTCTTATCCACCAGAGCGAGGCCGGGTTTAATCTATATTGATATGCCAGAATCCTGGGCCTGATGCTGCACGACTTGACTCAGCACTGACCAGAGACTGACTCTGGGCCCTGGTCATTAGGTGTCACTGTGCAGAGAATATCATCTGAAAGGTTGCTGAACCATGTTTCTTGTTAACAGATATAATCAGAGTGGACTCCCATCTGTCTGCCAGCATCTTTCACATAATTAATCTGCCTATACAACCATCAGCAATGTCCTCAGGTACTAATTTAGGTATTGGGCAGCAAATAACACAGGGATGTTAATTGCACTTTGTAACCACACACAGCAACTCGATACCATTATTCACAGAGTGGGATTTGTTGAGTTGCAGGAGCAGGATTTTTGAATGCCCAGAGGATCCTGACTCAAAGAGGGACTATCTTCAAATCTATAGCTTCATTAACCCAAAAGCCTCTGCTGATCAGCATCACAATCCAACACCTGACACTGTGGTACATCCTCTCCCTATCTGCCACCACTTAGCTCACACACATAGAGGCTCATTGTTTGCTGCACTCTTCAAGTGACTGTGGGTGCGGCGGTGTGCGATAATCCGTTTGAATGGTATCTGTGAGACGTTCCTTTTTTTTATATCAAGCAGTGTCATTTTTTTTGCACAAACAAAAGTAATTGCGGAGAGAATGAGGACATGGCCCCACCTCTGGAACAGGTATCACCAGAGGAAAGGCTGTTGGGAGCTCAAAATAAATCCATTTTGAAGCACAAAGTACATTGATGGTCTTTTGCTCATTTCTTGCATTAATGCAGGCTTGAATGAAGATTCTGTTGATTTTATGAAGGGTCCACAGCCAGAATGAGAAGTGGCTCTGTATTAAGTACAGGCTGCTTTGAATTCACATTTATACATTATACAACCTTTCAGATGATATTCTCTGCACAGTGACACCTAATGACCAGGGCCCAGAGTCAGTCTCTGGTCAGTGCTGAGTCAAGTCATGCAGCATCAGGCCCAGGAGACTGGCATATACAGGGGCTGGTTTAGCTCACCAGGCTAAATCGCTGGCTTACCAAGCAGGCCAGCAGCACGGTTCAATTCCTCCCCAGCCTCCCCCGGACAGGCGCCGGAATGTGGCGACTAGGGGCTTTTCACAGTAACTTCATTGAAGCCTACTCGTGACAATAAGCGATTTTCATTTCAATTTTCATTTCACATTTGGTGTAGAATAAAGCTATGAGTGCCGCAGATCTGTCAGGAAACAGTTCCATTATATAAATGATTTGTCAGGTTCTCACTCCAGCCAATCCAGACCAGCCCCAAACGAGAACTCCGCAACAGAGCAACATTTTACCCGGACGCAACCGTCCTCCTGACAACTCTTGGGTAAATTCTCAATTTATGCCAAATTAGCAACAGTTTGGTATTCTGGTGCCACATGACTAGGAGCCGAGTTGGCACTGAACCCAATGGGGGGGGGGGGGGGGGGGGGGGGGGGGGGGGGGACTCATAAATACAGCATGTGACCTGTTCATAATCCTCACTGGAGTAAGATGCAGTGTTGGAGGATTGCTAACGTTGTACCGTTTTTAAAAACCTGACCAATCACTGGTAAGCACCACACCAATCACACCCCCCCCCCCCCGCCACTTCCAGAGCCCCCTTTCAGACCCCCCCCCCCTTCAGCCCCTCCTCATTCCCCCATCTCAAGCCCCAGATCGACGGTTAAAGAAACAGCTGCTACCCTGACCTAATGGATCCTGCAGAGCTATGAAAATAAACAATCTGATTACTTGCTTTGAAGTTCCAACGAGCTGTTAATCACATTGCTTTTAGCAGGCAATGGAGTGTGAACTTCAATGTACAAAATCCAGTTCAAAGCATGCAGCTATCTAGCCATAAATGCTGCCTTCAATACTTCAAAGGACAATGAAATTGATTGTGTAAAACCACTCCAAAGGTTTCAACCACTTTAAAAGAATCACAGACCTTTAAACTTAGCATATTGATAGACTTTTTAAAGGATTTAGGGGTTCAGACGGGATCACTTTCAGTTATAAGAAAACTTTGGGCACGGTTTACCGGCATCCTGCCGGGATCAGAACTGGATACATTGAACATAGAACATAGAACAGTACAGCACAGAACAGGCCCTTCGGCCCTCGATGTTGTGCCGAGCAATGATCACCCTACTCAAACCCACGTATCCACCCTATACCCGTAACCCAACAACCCCCCCCCCCCAACCCTACTTTTTAGGACACTACGGGCAATTTAGCATGGCCAATCCACCTAACCCGCACATCTTTGGACTGTGGGAGGAAACCGGAGCACCCGGAGGAAACCCACGCACACACGGGGAGGACGAGCAGACTCCGCACAGACAGTGACCCAGCCGGCAACCGAACCTGGGACCCTGGAGCTGTGAAGCATTTATGCTAACCACCATGCTACCATGCTGCCCATCTGGTAGATCCCTGGAGAGGCCTCTTCTGGAATTCCAGACAGTTGTTACGTCCCGTGAGATATAAACAGATCTCGTGAGATGTCGTGATAGGAATGCTGTCCAAAATGGTTGGGACTCAGTCCCTCACGGTTAAGTGAGCTTAAAAACCCACTTAACCATGCTGGTGCCGGATCGAACGGTCACCCGGCATCGTTCGACCTTGCTAATGGGACCCCAACCAGGCAACCTCACAAACGGGGACCAGATGCAATGGTATTTGAGGGTGACTCCCAGGTGATCGGAGGCCCCTGGGTGGCTGGCCTTTGGGCAGGGTGACACTCTGGCACGGCTGGCGCCATCCGGGTTCCTTGGCACTGCCAGCCTGGAACCTTTGCTGCGCCATCTGGGAACCCTGGCAGTGGCACCTGAGTCCTGCCCTGACATTGTCAGGGTGCCCAGGTGGCACTGCCAGATTGCCAGGAGCACTTCCAGGGTGCCAAGCAAGCATTTTGCACACACTAGGGATCGGGGCCGGGGGTGCCCAGCCAGTATGAGATGCAGTATGGGGGGGAGGGGGGTGATCCAAGGACACCCTTATAGGTGAGTTGAGGTGTTGGGGGTTCCGGGGTCCAGTTGGGGGGTTGGGAGATTGGGGCACCATTTGAAAACAAATAGGGCCCTTGGGGGTGGGGGGTGGGGAGGGGGAGTCTCCCAATTGAAGGGGTCCCTGGAGGGTATCTTCTTATTAAGCTGGTCCCTGGGGGGTGGGGTCTCCCTATTAAGGAAGTCTCTGGGGGTGGGGGGACAGGGTGGCTCACCCCGTATGTGGGTGAAGGGGGGTACCTAGGCAATTTGGGGGTGTGGGGGCTGGTTTGAAGTGTGGGGGGTGGCTGGCTGATTTGCGGTGTGGGGGGTGGGAGTGGGGGACTGATTTGCAGTGCGGGCTGAGGTGGCCATTAGTGGGACTTTGCTATCGGGCCACCTGCTCAAAATGGCAGCCCAATAGTGGGATACCCTTGGGAATCCCTAATTTTTCTCGCCATACATTAATCTGCATGGCAAGGGATACTGAATTGTTTCCCGGTTTGGACTCCCAGGGGGAATGTAAACTGGTAGCATTTCTCCTCCGGCGAGAGAACATAAAGGCTGGGTTCTCCATCAGCGGGATCCTCTCCTTCACCGGCAGCGCACTCACGCAGCGGATTTCCCGACGGCGCGGGGATGCCCACAATGGGAAACCCCATTGGCCGGCTGGCAGGACGGGATATCCCGCTGCCGGCAGGAGTGCGGCGCACCAGAAAAAGGGTGTAATGGGATGGAGAATCCCACCCTCCCAAATGGAGAATCTCACCCAATGAGTGACTGTCTAAACGGTATAGGAGTACACATGAGCATATTTTCACTTTATTATGGGAAAACTTACTGAGTGATTGTTTAGTGGGTTTAAAGGCTGTAAGTGGGGAGAGCAGCCAAAGGAGCCCCATCCTAAGGAAGACCCCAGACCTGAGCCCACCGGCCCAGCACAAGACTCCTGACCCACACCTCCCGGGACGAACCCCCCTCAGCACCCTGGTGGCAATTCTTGGGAAGGTACTTACCAGCTTATCACCCCTCGGACTGCAAGCTGGCAAGTCAACGCTCCTCAGTGCTTGCACTAATTCACGTCAGTGGGACTCATGGAGCATCCCAGCTGGCTGGTGAATGGTGTATCCTGCCCACTAATGACATGCAAAATAGCTTTTTGCATGGTCCTGCCAGGTCAGCGGGGTGGGCACAGAGAGTTACAACTGGCTTGCTGCCCAGCGCAGATCCTGAATTTGCACCGCCATGGGACCCTCCACCCAATCTTAGCAACGGGAAACAGAACATGCTGGCCTCGGTCTCCAACTATGGCAAACCTTTAATTGCAAATTAGATTCAGTGACCAGGTCACCATTGTGGGGAGTGAAGAGTATGGTGGGGGTGAGGGAGAGCAGGCTGGGGAGGGGTTGGGGATGGGGGGCCCTGCCTCTCACCCCATGGCTTGCTGCTGGGATGCATACAGACTGCTCCATCCGGCAAATTGGCTAATGGTGAGACTTCCACTCCAATCCAGGGAGGAAGTCTCATTTTAGAGAGTTCCTGGCCAATCCAATTAGTTGGCAGCTCTATAGTCAGTGCAGCGCCAGGTCTGAGCAGTGGCCATTGTTGAAATTACAGTCAGTCCCTGAAGAAGAGGAACTATTGGAAACTGGAGTGAAGGTAAGTCTTGGGTATTGGAGACGCTTGGTTGTCAGGTAGGGGAGTGAGAGGGTTGGGAGTTGGGTTTGAGAGACTGTTGGGGGAAGGTTAAAGGATGATATTACCTTCGGCGAAATACCACTGATGGGTCCAGGGGATCCCCAAAATGGGTATCTCCTCTCCTGTCCAACACCGGTCCATGCAGCTAAAGCTACCAGCGTACCTGCTTGACATGGGCCTCCTGCCCTCCGTGGGTGAAATAGTGATGGGGGCAGGATGAGGTATTTAAGTGGTCAATTATGAGCCTCAATAGTCCCAAGGGCAAACAGGCCACCCAAATCCTCCATCAGCCCCACAAAATGAAAGACAAGTAAGGGTGGAAGGGTAATCAGTCTGCCATGTGGGACCTTATCAAAAGCCTTACTAAAATCCATGCAGACTACATCAAATCCACCACCCTCTCTCTTTGTTATCTCCTCAAAAGATTCAATGACGGGGCAGCACGGTGGCACAGTGGTTAGCATTGCTGCCTACGGCACTGAGGACCTGGGTTTGAATCCCGGCCCTGGGTCAATGTCCATGTGGAGTTTGCACATTCTCCCCGTGTTTGTGTGGGTTTCACCCCCACAACCCAAAGATGTGCAGGTTAGGTGGATTGGCCATGTTAAATTGCCCCTTAATTGGAAAAAATGAATTGGATATTCTAAATTTTAAAAAAAAAGATTCAATGACTCAGATATGATCTTGCCATAACAAACCCATGCTGACTGTCTTTGATTAGACCATTCCTTTCTGAGTGACAGGTTATCCTGTATCCCAGAATTGATATCATAATTTGCCCACTATGGTGTCCTGTAATTTTGAGCAGTTAGTTGAAAGCGAAGCAGCCTTTAAAAAGGAAGCTCTGATATCAGTGGTGCGAGACCTATCTGAGAGTTCCCCCCCCCCCCCCCCTGCCCCCTCCCCCCCAACCTCTCAGTTGCAGTGCAGATTCCGGCGTGCCATGGAATGGTTCAGAGAAGCCAATTTTGAAAACAATTTCTTCAAAGCACCCTAAAATGGCACGTCAGGGCACTCTTCGTGCCAACAGGGACCCGTCCCAATTCTCCGGTAGCAGGAGCACCCGGTGTCTGGAACAGGGTGTCTCCATATTGAAGCTCCCTCTTGCTTACTTTCCATTGCAGCCAGCTGTTCCTCTCGAGCTGGTAGTCTGATTGGCCCTCCAGCTACAAGAGCCCCCTGCCATCCTTGGACAGGGAATCTGTCTCCATGTTAATTAAAGGGATGCCCCAAGAAAATCTTAATGAGTGACTCAGCGACGTGCTTGAGGTCAGAATCTGGAAACAGCACTGACCTCTGTTTCCTGCCATGGATTGCAACAGAAAATCCAGCCCTTTGTCTCTGCTTATCATTCTGTATCTATCTCTCTACATATAATTGTCTCTGGCTGTACGTCCGTGTGCGTACACGAGTTTGTCTAATTCTATTTCCCTGTGAGTAAGTTGTCTCTCTGTGTTTGTGTGTTTCTGTGTATATGTGCGTCTCTCTGTGAGCAACCTTTAGTTTTGCGTGTGTGTATATGTGTGTGTGTGTTTCTCCTTGGAACTATCTCTTGTTTGGGATTCTATAGAGAAACTCCATTAACCAATTTAAGTTGCTTACCACCAGCTGCTGTGTGCATTGTATAGTCACTTTAAATTAATCTGTTAGCAAATCAATTCACATCTAAAGCTTCTAACACCCTCCAGGCAGGCACTTAAAATTCACAAAGCTTTAAAATACACTTGCAAGACAGTGGCCATATCTGCAGTGGAGTTCAACAGACTGAATAGATCATAAGATCTATTGTTTTGGACACTGCTCAAATTCTGGCCGTTTGAGAACCCTTTGTTCTTGTGTGTCTCCCTGCTACAAGTGTCAACTGTACTTCAGTGGGAGCATACTTGTCTCTGAGTCAGAGTATGTGGGTTGAAGTCCCACACCATGGGCAAAATCTTGTTGAGGTGTCGAGGATCTTGCCCGCCTGCTGGAAAACTGGCGAGGGACTCGCGCTGCCTCTCATCGGAAAGGCCTGCCAAACCATGTGCCGATCAGTGTTGGGGCCAGCTAAGGGGCCTTTCCCTGGAAGGAAGGACCTGGAGACCGAAGTCTTGCCAACTGAGATTTGCTGGTCAATCAGAGGCTGGCAGTTCCTGTGCTCAGCAGGTCACTGGGGAGACCATGGCTGCTGCTGGAACGGCAGTCACCAGACACCCAGGTTCGTCAAGCGACCCAGGCTACAGGTAAGTAATGTAGACAAGGCTGGGGAGGGGATTTGGTTTAATAGGGTAAGGTTCACAGGGAGTGAAGTGCAGTGGGCCTCGTCAGCAAGGGCAGTGGGGTGGCTCTTAGCAGGCCTCACCACCCCTATTCCTGATTTCCGTTCCCTCCATCAGGCACTGAGTGCCTTCAATCAACCAATCTCCTCCACCACCAGAGGTGACAAGATGGCCGCACCACTTTATCTGCCCTGCATGCCACATGGCGACGTGCACACCCGCAACTGGGTTAATAACAGTGGCAGGTGGTTGAGGGCCTTAATTAGTCACTAAGTGGCCACTTAAGAGCCTTTAATTGGCGACGGGGCACAAGATCGCCCACGGGCGTTCTCGACCAGAAGCTATTTCTGGAGGAACTAGGAAGATGGTGGGATACTGGTACGCCACTATCCTGCCTAATTAAATGCCCTTCCTGTCTCCGAGCTTGAAACCAGCAAGAACAGAAGGTTCTGGTCCCTGGACCTGAGCTCAAAATCTAGGCTGACACAGCAAAGAATGAGGGTGTGGAACTATTGATGTGCTGCTTTGAGAAGTTTAATCAAGGCTACTTCTGCCTTCACAGGTGGATGTAAAATACTCCATGGCACTATTTCAAAGAAGAACAGGGGAGTTCTTCCTGTGGACGAGCCAATATTTCTCCCTCAACCAACTTCACTATACACCAATTATCTGACTTTTATCAGTGTTTCATCTGATGGAGTTCATTGTGCACAAAATAACTCCATTATAACTTCACTTCAAAAGTACTCGAAATGTAAAACATTTGAGACATCCTGCGATTGTGAAAGGCTCTGAAGAAATGGCAATCTTTCTTTCTTTATATTTGTACTTTACCCTTTTGCAAGGTAAGTTTCACAGGAACTAAGTGTTCTGAATGCCCGTCTGTGAAAATCTGTCTCAAACATTTTTATCTAAACATCTTGCTTTCGTTCCTATTTGTAATTGGTCCTTGTTGGGTGTCATCATCTTAATATTGAACACTTTTAAAGACTTTTCTCTGGAAGCCTCTAGTGTTGAGTTGATGGATTAAAGCCTTTTCATTCAAGGACATTTCTCAGGAGCAGGCTCCTCATTACAGGGCTGCAGGTCCTGTCATTTCCATTCAGCAGACGTTTACATCCAGCTCGAAAGCTATAATCTCAGGGTAGGCCAGATGTCAATATCTTTCAGCACCTTTACTGTGGGAAGCTCTGCTCGCTCAAAGGTATATTGAACTGCTTTGTCTGCGTGTTGTATTTAGTATGACAGGCTAATAAAGAAATCCCTCTCATACCTTCTTATTTATGCCTTTCCCTTCACACTCTGTCATATTTCAGCCTACATAATGTACTGTTTTCCGAACAGGAGGGCTGATAGGAAGATCAGCACTCTATAAATTTCTTTTTTTTTATTAGCTTCAAGGATAATTCTGAGGACTCTTTCTACTGGGTTCATACCCTTTGATTTTTATTACCTCAATCTTCTCTCCTTAACTCAACCCTGTTTCCCGGCCTCCCGTCCCACCCCGGAAGTCTGGTACTGATTCTTTGAAGTCTTGTTTGGGAAAGTTCAGAGTTGCCAAATGATCTTTGTGTCCTTGGCAAGTGGCCACTCTTCATGTTAGAGCTGAGATGCTGAATACCGACATGCTATTTGGCCTGTCCTCACCTGAACTCCACACAGCACAAACATATACACACACTAACAACATACAAGCACACATCAGCACCATATAAGCATACACTAATGCCATTTAAATACACACCAACACCATACAGAGACAAATGTTAATCCAACTAGCATATAAGCACATAGGTCATAATCACACACGTGTTGTGATCAGGTGAGGAGGGTTGAATGGGCCCTTCTCTTTTCCCACTCCTCGTTTGACCGCAACAGGTTTGTTTTAAAAAAAGGAAGTGCCTGTCAATTCAGTGGTTGTTTAACTGTTTTCGTGCTGTGGCAATAAAAAACACAGACATATTGGTTTCCTTTTATGTTTTTATGAAGGAAATAAATTTATTGTTATTTATTGTTCTTCATATCAGTTCTAAATAAACTAAGGCAAAATGCTCCAACTCTCACGCACATTCTTTCAAAAGTTCCAACACACAGATGCATGCACACAGATGCACACACACATGCATGCACATAAATGCCGCAAACAGACGCATACACATAGATGCACGCACACAGAGACGTGCGCGCAGAGATAAAGATACACACACCCACAGATGATACACACAGACGCGCACGCAGACAGAGATAAAGATACACACACAGATGATACACACACAGAGACGCGCACACACACAGATAGAGATACACACACACATTGATGACACATAGATGACACACACACAAATGCACATGCAAATTAAAAAGTGGGAAAAAGAGGAAGGATAGATTAAGCAGATGATTCTGCTGCATACAGATTTATCCAGTTTAGAAACACAGCCTTTCTAGAGAAAAACTGACAGGAGAAAGAGTGGGCCAGGAGTCAACCTGAAACCAAACTAAAAACCCCGTGACTCTGAAAACATTTCAATGAGATCACCACCTGGTATTGGGCAGAGCGCAGCCTTTTAGGTCAATTCATTGGCTGCCAGCCAAATCAATCAAACTGAGTCCTCACTGATACCGACCAGTCAACAATCACCAATTTAAGTCCACAGAGCCTTCTGGATTCTTCTATTTGAATTAAAGGTACGGGCCGCTTACAGGCCACTTAAAGTTTAAAAGTCACAGGTCCATCGATCGTCCATAGATCAAAAATGTAAGTGCAGAAATAAAAGAAGGGGGGAAAAGGGAATAAACAGATAGGACTCTTGAACTCTTTTTAAAAATAAATTTAGAGCACCCAATCAATTTTTTTCCAATTAAGAGGCAATTTAGCGTGGTCAATCCAACTATGCTGCACATCTTTGAGTTATGGAGACCTACGTAGACACGGGGAGAATGTGCAAACTCCACACAGACAGTGACCCGGGGCCGGGATCGAACCCAGGTCCTCAGCACTGTAGGCAGCAGTGCTAACCGCTGTCCTTTTACGCACTTTTTTGTCTTCGATCTGTAACTCTTCACTGAGAAGAGTTATGTTTATTACCAGAGCCTAATCTTCAAAATCTGAAAATTTGAGATAAAAATGGAAAATGCTTCAATCTGTAGCAGGCCATTCTGCATTTGAACAGAGGGAAAAAAAGTTATTATGATACAATGTGATGAAGAGTTGACCTGATCTCAAGATCAAATTTAAAGATTAAAAAAAAATAAATTTAGAGTATCCAATTATTTTTTCTCCAACGAAGGCGCAATTTAGCTTGGCCAATCCACTTAACCTGCACATTTTTGGGTTGTGGGGGTGAAACCCACGCAGACAATGGGGAGAATGCGCAAACTGCACACGGACAGTGACCCAGGGGCGGGATTCAAACCCTGGTCCTCAGCTCTGCAGTACCAGTGCTAACCACTGCGCCGCATGCCACCCTATCAAATTTAAAGATTGATAGGAGGGCATATAAGGCTGAAAGAAGTTCCAGAGATAATTAATAACTCAATATTTTTTTTTTTATTTTTTTTTCAAAATTTAGATTACCCAATTATTTTTTCCAATTAAGGGGCAATTTAGCGTGGCCAATCCACCTAGTCTGCACATTTTTGGGTTGTGGGGGTGAAACCCACGCAGACACGGGGAGAATGTGCAAACTCCACACGGACAGTGACCCAGAGCCGGGATCGAACCTGAGACCTCAGCGCCGTGAGGCGGTTGTGCTAACCACTAGGCCACCGTGCTGCCCTAACTCAATATTTTTTAAAATAAATTTACAGTACTCAATACTTTTTTTCCAATGAAGGAGCAATTTAGCATGGCCAATCCACCTACCCTGCACATATTTGAGTTGTGGGAGTGGGACCCATGTAGACACTGGGAGAATTGCAATCTCCACACAGACAGTGACCCGGGGCCGGGATTGAGCCAGAGTCTTCTGAGCCATGAGACAACAGTGCTAACCACTGCGCCACCTTGCCGTCCTTAGTCACTCAATAAAAGCAAACAGAAGAATAACTCATTAAAAAGTATTTTTCTCTAGATTTCTGTAGAGTTACTAAACTCAATAGTTCCATTTATGTGCGGAATTGTAAATGGTGAGCTGGTGAACAATCTTATAACTCATAGAAGATGAAGATATCAGTGAGCTTTGAATGATTCATCATTCTGTGACAAAAACAGCAACTTAAATTCTCATCATCTAGCATCTTGGTCGGTTTAGCTCAGTTGGCTGGACAGCTGGTTCGTGATGCAGAGCATGGTCAACAGCGCAGGCTCAATTCCCGTACCAGCTGAGGTCACCATAAAGGTTTCTCAACCTTGCTCTTGCCTGAGGTGTGGTGATCCTCATGTTAAATCACCACCAGTCAGCTTCCCCCCTCAAAGATGAAAGCAGGCTTTTGTCATCTGGGACAATGGCGACTTTACCTACCACTATGTCAAGTAATTACTGTACTATTATATTTACATTGTAAAAATGCATGGACCAGATTTTCCTCGAGGCAAGTTGTCACATGGACAGATGGGATTGAGGAATCTCTAATGAGTGGAAATAAATTTAGGATTAAGACCCACTCCAGTTCCTGCTCATTAATTTAGATTGATGGAATTGTGGACAGTGTCTGATACAGGCATGTACTTTCCCACACCCCGATTAATTCCAGTAAACTCTACCTAACTGGTTATTTGGCGGCACAGTAGCACAGTGGTTATCACAGTTGCTTCACAGCTTCAGGATCCCAGGTTCGATTCCTGGCTTGGGTCACTGTCTGTGTGGAGTCTGCACGTTCTCACTGTGCCTGCGTGGGTTTCCTCCAGGTGCTCTGGTTTCCTCCCACAAGTCCCGAGAGACGTGCCGTTAGGTGAATTGGATGTTCTGAATTCTCCGTCTGTGTACCCGAACAGGCGCCGGAATGCGGTCTTTTCATAGTAACTCATTGCAGTGTTAATGTAAGCCTACTTGTGACGATAAAGATAATAATTATTATTTAAACTCAGGCTAAAAAAGAAAAGCCTGCCCCTTTGTACTTCTGATTGAATGCTCTGATTGCTGGGAGTCCAAATTAATCATGGCTTCATTGTGGGTGAATTGGTATGTCAGTAATGACAAGTCAAAGGAAACGTGTACACAACCTTGCATACACACAAAAACATACTATCACTGACTTAGTCATCTGGATTGAGGTCACACAGGAATTTCGACAGGGTTCTCCCACTTGCCTGTCACAACCTTGGCGTAGAGCTGGCAGAATCCTCAAAGAGGCAGCACTGAGGGTCCGTCTGTGGAGGAGATCAGCGCAGGACCCTGCACCGCTGGCCTGTACAATGCAGGCTAAGTTTCTGTGTATACCAGGCAGTTGTGCAAATGCCACATTAGTAAAGTCATGGTGAAGTGACCTAGAGAAAACCCTTGATCCCCCTTGTGGAAAGATGTCTTTTCCCCATCAGTGTGAGAAAGTTGTGGCACATTTTCAGCAGAATGAAATTTAGCCTCAAAGACATATATTTGCCAAACGTTCATTAAAACTTTCGCTTTAAGACATGAAACTGCTGGATGTGTATTGGGACATTGATAGCATTCTTAAAAAGAAAAAAATTCTTGAAGGTCACAAGAACATTTAATGGTGAATAAAGCCTCATCTCTGCATTTTTAATCTGTAGAAAACCTCTTTGAACTCAGCACCCTGGGAATGATTTGACTGAAATCTTCACTTGTTGCACAGTTGCCAGAGTTTCGTTTTTTTTCAAAGTAATGCTTTTTTCTTTCTGTGCCTTCTGTAGTGCCGCCGCAGATCGTCGTAAGGCCTCGGGATCAGATCGTCGCTCAGGGCCGCTCCGTGACCTTCCTCTGTGAGACCAAGGGAAACCCTCCACCAGCTGTTTTTTGGCAAAAGGAGGGAAGCCAGGTGGGAATTGCCACAGTTACACAGCCACAGTTACAGAAACTCAAGCTTATGGCACTGCCTCCCGCAAGAATGGAATCCGAGGTCTTTCCGAGGGGAGGGCGTGGGGTTGTGAAGGTGGAAACTGAGCAGGAGCACATCACATTTAATTCAGGCCTTTTACCTGGTGGGCTAGGTAGTTCAACCATTTCAGTGTGTATTAAAACGTGAAAAGAGAAAATGCTGGAAATACTCCGTGGGTGAGACAGCTTCTATGGAGTCAGAAACAGTTAAGATTTCAGGCCCAGGCAAATAGTCAGAGCAGAGTGGTCTGGAAAGAAGTTTTTATCTGCATCAAACTGCACTAACCTGAGCATGTTGCAATTGATGCTGATCCTGGCTACCTGAAATAACAGAGTATCCCACTCAGCACAAAGATCCCTCTTCTTCGATAAGCTAATAAAATGACAAGTGACATGCTTACCAACAGGGCAACTCTTCCTGTGAGTTCCTTCGCTTGCAAACAATAAAGGCCCTTTTAAGCTATCCTAAGCTTTAGCGTGCAGAGACTGCCTTCCTGGGCTTTAAAGTGCCTTTCAGGAGCTGTTGGACTTTCACATGAGTGATCCTGTTAAGAATTTGAGTAGAGAAAGTGCCTGGGCAAATACTGCTCTGCAGAGCAGTTACTGTAACTGCAAGGCCCTAAGCCCCTAGGACATGGTCTCTGGGGTTAACTGTTACATTTAGACAATGAAGATGTTACTATGTTAAGCTAGCCCAGCCGCTAGATGTATCCTGTTGCTGTTAATAGGATCATTCCCAGTGTTTCGATACAGCATCTTATAAAGAATGAAATCCAGAGTCTTTTACCCATTTTACTTCTGGGACTCTTCCTCTCACGACCTTAGAACTTTGACCATTCACCCTGCTCTTCACTCCTTTACGATTATGTGAAGCATTAAGCATTGTAGGAGCTTGATCCTTCTGATATTTCAAAATATAAATTTTATCAGAAACTTATCCTCAAAATATCTGCATGTAGAATTCCGAATCTTGGTCATTTTGTCATTGGAGGTGGAGCTCTGGAACTACCTCTGCACGCAGAACCGCTTAGATCCGGAAGGATGCCTGCACTTTTCCTTTCTTTATTCTTTCACGGTATACAGATATTGTCAACAAGGCCACCATTTGTTCCCCATCCCTAATTGGCCTTGAACTGAGTGGCTTGCTGGACCATTTCAGGAAGGCAGCTAAGAGGCAACTACATTGCTGTGGGTCTAGAATCACATGTAGGCCAGACCAGGTAAGGATGGCAGATTTCCTTCCCTAAAGGACATTCGTGAACCTGATGGGTTTTTACAACAATCAATGTTGGTGACTTGAGCCTAGCTTTATATTCCAGATTTATTAACTGAATTCAAACTCCTCCAGCTGCCATGGTGGGATTTGAAACCCCTGTCCCCAGAGCAATAGCCTGGGCATCTGGATTACTAGTCATCCACCACATCACTGTCTCCCAAAGGTGATGTGAAAAACAGCAAAGAGGTAAAGATAATGCACATGAACCCATAAAAATCAATGTAAATAATCAAAACAACTTAATGTAATGAAATAAAAGAAATAAACATGAAATATTGGGCATCAGCTTCGGACAATCTCTGTCTTGGGCTTTTGCTTTCTGCCTGTGTCACACCTGATTCACATGCCTCCCTCTCCTGAAGATGCTTACATCTTTTATGGGGTATATTTCCATGGGCTCCAGCTGCCCTCCCACACCTCAACCGACCAGCCATTGATCCTGCACGAGTCTTGATGCTGAGTATTGCTCAGGAAGAAAGTATGTGAGGATTTTGCCAAAGTACTTTGCAGTCAGTGAAGAACGTGAACAGTAAGCATTATTGTGATGCAAGAAATGTGACAACCAATATTTACAAAGCAAGTTTCTCAAACAGTGAACTGTTTTTGTGGTGTTAATTGAGTGTTGAGTTTGTTACAGCTGACGATGGTGTCCATTTTCCATGGAATTCCTACAGTGCAGAAGGTGGTCATTCAGGCCATTGAGTCTGCACTGACCCTTTGAAAGAGCACTCATCCTGGGTCCACTCCCTCGCCCTATCCCCGTTACCCCACCTAACCTGCACATTTTTGTACTGTGGGAGGAAACTGGAGGACCCTGAGGAAACCCATATGGACAAGGGGAGAACGTGTAAACTCCACACAGTCAACCATGGCCAGAATGGAACCTGGTACCCTTGCACTGAGACAGCAATGATAGCTTCTGTGAATCTGATTAAGTGCCAGCGTGCATTTATAAATCTGATAGTCTTCAATTTTATTTTCTTGGTCTCCAGTCTCTCTCTGTGTCAGCATGCAAGCTAACTAATTTTCTGCTGATTACAACCAAATTAACTTGGCAGTGAGGAAAAGAGGTTAGATCCCAGGGAGATCTTCTCCAAAATGCTGGGCTATTTTACGTCCATTTCAGAGGGCAGATGGAGCCTCAATTTAACATCTCATCTGAAAGATGGCACCTCAGAGTGCAGCATTCTCTCAGTACTGCGCTGGACTGTCACTGTGGATTATGTGCTCACATCTCTGGAGCTGGGACCGTTTGGTAATGTTGGAATTGGGCAATGTGAGTTCAAATGCTATTGACACATGCTCTTTCCAGCAAAAGAGGAGCAGCAACATGGGCTGATTTATCTTCTCCAAACCCACCCTACCATCCCCTCTCTTCCTGCTGGCCATTAGAGTGCTCCTCCTTCACTAAGAGTGAGAGCATCCAAACCAGAGGATGTACCTGGCATCCACTTGGTGTGGGTGGGCTCCATGTATTTACCTTGTAAAACCATGCATGCAGCTTGCAGTGTGCAACTCCACCTCAACAAGGTTAAGTATGCTGACTAACCTGACTGTAATGTATATTCAATTTGTTTTACTCTGGAGCATTGGGCAACAGCCTGGCTAAAGCATGAGGGATAGCAGCATGTTTCAATCAGCTGGAGGGACCTTCCAATCCGGAATAACACAATCACTGACACAAGATTGACCCTTATGACTTTGACCCTGATCGTAGCCAGAAGCATGGCTGCGACTATTGAGTGAGTTTCAGCAGACGCCGGTGTCCATTTTGAATCTGATTAAGTGCCGGCGTGCATTTATAAACCTCGACAGTCTTCAGCTTTACTTTCTGGACCTCCAGTCTCTCTCTTTGTTAACATCCAATCAAACTACTTTTCTGCTGATTACAACCAAGTTAATTTCGGGTGAGGAAAAGAGAAGGTTAGATACCGAGAACGGTGTTCTGTTGGGACATAGCATTGTGTGGGGCTGCAAGTCATTCTTTCGATGTTTCTCAAATGCTCCCTAATCAACTCTTTTCTTTCATGCACTCTATATTTAACATTGAGCAGATTGTGTTTTTTCTAAGATAATTTAAAAACCAGAGTAGTTAGTGATGAGAATATTTTTAAGCAACGAATTGTTGTAATCTGGAATGTATTGCCTGGAAGGGCAGTGGAAGCAGATTCAATCCTAACATTCTGAAAGTAAAGGAAAGGTAAAGTCGCCATAGTCCCAGATGACCATAGTCTGCTTTCCCCTTTGAAAGGGAGAGTTGGCTGGTGGTGATTTAACCTGAGGATCACCACACCTCAGGTGAGGGGCAAGGTTGAGAATGTGGGCCTTGTTGAAGAGGATTAAATTTCAGGGCTGTGGGGGAAGAGCAGAGGAAGTGGGACTAATTGGATATCTCACAAAGAACCAACAAAGGGAATGAATGGCCTCCTTCTGCGCTGTGATCTTATAATCCTCACTAGGACATCATTAAAATATGAATTAGCAAAATGTCAGACTTCAATGGGTTCGCAGTACATCCAGCAATAAAGATGTGCAGTTTAGGTGAACTGGCCATGCTAAATTGCCTCATAGTGTCCAATGGTTAGGAGAGATTATGTGTATATGAGGCGTTACGGGGATAGGATGGGGCAACAGGCCTAGGTAGGGTGCTCTTTCAGAGGGTCGGTGCAGACTTGATTGGCCGAATGACCCCCTTGTAGGGATTCTATGATTCTATGATATGAATTCTAAATGCAATTTCTCCGTGCTAGGTGTGGGTCTGGAGAAAGGGGACACGTGTTTTTCACTTCTGTGCTCACTGGCTTTTGATTTTAACCCCAGTGAAACGAATGAGTAGGAAACTCCATTCTGTATAATCCCAGGATGAAGTACGGATGTTTATAAGAGATATTGTGGTGAGGGGCACAGGAAAGCTGTCATACAGCGTTCAACTACCTGGGTTCAAATTAGTCTTCTTATTGTATATTGATTCCAATGTACAGGTTAAACATGTTGATAACACTGAACTAGGTTGTGGTCGAGCTCTTCATTTGTTTTGCATTGTCGAGACTGGAGTGGGACAGACTGTGTTTGTGTAAGCCGCTCAATAAGAAACTCAATTTGTATTGCCAGGGCGCAGCTCTTTACCACAATAAATTATATGTGCGTTTCTTTGCTACAGATCCTGCTTTTTCCCAGCCAGCCTCAGCCTTTGGGGCGTTTCTCTGTCTCTCCGAAAGGCGAACTGACAATTACCGATGTCCAGTCAGGCGATTCTGGGTATTACATGTGTCAGGCAATCAGTGTGGCCGGCAGCATCCTGTCCAAGGCACTCCTAGAGGTGGAAGATGGTAAGTGCGATCACATTTGATATCCATGCCCCTGGCTCCCTTTGTGTGTTGGGTGGAAATAAATGATTGATTTTCATCAAAACACTGACGGAATGAAGGACTGAAATACTTTGTTGATGCCACGGTAGCAGAACAGAACTTAGAAATTGTTGCAAATATTTTAATTAGGAATGCCCTGTGAGTCTACAGGTCAAACTAATTCTACTTATTGGCTCTCTACTCTGTAATTGTACTTCTCTTGAAATTTAACGAAATGAGTCAGGAAATGAGTCAGGGCTGAAAGTCTGAATCTCAGAAGTAACTGGGAAACAATCATTCTTAGTGGAATATAGCACCTGGGGTGCGAGTTAGCACAGGCTCGATATCTGCCTGCTATGGAGGAAAAAGAGGCCAAATTAGACAATAAGATAGCTTCAAGTGAAGATAACTTTGAGACCTTTTTGTGCGTTTCTTTGCTACAGATCCTGCTTTTTCCCAGCCAGCCTCAGCCTTTGGGGCGTTTTTTTTTTGTCAAAGTGGTAGGGTGTGTACAATATTTCCATTTTGCCTGTCGCACTAAGCCTGGAGTCAGTCAGTGGGATGGAGCTAAAAAGTTGTAAATGGTCTGTGAAAGGCAGCGGGTAGGGCGCCGCAGTGACACAGTGGTTAGCACTGCTGCCTCACAGTGCCAGTAACGTGGGTTTGATCCCGGCTTTGGGTGATTGTGTGGAGTTTGCACATTCTCTCTGCACCTGCGTGGGTTTCCACTGGGTGCTCCGGTTTCCTCCCACAGTCCAAAGGTGTGCACGTTAGGGGGCTTGACCATGCTAAATTGCCCCTTAGTGTCCAAAGAAGTGCAGGTTAGGTGATGTTAAAGGGATATGGCAGGATAGCTGGTTTCGTTCGGGTGCTTTTTCAGAAGGTAGGTGCAGATTCAATGGTCTGAATGGCCTCCTTCTGCACTGTTGGGATACTATGGATTCTATGGACTAAGGATTAGATAAGTCAAAAATTACTAATGGCCTTCATTAGTCTGCATTAGAGCTCCTGCAGTGGCTCAGTGACCCGAAAGACCACGCGCTGTACCGGTGCAAAATTTGTATTCTTCTCACCAACCAACCCTGACCTCTGTTTGAATGAAGATTTGGCTTAAGCTTTGTGTTAAGGGTCCAGCATGGATTTTATAGGTAGTCTGGACTGGTTTCGAACCCCGGTTGCAGAAGATAATGGATTGTTCCTTGAATCACGATGACTTCGGTGACCGGAGAATCGGCCCATGAGGCAACACAAACCCCCCCCCCCCCCCCCCCCCCACCACCCTCTTCGCGCGCGATGGGCTGAGTGGCCGCCGAGATAGGTCGAGTCCCACCGTTCATGTGTGGTCCTACCCGGCGGGACCTCATTCATCCTGTGTGGGGCAGCATGGTAAGGGGGAGGGGGGATCTAACCCGGGGCCTGGTGGCCTGGCCCATGATTGGGGCCTACCGATCGGCTGGCCCGCATCTCCTGGTGGGGGCCGATGTTCCTCTGTGCCGGGCCCCTCTAGCTCTCCACCATGTTGCATTGGGGCCGGCGCGGAGAAGAAACCCATGCTCATGCGCGAATTCGCGCCGGCCGTAGCGCGCATGTGCAGACCCGCAGCGCCCGTTCTGACGCTGGTATTGGCAGCTGGAGCTGCGTGAGTCGCTCCAGTGCTGTGCTGGCCCCCTGTGCGGTGCAGGATCGCAGTTCCGAGGGGCTTGTCAATGCCGTCGTAAAATGCAACACATTTGCGACGGCGTCAACACTTAGCCTCAGGATCAGAAAATCCCACCCACAGTTCCCCGATAAACCATGGTCTGGATTCTCCGCCCCGCCGGCGGGATTCTCCATTACAATGGGGTCAATGGGGTATCCCATTGTGGGACAGCCCCAAGCCATTGTGAAACCCCCAGGTCCCAGCAAAACCGAGAATCCCGCCGGCGGAGATTCCCACCCCAGGCTTCATTGAGGTATACAGGACTGGAGGAACTTTTAGGAAGCTAACGTCCCAGAGAGGATGGGCTGTCCACACTGTGAGATGGCTTAGCTCCCAAAGGTAACATTAAGGGTAGAATTTTTCCACTTCAATGCCCATCAGAGCAACAGCTTTTATTTATATAGAGCCATTAACTTAGTAAAACATTCAGCATTTTACAGGAGCATTATCAAATAAACTTTTACACTGGGCCACAGAAGGAGAAATCACAACAGATGATCAAAAGCTCGGTCAAAGAGACAGCTTTTGAGATCAGTCTTAAGGGTGGAAAGAGAGATGGAGTGGTGTGGGGAAGAATCATGCAGCTGGGAGCATTGACAGTGATGGCACGTTCAGTAATGGTGGAGTGATTAAAAATCGGTTTCCTTTTCCCCAAAACAAAAGGGTTGAAAGTGAACGCAGCAGTGGAGTTTCTGACAGCGTGGCTCCTCCAGATACGCCAGGCCCCAATCCGGAGCTCATCAGCTTCAGAAACCGTAATTGATGATGTCGGAAGAGATTACCACACCATTAAAGAAATGCAACTGGGTAACAAACAATTCAGAGGAATCATCTGAGTTCCCACAGCCCCATTTTAAAACGTTGTCAGTCTTGTGTCAGCCCAAATGAACTTGGGCTGACTTCTCCTGGCCCTGATAGGATAGTGAAACCCCTCTGGCATTGTGAATGATGAGCACAGCCTGTGATAGCTGACAGGTTGACAGGCGTCCCCCAGACTATCTCTGCCCAGGGTGAGCCACTAACCGTGATTGATTTTTTTTTCCCTCTCTCCCCTTCCCGCAGATTGTTGCTGGGAAATTCAATTGAGTGTGAGCGCTCATCGGTCCTGCACTGCTTCCAAATCAATGGTGTATAATTCACGCTCTAAATGAATGTATGAAACAGAATTTGGAGAGAGTGTCTCTGTACTGTGCCTTCTTTAATTTTTTGGTCCTCATCCGGCTTGCAAAATAGGAAGCACGATTGCTAATACGTAACTGCTAACATTGCAGCAGTCTTGGGGTATCCTTATAAGGCAAGCTATTTATTCATAATTAGGTAAAGGCCACTAGAATGTTTACTACATTTGTGTGGCATTTCTCTGTTTGATATTTCATCTGAAGTCATTCAAGTTTAAGGCACCAGCTTCTTGGTGAAACAAGGGACGGCCAAAAAATGCAAGGTTTCGTCGTTTTACCCACAAATATGTTTTTTGCATTTCTATTCAAGCTTTGGGGCAGCAGGGTAGCATGGTGGTTAGCATAAATGCTTCACAGCTCCAGGGTCCCAGGTTCGATTCCCGCCTGGGTCACTGTCTGTGTGGAGTCTGCACGTCCTCCCCCTGTGTGCGTGGGTTTCCTCCGGGTGCTCCGGTTTCCTCCCACAGTCCAAAGATGTGCGGGTTAGGTGGATTGGCCATGCTAAATTGCCCGTAGTGTCCTAATAAAAAAGTAAGGTTAAGTGGGGGGTTGTTGGGTTACGGGTATAGGGTGGATACGTGGGTTTGAGTAGGGTGATCATGGCTCGGCACAACATTGAGGGCCGAAGGGCCTGTTCTGTGCTGTACTGTTCTATGTTCTATGTTCTATGTTCTCCCATTTGAAGAATGGGAATGTTCTATTTTTACTCTTGTGTACCGGACAGCCTTCGAAAATGGCACTCTGTTCTTTAAAAAGCAGTTCCTGGCGGAGTAGGTTCTGATTCGTGGGACCTGCTCCTCGGCCACAGAAGTCGGCCAGAGAAGTTGCTAACGATATGATGGAGAAAGCTGCCTTTGGATCCCAGTGGCTTCCAGGCCGCTTTTCCTGAAGGCTGAAACACTGCCTCAAAAAGGAACAATTCCACCCATAGTGTTCGGCTGCCATGGTGATTGAGGCCTTCACATGCAAGGTCCCGAATTTCAAGCATGAGTATCAGCTACCCGAGCAAACTTTCTCTGTAAAACCTGTGCTCTGCCTTGTTTCATGAGCATCGTGGGTCATAACTTTCTCACACGATTGAGGAGAAGCCTCAGCTCAGTGACTCAGTGTATCAGTTGTCATGGCCCCAGGGCTGGGACAGGAACAAAACCCCTCTCAATTTAAAATTCCTAATGACGGGACTGAGTTACTGGCCTGTGCCGATCGGAAGTCAAGTTATTGTTACTGCTGTCAGTTCTCAACGTTGAAGGGAGTTGCCTCCAAAGTCCATCCATGGCCCACCTTCACCCTCCCCCCACAATATAAGACCTGCCTACCCAACCCCCACCAGAATCCTCCATTGCCTCCCCACAGACACCCCTAAATAAAGGGACCCACCACCCCCACCCTGCACAGAGACCTGCTTGAAGTGGTCCAGGACTGGGGTCACTTTTCTCAGGGGGCTTCCTGACAGGGGTCACTCTTCTGGGGTGCCTGTGGGGGGATCTCCTTATTTAGGAGGTCTCTATGAAGGGTTTGTTTATTTGGTGGGGGCTCTTTATTTCGGCGACTTTGTTGGGTGTCCGTTTATTTAGTGGGTCTCTGTGGGGGGATTTCTTCCTTTAGGAGCGCTCTGTTGGGGGTCCCTTTATTTAGGGGGCGCCTTATTTAGGGAGTTTCTGGGGGGGGTCTCCTTATTTAGAGGATGTCTTGGGGGTCTCTTTATTTGGGGGGAGGGGGGAAGGACCCAGCAAATCTGGGGGTGGGGAGCTGAATTAGACAATAGGAGAGCGGGGGTGCTGTATAGTGATGCGGGGGGATGCAGTCAGTTGCAGGACCTTGCTCTTGGGCCGCCCACTCAAAATGGTGGACCGATAGCAGGATTCCCTCGGGAATCCCTCGCAATCCTGACCATGCATAAATTTGCATGGCAATGGATTGGAAGTAGCTTTCTCATTTTCACTCCCGGCTGGAGCGCAAATCAGACGCAATTCAGTTCCGGAGGGAGAACATAGGGCTGGATTCTCCGATTTTGAGGCTTTGTCTGGAATATATGTCTAGTCTTGCGACCATAACGTCGGTGCCGCACCAATGCTCAGCTCGGTGGGGGCTAGCAGCCATCCAAGTAAAGCGGCTTTACCTGCAGATACGAACAGAGAATTGTCGAGTCCATGCCCGTGCATGCGCACGGCGGAGACCTGCAGCGGTCACGCCGTACAACATGGCGCCGGCTGCACGCGGATAGCCTGCCAGATAGTGTCCCCTGTAATCCCCATCGTAACCCCTGGGCCACCCCCCACCAGTTCCCCCAGCCCCGCTGAAGCCCCCGCGGCCAGCGGAATGGCTCCCCCCACCAACCTTGGCGGTGCTGGACACAGTCCGCAGCCGCAACGTGAGGTTGATGAAACATCAGAGCACATGCTCCTCACGCCGTTGGGAAGTCGGCCCATCGGGAGCGAAGCACCAGGTGACGTCCTGAGGTCATCCCACCAGGGAGCGGTGTACTCACCAATTATGCCATTTTGAAGGGGGCAAAGCATCCGAAAAATTTTGCTGCCCCCAATTTCGGCGTCAAAATGGATTCTCCGGCCAATTGCCAAATGCAATTTTGACGTCGGCAATCAGGGAATTCAGCTCAAAGCCTCCCAAATGGAGAATTTTGCCCATTATTTTCAGGAAATGGGTGTTGCTAGCTAGGCCAGCATTTATTACTTTTGAAATGCTGTTGGTGAGCCAACTTCTTAAAATGCTGCAGTCTGAGAGTTGAGGGCACTTCCACGGTGCTCGGTAGGAAATTCCAGGATTTAGGCCCAAGGACCAAGGAATGCGAATAGATGTCCAAGTCAGGATGGTGTGTGAATTAGGGGTGAATATGTAGGTGATGGTTTTACCATGTGCCTGCTGCCCTTATCCTTTTCAATGGCAGGGGTAATGGGTTGAAGTGATGTTGTGGAAGATATCTTGCGGCGTTGCTGTAGTATTTCCTGAAGGTCCTGGTGCATTGATGGGGGAGGGTGTGGATAGTCATTCATGCTTTATCCACTCCTTTATGCACTCAGTTCATTGAAATCAGCACTCACTACACACTCAAAACCTCATTATCACTTAAGGTTTCAAAATTGTAGAGCGGCATCACCTACTTCAGCCTCTTCAAATGTTTGAAACACAAACTTGGCATCACTCAACCATCAATATCTTTTTTCCTACCCTTTTCAAATGTAATTGTTTAATGCACTTTAATTCCTGACCTTCAACCTTTCACCTCATATTCTCAATTTGTTTCGAAATAAAAGCCTGAAATATATATATATATATTTTTTTTTATCAAACAATTTTATTGAGGTATTTTTCGGCATTGTAAACAGTTACAGATAACAACACAAAAAAAAGGAAAGGCAAAAATGTGCAAACATCAACGTAAATTCAATACTTCAATCAACCATACTGCACACGCCAGCTCCTCCCCCATCGACACTACCCGCCTATTTACCCCTCCTAGAAATATATATTTTAAAATTCATTGGCTGTGGGGGTCACTGACTGAGCTAGCATTTGTTGCCCAACCCTAATTGCCCCTGAACTGAGTGGCTTGCTTGGCCATTTCAGAGGGCATGTAATCACATGCGAGCCAGACCAGGTAAGGATGGTAGATTCCTAGCGAACCTGTTGGGTTTTAACGGCAATCGATAACGGTTCTGGGGTCATCATTATGCCTTCAATTACAGATTTATATTGCATTCAAATTTCACCATCTGCCATGGTGGGATTTGAACCCGGGCCTCCAGAGTATTACCCTGGGTCACTGAATTACTGGTCCAGTGACAATCCCACTATGCCATTGCCTCCCCTAAAATGTCAACAAGCTTATGTTGTGCAGGCTGTGAAGAGCTTGTGCAAGAATCTAGAAGTCATGTTCTGTAATATGTTGGTTATTTCCTTAGTCCAGTCATGGTCATAATATCGCTGCTCCATTGTTACGTTTATTCAGCCAGCAGTGCAATCTTGCTCAACTGCAACGTTCAAAATGTAGCTTGTCCCAATCAAAGTCTTTTGAGGTAATTGACCATACTCCATTGACTATATATCGGTCTCTGCAATAGCAACAGCTACCGTTATGTCTGACCTCTAGGTGTTCAGTCCGACACTGCCCTCTGCCCTTCCTGCACCCCCTCTCACACAGCTAATAATTAAAGTCGATCTTAGTCTAGTAATAAGTAATAATTCATCTTTCAAGAAGGCCTATTTATTGAGTACAGTGGTGTGAAATGTAACTATTACTGGAGCATATTAAGGGCCGGGTTAATCTTGTTATTTCTTGACTACCCTGCAGTTTAATGCACGGTCATTTTGCAGTTCTCGCTGGCCTGAAATCAATTTGACAATTACTCCATCTCATTTCTCACAGTGTCAGTGCTCACCGCTGTGCAATCAATTTCCATTGATTGCAACAGAATCTCTCCTGGAAGGATCCCACTCTGTGTGTCTGTGTGAGAGGGGTGGGGGTGCTTTCAGAAATTGAGGCTTTTTAGTTTTGAACCAGTCTAAAATCTTGGATTTTTCAGGTAATCCCTGTCAAGTAGCACATGCGGCAGTTAAAGTTGTTATTGGCTTTCTGTCTTTGACCAGGGCCTTCTGAGTAATGTATACCCTTGTGGTGCTCACTTGTAGAATTCAGGCCTTCCACCGAAGATCTTCAAAGGAATCTTTCCCTGTGAATGAAGAGAAAGGGGAATGGCAGACAACAAAACTTTTCTTAAAAAACAGCTACCTGGCTGCAGGTGGCTTCTGGTATCTCAAAAGATCACAAAAATGTACTCCCGGAAAGGTTAATATTTATGTCGTGTGGAAATGAAAGATTGCCCAGCCCTCTGAAGAAACATAAAAGCGACTTTTTTTTTTGTTAACAGAAAGAGTTTCTACATTTCTGTTGCAACTTTCACAACATCAGGACACCCCAAGGTGCTTTACAGGCAGCGAAGTACTTTTGAAGTGTGTTACCGTTGTAATGCCAGGTGTTCAAAAATTTAGTGTGCTAGTTCAATGGTATTGAACCAGAGAGACCAGGAGCATGTGACGTTCTTACCCTGAGCTACGCTGGTCTAGGCAGGTCAACTCTTGTGGATGCTAGAATTGATAAATCGTTTTTTGTCAACCGGTTGATAGAATCATAGAGTAACTACAGTACAGAAGGAAGCCATTCGGCCCATTGAGTTCTGCACCGACCCTCTGAAACAGCACACTACACAGGCCCCCACCCTGTACCCTACAACCCTGGAACCCCATCTAACCCGCACATCCCTGGCCACAAAGGAGCATTTTAGAGTCCCCAATCCACCTAACCTGCACTTCCTGGTCACTAAGTGCCAATTTAGCATGGTCAATCCTCCAAACCTGAACATTATTAGACTGCGGAGGAGGAGTGAAGTGCATCCCAAATTCTCACAGATTTCACCTTTCATGGAGAAAAGAAAACAACTGTGGAGAAGTGGCCATTAATTGCCTTCCAAATGCAAGTTGTAACAGTTTGGTATTGGAATCACTGCTGGTATTGGTCAATGAATAACTCAGCATGGTGGGACTGTAATTTAGTCAGCCTTGTGAACGTTGTTGCTATTAAATTGATTGGTCCCGTCTATCTGGCCTACCGCCTAAACTGCCTGTTGATTAGCGACACAATGATTATTATCCCAGCCACTTGGACAGATCGGTACAAAGACTGTTCTATCTGGATAAAGAATGTAGTCAGCCATTCCCCGGAAAGTAATTCTAGGTTTAAGTGATTTGGGGTGAGGGGTGGTTGTGCAATTTATTCTCACTCAGTGTCTTAAAGAAAACCTCAATTTCATTTATGTTTGAGTACATTAAAATGAAGGAGCGATAGCACTGGGGAATTGTGCATCTTCCAATTTCTGGGGCTGATTTTTCTGTTAACCCATGGGTAACTGGGAAGATGTGGGTAATTCAAAGTGAGCAGGTTACAATGAGAGACCTTTCACACTATTTTAACCTCCAAGGTTTCACAGGCCCACCAATGGCAAGTGGCGGGTGGGGGTGGGGGGGGGGGGGGGGGGGGGAGAGTGGCATGGTTGATTGGGGGTGGGGGGGGAAGTCATCATGAATTCATATAAATCATGGTGCTTTTATATTGTAGAAACCCAGATTTATTTTCTGGGCTGTTGTAGGGAAACAGTTCTCCAGTTTTATTCTCTGTATTTTGAACAGGAACTCTGTAGCAGTTGGAAAGGAAGATTTACAAGGATGATATCAGAACTGAAAGGTTGTAAATATCAGGAATGACTGAACAGGCTAGTGTTCTTTTCTCTAGAAAATGAAAGAATTAATGACCTTAAATGCCTTTAAAACTATGAAAGGGCTTTAATAGGGTCGGTGGAGAGAAAATATTTACGTTTGTGAAGGAATTAAAAATTGGGGAGCATATATGTAAGATAGTCAATTAACAAATCCAGGAAAGAATTCAGAATAAATTTCGACTCAGAAAGCAGTTAGAAGGGGAAGGTAGGGGCAGTTCATTGGACTAGTAAACTGGAAGCTTTGGGTGCACTGGTTCAAATCCCACCAAGGCAGTTGATGGAATCTGAATTCAATAAATATTTTTGGAATTAAAGGCTGAAACTATCATCGATTGTGGATTTAAAAAAACATCTGGTTCAGTGATCTCCTTTAAGGAAGGAAATCTGCTGTCTTTACCTGGTCTGGCCTACATGTTACTCTAGACCCATGGCAATGTGGTTGACTTTTAACTGCCCCTCTGAAATGGTTGAGTAAGACATTCAATTCAAGGGGCGATTAGCTATGAGACAAATTTGGGGTTTGCCAACGACAAGCACATTCCATGAAAGATTATGGGCGAGATTCTCCGCACTCCCGACGGTGCGGAGAATAGCATGGCCGTAAAATTTTACGGCCACGCTGTTCCGACGCCCTCCCGCTATTCTCCCCCCCCCCCACGCCCAACTCCCGACACGAATCGCTGCCGCAGTTTTTTTACGGCCGGCAGCGATTCACAGCTGATAGATGGGCCGAGTTCCCAGCCCTTTACGGCTGTTTTTACGAACGGCAAACACACCTGGTCTGGCCGTTCGTAAAAACGTCCGTAAACACTCGCATTTTATAACCATGGCACCGATTGGCACGGCAGTACCACGACCATGCCAAGGGTGCCATGGGCCCACGATCAGTGGGCACCGATCGCGGGCAGCGGGCCCGATGCCCGCGCACTATTTGTCCTTCCGCCGCCCCGCAGTATCCATTCGCGGGGCGGCTGAGGGGCATCCCGGCCCGCGCATGCGCGGGTTTCGCGCAAATACGCGATGACGTCATCCGCGCATGCGCGGGTTGGAGTCTTCCAATCCGCGCATGCGCGGCTGACGTCATATGACGCATCAGCCGGCGCTAACTCGGGCAAGCGGGCTTAATGAAATTCGTTAAGCCCGTGATGCCGGAGCTTACGGCGTCGGGCTGCTAGCCCCGACCGGGGACCAGAATCGGTTCCCGGTCGGGAAGGGGGGGGCTGGCGTCAAACCCGCAAGGATTTGACGCCAGCCTTACGATTTCTCCCCATATGGGAGAATCTCGCCCTATATTTTAAAGATGTGGGGCGGTATTCTCCGCTCCCGATAAAAATCGGGATGGCCGTCGTGAAATCGGCCGAGGTTCACGACGGCCTCGGGGCCTGCTCCCCGCACCTAATTCACCCCCACCCGGGGGGCTAGGAGCGGGCCTCCGTCTTTCCCGGCCGCGACCCTCGTCGGCCGGAAATGATGCGCAAAATGGCGCATTTGTGAGGTCATCCGCGCATGCGCGGGTTGCCGGTTCCAACCCGCGCAGGCGCGGATGACTTCATCGCGCAGACGGCGCGAACCGCGCATGCACGGTGGCCGTGTTTCTCCTCAGCCGCCCGGCAAGACGTGGCGGCATGATCTTGCCGGGCGGCGGAGAGGAAAGAGTGCGTCTGTTCTGGACGCTGGCCTGACGATTGGTGGGCACCGATCGCGGGCCTGTCCCCTCACGAGCACAGTCGTGGTGCTCCCGTGCCAATCGGGCCTCTAGATGCCCCAAACGGGCATCTGGCGCCCGTTTCACGAATGCAGCGACCAGGTGTGGTTGCTGCCGTGGTGAAACGGGCGGTAAGGGTCGGCCGCTCACCCCATTGGGTTCGGAGAATCGCCGTTCGCCATGAAAAATGGCGAGCGGCGATTTTTCGGGGGGGGGGGGGCGGTGAATCGCTGGGGGCACCAGGGGGGCGTAAAAAATGTCGGGAGACCCTCCCACGCCACGTGGGGAGCGGAGAATTCCGCCCGTGGAATTCACTAGTACAAGAAGTAGCTTAGGTCTTCAACACAGCTTTATATAAAGTAAAGCTGGATAGGGAGTGAGGAATAAAAGCATACATGGATAGGGTTAGATGAAAGGTGGTGGGAGTCTAGACCAGTTAGGATGAATGTATGGGCGACGGGACCTTCCAAGGTCTGTGTGGAACTATGCAGGAGGAGCCCCACACAGGGCCTTGCAAGCAGATTTGCAATTTTTTACAACCACCCACCCACCACCTACCAAAGTTGCTGTGAGACCAAGCTGGACACATTTCCCTGGGATCGTGAGTCTACCCTTTAGAGCAAGGAAATTTCTTTCCGACCTACTGGTTAGCTGCTGTGTTCATCTTTTTTCCTCGGGTATAGGTGAATGCTAGGAGTTGAAGCTATCTGGGTCCAGACATTTAGGCCAGTGCATGTTGTCACAATCGCAACAGTCCCGCCCAGCCGAAGCGCACTTGGGATTAAAACTGGCAACATTGCCCAGTGTCTGTCTTGAGTACCCCCGAGTCAGGTTTATCACGGTTAGATACAGAGTGAAGCTTCCCTTACTCTGACACAACAATACACCTCAGCCTCAACTACACCGCTGCGACAGTTCAGGTCCTTGTACTTTGCTGCCTGCATTTGTGGGTTTAGTGGCAGTTCAGGCCGAGGCGCAGCTGACCCTTTGCCAGCCGGGGCTGGCTTTGAAGCCAGGCCTTTAAGAACAAATAAGTGTGTTCCCCCCGGACCCACCCTTTCCCTAAAAGGACCATGATGTGGAGATGCCGGCGTTGGACTGGGGTGAGCACAGTAAGAAGTTTTACAACACCAGGTTAAAGTCCAACAGGTTTGATTCAAACACGAGCTTTCGGAGCATTCACCTGAGGAAGGAGCTGCGCTCCGAAAGCTCGTGTTTGAATCAAACCTGTTGGACTTTAACCTGGTGTTGTAAAAGGACCAAGCACTCCGCAGAGAATAGCAACTTTGAGCTGCACATATGGACCTGCCACTCAATCAGAAAAGAGAGAGGGTTCTATTTTTATCCCAGTTTTGTGTTTTATTGGAGTGTATCAGCAGTGCGGGCATCCAATTACAACCCTGACACTGAGCCCTGTTAGACTATTCGACCGTAGGAGTCATCACAGCTGAGTTGGATCCTGCACTTCCCATCAAAATTCACTCAGCTAAAATGTTATCTCTACTTATCACACTTATTGCGCTTCGGTCAATTGTAACAGGCCAAACCCAGCTAAGTCAGCACAGACTAAGAACGTAGGAAGCAACTGGCCAGCACCACCAGTAGTAAAATAATTTAGTAAATGGAATATAGTAAGGAGCAAATGGAGCCTTCAATTAATTATTTAATAAACCGATCTGGTGGAAAGCCCCGATGTATTTGACATTTAGGCTTGTGCTGAAGTATCTTAATTAAAACTGGAACAAGGAACTTAACATATTTTACATGAAACAGATTAAAGGCTCATTTGAATTAATACATATGTGCCAGGCTTGAAGTCTGCTTATAAAATCGGTGACTTATTAAAATGCCGATGCCTAAAATTTAAATACAATTGATCTTGGTCGAATTGGAGACTTTCGCTGACATTTTGCCTGCCTGTGGAAACATATCATTATAAAAGCAGTCAATTAATGTTCAATGTTAATTGAATATTTTAATTATGGCATGGTGGGGGGTGGGGTTCAAACTGTCTTACCATGTGAAAGGGAGCAAGCCTCTTTGCCTGTGGCTGTATGAAGCGGACAAGGAAAGACACCAATTCATCTCCCGAGCCTTTCAACCGATAGTGAAAAGTCGATTTGAAGAGTCAACACTCAAAGCAGCAGCTGAGGACAGTCAATCAGCTTCACTGCGATCCTGTCAGGCTGCCCCATCTGTTTAGTGTTGCCTTGGGCTGACAAGCTGAAGCTCCTGGCTACAGTGTTAGTTTGTCAAACTATCTTTCCCTTCATCGTGTAATGTACGATTCCAACAATGCTACTTCTTCTATGCGACTCAGTTCTCACCTGTATAATGTAGAATAGTCTGGAACAACTCCCCAGTGTTAAACACCATTCAATGAGTAATGTTCCTCTGTCTGAAGCATTGTTCTATCCATTATATCCTCCGGTGTAACAACACACTGTTCAGTACACACAGCTTTCCCTTTTCAGAACACACATATCTCCCAGTATTTTTTTTTAAATTCTCATTTTCCACATTTTCATCAAATACACAACAAAAGTGACCAACAAGAACAAATACAGTATCAATCCCCCAACCTGCATCCACGCCAACATACCAACCCAAACATTACCCATACATTCCAAATAAAACAAAACAAAAAAGACCAAAAGAGAATCAAAGGTCATCCCATACACATTAAATAATATGCTCCCCACCCCACCCCCCCCCCCACAATACCCCCTCCCTCCCCCCTAATGTTCGATGGCATCCAATTCTTGAAAGTGTAAGGTGAACAATGCCATTGAATTGTAGAAACCTTCCATTCTCCCCTCAGCTCAAACTTCACCTTCTTGAGCATCAAAAATTCCAGCAGGTCCCCCACCGAGGCATAGGGCAGAGAAGCTGACCTCCACCCCAGCAGGACCTGCCTCAGGGCAATCAGCCAGGCGAAGGCTAAAACATCTGCCCCCGCACCCACCTGCAGCCCGGGCTGATCCAACACCCTGAAAATGGCTTCTAGGGGACCTGGCTCAAAACTCACATGAAATTAAAAATGAAAATCGCTTATTGTCATGAGTAGGCTTCAATGAAGTTACTGTGAAAAGCCCCTAGTCGCCACATTCTGGCGCCTGTCCGGGGAGGCTGGTACGGGAATCGAACCGTGCTGCTGGCCAGCTTTAAAAGCCAGCGATTTAGCCCAGTGAGCTAAACCAGCATACACCACCCCTGAGATTACCTTAAAAACCCCCCTCCAATACCCCTCCAGCTTCGGGCAGGGCCAAGACATGTGAGCATGGTTTATGGGGCTCCCCCTACAGCGTTCATAGACATCCTCCACCCCCTCAAAGAGTTGGCTCATCCTCGCCCTCGTGAAATGTGCCCCAAACACGACTTTCAATTGTATCAGCCCCAACCTCACACACAAGGTTAAGGCGTTTACCCCCTGTAGCACCTCACACCAGAGACCATCTTCCATAACATACCCCAACTCTTCCCCCCTCAATTAGCTTTAATCCCCTCCAAGGATACCCTGTCCTCCCCCAAAATCCTCCCATAAATCACCAACACCACCCCCTTCTCCATTACTCTTGTCGTCAATACCTCTTCCAACAATCATATCTCCCTGTGTAACACAATGTTCAGCACAAATATCTCCCTGTGTAACACATTGGACAGTACATATATTTCTTTGTGTAATGAACTGTTCAGTACATTTATCTCCCTGTGTAACACAATGTTCAGCACAAATATCTCCCTGTGTAACACAGTGGACAGTACATATATTTCTCTGTGTAATGAACTGTTCAGTACATTTATTTCCCTGTGTAACACACTGTTCAGCACATGTATTTTCCTGTGTAACACACTGTAGATCACACTTAACTCCCTGTGTAACACACTATGCAATGTACACATGTCCCTGTGTAACACACTGCACAGCACACACATCTCCCTGTGTCTCACAATGTGCAGTATACACATGTCCCTTTGTAGCATTGTTCAGTCTATACCGCTCCCTGTGTACCTCACACTCGTAACAACAGGTTTATAAATGTTTTGTTTGTCTTCACTTGTTTTCTTCTTGTGTTTCAGTGTCATCAGATCGGATACCACCCATCATTCGGCAGGGCCCCGCTAACCAGACACTCGCCGTTGACTCCACAGCTCAGCTTCAGTGTCATGTGATCGGGAATCCTCTTCCTAGTGTGCACTGGCTAAAGGATGGGCAGAGGATTCTGGGTAACGACCCTCGCATTAGCATGCTGGGTAATGGGACACTCCAAATTACCGATGTTAAGGTAGGACCCGGACACTGTCAGTGCTTTATATTGTATCAGCATTGGGAAACATCATGGCTTTTCCTTAATTATTCCCAACTCCTGGGAAATTCTTAGCGTAAACATTTCTCTGCTGTTCACTTTCCATACTTCAAAATGAATGCTTCCAAATCCAAAAAGGGCAGTTTTTAATGGAATGGTATTATCAGAACCTCAAATCCTGCACCTTCAACTAAAAGCTGGACATTTTCAGAAAGCTTATCTGTGAATTCACAATATGTGCTCCAGGAGTCACACATTCATAAATTAGCTCTTAGATGTCAAGCCCAGGATGTGATTGCATGGGAAAGGATGCAGAGGAGATTCACCAGGATGTTGCCTGGGCTGGAGCAATGAATTTAGCTCAGCATTTAGACACACACTTGAAAAGCCATAGCACACAAGGCTACCGACCAAGTGCTGGAAAATGAGATTAGAGTAAATAGGTGCTGAACGGCTGGCGCAGACATAATGGGCTGAAGGGCCTCTTTCCGGGCTGTAAAACTCTAGGTGACAGCAGATCCTCATCTATCAAAGTATGAGGAATTAAAACTATAAAACTGCGGAACAGTCTGTTAAAGTTTGGCTATGAAACTGCTTAAACGGCAAATGTCCATCATGTTGTTAGGTGTTCGAATGACCCCTATCCTCACACTCCTATAGTCCTGTCCACATCCAAGTTTATTCCACCGCTTTTAACCGTTTCCATTTAATACCTTTTACTTTTAAATCTGTCTTGCTTTCTATGCTGATGTTATTCACAGTTGAGGGTGCTTAGGTTGTGTCAGAGCTCTGCTCACACCTGAGTAAGCAGGCAATATGGACAATCTAGCAACTTTCCAAATAATCAGTGCCACAGCTAAAGATCAGTAAAGCATGGTTAAAATCACAGATTCACAGAATGGTTACATCACCGCAAGGAGGCCATTTGGTCTTCCATGCTAGTTTGTTGCAGGAGCAACTCAGCTTGTCCTACTGCCCCCAGCCTTTCCTCCAGCCATGTAATTTTCTAGCTCCCTTTTGAAAGCTATGGTTGAATCTGCCTCCAGGCGATCTATCCCAGATCATAACCACTCACTGCGTAAAAAAGGTTTTATCTTACATTGACTTTGGTCCTTTTGCCCTTCACCTTAAGTCAGTTTTGTCCGGTTCTCAACCCTTCCGCCAAGGAGAAATAGTTTCTCCCTATCTACTCTGTTCGGAGCACTTCAGATTTTGAACACTCTTAGCAATTCTCCTCAACCTTCCCTTCTGTAAGGAACAACATCAGCTTCTCCATTCTATCCCAGTTACTAAAGTCAGGGGCACAGGGCTAAATAGCTGGCTTTTAAAGCAGACCAAGGCAGGCCAGCAGTGCGGGTTCAATTCCCGTACCAGCCTCCCTGAACAGGCGCCAGAATGTGGCGACTCGGGGCTTTTCACAGTAACTTCATTTCAAGCCTACTTGTGACAATAAGTGATTTCCATTTCATTTCATTTCATTTCAAAGTTGTCCCAGTTTAGCTCTTTACTGATGTACAACCCCCCTCGTAGTTGCCCATAATGAAATAACCTTTTCCAGATCTCACAACAGTAGAAAATTATGGACGGTGCTATGGAAATTGGTGTCTAGCTATGCAGTATGTGAGTTCTGTATGTGGAGAGTATTGGATTGGATTGGATTTGTTTATTGTCACGTGTATCGAGATACAGTGTCAAGATATTGGGCGGGATTCTCCGTCCCATCGCATCCGTTTTCCGGTGCTGCTCTCTCCCACTGGCAGCGTCTCCGTCCCGGCAGGTGGCCAATCGGGTTTCCCATTGTGGACACCCCCGCGCAGTTGGGAAATGTGTGGGCGTGAGAGCACTACTGGTGAAACGGAGGATCCCGCCGACGGAGAATCCAGCAAAATGGGTGTAAGAGTGTGGAAGGGTTTGAGTGGAGAGTAAGGAAACTGGACATGGAGCGTGGGGGAAGGGGGGCTGAGTGTGGAAAGGGGTGGCGCAGTGGTTAGCACTGCTGTCTACGGTGTTGAGGACCCGGAGTCGATCCCAGCCCCGTGTCACTGTCTGTGTGGAGTTTGCACATTCTCCCCATGTCTGCGTGGATCTCACCCCCACAACCCAAAGATGTGCAGACTGGGTATTGTCCACGCTAAATTGCCATTCAATTGAAAAAAAAAATTGGGTACTCTAAATTTATTTTTAAAAAGAGTGTGGAGAATAAGGAGATTAGGTGTGGATTGTGGGGGGGGGGGGGGGGGGGGGTGGAGTTTGAATATTGAGAGTCAGAACACTGAGTGTGGAGTGTGGGGGTGGTTGAATGTGGAGAGTAAAGACACTGATCTAACCAATAAAATCAGAGTCCATTCTGGACAGGATTAGTATGGTTGTTTCTGGTGCTTGCAGTGCTGGGAATGACCCTGCTATCTCACGGCACTCTGTTGCTATTTCGGGCTCCAATGGGTAATGGCCCCCTGAAGCTGTACTTAATGTAATTTCCTGCATTATGGAGCTGCGACAAGTGCAGCTCCTTTATTCAGGAAGAGATTGGAGCGGCATTTATAAGTGGCACCCCAATCTTTCGATCCCGTGACATGAATCTGGTACCCCCAGCGCCTCAACTCACCTGTTGCAGGGTCGTTGAGCTCCCCCACACTCCACACAAAGCAACATGGCACCCTTGGGCCCGATCCCCAGCGCTGGAAAAATACCAGCTTGGCACTTTGGCTCTGCCAGCCTGGCACCCTGGCAGTACCCCTATCTGACTGGCAGCACCACATGGGCACCTTGGCAGTACCAGCCTGACCACCATTTGTGGGGACCAGTGCTGAATGGCGCCTGGCTGGGGTCTCCGCGGCAAGGCCAGTAGATACCGAGTGGCTGTTCGATCCGTTGCCAGCACGGTAAGTGGGTTTCTAAACTCATTTTACGGTGCGAGACTGGGTCCAGACCACCCGCAACATCTGGTTAGATCTCGCGAGGTGTAACCTTCATTTGGAATTCTGCCGGACGCTTCTCTCGGGATCTAACGGCCGCTTGCTACTCCGATTCCAGCGGGACGTGGCTAGTAGATCGTGCCCTGGGTGTCGGGTGTGTGGGCATTTGAGGGAGGAGACTTTGGACACTGGGTGTAGAGCGTATGGATTCTGCTTGGATTTTACTCAATAGATAATGCTGCCAGGGCCACATTTATTGTGTATTCTGAGTTTCTCTGAGATGTTGGCGATGAAGGTACGCTCCAGCCATAATGGACATTGCCTTCAAAAGGTGGAACCAGGACAGGGGTACGTTGACAGTTAGAGACTTCTACATGGACAACAGGGACGTGAACATCCTAGGGAGGGGAAATTGCGGTAACCTTTATGGGAGATTAATAGGTAGAGCAGGTACACCACTGGATAAGACAAGGGAAAAGTGGGATGAAGACCTAGGGTTTGAAATAGGATGGGGACTCTGGAGCGAAGCACTGCACAGGGTCAGCTCCACCTCCACATGCGGAAGGCTTAATGCAGCTAAAAGTGGCACACGAAGCCCACTTAACCAGAACCCGAATGAGCAGTTTCTTCCCAGATGTGGAGGACAAATGAGAACGATGCCAAGGAAGCCCGGCCAACCATGCCCACATGTCTTGCCCCAGACTTTTTTGGGACAGCGTTCTTCGAGGCAATGTCCAAGGTGGTGGGGATGAAGGTGGAGCCTTGCATGAGAGTGGCAGTCTTCGAGGTATCAGAGGAGCCATATCTCTTCATAGGGAGGAGGCCTGACACCCTTGCCTTTGCGTCCCTAATCGCCCGCCGGAGAATACTCCTCGACTGGTGATCAGCAGCACCACCCAAAGCTGCAGACTGGCTGGCCGACCTATCGGAATTTTGCCAGATGGAGAAAATTAAATTCGCCATGCTTCCACAAAACATGGGTGCCATTCACCCAGCTGTTCCAAGACCTGTTTGTAGTTAATAGCCAATAATCTAGAGGAAGGGAAGAGAAGCTATGGTACAACAACAAACTCAAACAAAAGAGATGGGGGAGGGGAATAAAGAGGTGTGCCCAACCATGCCCAGCAAATAAGGCAATACACAGGGCGGCATGTGCCGCAGTGAATAGCACTGGGGCTGCGGCGCTGAGGACCCGGGTTCGAAACCCGGCCCTGGGTCACTGTCTGTGTGGAGTTTGCACATTCCCCCCTTGTCTGCGTGGGTTTCTCCCCCACAACCCAAAAGATGTGCAGGTTAGGTGGATTGGACACACTAAATTGCCCCTTAATTGGAAAAAAACATAATTGGGTACTCTAAAATAAATTAAAAATAAGACAATACACAGTATCATGCCAACCAAACAGAAACAGAACATAAGAACTGAGGAGGGAAGAGGGCACGCCAGAAGACTAGAAGGGGAGGGGGTTCAGGAAGAAAATGGTGAAAGGGAGGCCAGGGCACAGCTAGAAATGAGTGCCTACTGGAGAAAGTAAAACAAGAAGCTGTGACCATGGCAAATAACGAAAAGTAACTGATGGAAATAATGGAAGACGACCGATGTGTGTATATTATTGTTCTCGATGTGTGTTCACGCTTACCTTTGTTCTGTACAATATGAAAAATCCTTCATAAAAACATTTTTAAAAAAAGAAAAGAATGGACCTGCTTGTTGGTTGTGGTGATATGTGAAAATATTCCCATGATGCTGATAGGCAGACAATTCTAGGATATTGAGCCAAGGAGAATGAAAGATTTGCAAAATCTGTCACACTTAAAATGGTGTGCATGACTTGGAGGGGTATTTACATGTTCCTATGATGTCACCCAAATCCGAATGTCGACTCGCATAGGCTCATTCATTGTTAGACGAGTTAAATCTCTAGAATATGCCCGGATTGTTGAGCACATGTCTTCATCACAGATTGCTTATTTCCAGTGATCGTCTGGGTGTCAGCCATATCAGTTAGTCACATCTTCATCTTTCAGCCATTTGGCAATAGGTTCAAATCCCATTGTGATTTGAGCATAAAATCCAGGATGACATGCCAGTGCAGTGCTGAAGATGTGCTGCACTGCTTTTCTTTATACTTGGCAACAGGCACTTTCATGTTAATACTTGATCGTGTGCAACTTAAAATTATGAGAATCAATCTGACTTGGTGTAAAAAGAAGCAGAGAAAATAGGAGCAGCAATAGTCCATTCGGCCCTTCGAGCCTGCTCAGCCATTCATTATGATCATGGCCGATCTTCTGTGTCAATTCCATATTCCCATACTGTCAAACTTCCCCTTGTCACCTTCAGTGTCTCGACATCTATCTATTTCCTTCTTAAATACATTTGGTGACTTGCAGACACAGCCTTCTGTGGTAGAGAATTCCAGATGTTCACCACCCTCGTTGAGTGAAGAGGTTTCTCCTCATCTCAGTCCTAAATGGCCTATCCCGTATCCTGAGCCTGATCCTTTGTCCTAGCACCGCTCTCCCCCCCCAACCCCCCCACCTCTCTCCAACCAGAGGAAACATCTGGGTGCAGATAAAAATAAAACACTGCAGATGCTGGAAATCTGAAATGAAGAAGAGAAATGCTGGAAAAACTCAGCAGGTCTGGCAGCTTCTGTGGAGAGAGAATCAGAGTTCTGTCAAGGGTCATTTGGATTTGAAACTTTAACTGTGGAGGGGGAGGTGGATTTTCCGGCTGTTCTCGCCAGCAGGATCTTCCTGCCCCGCTGACTGGGAACCCCTGCCGTGGGTTTCCTGACGGTGCGAGGTGAGTGAAATGGGAAATCCCATTGATAGCAGCCGGACCAGAAATTCTCGCCCCAGGCCACCAGCCATCAGCGATCCAGCTCCCGCTGCTGAGAAACATTCCGCGCGGGGCGGGGAGCTTCCCGCGGAAAAAGAAACCCCACACCCCGTGTTTCTCTCTCCACAGATGCAGCGAGGCCTGTTGACCTCTTCCAACATTTTCTGCTTTTACCCCTGCGTCCAGTCTGTTCAGCTATGTCCGGTTTTGGGTACATTTAGCAGGGTGCTGTTTGGTGCCTGCATCTTTCAGTCAGCTCAGTGACCCAATGGGCAGCACGGTGGCACAGTGGTTAGCATTGCTGCCTACGGCGCTGAGGACCTGGGTTCGAATCCCGGCCCTGGGTCACTGTCCGTGTGGAGTTTGCACATTCTCCCCATGTCTGCGTGGGTTTCGCCCCCACAACCCAAAGATGTGCAGGATAGGTGGATTGGCCACGCTAAATTGCCCCTTAATTGGAAAAAATAATTGGGTACTCTAAATTTAAAAAAAAAAAGCTCAGTGACCCAACCAGGGCCTCCAGAACCCCCCATCGCCTAATTTACCTCTTCTGGAGTCCTTGAGCCCTCTTCACTCCGCCTTTTAAGGGCAAGGCTCCCTTGGGCCCAACCCCTGGCACCTGGACACCATGGCACTGCCAGCCTGGCACGCAGGCAGAGCCCCCTGCCTGTCTAGCAGTGCCAAGGTGCCCATGTATCAGCGTGAGTGCCAGGGTGGGGGGACCTGACCACCTAGGGTCTCCAATGGGCTGAGAGCCCCCACCCCCGGAGCAGTTAAGCGATGTCCCAGTGAGGTCTCTCAGGCATGACTGATGAATCCCTTGTCCTGGTAAAATACAAAAATTTAAATGAGCCATCTGGAGCACAGCGAGCGAGATTCAGATTGCGATGTCTCGCGGGGCTCCATTAAATTTCACGAGACGCCTCAAGCAACGTGACTGTTGTGAGGGGCCTCTTGCGAGTTTCAATGGTCTTGTCCCGAAACCAAGTTGGGCGCGAGGAGACCGTTGAATATTGAATCCCACCCCAGATTTACATTACCTCCCCTCCGCTTTTTCTAAATTACAGTGAACACAGGCCCAGCCGACCCCATCCCACCTTATATGACAATCCTGTGATCCCAGGAATCAGCCTGGTGAATCTGTATGTAAGACATCTTTGCTCCAGTACTCAAGTCCTTTTGCAATGAAGGCCAATATACCATTTGCCTTCCAAAATGCTGGCGCAACCCATATGCTTGCTTTCAGTGATTAGGGGAGCTTATGGTTTCTCTGGATTGGATGAACACAAGTAAGCTGAATGTTTTTTTCATCTGTAACTATCTTGTGATGTGGTGTAACAAACAAATTAATTTTAATTATGTGATATTCAGTAACCATGGGAGCTTCATCCTTATTAAGTAAGCCTGGCTTTTCAAGTGTGCAGAACAACGTCAAGTTCCTATCATTCTCTCGTTTAGCATTACGGGTGTGAAGGATTAACCTGCCAGTTCTGTGTGCTATTTCCATGCATGCATTAATTGTTACTTAACACCTGTATAAAATTAATATACAAAGGGATGCTTCTCAGCCTTTTGGCTCAGATCAAGCGTCAGATCAAGCCCAAGATCAGGTGGAATGCCTTTTCTTGTCAGCCTGGAACTTGTATGCCTCTCATGTGGAGACTATGAATTGGATTCAATTTGAATTTGAATTGGTTTTTGGAGCAAGCAGGGAGGTGGATTAAGGGCTTGCCCTGTTCATTCTCTGCACTGTCTTTAAAAAAATATATACAAAGGAATGCACTACTAGTGTGTATTATGTGATGACCTTTACAGATCAAAAGATGTACCTTTACATTTTATGTTTTACTCACTCACCTTTTGTTGAAGATTGCAATCCCAGCAGGTTATATGCTAGATATTCTACTCAAATTCATTAACACTGGTCACTCCCATGCCCCAACAGAATCATAGAATCCCTACAGAATCATAGAATCCCTACAGTGTAGAAGGAGCCTATTCAGCCCATTGAGTCTGCACCGACCCTTGGAAAGAGCACCCTTCTTAAGCCCACTGCATGAAGTTAGAGATTTTAAGCAGGAACAGAGGCAGTATAAGAGGGAAAGTGGGGAAGGGACAGAAGGGAAGATGTGAGAGGGTGGAGGGCAGTAGAGATAAAATGACAAAGGGGGTGATGTTCCAAGGCGCAAAGGGGTGTTAATGGAACAACTAACAAGATGAAAGATGTGTTTAGAAGAGGCATAAATGAAAATGGGAGAATCATTACCAACGGTTGCTGTCTGGAAAAAAAATGGGAGCAGTGATTATGATCTGTAAGCTGTTGAACTAAATATTGCATTTGGAAAGTGCTAAATTAATAGATGAGGTGCTCATGCTTTTGTTGAGCTTCATTAGCACAAGAGGCTGAGGAGAAAATGTTAAGAGCCCATTATAAATGAAATGAAATGAAAATCGCTTATTGTCACGAGTAGGCTTCAATGAAGTTACTGTGAAAAGCCCCTAGTCGCCACATTCCGGCGCCTGTCCGAGGACAACCAAAGGTTGTCATATAATCCAAAAGAGACAGCATGGCTTCATGAAAGAGAAATCATGGCTGAAAGATCATTAGAGAGGGCAGCACGATCGCACAGTGCTTAGCACTGGGACTACGGCGCTGAGGACCCGGTTTCTAATCCCGGCCCTGGGTCACTGTCAGTGTGGAGTTTGCACATTCTCATCGTGTCTGCGTGGGTATCGCCCCCACAACCCAAAGATGTGCTGGTTAGGTGGATTGGCCATGCTAAATTGCCCCTTAATTGGGAAAAAAAATAATTGAGCACTCAAAAGTTATTTAAATAAACAAATTATTGGAATTCTTTGAGGTGGAAATGAGCAGGATAGTTAAAGGGGAAGCAGTAGATGTAATATACCTAGATTTTCAAAAGGTGGTCAATACTGCACAAAAGGCTACTTAATAAGGTATGAGCATTGGGGTAGTGTATTGTTTTGTTATTCTCTTGACGTAGCATAAGCTGCTTCCTTGATGTGCACTCTGACAAAGGAAGGTTCAGATTTGGAGATAGCTTTAACACATTTATTAAACTGTTAACGATTCTCCTACTTGGATTCGATTCTCCTGTTAATCTTGCTATAGCTACTCAGGCTGACGAACCAGTCTGCTACAATCCACATGGTGGGTGTGATGTGTTCCAAATCAACCCTGTCTACTGACTAAGTGTCTCCACTGGAAAGAGGAAGATCATGTGTGCTGTGTCCTTTTATATGGGTTGGTGTAATGCCCCCCTGTGGTAGTGTCACCACTGTGTGTGTCATGAATGGCCATTGGTCGTGTCCTATCTTACTGGCCTATTGATTGAATGTCTGTGTGTCATGTGTCTGGAGCTGCCTCTAGTGTCTATCTAGTCTACGTGTATTTACATTAACTCCTTGTGTATTTCGCCCCCACAACCCAAAGATGTGGGGGTTAGGTGGATTGGCCATGCTAAATTGCCCCTTAATTGGAAAAAAAAGTAATTGAGCACACTAAAAAATTTTTTTTTAATGTATTAGAATTCTTTGAGGCCCTGGGTCACTGTCCATGTGGAGTTTTCACATTCACCCTGTGTTTCCGTGGGTTTCACCCCCACAACCCAAAAGATGTGCAGGGTAGGTGGATTGGCCATGCTAAATTGCCCCTTAATTGGAAAAAAAATAATTGGGTACTCTAAATTTATTTTTAAAAAAAGAATTCTTTGAGGTATGAGCAGGATAGTTAAAGGGAAAGCAGTAGATGTAATATACCTGGATTTTCAAAAGGTGGTCAATAAGGTACCGCACAAAAGGCTACTTAATAAGGTATGAGCATTGGGTAGTGTATTAGCTTGGATGGAGGATTTGCTAACTAATAAAAGACAGAGATTTGGAATAGGAAGTGCATTTTCACAGTGGCAAACTGTAACTCGTGAAGTGCCATAGAGATCATGCTGGGGCCACAGTTATTTACAATATTCATGAACGACTTGGACAAGGGATGTGAATGTACTACTGTAAAGTTTGCGATGATACAAAAATAGGTGGGAAGGCAAGTGGTGGGGATGACACAGGGGGCAAGATTCTCCGACCCCCCCGCTGGGTCGGAGAATCGCTGGGGGGGGGGGGGGGCGGCGTGAGTACCGCCCCCGCCGGCTGCTGAATTCTCCGGCCCCCCAAAAATCCCATCGACGTGAATCGCGCCACCCGCCTCAGAGAATGGCGAGGACCGGGGCCATGCAATGGGCCCCGGGTCTGCCTGAATTCTCCGGGCTGGATGGGCCGAAGTGGTCACGTCGGCGAAAATCAAACCACCTATTTAACGGCGTCAACCAGTCGTGCTGGTTGACGCTGGCCAGCACGGAGGTAGGGCTCGGCGTGGGGTGGCCACAGGAGAAGAGACGGCACAGCCGGAGTTGGTGGTGGGGGGCGCAGGAACCGTTGGAATGTGCGTGCCGGGGTTGTGGGGTTTGGGGAGGGTGGGGGGGTTGGGGAGCGAGTGCTGGGGAGGGGATGAGAGGGCGCATGCTGGGGAGGGGGGGGCGAATGCTGGGGAGGGGGGGCGAGTGCTGGGGAGGAGAGGATGAGTGCTGTGGAAGAGAGTGTGCGTGCTGGTTGGGGGGTGGGGTTGGGGGGAGCGTGCCGGGGAGCAGAAGGTGAGTGCTGCGGAGGAGAGGGCGAGTGCTGGGAGGAGAGGGCGCGTGCTGATGGGGGGTGGGGGGGGGGGGGGAGGGGGGGCATGTGCCGGGGCGGGGGAGGTTTGGGCAGGGTGTCAGCCTGGCCAGGTGCCAGCTTCCAACAGTTGCGACCATGCAGCCTGTGGCAGCACCTGGCTGCGGGGGGAGTATAGAGTTCATAGAATTCACAGTGCAGAAGGAGGCCATTCGGCCCATCGAGTCTGCACCGGCTCTTGGAAAGAGCATCCTACCCAACTGCACACCATCACCCCATCCCCATAACCCAGTAACCCCACCCAACACTAAGGGCAATTTTGGACACTGAGGGCAATTGAGCATGGCCAATTCACCTAACCTGCACATCTTTGGCCTGTGGGAGGAAACCGGAGCACCCGGAGGAATCCCACGCACACAAGGGGAGAACGTGCAGACTCCGCACAGACAGTGATCCAAGCCCGGAATCGAACCTGGGACCCTGGAGCTGTGAAGCAATTGTGCTAACCACTACGCTACCGTGCTGCCCACTATGGGCAATGATGACATGTCGTCTATCCCCCCCACCCCTCACCCCCTATAGGCCGTTATGTTTGGTCATCACCCAGCGATGTTGGCCGCCGTGCTGGGAGCCGCTCTTCTACATGTTGCCCCGGGGGGTGCAGGAGCAGGAGTGTGCCAGGGAGGCGGCGGAGGCTGCCGTGAAGGAGCGTGCCGCAGGGAGGTAGGTGGCAGGTGCCCAGACTCGACAGGACGAGGAGGAGGAGGAGGTGGTGGTGGTGCCACGGCGATGGAGACGCCCGATGAGGCCATGTGCCCTGCTCGTCGTACCAGGACCTCACAGACCAGGCACGCAGGAGGAGACTCCAGATGAGCTAGGAAACCATCGCCCATATCTGCTGCCTGATGGCACACCTGGCACCGCGTGGCACTAGGGGAGGATACCCTCTCCCCATGGCCGTCAAGGTTACGGTGGCCCTGAACTTTTATGCCATGGGGGTAATTCCAGGCGCCAAGTAGGGACCTGTCCGGTATCTCACAGGCATCGGTGCACCAGTGCATCCGTGCAGTGACAGACGCCCTATATGGCATTGTGGACCGCTACATCTAGTTCCCTGTGGACCAGGCCAGCCAGGATACCCGGGCAGCGGGCTTCACTGCGGCAGCCGGTATGCCCATGGTCCAGGGCGCGATCGATGGGATGCACATCGCCATGCGGCCTCCTGCGGATAACTGGGCCATGTTCACGAATAGGAAGGGGACCTATTCCATGAACATTCAGGTGGTCTGTGACCACTGCATGATGATCCTGCACGTCAGTGTACATGACTCATTCTTATTGGCTCAATACTTCACCCCCACCATGTTCAAGGGACCCCCCCCTCCCCAGCTGAGGGGCTGGTTGCTGGGCGACAGGAGTGAGTTACCCACTGCGCTCGTGGCTGATGACGCCTATACGGAGGCCACAGGCTGACGCAGAGAACTGCTACAATGATGCCCATGCAGCGACCAGGGGGGTGTTAGAAAGGTGCTTTGGGCTGCTAAAGATGCGCTTCAGGTTCCTGGACCGCTGTGGAGGGGCCCTGCAGTACCCATCAGATAGGGTCGGCCACATCGTTGTGATCTGCTGCGTCCTGCACAACATAGCCCAGCAGAGGGGCGATGTGCTGCAGGCAGAGGAGGGGGAAGGGGAGGAGCAGCAAGATGAGGCGCAGACCTCCCCAGATGAGGAGGGTGGGGGCAGTAGTCTGGACAGACGGACTAGACATGTACGTGAGGCTGCCCACCATTACCGGCTGGGCCAGCAGGCACGGGACAGGCTGATAGCCGTCCGGTTCACGGGCTAAGGGGGTGTGGGAATTGCCGGGTATGGGCACAGACTGCGCACTATGGCACCAGCCTACCACCCTCACCCCACCCACCCACCCACCACCCTCACCCCACCCACCCACCAGCCAACCACCCTCACCCCACCCGCCCGCCACCAACCACCCTCACCCTACCTGCACACCACCCCTCCATTACACATCCATCTGCGGCACAACAGGCCGGGCTCACATGGTCGTCGGTGGAAGCGTGTCTATTGCAGGCCATGGAGGATGATGACAACTCGCTCTGCGATGAGATCTGGGCTCTACATCATTCGACAATGTCTGACCCATGGCCACAGTACCACCCTACACCCGGACCGTCCCTGCATGCGGCCGTGACACTGCAGCGCATGGTCTCATCGTCTGCCTGGGGAGATGGCGAGGGCGACCCGGGGGAGGGGGAGGCACACTCACCTGAGGCTGATGTTCTATCACCCCTCACACACACACTGGCGTCTCCTAACACCACACCCCCGCACGGATCGGACAGAGCACAAGGGCAGCTTCTGTAGGTGTGAAAGTGATTTTAATAACAAACAGTTCATACACGTGCCCTAGCCCCTATAACTAATCTCTGTCCTGCACCAGTGCCAATTTACTCAGAGGCTAAATATTTGGCCTTACGGGCCCTTTGACTATGTCTCGGTGGTTCCCCAGACGGGACAGCAGAACTGGAGGTGGACTCCTGTGATTCCTGCCCTGTGACTAGGGACCGCTTTCGCAGCCGTTTCCTGGGGCGGCCCGGCCTAGATGGGCCAGGCTGCGGTTAGGGCGACTGGGATAGCGAGCTACCAGCCTGTCCTGCCCATTGCCCACCAGATGCACCTGGGACGGAAGGGGGGTAGTCCGAGGTGTCGCGTTGTTCCGGGACCTCCCCTATAGGGGGACCCGGAATGGGTCCCAACACCTCCACTTCCCTCGGGGTGCCCGATGGCCCCCAGGCCTCCACATGGGTCAGGGTGCGAACGGACCGAGCATCTGACCCTGCCCGACACCTGGCGCTGCTAGTCCTGGAGGCCTGCCCTGGTATCAACAAGGGTCTGCAAGTTTGCAGGCATGAAGCTCAGGGAGTTGGCCATCCCTGTCTGTGTCTGGGCAACGCTGGCCAGCACCTGGGCAATGGCGTCGATGCCCTACTGAGACTGGGCCACGGCCTGCAGAGACTGGGCCATTGCCTGCTGGGACTGCGCCATGGCCTGCTGAGACTGGGCCACGGCGTTAATATCCTCTGCGATATGCTGCTGGCTCTGGCTCATGGCTTCCTGTGACAGGGCAGCCATGTCCTGGGCCACGGACGCCGCCCGCACGGAATGCCCCAGGCCTTGCAGACTGCAACCCATGTTTGACACCGTCGCACCCAATGCCTCCACCGCAGACGTCATCGTGCGGTTTCAGCCTGGGTGGCACGCATGACCGGCACCACTCCCTGCTCCTGCACGTGGGTGGACTCCTCCACCTGCGTCTGCAGCTGCTGCAAGCTGGGCCGTCACCCCCTTCGATCGTCCCTTGGTCCGTGACTGCATCGGGTCTGTGGGGAGGTGTGGTAACTCCACGAACCCGGGACCTGTCTGGGCAGCAGATGGTTGCTTGCGCCGGGCTGCCCTCCGACCGCCCGGCTCCTCTGCTGCTCCTGCTTCCACCTGCTGTACCGGGACGGCGGTGTTATGCGCACCAGTTAGTGTCCTAGATGCCTCATCGCTAAAGTGCCCAACCGAGGTCAGTGTCTCTGCGATGGTAGAGGGTGTAGGAGATAGCAGTGGCGCAGTGTCGTGCTCCTCATCCGACGCAAATCCAGGGACCCCTGGAGTGGTGATTCTTGTCCATCTGTGTCCCCTGTGTGTGGGTGTCGTGTGAGTCAGTGTCATGTGCATCAGTGTCCTGTGCATTGGTGTCCTGTGCATCAGTGTCCTGTGCGTCAGTATTCATGGGCGTCAGTGTCCTGGGTGGGTGTGTCCTGGGTCGGCTGCAGTTCGAGTGGACCCCCTCCGGTCCTCTCACGCTCCCGGTTGTTGTGAGTGTGCTTCTCCTGTGCGGGGCATGAGGATGGCAGGGATAAAGGGCAACAGTGTGAGGCAGACATATACATGCGGACCAGCGGTTGTGTGTATATTGGCAGAGGTGCACAACCCATCCTGTCACTGCAGCCTGCATGGGTGGGTGTAGCCATGTCAGTTGCACCTAGAGCTGTGCCGCACATCGAAGGTGGGGGGATGGGTACTGGACGCCTGTCCTTGCTGTCACGACCACGGCACTGACAGGCTCTGCCACCTCCCTCCACAGGTGCCGGCTGAGGCGTGGTGTGACCCTGCGGCCGCGTCCTGGGTACAGGGCCTCCCTCCTCTGCTCCACTGCGTCCAGGGGTGCCTCGATGTCCCGCTCCTGGAACCTCGGCGCTGCACGGCGGGCGGCCATTTTGATGGTCTCCGGGAGGAGGGGGCCGTCTTTTGCGCTGCAACGTGGGGGGGGGGGTGCGTCCTTTGTGCTGCTACGCCGTGCAGCATCACTGACGGTGCGGGTGTCCGTGGCAGGTGACGCCGTCGCAAATGGCGTCACGCCGCTGCTAGCCCATTTCCAGCCGGAGAATTCGCAACGTTCCGGGGGGTCCGACACCGGAGTCATTCTCGCCGTTTGTGCCGCCGGGTTCGGGCCATCGCGCCGATTCACGGAGAATCCCGCCCAAGGAGTCTATAGAGCAGGGGAGGGCAAACTACGGCGGTCTTTATGCGGCCCACCAAGATCAAGTCATTTAAAAAAAAATAATTTAAAAAAAAAATTTTTATTTTTATTTTTTTTTTATTTTAAGGTTAATGGGGGGGCTGTTGGGTTACTGGTATAGGGTGGATACGTTGACTTGAGTAGGGTGATCATTTCTCGGCACAACATGTGTTTCATGTGAAGTTTCTACTTTAAAATATTAATTAATAAAAATTAATTGCTTTTTTTTCTTTAAACTGAGTTACTTTGTTTTTCAAAAAAATGTGTTTCATGTAAAGTTTCTACTTTAAAATATTAATTAATAAAAATGAATTGCTTTTTTTCTTTAAAAACCTTTTATTTTGGCTATTTTAAATATTAATTATTTTACTTAATATACTATGCGGCCCTTTAAAATTGTGAATTTCTGAATGTGGCCCTTGCACGGAAAAGTTTGCCCACCCCTGCTATAGAGGGATATTGATATGTTAAGTGAGTGTGCTAAAACTTGGCAGATGGAATATAATGTGGGAAAATGTGAAATTTTGCACTTTGGTCGGAAGACTAAAGGAACTGAATGCTATTTAAATGAGGAAGACTGCATAAAGCTGCAGCACAGATGGATTTGGGGGTCTTTGTGCCTAAATCACAAAAAGCTAGCATGCAAGTTCAGCAGCTAATAGGGAACTCAAATGGAATGTTGGCCTTCATTTAAAAAAGAGTGGAGTATAAAAATAGGGAAGTCCTGCTAAAAACTTACAAAGCACGAGTTAGACCACACCTGGAATACTGTGAATAAGTTTTGGTGCCCTTATATTATCTAAGGAACAATATATTGGCATTGAAGACAGTTCAGAGAATGTTCACTCGGTTGACCCCAGGTATGGAAGGATTTTCTTGTGAGGACAGGTTGAGTAGGTTGGGCCTGAGCTCATTGGAGTTTAGAAGAATGAGAGGCAACCTTATTGAGACATATAGGATTCTCAGGGGGCTTGACAGGGTAAATGGTGAGCGGTTGTTTTCCCTTGTGGGAGAGTGGGACCAGAGGGCATCATCTCAGAGTCAGGGGTCACCCATTTAAGACGGAGATGAGGAGAAATGTCTTCTCTCAGATGGTAGGTAATTTGTGGGATGCTTTACCTCAGAGAGCTGTGGAGGCTGGGTCGTTAAGTCTGCTCAAGGCTGGGAGAGAGTTTTAATGAGTAAGGGATCACGGGTTATGGGAATAAAGTGGAAAAATGGAGTTGAGGATTAACACATCAGAACAGCCATTTATTTTTTTAAATATAAATTTAGAATACCCAATTAAATTTTTCCAATTAAGAGGCAATTTAGCGTGTCCAATCCACCTACCTTGCATATCTTTGGGTTGTGGGGGTGAAACCCACGCACAGGGTGAATGTGCAGACCCCACACGGACAGTGACCCAAAGCCGGGATTGAACCTGGGACCTTGGCGCCATGAGACTGCAGTGCTACCACTGCGTCACCGTGCTGCCTTACATCAGGGCCAGGATTCTCCCCTACCCGGCGGGGCGGGGGGTCCCGGCGTAGTGGAGTGGCGGCAACCACTCCGGCGTCGGGCCTCCCCAAAGGTGCCGGCGTCAGGGCTGGCCGAAAGGCCTTCGCCGGTTCGCGCATGCGCCGGTGCGTCAGCTGCTGCTGACGTCACCACCAGCGCATGCGCGGTAGAGGGGTTCTCTTCCATCTCCGCCATGGTGGAGGCTGTGGTGGTGGCGGAAGAAAAAGAGTGCTCCCACGGCACTGGCCCGCACGCCGATCTGTGGGCCCCGATCGCGGGCCTGGCCACCATGGGGGCACCTCCCGGGGTTCGATCGCCCCGCACCCCCCCCCAGGACCCCAGGGAGCCCGCTCGCGCCGCCAATCCTGCCGCCACCAGAGGTGGTTGAAACCACGGCGGCGGGATTGGCCTCTCAGCGTGGGACTTCGGCCCATCGCGGGCCGGAGAATCACTGCAGGGGGCTCGCGATCGGCGCGGAGGGCACGCCGATTGGCGCGCTGCGATTCCCCCCCCCCCCCGCCAATTCCCGGGTGGCGGAGAATTCCTGCCACGGCGGGGGCGGGATTTTCATCGGTCCCGGGCAATTCTCCGACCCTGCGGGGGGTCGGAGAATTTTGCCCCAGATCAGTCATGACCTGATTGAATGGGGAAATAGACGCAATGGGCCAAATGGCCTACTCATGTTCCTACTTTTAAAGTCTTATGGAGACTGATGTCAGAGAGACAGTGGGGAAGGACATTAAAATTGCACAATAAAAGCAGTTTTGTGAGTGTCTATAAATTGTAAATTGACTGACTGGAATCTCAGGTAAGCCTATGATTTGAAGCTATTGGCCAGAGATCGTCCATCAAAGGAACAGCAAGAAACCTGTGGTTCAGTCCACAGATACCAAAATCGCAGCTGTCTGTCAAGTCTGTCGCCTGCATGTTAATCACTGAGAATGTTTTAGAATTGAATGCAATGTCTTGCTTCCATGACCTGTGTCAAGTGAATTATCTGCAATGGCTGGTAATTAACAGTCAGCTATCAAAGATACTGTTTACCGAATAGTCCCCTTAGATTCTGCTTTCAATCTATATTAGCATATTAAACTACCTTTTGTTTTGATAAGATACAGTCACAGTGATCCTGACACTATTAATTTTCAAATTGTTTGATAGACCCCACAACTTGAATGCAAATTAATTAACCTTTGCTTGCTGGAGCAGATTAGCTGCGCCAAGGCAGTTCATAGGAACCACAGTACATCTGTGAACTCATATATTTATTTTATTCATTCGTTGGGATGAGTGAGTTACTGGCAAGGTCAGCATTTAGTGTCCATCTCTAATTGCCCATGAGAAGGGGGTAACAGTCTGTGTGGAGTTTGCACACTCTCCCTGTGTCTGTGTGGGTTTCCTCACACCGTCAAAATATATACAGGTTAGGCGTATTGGCCATGTTAAATTATCCCTGAGTGTCGAGAGATGTGGAGGTTAGGTGGGGTCACAGGGATAGTGCGAGGGGGTGGACCTAGGTAGGGTGCTCTTTCTGAGGGTCGGTGCATATTCAATGGGCTGAATGGCTCCTTCTGGACTGAGTTGTCGATTGTCGTAAAAGCTTTAGTTTACTAGAAGCTTCTAGAAAAGGAAATCTGCCTTTCTTACCCAGTCTGGCCTCCATGTGCCTCTAGACCCACAGCATTAACTGTCCTCTGAAATCGTGTAGTGAATCACTAAGTTCAAGGGCAATTAGAGATGGACAACAAATGTTGGCCTTGTCAGTGATGCTGACATCACTGCTGGAGTAGTTTGGGGCAGCACGGTAGCTTGGTGGATAGCACTATTGCTTCACAGCGCCAGGGTCCCAGGTTCGATTCCCACTTGGGGGACTGTCTGTGTGGAGTCTGCACGTTCTCCCAGTGTCTGTGTGGGTTTCCTCCGGGTGCTCTGGTTTCCTCCCACAGTCCAAAGATGTGCAGGTTAGGTGGATTGGCCATGCCAAATTGCCCTTAGGTTAGGTGGGGTTGCAGGGTTACAGAGATAGGGTGGAGATGTGGGGTTAAGTAGGGTGCTCTTTTCAAGATCCAGTGCAGACTCGATGGGCCGAATGGCCTCCTTCTGCACTGTAATTTCTATGATTCTACGATAATCTACTCCAGCAAGCAAAGGGTAATTAATTTGCATTCAGTACACTAGGCTCCCAGCTATGATCCTGAGAATGACGTACTGTTAATGGGGCTCTTATGCTTTCCATTATTCCCCCTCCCTCATGTTGATACACCCTCAGATCATTTTGAAAAGAAGTGAGCTTCAATAACTGGTCATTGAGATCACAAGGTCGTTCCATTAAAACAAGTTGTCACTAAAATCTACAGAAACTGCAAAGAGGGGTGTATTTTGCAGATGAAGTTAACCTTTTATACAAGTGCTTCGAGGCACAGTGATGTGCATTTTTTTCAGAACTACCCTTCTTTTAATTTAAGGATCCTAATATATTGATTAGTGCATTATTCTACTCTACTTTTTAAATCATTTTTTGTACTTTTATACTTGGAATGATTCATTGCAAAATGTGCCTCAATTTAGCCCTTGGCTATAACATAAGTTGATTTTTAAGCAAGTGAAACTTTGATAATAATAATAATCAGGAGATAAGAGACCACAACCTGATAGAACTAGGGTGCATAGGGAGAAGAGGGTTAAAAGCACAATGGACGGGATTTTCCAGCTCTTCTTGGCAGCAGGGCCTTCTGGTCCCGCTGACGGCAACCCTAAGTGGGGGGACGGACACGCCACGCAAAACACCAAAGATATCGACAGGATCAGAAGATTCTGCCAGTGGCCAACGACGATCTGCCCCCACATCCCGAAATTCCGGATGCTTTCAGCTAATTAATTATGCACCAGCAAGGAGCTTGTCAAAACTCGTGGCAGGGTGGGCAGTTGACATTCAGGCCTTGACAGCATTAAGAGGCCACTGTTTGGGTGAATGGATAGGGTTGCCAATCCTCCCGAAATGGCCGTGAGTCCCCCGGAATCAGCATCAATATCCAGGTGGCCAAAGAAAGCACTCCAGGAGATTTTAAACCAGAACATCAGAGGCAAAGCGCAGACCAGACTTTGCCAAGGAAGAGGTTTTTTCTCTCTCTTGGTTTGGCCTGCACCATTTATAATGCAGGTGGCTGACACTGCTTGTGTGGGGCCTGCGACTGCAGTCTTGGTGCTTGTGGTGTCAACAGTTGCAGCCCTGTGGAATATTATGACACTGGAGTGCACTGCTGATTAGATATGGGTGCTTTGTTTCTGAGTTCTAAGTGCAACATTGCAGATCTGTGGCTCTGGTTACAGCGGACCAGGTGGGACGTTTAACTGATCCGGGGCAGCCGCAATTGTAATTGGGAGTTCACAGGTAGGATCCTCCTTTCCCCAGGACAGCCTAAAATCAGAGATGGGGACATTGCAGAATAATGTGTCACGTTAATTTCTTTAACCAGGGAGATATTTTGGATGTTATTGGTGGTGACTGTGGAGGTTCTAAGGAACTATCTGCAAACAGTGATCCCTACTTCAAGATTTTCCCACATGGATAAAGATCCTCTCCACATCCACCGGTTCAGGGCTGGTTTAGCACAGTGGGCTAAACAGCTGGCTTGTAATGCAGAACAAGGCCAGCAGCACGGGTTCAATTCCGGAAGCAGCCTCCCTGAACAGGTGCCGGAATGTGGCGACGGGGCCTTTTCACAGTAACTTTGTTAAAGCCTGCTTGTGACAATAAGCCATTACTATTATTAGTTGGTAACTTTCAGCTTCCCAACTCACCAGTAATCCGATTTCGAATTCAAATTTCAAACCAGTGCTGGAATTGCAAAGCATTAGGGTTTATTTTAATTTAAAAAAAGTTTGGGTTGGAACATCCTTTGCTAAAATGGCAAAAAGCTCCTACCTTACCCCCAGATAGTACAGTTTTCCCAGGGTTTTCAGGCTACATTTTGGACACCACGAATGAAGCGTTTTTTAAAAAATGCAGGTCTTGGTCAGTTTTTAATCCAATGGGAAAGGTGTTAGGACACTTTACGTAGTGGCTTACAGTAACCTGAAGGCGTTCTAAATTAAATAAATTCAATGCGGTTGAGTTATTATTTTTCTGCAGTTTCTGCCCTTTAAACTATTGGTCTCCAGTGCTTATTTTTGAAGCTGTGGACTGGTGTTTTCTGGCACTTCCAACCAGCAAAATCTTCTGGGCCCTCCAAAGGCGACCCCGCCTAACCCCCGACCCCGGGCGCTTTCCCCGGTGGCGTGGCCGATGAGCAACACAAACGGCCATTAATTTCCTGCTGCCAGCCAATGGCAAGCCGCCTGCGCCACTGAAAAAGCCGCCACTGTGGGCAGAAAATCCCAGCAGAGGTCTCCGAACTGTTGAAAATCCAGTGGAGTCCTTCAGTACCTCAGATTTGTTTATTTTCCTCTACCCGTTGCCATTTAGCCTATCATTTAGGACAGAGATTCCCTGGGAATGTGCCAATTATTTGAAAATAATCCCAACTGCTTGCACTATGCCACCAGCTTTCCTTGACATCACGTCCGCTGTGAACACAGGGGCCCAGTGAGACCACATTTGGAGTATTGTGTACAGTATTGGTCACCTTTTTTAATGGAAAGCGTAAATGCATCAGATGCAGTTCAGAGAAGGTTTACCATACTAATAGCTGGAATGGGCGGTTCCTCTTATGTGCAAAGGTTGGACAGGCGAGGCTTGTACCCACTGAAGTTTAGAAGAGCAAAAAGCGACTTCACTGAAACATATAAGATCCTGAGGGATATTGACAGTGTGGATGTGAGGCGGATGTTTCCTCTTTGGGAGAATCTTGAACTAGGGGGTCACTGTTTCAAAATGAGTGGTCGCTCATTTAAAACGGAGATGAGGCAAAACATTTTCATTCGGAGGTTGGGAGAATTTGGAACTCTTCCTGAAAAGGCAGTGGAAGCAGTCTTTGAATAGTTTTCAGGTTGTGGTGGGTAGATTCTCAGTAAGCAAGGGGTTGATAGCTTATCAGGGGTAAGTTTAGTGACAATTTGAGGTTGCTATCAGATTAGCCATGATCTTATTAAGTGGCAGAGCAGGCTTGAGGGGCTGAATGGCCTACTCTTGCTCCTTGTTTGTATGTTTCCCAGAATCTGTCCCGCCAAAATTGGATACCCCAGATGTGAATTGAGATAGGGGTTCATTCCCAGACTTATTGAATTCTGAGTCTTTATGTGATTGGTTTGTGATTGAAAAATAAACCTGTGAAACGGTTTTGGCATTAACAGAAGAACTAACTTTTCACAGGGGAGGGAAAGGGTGATTGATATCTTTCCTCGCCTCTCCCCCAATTCCTTCTTGGGAGGTTTCTGTCCATTGACTGAGGTGGCAACGCTTACTCTATCTTCCGAGATCTCTGCTCTCCTCCAACTTTGCTCTTTTCGGTATCCCCAATTGCTCCACTTCTGGTGGCCTGGCCGGAAGTTGCATGGCCTACAAGCTCGAAAATTGCCTTTCTAAATCATACTGCCTCTCTATACTGCTCTTTTCTTCAAAACCTTAGTCAGGTTATTTGTTTGCATGTCCTAATATCTCCTTATATGGCTCGGTGTTGAATTTTCTTTGATAACACCCCCTGTGAAGTGCTTTGGAATGTTTTGCAATGTTAGAGTGTTATATTAATGCCAGCTGCTGTGATTATTGTACACTAATGGTCCTTGTCTACACTTTTTTCTTTAATGTAAAGATACTAACTCAATGCATTGTTCTACTCTGTTCTTTACATCAATTTTTGTATTTTTATACTTGGAATGATTGATTGTAAAACTTACCTTGATTCAGCTTTTGGCTGCAATGTAAGTTGATTTTTAAATAAATGAACCTTTGATAACAATGAGTGTATATCAGGAGCTAAGAGGCCTCAGTCTAATAGAACTGGGAAGGCAGGGGGGATGGAAGAGCAGGATTAAAAACACAATATTTAATTTACAAATGTATGGTGAAAGCCTTTTAAACAATTATCACAGTATGAAAAGGAGATGCTGTTTTAAATTATTTTGCACTGATGATGTTCAAAATGGCTGCCACCTCACTATTCCAGTTGCATAGTTAGAACTGGCATTCATGCAATAGAATCAAATTCACCAACAAGGTAAAACAGAGGCCAGTCATACATTAGTCATAAAAGCTTGTGGTCATGCTGAACATTTAGTTAAAAAATTGATGCTGAAGTCTGCTGGGAGTGAAATATTTAACGTTTTTGTGCTTTCGTTGTCCCGGAGTCATGGGGTTAATGCATCTTCCTTGTCCCTGTGCGGGTAATAGCATCATTTTATTGCTGCTGTGGCTGTTTGCCCAGAAAAAATTAGAGCTGTCAGGCAGTTTCTGAGACGACTATGAATTAATGGTCCCCCGGGAGACAGCCTCATCAGGTCAGAGTGATTCAGGGGGTACTAGGGGAGGTCATGTGACTGAGCTCAGAGAAAGGGACAATCTGCCACTGAAACACACTCAGAATTGGAAATACAGAGCTGCTGAGTGGCAAGAGATCCTTCTGCCTTGGTTTTTATGCATAGTTCCCATGCAATGGAGCAGGTTAATTAACATTACCCATACCGAGGCCTGTTGTTTATTGGTAATGTAAGGTTCCCAGTCCAGTCTGTCACCTCTAAAGCCATGTCTGATAACATTGTCATTTTAATTAACGTTTAAAGAAACCAAACGTAATAAACAAACAAGGAAAATAGGCAGATGTTTAAACAATCAAGGGATCGAGTTTAAAGCATTTTAATTTGAGCATTGGTTTTACAATAATACATTGTACATCGTTTTCAACATCTAAATAGAGGTGCTTTTTATTCACATTGAGTGATAGAGTCATAGAGCTTTACAGCATAAAAAGTAGCCCTTTGACCCATCATGTCTGCACTGGCCATCAAGCACCTATTTGACCTTGATATCAAAGTGGGATACATTAATATCAAAGTTGTATATATTCCCACTGATTTTGGAGTGATACATCTTTTTGGTAATATAAGGACAGTATATATTCTTCCTGATCTAGATGTAGCCTGTATTCTTGTATATATGCCATGATGTGGAGATGCCGGCGTTGGACTGGAGTGAGCACTGTAAGAAGTCTTACAACACCAGGTTAAAGTCCAACAGGTTTGTTTCAAATTACTAGCTTTCGGAGCACTGCTTCTTCCTCTAGTGAGTCAGGTTTCACCTGAGGAAGGAGCAGTGCTCCGAAAGCTAGTAATTTGGAACAAACCTGTTGGACTTTAACCTGGTGTTGTAAGACTTCTTACTGTTCTTGCATGTAGGCATTGATAGGCAGTCCTCCAGGTAACTCCGACATTAAGGGGAGGATGTTGTGGCCCCAGTATGAGCAGGAATGGAGGCAGGCGGGGTTGGAAAATGTGGCTCGCCATTTGGGATCATTAAAAGTCGTGTTCACTGTCACTAAAGGAGGGCAACTGGAATTTCCCTATTGACCTCCGGTTTCCTGTAGCGGAGAGGGTCAGTTTGGGAGCTTGAAGGGAGACATTCAGGGCTAGGCTGCTACCCTACGAGAGCTTTGAGAGCCCACTCAAGAAGTAGCCATGAACTTGGGCGGCATGGTGGCGCAGTGGTTAGCACTGCTGCCTCACAGTGTTGAGGACTTGGTTTCGATCCCGGCCCCGGGTCACTGTCTGCGTGACGTTTGCACATTCTCCCCATGTCCGCGTGGGTCTCACTCCCCACAACCCAAAGATGTGCAGGGTAGGTGGATTGGCCATGCTAAATTGCCCTTTAATTGGAAAATAAGTAATTGGGTGCTCTAAATTTATTAAAAAGAAGAGAAAAAAAACGTATTAATATTGGAGAAATGAAAGAAGATGTTCAAGCAACTTTATTTTCACACAGTAGGTTACTGCAGGTTAAAAGCAGATTTGGCTGTTCAGACAGAGACTTGTATAAGGAAATTGAATATATTTTTGAAAAGAAAGAAAATATAAAGAGGTACAAAAAGCCATGTGATCTAGAATGGGAGTAAATGTGACAGGAATGGTCAGCTTCTGAGCTATAATTTTTACACTTGTATGATTATGGCTGCTGCCTGGCTTAGATTCAGGGTAAAGCTTCACCTGCACTGTCCCATCAAACATCACAGGTCAGATAGTTTATAGATTTGATTCAGGGTCAAACACCCTTTTCACTGTCTCACCAACAGTTTCAGGTTGGATACAGTACCAGATAATTGCAGAGCAAAGTTACTTCTTCCAGAAATGTATCCACATTAGGTACAGGACAGGTTTGGTGCACAGCACAAGCTCTCCGCAATCTCTTCTTCACCACTCCCAGGTTAGTGCAACCTGTTTTAATTAGAGGATAAAAGCTCTTCTGTTTTGGCGACAGGAAAGCTCCTCTATTTTCAGGGTGAACCCCAAACTTGTAAAATCCAGATGTTTCCTTATAAATTGAGTCAAAAAACATAAAGGTTGAGTTAACCAAGGCTACTATACAGATATCCAGCAGTTGGCCACCAAAAAGTATAGGAAACAATAGGAGGAAAGAGGAAGGGTCACTACAACCTGGGAGGGACTCTCCGCCCCCCCTGCCAGGTCGGATAATCCCCGGGGGGGTGCGGCGTGAATCCCGCCCCGCCGCCGGCAGCTGTATTCTCCAGCGCCGGTTTTCGGGCGGGGGCGGGATTCACGCCACGCCGGTCGCAGGCCACCCCCCCCCCCCCCCCCCCCCCCCCGGCAATTCTACAAACCCGATGGGCTGAGCGGCCACCTGTTTTTGGCCAGTCCTGCCGGCGTGGATTGGCGGGTACTGGCGGGTACATTGGCTGGTGCGATCCTCGGGAGGACACGGGGGAATCCGACCTCTGGCCTGGCCCGCGATCAGGGCCCACCGATCTGCAGGCAGGCCTGTGCCGTGGGGGCACTTCTTCCTTCTGCACCGGCCTCTGTAGGGATCCGCCATGGCCATCGCGGAGAAGACACTTCCCTGCGCATGCACCAGAATACGCCGGCCGGTCTGCGCATGCACGGAACCACGCCGGCGGTTCTGCACATGCGGTAACCTGCGCAGTCCCTCCGGCGCCGGCCTAGCCCCCGGAAGTGCGGAGAATTCTGCTACTTCTGGTTGGCCTGATGTCGGAGTGATTCGCACTGTTTTTTACGCTGGTGTCGGGCCATCGCATGATCGCGAAGAATCCCGCCCCCTATATTTGTCACCCTTTCACCCTATTTCCTTCCTTTGTTTGTGGAATATGTATCTTTCTTTCCTGTTGACTGGGTGAATGAAGTATTGTTTTAACGCAATATTAATCATTGGCCAACCTTTTGAATTTTGCCTTCTCTGTACCACTAAGATCATATGAATCACTGATTACAACTATCACAAGGAATCATCCACATTATTCTGAGATTCCTCTGCAATTTTAAGCCACTTCAAACAGTAAATGTGATGAAAGGGTGGTTTTGTGTGTGTGCTCAGTATCTTCTGCTGTTATACTGAATGAGGGACCTTCACACTTTGAATCAATCACTGTTTGGACTTGACATAGTTCAAGTCTTTATAAAATGATTCAATTTAATGTCCTTGGAGAGAGTATTTGTACAAACTTTGACCTTTTCTGGCATTATGGGCTGGCAGAATGATACCACTGTCTTCGACTTTTAATCAGACTGTAGCGAATGACATTTCCCTATGACAGATGCTAATTGGCAATGGGGGCTGGGAGTTTGCCTGTTTGGTGACCCCTTACGCTAAATAACAAAGAATGCTAACCCATCCTGTGGAGCGATGATCCCAGGATCATGATCCAAAAATATGGTGGGGAAATATGAGAAATATAGGTGAGGTCGTTAAGCAGATGCCTTCCAGATGCTGGGCTATCGCTGGTGACAAAGACGATCTCTGCATATGACCTTGTACGCCTTCTGTATTTTATCTTGCGCTTAATAATTTCTCAGTACATCCAATCTCGTTATTCGATAGGAAAGTGTGCATTTATATAGCGCGTTTCATGACCTCCGGGATCCCAACGTGCTTTGTAGCCAATGAAGTATTTTTGAAATGTAGTCACTGTGATAATGCAGGAAACAACCAATTTGTGCATAGCAAGCTCCCACAGTCAGCAATGTGGTAACAACCTGGAGCGTGGAGCACAGTGATTATGTTAATGGACAGTAACTCAAAGTAATGATCTGGAGACATGGGTTCATATACTCACCATGGCTGCTGGACAATTCAATTTCAGTTAATTAAATAAATGTGCAATAAAAAAACTCTAATTTCTGCAGTGACACCAGGGTGGTCATTAAAATGATTTTGGTTTAGTCATCATATGTTTTGCGAAAGGAAATCTTTTTTAAAAATGTATTATTTTTATAGCATGTAAGCATCGCTGACGAGATCCGCAATTGTTGTCCATCCCTAACTGGGTTGCATGCCAAGCTATTTCAGAGAGTATCTAACAATCAACCACGTTGCCGTGGGTCTGGTGTCACATGTAGACCAGATGAGATAAGGATGGCAGATTTCCTTCCCCAAAGGACATTCATGAAACTGATGGGTTTTTAATGACAGTTGCCATGGTCACCATTACCAGATTAGCTTTCAATTCCAGATATATTAATCAAATTTAAGTTTCCACCACCTCCTCTGGTGAGATTTGAACCCATGTCCTCAGAGCTTGGGTCAGTGACATTACCACTACATCATCATCTCCCCTTACATGGCCTCTATTGGATCCACAGCAATATGGTTGACTGTTAACAGGCAATCTTAAGGCTCACTGCTTCCTTCCCAAGGGTAACTACATATGGACAATTAATGCTAGGCTTGCCAGTGTTGGTTGCGGGATTAATATTGGTCAGGAGATTGGAGAGAACTCCACTCCTACAAGATAGATTCATGGGCCTTTTTGGATTTGGGTTTATTGTCGCGTGTACCAAGGTAGAGTGAAAACTATTGTTCCATGTACAGTCCAGACAGATCAAAGAACAAAGAATAAAGAAAAGTACAGCACAGGAACAGGCCCTTCGGCCCTGCAACCCTGTACTGACCATTCTGCCTGTCAAAACTAAAATCTTCTACCCTTCCGGGGTCCGTATCTCTCTATTCCTATCCTATTCATGTATTTGTCAAGATGCCCCTTAAATATCACTATCATCCCTGCTTTCACCACCTCCTCTGGCAGAGAGTTCCAGGCACCCACTACCCTCTGTGTCAAAAATTTGCCTCGTACATCTTCTCTAAACCTTGCCTCTCGCACCTTAAACCTATGCCCCCTAGTAATTGACCCTTCTACCTTGGGAAAAAGCCTCTGACTATCCACTCAGTCTATGCCCCTCACAATTTGTAGACCTCAATCAGGTCGCCCCTCAACCTCCGTTGTTACAGTGAGAACAAACCAAGTTTATTCAACCACTCCTCATAGCTAATGCCCTCCATACCAGGCAACATCCTGGTAAATCTCTTCTGCACCCTCTCTAAAGCCTCCACATCCTTGTGGTAGTGAGGCGACCAGAATTGAACACTATACTACACAAGTATGGCCTAACTAAGGTTCTATACAGCTGCAACATGACTTGCTAATTCTTATACTCAATGCCCCAGCCAATGAAGGCAAGCATGCCATATGCCTTCTTGACTACTTTCTCCACCTGTATTGCCCCTTTCAGTGACCTGTGGATCTGTACACCTAGATCTCTCTGACTGTCAATACTATTGAGGGTTCTACCATTCACTGTATATTCCTTACCTGCATTAGACCTTCCAAAATGCATTACCTCACATTTTTCCGGATCCTGCTGTATCCTCTGACAGTCCTCATCGCTATCCGCAATTCCACCAACCTTGGTGTAGTCTGCAAACTTACTAATCAGACTAGTTACATTTTTCTCCAAATCATTTATATGTACAACGAACAGCAAAGGCCCCAGCACTGATTCCTGCGAAACACCACTAGTCACAGCCCTCCAATTAGAAAACCACCCTTCCATTGCTACTCTCTGTCTTCTATGACCTAGCCAGTTCTGTATCCATCTTGCCAGCTCACCCCTGATCCCGTGTGACTTCACCTTTTGTACCAGTCTGCCATGTGGGACCTTGTCAAAGGCCTTACTGAAGTCCATATGGACAACATCCACTGCCCTACCTGCATTAATAATCTTTGTGACCTCTTCGAAAAACTCTATCAAATTAGTGAGACACGACCTCCCCTTAACAAAACCATGCTGCCTCTCGCTAATACGTCCATTTGCTTCCAAATGGGAGTAGATCCTGCCTCGAAGAATTCTCTCCAGTAATTTCCATCCCACTGACGTAAGGCTCACCAGCCTATAGTTCCCTGGATTATCCTTGCTACCCTTCTTAAACAAAGGAACAACATTGGCTCTTCTCCAGTCTTCCGGGACATCACCTGAAGACAGTGAGGATCCAAATATTTCTGTCAAGGCCTCAGCAATTTCCTCTCTCGCCTCCTTCAGTATTCTGGGGTAGATCCCATCAGGCCCTAGGGACTTCTCTACCTTAATATTTTTCAAGACGCCCAACACCTCATCATTTTGGATCTCAAAGTGACCCAGGCTATCTACACATCCTTCTCCAGACTCAACATCCACCAATTCCTTCTCTTTTGTGAATACTGATGCAAAGTATTCATTTAGTACCTCAGCCATTTCCTCTGGCTCCACACATAGATTCCCTTGCCTTTCCTTCAGTGGGCCAACCCTTTCCCTGGCTACCCTCTTGCTTTTTATGTACGTGTAAAAATATTGTTCCATACATGAATAAACATAGGACATATGATAAATATGCAATGTAAATACATAGACACAGACATCGGGTGAAGCATATGGAATGTAGTACTACTCAGTCGAGAAGATGCATGAAGAGATCAGTTCAGTCCATAAAAGGGTCATTCAGGAGTCTGGTAATGTGTTGGTGTGTGTTTTCAGACTTTTGCATCACCTTTCTGATGGAAGAGGTTGGAAGAGAGAATAATCTGTGTGGGAGTGGTCGTTGATTATACTGCCATGATTCCAAGACAGCGGGAGGTGTAGACAGAGTCAATGGATGGGAGGTGGTTTTGTGTGATGGACTAGGCTGTGTTCACGCATCTCTGTAGTTTCTTACGGTCTTGGTCCAAGCAGTTGCTGTGATGCAGCCACATAGGATGCTTTCTATGGTGCATCTGTAAAAATTAATAAGAGTCAATGTGGACATGCCAAATTTCCTTAGTTTCCTGAGGACGTATTGGCGCTGTTGTGCTTCCTTGGTCGTAGCGTCGATGTGGGTGGACCAGGACAGATTGTTGGTGATGTGCACACCTAGGAATTTGAAGCTGTCAACCATCTCCACTTCAGCAGCATTAATGCAGACAGGGTACGATACTTCGCCTTCCTGAAGTCAATGACCAGCTCTTTTTACATTCACTTGAAAGAGCATACTGTTTAACATCTCACCTGTAATGTTAGGCTATATTATGCCTTCAAGCTCCAGGAGTGGTATTTGACCGCATAACATTCTGAACTAGCGACAAGAGTGCTGCCACTGAACCAAACATAACACCCGCAGTGATGGACATGGTCAGTGACTCCAGGGCCTCTACTACCAAATAGTTGTTGGTTTAGCAATCTGAGTTCAAATCATAGGGAGTGAAATATCATTCAAATTTAATCTCATGAACAGTAATTCGACAACCTTGGACCCAGCTGTTTATACCAAAAACATTCAGATCAATTAGAAAATGGACAGAGATGGAAATGAGTTCAAATCCAGACCACACTAGTGGCACAAAACGTTCTCCTTTAAAAATGATTTACTTTCTACAGACTGCAATAGAGCGGAACTTCATCCAGGATGTGTAATGGATTGGCAGTGTAAAGGGCGTGTGTGCAACGGGTTGGTGTGTAATGGCTGGGTGTGCAAGATGTGTTTGTGTCATGGATTCATTTGTAACAGGAGGGCATGTTAAAGGCTTTCTCTGTAATGAGCGGTTGTGTAATAGGTGCATGTGTATTCGGCTGGGTGTGTAAAGGATGGGTGTGTAACAGGTGGGTGTGTGATACGCTGGCTATGTAATTGGCTGGGTGTGGTATGGGTGGCAATCTAATGGGTGGGGTGTGCAACGGGTCAGTATATAACTTGTGTGTAATGGATAGCTGTGCAGTTGGTTGGGTGTGTACCAGGCAGGGTGCATGTTGGGAACAATGTTGAGCGGGAAAAATGAATAAAGGGGTGTGTGAGCTGCAGATCCATTGACTGATTTTTGCTGCATCAAAACTGAGTTTCACTCCCATAGTGTCACTAATTCACGCTCAATCTTGTCAGCTTGGCTCAGTTATCAGATATTTTTCCAGTGACTCAGAAGGTTGTGGTCCCACATAATTTAGGAAAGTAAGCTGTGAGGAAGACACAAAGAGGTTGCAAAGAAATGTAGACAGTTTGGCTGAGTGGCTAAGAACATGGCTTGTGGAAAATAGTGTGGAGAAATGTGATGCTATCCAGTTTAGAAGAAAAAATAGAAAGAACATTTTTTTTTCAATGGTGCTAGATGGTAAAATGTTGGCATTCAGAGGGACCTGAGTCTTCTGGTGCATTGATGACAGAAATTAGGTGCAATCAGGGCAGCACAGTGGTGCAGTGGGTTAGCCCTGCTGCCTCATGGTGCCGAGGTCCCAGGTTCGATACCGGCTCTGGGTCACTGTCCGTGTGGAGTTTGCACATTCTCCCCATGTTTGCGTGGGTTTTGCCCCCACGACCCAAAGATATGCAGGTTAGGTGGATTGGCCACACTAAATTGCCCCTTAATTGGAAAAAATGAATTGGGTACTCCTACTTTCTTTTTTTCAACATAAATTTAGTACAATCAGGAAGGCAAATGATATGATAGCGTTTATTACAAAGTGATTGGAATCTTAGTAGAGATTGCATGAGGCCTTATTGAGACAACCACTGGGGTAGTGTGTACATTTTTGGTGTCCTTACCTAAGATATACTTGCCATAGAAGGAATACAACAAAGGTTCACGAGACTAAGCTCTGAAATGAGAGGACGAGGAGAGATCAAGTAGACTACGGGACGCAATCTACCCGAATGGTAGCAGAGTCTCATAACGAGCATGTTTAGCCGGTTGATTCCCATCACTCAGACTGATGCCACCTTGGCAGTTTGGCAGAGCCAGGCTAGATCATAATCACTGGGTCATGGGAGATGCTGGAACCAGAACTACTTGGAATGAAGATGATATGAACAAGTGCTTGGGATGACTGTCTCCTACAGGCACACACCTGGCAAAGTGGTCTTGCTCCCTGGGTTCTACACGCATTTCTTCCACCACATTCCTGAATGACAGGAGCCTTCTGCTCTGTCCCCAATATTCTATGATTCCCTTCCTCCCTGCTATTCTGTTGTGACTGTTTATGCCATTCCTAGGCTCCTCTTTAGTTTCTGTAATTAAAACAGATTATTGTGGACAGAGTCAACGGGTCAGGCAGAATCCAAAGATGAGCAGGTTAGGTGGATTGGCCATGCTAAAATGCCCCCTAGTGTCCAAAGGTTAGGTGGGGTTACGGGAATAAGGCAGGGGAGTGGGCCTGGGAGCGGTGCTCTTTCGGAGGGTCGGCGCCGACTCAACCCGTCAAATGGCCTACTTCTGCACTGTCAGCATTCTGTGATTCTCGGATTGTAATACGTGGAGACGGAGCTTTTGGAGTCCAGGTCCCTGATCTTTCATCAGATTTAGGAAATATTGAACGGGATTTTCCAGCTGTACCTGCCAGCGGAATCTTTCAGTTATGTCGATGGCGACCCCCTCAACCCCCGCTCCCCCTGCCACTGGTTCCCCGGCAGCGGAGGGAGTGAACAGAAGATCCTGCAGCCGGTTAATTGCCTACGTCTCCGCAAAACACACCGTCCATTGTTTTTTTTTCACTTGTCACGCTCTCTTGCCTTGCACCATTATCCCTTTTGTCATTTCATTACCTCTTCCGTCTATCCTAGTGCAGAACTTGCCCTCCCTGTTCCATAGCTTCCACCCTTTGCCCTGCCTCTGCACATGCTCAATAGGTGTTCATCCCGGCCAGCTTCCCATTCTAATGGTAGGTCAGCGACATAAAAACATCCACTCTCGGAACAGCAGAAGGTCGTTTAGCCCCTCAAGCCTGTTCAAGCGTTCAGTTCGATCGTGGCTGACCCATGACCCCAAATCATTCTGAGTCCCCCAAATCATTCTTTCTCCACAGGTGCTGCCTGACCTGCTGAGTTCAGCATGTTCTGGTTTAATGTCCCTCTGTATCATGTTTGTTTTTGTACTTATAATGGAGTCAAAAGCTTCTGAACAGAATATTAATTGTACATTAGTCTTAAGGATGCTTTGAGTGGTGCTCACTGTGTAATCTGCAGGGACAAGCAAGGACATCATCCAATTGACTCTGGTTTTTGTTGCTAGGTAACCGATACTGGTATGTACGTCTGCGTTGCCACAGGATCAAGTGGGGAAACTACCTGGAGCGGCTACCTGGAAGTGCAAGGTAGGGTGCAGTTAAATCAAATTACGTTAGCTGGGATATAAACAGTCAACAGAACACGTCACCAGCATGTGATTAAGCAGAAATAAAAAGTAAAATGAAACTACAGATCTATGTGACATAAATGCAAAGTACAAGAGATTATTTCATAGAATCCCTACAGTGCAGAAGAAGACCATTCACCACATTGAGTCTGCGCCCGCCCTCTGAAAGACCACCCTACCTAGGCCCACCCATCTACTCTATCCAGTAACCCAGTAACAACACCTAACCTTTTTGGACACTAAAGGGCAATTTAGTATGGCCAATCCACTTAACCTGCACATCTTTGGACTATGGGAGGAAACAAGAGCACCCAAAGGAAACCCACGCACACACGGGAAGAATGTACAAACTCCACACAGACAGTCACCCAAAGTCGAAATTCAACCCAGGTCCCTGGCACTGTGAGGTAGCAGTGCCAACCACTCTGCCACCATGCCACCCCTCAAGTTAGAAGTGTTCAAAATCATGAGGGATATGGGCAGAGTAGACGGGGAGAAACTGTTCCCGTTCGTAAAAGGATCAAGGATGAGAGGGCACAGATTTAAAGTACTTTGCAATCGAGGCAAATGTGATGTGAGGCAAACGTTTTGACACAGCGAGTGATTCGGAATGCACAACCTGGAGGTATGGTGGAGGTAGGTTCAATCGAGACATTCAGGAGGATATAGATGATTATTTGAATAGGTACAATGTACAAGAGTACGGGGAAAAGGCAGGGTAATGGTACTAAGTCATAATACTCATTTGGAGAGCCGGTGCAGACACGATGGGCCAAGTAACACCTTCTGCACCGTAACAACTATGTGATTCCTTAGTTAATGCCGTAATGACACCCACACAGACAGATATTAACTTGGGGACAGCAGAACAGTACAGTGGCCATGTTGGTAAATTACTCGCCTCTGCAGAATCAGGACGGCCAGCAGCAGTTTGAGAGTTGAGTTTGGTCCGGAAAATCTGGAAATCAAAAGTTGGCAGAAAGTGTTGGGTTGTTGGAGGGGGAGAATCACGAAATGTCCTTCCGGGAAGGTACCTGCCGTCCTTACCTGGCCCAGCCTCCATGTCCAAACAGTGTGGATTGTCCTTAACTTCCCCCTGTTTGTTCAGCACACCATTCCATTATAGCACTCCACAAAGACAGCCTGCTGGTGATGCCAAAATCCTGCAAACTTGTCAAAAATCTCAAAGAGTGAATTAAAATACTCACTCAAAGGAAGGGGGGAATCTTAAACAGAGGAGGAGAGGAGGTAGGGGAAGGTTGAAACATGATCTTGGGCAGTCACAAAGGAGAGTAGCTAAATATGGAGCTTCCAGCCCACAAGTCATCCCTGACTGAAATATTAATAGAGCTCCTGATATATGGCTGACTTTCCCTGATAATTGCTCTTAAATGAACTCACGTTCCCATATATCACCAATTGGTTTGGTTCTCGGTTTTACAACCTGACCTAGAATGCAGGCAGGTCAGAGGTTAAACAAATATGTTTGATTGTGCAATGCATTACAGAACTTGATGGCCTTTGAAACAAAGAGGACAGGGCAGTGCAGACCTATGGGTCTGGATTCTCCGATTTTGAGCCCAAGTGTGGAGGACCTGTGGCATTTTATGTGAAAGCAATAAAACTCCCGACTCCCACAATAAAAGCGGCTGGAGAATGGCTGGGTCCGTGGCCGCTCATGCGCACAGCGACGACCTGCAGTGGTCGCACGTGAAACATGGCACTGGCTGTGCACGGACCTGACCTGCCAGACCCTAACCACCCTCTGATTACCCCCCGCTAGTCCCCAGCCCTCGCGGGAGACCCCACCGGCCAGCAGCATGGCTCCCGCCCGACTGAGGCGCTGCTGGACACAGTCCGCAGCCGCCACGCCAGGTTCCCGACCGCTGAGACCACATGTCAACCGCGCGGTCGGGAACTCGGCCCATCGGGGGCGAAGTATCATGGGATGGCCTTCAGGTGACGCACTGGGGCCGTCCCAGTGCCGCGCGACAGGGCTATTTGAGAGGGTGAGGAGCGTACAAAACCTGCGTCAAACAGGCACCGCCCCCTCCCCGTTTTCAGCGTAAAAAGTGATTCTCAGCCCGATCGCCGATTACGCAATCGGCTTCGGGGAACGGTGAATCCCACCCATGGTATCCCTTTGTGAGGGATTTGCTGTACACACTTAGAACCATAGATCTATAGAATTCCTATAGTGTAGAAGGAGATCATTTGGCCTTTCGAGTCTGCACTGACACTCTGAAAGAGCCCCCTACCCAGGCCGACTCCTCCGCACTGTTTCCATAACCCCATAACCTCACCTAACCATGTGTGTTTCTGACAGTTGGGATCGAGCTGATTTTTGTGGGAGGCAGCTGTTGTCTTTTAGGCTTTGTGAGTGGCTTCATAAGCACCGTCTGACAGGGCTCGCATCCATCGCAACAATCTCCAGACAATTCCGAAGCCGGAAGTATTTAAACTGGGGTCATGTAAGATGATGTTGGAGGGCAAATGCGGTGACAACATAGGATGTCGAAGGACCTGTGACCTTAATGCAGTCCAGGTGGTATTCACTGAATTCCCTCAGAGATTTCTGTTTTGAATAATATTTGTTGTTTCATTGGCAATTGTCTTTGAGGAGCCAGCTCTGTCTGTAGGGCTGTGGAATGGGAGTGGAGTGCCAGCAACTGTGTCTACAGAGACGGAGTTAGGGAATTATACCACTGTTTACACAGATTTCCTGACTGTGTTTTTGGTGCAGTTGGCCCCAGGGCATCCTTCAGACAGAAAAGCTTAAATCTCACTTTTAAGTGGACAAAAGCATAGTGGTACTAGTTATCCAGAGGCCTGGACAAATGCTCTGGAGACATAAGTTCAAATTCTGTCTTGGCTGGCAGACTGACATGCTGAGCTCCAGAACTGGCTGGAACAACCAAGATGATTCTGTGCAGCTACAACACTGCCACTGACCAACAATGTGGAAAATTGCACAGATCTGGCCTACCCGAAAAAGCAGGACAAATTCAATGCAGCCACTTACCAGGCATTAAGCAGTCAGGAAGATGATGTGAGAGCATCTGGTCAACTTCCCACCTCCGCCAAAATTAAGTCTAGGGCAAGAAGGCCCTTCCACCAGTTGACACAATTAAGTGTTCAATTAATGACCTCTTGCGAGCCTCATCCCACCACTGCTGGTATTAACCCAGTGGCAGGTGAGTCTGTCACCATGTGACATGCACGGCAACCAAACATTGTGCCTTCTGTCATGGAGGGTTGGGGGGCCAGTCGAGGTTGTGGCCTCATTCAAAGACACTCCAGGCTTGATTAATGGGCCCAGCATGCCAGCTAAGAACCACACCACTGAGCTTGCTGCTGAAACTCACTCCCCAACAACACCTCCCCATGAATGCCCTCCCGCCTTGACTTACCTCTTGCCTGGGTCGCTCTGGCGGCCACCACTGCCTCCCTGATGACACTGCTGAATAAACCTCAGGTGTCAGGATTTCTGCTCTCTGGGTCCTTGATCCTAGGGCAGAACAATGGCCACTTCACGTCTTCAGATTGGCATTTTCCAGGAGCGGTAACAAAGTTCTCTTGCCAGTTCTTCAGCGACTGACAAGACCTCTGTTGCCTCTATAAAACTCCTCCCATTAGTCTTCTCTCATCAGCAAAATGATGGTAGGTATGTCATTAATAGTGCTATTAAGCAGCACTTACTCAATCACAACCTGTTCATCTATGTTCAGTTTGGGTTCTGCCAGGGCCACTTAGATCCAGGCCTGTTTGCAGCCTTGACTATAAGAGCTGAATTCCAGAGGTAGATAGATAGATAGAACAGTACAGCACAGAACAGGCCCTTCAGCCCTCGATGTTGTGCCGAGCAATGATCACCCTACTTAAACCCACGTAACCCGTATCCCAACAATCCCCCCATTAACCTTACACTACGGGCAATTTAGCATGGCCAATCCACCTAACCTGCACATCTTTGGACTGTGGGAGGAAACCGGAGCACCCGGAGGAAACCCACGCACACACGGGGAGGACGTGCAGACTCCACACAGACAGTGACCCAGCCGGGAATCGAACCTGGGACCCTGGAGCTGTGAAGCATTGATGCTAACCACCATGCTACCGTGAGGTGAAACGGAAATGACTGCCCTTCCCACAAGACAGCATTTGACCGAGTGTGGCATCAAGAATTCCAAGCAATATTAAAGCAAATGTGAATCGGGGAAATCTCTCCACCAGTTGCAATCATGCCTGGCACAAAGGAATGATTGTGATTTTTGGAGGTTAATCATCTTGGTCCCAAGATCACACTGCAGGAGTTCCTCAGGGTAGTATCCTAGGCCCAACCATCTTCAGCTACTTCATCTATGACCTTTCCCTTCCATCACAAGGTCAAAGTGGGACTGTTCGCTGATGCTTGCACAATATTTCATACCATTCACAACTCAGACTCGTCCCTGTAAATATGCAGCACAACCTCAACAACATTCAGTCTTGCACTGATGAATGGCAGGGAACATTCGCACCACAAAAATGCCAGGCAATGACCATCTCCAATGAGAGAAAATATAAACATAGAATATAGATCATAGAACAGTACAGCACAGAACAGGCCCTTTGGTCCTCGATGTTGTGCCGAGCATTGTTCGAAACCAAGATCAAGCTATCCCACTCCCTGTCATTCTGGTGTGCTCCATGTGCCTATCCAATAACCGCTTGAAAGTTCCTAAAGTGTCCGACTCCACTGTCACAGCAGGCAGTCCATTCCACACCCTAACCACTCTCTGAGTAAAGAACCTACCTCGGACATCCCTCCTATATCTCCCACCCTGACCTCGGAATGGAAGCACAGTGGTTAGCACTGCTGCTTCACAGTGCCAGGGATCCAGGATCGATTTCCGGCTTGGGTCACTGTCTGTGTGGAGCTTGCACGCTCTCCCCGTGTCTGGGTGGGTTTCCTCCGGGCGCTCCGGTTTCCTCACATAAATCCCGAAAAACATGCTGTTAGATAATTTGGACATTCTGAATTCTCCCTCTGTGTGCCCGAACAGGCGCCGGAGTGTGATGATTAGGGGATTTTCACACTAACTTCATTGCAATAGTAATGTAAGCCTATTTATGATAATAAAGATTATTATTATTACAGTCAATGGTGTTACTATCAGTGAAATCCCACCATTAATATCCTGGGGGTTACCATTGACCAGACACTGAACTGGAGGGTTTAGTTAAAAGAGCAGGTCAGGGGGCCCGACGTGACACAGTGGTTAGCACTGTTGCCTACGGCACTGAGGACCTGGGTTCGAATCCCAGCCCTGGGTCACTGTCCTTGTGGAGTTTGCACATTCTCCCCATGTCTGCGTTGGTTTCACCCCCACAACCCAAATATCTGCAGGTTAGGTGGATTGGCCACGCTAAATTGACCCTTAATTGGAAAAAAAATGAATTGGATGCACTAAATTTATATTTAAAAAAAGAGCAGGTCAGAGGCTGAGAATTCTGCAGAGTAACTCACCTTGTGGAACTCCCAAAACAAGTCCAGCATCTAAAAGGCACAAGTCAGGAGTGTGATAGAATGCTCTCCACTTGCCTGGATGAGTGCAACTCCAACAACACTTCAAGAAGCTCAACACCATCCAAGACAAAGTAACCATTCGATCCACCACCTAAAATATTCACCCTTGCCCAACAACAGCACACGGGGGCAACAGTGTGTATCATCTATAAAATGCACTGCAGCAACTTGCCAAGCCCCCTTTACCAGCTCCTTCCAAACCTATGACCTCTGCCATCTAGAAAGATAAGGGTAGCAGATGCATGGGAACACCACCACCTGCAAGTTTCCCTATCCTGATTGGAACTACCTCGCTGTTCCTTTACTGTTGCTGGGTCCACATCCTTCCTCACATCGTGTGTACATACAACAGATGGGCTGCAGCGGTTTGACAAGGTGGCTCACAAACACCTTCTCAAGGGCAATGAGGGATTGTTAATGAATGTTGGCACTGACAGTGATGGCTGCACATCAAGAATGAATAAATAGTAAGAGAAAGCTGGATAGGCCAGTTCACCTCTTCTCATTCCTCCTCCCAATCAAAGTCCAGATTGACGCTGGGGTACCTCACCTATCTAACCCTTCTGCCTGTTTAAGCCAGAACTGTAGGGTCTCAAATATTGCGCTGGCTAATTGGCCTAAGGGTGCATCACAGTAGCATTTGATTTCCACAGCCACCTGATTCACTATTTTGAGGTTTCAATGTCCAATCGGGGACCCAGAAGTCAAGTTCGACCATCTGATTGGTTTGCTTCATGTTCCGCTCCCTCTTCTGCCAGCCAAAGATTAAATTGAGTGATTTAAGCCCCATCATTTCAGTCACAGAGGCCAGTATCCAGTGATGCACCCTGGGCTGTGAGAAGTGTTTGCCTGTGATTAGATAAAGTATGAAGACATTTGGTGAAAAATGCTACTTTCTTTTTTTCAGAAAATGGCAGCCCAACTCGCATCCTATCAGCTGAACCAGACCTTCTGCCCGGCCCTCCCTCGAAGCCACTGATCACTGATGTCACCCGTAATAGTGTCACCTTGACGTGGCAACCAAGCCAGCACATTGGAGGCTCGGCAGTCACATCGTACATCATCGAAGCGTTTAGGTAGGAGGACGAAAGAAAGCAGCTGGGAAAACGGAAAATTAATATCGCTGCACAGAGGCTTCACTTCCCTGCAGACAGGGGCAGGGTGTTATTTAGCGAATGGCAGCTCTCAGTGCCAATCTTTTGCAGATTTATGAGGCTCGCTCGGGTGGGGAATGTGTTTGTTCACAAAGAGAGATTTGCCTGTCACAGACATGACAGGAATGGCCCTGAATTACTGTCGGACATGTGCTGCACTAACAGGGAAAGGCTATGAGGCAGAACCAACATTGCTTTCCTGGGAGGCAATTGATGGCTGCATTAAAGGAGTCTTGAAACCCATCAGCAACATTGCTGAAGGAACAGCCAGTCTCTGTTTTATGGCTTGAGGTATAAGTTCAGAGGAAGGCATAGTGGAATATTTGTACTGTTTTGGTCATTTAATTGTTTGATTTTTTTATTAACCCCCCCCCCCCCCCCCACAAACACTTCCCATGCTTTACACCTCTCGAGTGCTCCCAGGCTAGTAGGCCTCTGGCATCAGTTGAGACAGACTCCATATCTATCCTTTGCTCATCTTCAGTCCACATTAATCAGGCCAAGGCAATGGAATTGCCATGTGGTAGAGGGATAATCGCCGAAGTTCTGTTGCACCGGTGTGCCAAAGAGCTGTGCCCTCATTCCCTTAGTGTATCGAATGTTTTATTAACTCTTCATGTTCCACCTCTTCCAAAGGTTGCTGAAGAGAGACCTGTTGCCGAAGACGTGTTGACAAATGCAAGAGTGCCAAACTTCAGATGATCACAACAATTTATGCAATTAATATGATATATATATTATATGTTTTTTTATATTCATGTGATCATTTGAAATTTGACATTCTTACATTTATCCTGGTGAGTGCAAGGTGAAAAGCTTTGACAATATGTCTCCCTCTTCAGCAGCGTTTATCTTCTGAAGATATTGGTTCCTGCTGAAGTGCAGTCCTGAGGGCATTGGCAGAAGCCAGTATCTCGCTCAATATCTCCTGTGATCTGGAACAGCGAGTACCAGCATGTGATTCCATCATAGAAATCATCGGAGTTCAACTGAGCATTCTCCTTACTGAGTGTCAACACACCTTTTCCAGCAAAGGGGGTCACAGGGGCCCCTCTCCTTGTCTTAGATCGAGAAAAGGCAACTCATCGATTCATTAAAATCAAATCAAAGCAACAACATAGTTGGGCATTGCTTTTGTTGACCCTGCAAAGTAGGCGTCTGGATTAACAATGCTGCCTCTTGAATTTCCACATGTTGCACAACAGCTGCTCCCTCCCACAGCTTCCTGGAATTTGTAGAAAATCAAAAGATGGCACTAAGGCGAGGTTGACTGTCAATGGAGATGATGATCAAACCAAAGTTTAATGAAAAAAATGGAAAATATTGGTACCCTTGAACAACTCTTTCATAGCATAAAAATATATAAAAGCAGAAAGGGAAAGACTGCTGTTATGAAAAGTAGAATCTCGCATAAAAAATAAATTTAAGTTGCAGCCAGGGTTAAAACATTGTGGGGTTTGTCACAAAACTGAAGCAAACTCAAGTTGCACGTGTATGGTTCACGCACCTCTCTGCTCATACCTATAAAAACAGTAACAGGCATTTATTTTAAGTAGCATCTGTAATGCAGGCCAACATCTCAAGGAGTCTAATCAGGTCAGATAGCCTGAGTGAAAAAAGGCGATCAAGGTGTCGGAGTTTAGAAAACTTTGGGCAGAGAGGTGGATTTTAAGGAGGCAATTAATAAAGGAAATGGCGATGGAGAAATTGAAACGTTCAAGAGGTTCTGGACTTAAGAGGCAAGAGAGTTGAACACAAAGTCACCGGCGTTGATGTGAATGGAGTAGGGGTTTGTCAAGAGATCAAAATTGGAGGAAAGCAGGGATTTTAAAAACAGGGGCAGCACGGTAGCACAGTGGTTAGCACAGTGGCTTCACAGCTCCAGGGTCCCAGATTTGATTCTCGGCTGGGTCAATGTCTGTGCGGAGCTGCACGTCCTCCCCGTGTCTGTGTGGGTTTCCTGTGGGTGCTCAAGTTTCCTCCCACAGTCCAAAGATGTGCAGGTTAGGTGGATTGGCCATGATAAATTGCCCTTAGTGTCCAAAGAGGTTAGGTGGGGTTACTGGGTTACAGGGATAGGGTGCAGGCATGGGCTTAAGTAGGTTGCTATTTCCAAGGGCCGGTGCAGACTCGATGGGCCGAATGGCCTCCTTCTGCACTGTAAAATCTATGATATATGATTTGTTTCAGCTGGGCATTATGGGCAAGGCCAATGATCATTGTCTATCCCTAATTGCTCCTGGGACAGCAAGACTGACTGGCTAGGCCATTTTACAGTGAAGTTAAGAGTGAACTAGATTTCTGTTGGTTTGGAGTCACCTATAGGCCAGATCAGGTAACGACAACAGCTGTCTTTCCCAAATGGACACTAAAAAACAAGACAGGCTTTCACAACAACCTGTTAGTTCCATGATCACCATTATTGAAGTGATTTTTTTTTTTTGAAAACTCATACTTTTTTTTAATTTATAAATTTAGAGTACCCAATTATTTTTTCCAATTACGGGGCAGTTTATTGTGGCCAATCCACCTATCCTGCACATCTTTTTGGGTTGTGGGGGTGAAACCCACGCAGACACGGGGAGAATGTGCAAATTCCACACGGACACTGACCCAAGGCCGGGATTCGAACCCAGGTCCTCAGCACCGTAGGCAGCAATGCTAACCACTGTGCCACTGTGCTGCCCTAAAACCCATACTTTTAACTAATTGAATTCAAAAACCCAAATTACCATAATGGGATGTGAATTTATGTTCCTATACTGGTAATCCAGGATTTGGGATTGCTAGTCTTGTAACATAAACACTGTACCCATTTGGGGCTTTGTCAAACGAAAGGAGGGTACAGAGAAAGGAAGGGAAGGTTAGGCCATGAAGGAAGGATGAAAATTTAAACATTTGAGTGGTGGGTGAGCCAGATAGATCAACAGGCACGGGAATGATATGTTAGTAAAGTTGCCATAGTCCCAGATGATCATAGGCTGCTTTCCCCCTTTGGAGAGCTGACTGGTGGTGATTTAACCTAAGGATCACTAAGGCGAGGGGTAAGTTTGAGAAGGCAGGGCCTTGATGAATAACCCCAACTGGTAGGGGAATTGAACCCATGCTGTTGACCTTTCACTGCATCACGAACTAGCTATCTGGCAAATTGAGCTAAACGGGCCCCGCAGTGAAGGGTTAGAATATGGCAGAGAGCTTTGGATGGCCTCAGGTTTGTGGGGTGCTGGGGTGGGGTTGGGTGGTGGGGTTGGGTTCGGGTGGTGGCAGATAGGAGGCTAGCCAGGAAAGTCTACAGGCATAAAGGCTTGGAATATACCTTCCAGAAACATCTATGTTTTCTGTAACGGAAACAGGGTGGCCTCCATATCCCAGCGTCACAACTCTCATTGTGAGCTTCGTTTCCTGCAATTTGCCAGAGCTGAAGTGATGATTTATGCTTTGAGCTTGTAAATCACTTGAACTGGAAGTTGATGATATACTCCAGAATTTTAGGTCAAAAGTCCATGGTCTTTCAATGCTTATCAGTGTTTGATGGGCAGGGAAAAAAGCAACAGCAGTAAACTACAGAATGGAGAGTGGTAGGTTAGATTGTAGCCTGTCAACTTTCTAATTGTTTTTGTTCATGGACATCGCTGGCTGGATCAGCATTTATTGCCCATCCTTCAATGTCCTTGAAAAGGTGGTGGCCTTCTTGAAGCACTGCAGGCCATGTGGTGTCCGTACACCTAGTGCTGGTCGGGAGGGAGTTCCAGAATTTTGACCCAGTGACAGTGACGGAACGGCGACATATTTCCAAGTCAGGATGGTGGGTGACTTGGAGGGTAACTTGCAACTGGCAGTGTTCCAATGCATCTGCAGTCCTTTTCCTTCTAGGTTGTGCAGGTCAAATCCAGCCATACAGATAATCAATGTAAGCGGTGAGATTGGGCAGTCTGCTGGATGTAAGGGTCCTACGACTGAGGCTGGACAGTCTCAGCCCAGCTCCTTTTTAGGATTGAGCCACGGCACAAAACTGTTGTAATTTAGCCTTAATTTCTTGAGATAGATGGTTTGAGAAATAGAGAAAAGATAAACTAGAAAAAATAAAGTAATAAGTAAAGGGAGCCTCACATTGCATTGAGCTGTTATCATAGCTAACCGAGGGGGCTAAGGATTGATTCATGGAGGTAAAATGTCCTCTTTTCCCATTTTAATGCCTGGCAAGAGAGCAGATCGAGTAATGCGCATTCCCAGCATGTGATTTTCTACATGTTTACTTTTGACTACAGAAATAGGGCCTGGGAGGCTGTAATCTCTCAGTGTGCACTCACAGCATGGGCCAAAAATGGGAGAAGAGAAAGTTTTACCTGTAAGAACAGGAGATGAATGGAGAATGTGTTCCCCTCCCCAGCACTAAGATCCTTGGCCTTAACCAAAATGGAGAATCATAGAAAGGTTATAGCACAGAAGGAGGCCATTCAGCCTGTCCTGTCCTTACTGGCTGTCTGCAAATGCAAATAGCTGTAGGCGGTTTTCACTTGAATCCAGGATCTTGCAGATGGCCTAGCTTCCTGGTCCACTACCTGAAGAGTCGATGGGGAACGTATAGCCACTGACACTGCAGCCATTTAACACACCGAGGAGCATTAATTGGCTGGAGGTGGGACTTCCACCTTCACTTGTGAGGAAATCCTTCCTCAGAGGGCTGCCAGCCAATCTGATTGGAGCTTGAGCGGGGGACCGGATGGTCTAAGCGTCGGCCCTCCCAACGTAGAATTACAAAGAGGGCGTGGAGGGCGGGAGGGCAGTAGGAAAGCCACTTGAAATGTTTTACAGACCATCCCTCATCTGCAAGCCCTCCCGAGGGGGGACAGTAAAATTCTGCCCTTGGTTTTCAAGCGAATGATTAAAAGTAAAGCAACTTGAAGCAGTTCCCACAATCCTCCCTGCCACACAAAATTGCCTTTGTTGGGTTGAACAGCATTTCTACAAATAACTCTCCAAGCATATGCTAAACTGTATTGGTGTGCAAATGGGGCTTCCTACAGCAGAATGCCATTCAAAGTTTATTCTTAGGTGTGACAACCCCACGAGGACCATGGCAAAACCATTGTTGATCTCCCCCAGGACTCATGGAGTATGAGCTTCCCAGGTGCCACCCTGCTGGAGCTCATTACAGACTTACATAAAATAAAAGCCAGCCCAAAGCAGGGCTGGTGTGGTTAGTTCTCCCAGTGAGGACTGAAGTGGGACGAGTTACTGCTGTAAGTGGAATATTGCATATAGTTAAATACATTTTTGTTTGACTACAGCAAGGCGTCCTCAAATTACTACTTTAATAACTTATATTCGTTTTAATATACCTGTAAGGCTCAATTCTTCATTTCAGTTCACCAAGAGTCACATGATAATTGTGCAATATTGAATAGTGGTAACATGAAAGGTGAATCCTACAGGTTCCTCAGTACAGGCTGGCCTCCAGTCATAGTTAACTGACCTCTTGGCACTCATGTACTGTGTGTGTGTGTATTGTGTAAAACTGATGTTTGTGTTTCAACACAAAGAGATCAGAGAGTCAGTGGACATATAAAAGGGAAGCAGAGACCCACAGCTTCCTTATTCATCCATTAATGTGAAATGTAATGTTCAAAAATATAAACACAATAGTTCAACCGCTGATTATTTGCAAGTTTTATAACGCGGTTCAATTCCTGGTCAAGATTAACAAGCACCATAAAGGTTTGATCTAATCCTCTGGACGCTAACCGATTTTGAAATTCCAATGAAGCAATTTCACACATTACAGTTGTAAAAGCTATATACATGACAGTGGCGAGGATAAGCAAGTTTTTCAGGGTAGAGGATGGGTGTGCGAGGTGCGCAGGAAGCCCAGCAAATTATGTCCCCATGTTTTGGGCATGCCCGAAGCTTAGAGGGTTTTGGCAGGGTTTTGCTAAGGCAATGTCCATGGTGATAAAAACACGGGTGGTGCCGAGTCCTGAGGTAGCGGTCTTTGGAGTGTCAGAAGATCCGGGAGTTCAGGCAGCGAAAGAGGCCAACGTCCTGGCCTTTGCCTCCCTGGCAGCCCGGAGGCGGATCTTACTAATGTGGAGGGACTCGAAGCACCCGAGTGTAGAGACCTGGGTTAGTGACATGGCTGGGTTTCTCAGTCTTGAGAAAGCAAAATTTGCCTTAAGAGGGTCAATGTTAGGGTTCTCACGGAGGTGGCAGCCGTTTGTCGACTTTCTCGGGGAAAATTGAAAATGTCAGCAGATGCAGTATTCCAAGGTGGGGGGGGGGGGGGGGGGGGCAGTGGGCGGATTGTTGTTGTATGGTTGAGGTGTATGAAGATTGGGCTGGGGGGTGAAATGTCTATTTTACCATGTTGATGTCATTGATTTTGTTACTGTTAGAAACATTTTCACATACCTTAACAAAATATTATTTTTTTAAAAGTAAAAGCTATATAAATGCAGAGCCTTGAGGTCTAAGAGGCTCTCATTTTCCCTTCTGACGCCCAAGGCAACCTTCATCTTGTTCATAGAACAAAAGCGTAGCAGAGGAACATGCATCAGCTTTAACCACTGAAGGGACCTTGTGTGATGGATTATGTGGCCGAGGTTCTGACTGGCTATAAGAATAGCAAATAAAAATATCACTTGAGTGGCAGAATGAAATTATTTCCAATTATTAAACTATTTAACATTTCTAAATATCTGAGCAAAGATTGCTGATTGTAGTGGGTAACATCATCCCTACACATTAAAATGCATCAAATATTCAAATGATCACATCCCTGTTAATATTCTAAGCTTTGATTTGGCTGGGAAACTAGCCTCAAAGATGATTTTCAAGCAATGAAGCCTCTTTTCAGAACTGTCACACTATCTAACCATATGCAAATAAGCTCATTATGTGGTGTTAAAGTGGTGGAAAATGGCCGATAATTAATTATTGATTCTTGTTTGGAACAAATCCTAGTTTTGGATCTGGCCCAAATTCAAAGAACATTCTGCAACTAGTTCATTTTAGATTGTTCCACAAATTTCATAACAAGCCTTGACAGCAAAGAAATTCGTGAACAAAACGGCTGTTAAAACTGTGCTGCTTAACAGACTGCTTCTTTAGGGCAGCACGGTGGCTCAGTGGGTTAGCCCTGTAGCCTCACGGCGCCGAGATCCCAGGTTCGGATCGAACTCTGGGTCACTGTCCGTGTGGAGTTTGCACATTCTCCCCGTGTTTGCGTGGGTTCCGCCCCCACAACCCAAAAATGTGCAAGCCAGGTGGATTGGCCATGCTAAATTGCCCCTTAATTGGAAAAAATGAATTGGGTACTCTAAATTTAAAAAAACAAAAAACAGACTGCCTCCTTTAAGCGATGCACTCACGCTATCATTTGGTTTGGAGAAGTGGAATTATTTTGAAAACTGCAGCATACGACACACCGGGGATTTTCATCAGTATTTTCCCCTTCTCAGTCAATCTGCAGGTAGCACATGGCAGACAGTGGCTGAGTATGTGAAAGTGGAAAAACACACAGTGACCGGTCTGAACCTCAATACCATCTACCTGTTCATCGTACGTGCAGTCAACATGTATGGCCTGGGAGACCCCAGCCCCATCTCTGAACCTGTTCGCACTCAAGGTAATGTCATGTGAGAGTACCTTTAAGAAATGGGTTTTTATAAATGAGTGTGTATATAAATATCTGTAGTGAGAGTACCTTTAAGCAATGGGTGTTTTCTACTGCAGTGATGTCAGAGAGTGGGTGGAGCTGGGCTGTCTGTCAGCTTTTTACTTTTGTTTTTGAGCAGGGTGTGTTTTAGTTTCGTTTTCAGTGTTGGAGCTGAAGCCAGACCAAGCAGGTGTATTGCTGTTCTCTCTGCCATCAAAAGACTATCTCTTGATCATTTGGTGAACAGAATTATAAATGTTCTCAGTAGTGAATGTAAACCTAATGTGCTTCTGTTAAAAGGTGTTTCTTTTGTCTGGATGTTGTTTGGGACGTTATTAAGGATTACTTAATGTTGTATTCTTTGGGGGTTCTTTAAATTAATGGATGCTAAGATGTTCACTGTATATTTTAAAAAGGTTAACTTGAGCTCATAGAATAAACATTGTTTTGCTTTAAAAAACGCTTTTCCATTTCTGCTGTACCACACCTGTAGAGTGGCCGTGTGCTCCCCATACCACAATCTTGTAAAAGTTGTGGGTCAGGTGAACTCCATGAGACACTTTGGGGTTCTCTAAACCCTGGCCCATAACAGTAAGCTGTGCTTAATGCTCGCCCCATTCTGAACTTTCACCATAATTACTCCCCGACCCACTCCAAATTTTGCTGTGGCGCTAAACATTTCTTGGTTAGCTTTATGGCAGCTTTGTCCAATTCTGCTCTGAAAATGTCTGAAAGAGAGAGGACAAGCATGTCTTTATTATTTTGATGATAGCATTGCATGGTTGAGCTTGGGATTCCAATTTCTGAGTTGCTAGGTTGAAGTCCCACTCCAAATAAGGGATGAGAAGTCCGGTTTCAAAATACTGATTGACGTTACTGTGAAAATCCCCCAGCCGCCACACTCCGGTGCTTGTTTGGGTACATGGAGGGAGAATTCAGAATGTTCAAATTACCTAACAGCACATCTTTCGGGACTTGTGGGAGGAAACCGGAGCACCCGGAGGAAACCCACGCAGACACGGGGAGAACGTGCAGACTCCGCACAGACAGTGACCCAAGCCGGGAATCGAACCTGGGACCCTGGCGCTGTGAAGCAACAGTGCTAACCACTGTGGTACCGTGCCACCCCTTACTATTAACACCATGAGGAAAAGAATACCAAAACAAGACACTTGACAATCCAGCTCAGGAGCGAAATTCTCCGCGGACCGTCGTGACGCCGATTTCCGGCGAGCAAAAGCGGTGCAGATGACTCCAGCGTCGGGGCCTTCTTTTAGGCCGCTAATCTCCGTTCCCGGAGGGGCCAGCATCGGACCGACGCGATACGCGTCATTTTAATGTGCTGCAGAAGTGGCGCGTTGAGAGAGAGAGGACGGGTACCGGGGTGGGGGAGAGGAGGAGAGGGGGAGAGGAGAGGAGAGGAGAGGAGGGGGGGGGGGGAAGAGGAGAGGAGAGGACGGGGGGGGAGGGGGGAGAGGAGAGGAGAGGGGGGGAGAGGAGAGGGGGAAGAGGAGAGGAGGGGGGAGAGGAGAGAGGAGGGGGAGGAGAGAGGGGGGAGAGGAGGAGAGGGGGGAGGAGGAGGGGGGGAGGAGAGGGGGGAGGAGAGGGGGGAGGAGAGGGGGGAGGGGGAGGAGAGGAGGGGGAGGGGAGAGAGGGGGGAGGGGGAGGAGAGAGGGGGAGGGGGAGAGAGGGGGGAGGGGGAGGAGAGAGGAGGGGGAGGAGAGAGGGGGAGGAGAGAGGAGGGGGAGGAGAGAGGGGGGAGAGGAGGAGAGAGGGGGGAGAGGAGGAGAGGGGGGGAGAGGAGGAGAGAGGGGAGAGGAGGAGAGAGGGGGGAGAGGAGGAGAGAGGGGGGGAGAGGAGGAGAGAGGGGAGGAGGGGGAGGAGGAGAGAGGGGGGAGAGGAGGAGAGGGGAGAGAGGAGGAGAGAGGGGGGAGAGGAGGAGAGAGGGGGGAGAGGAGGAGAGAGGGGGAGAGAGGAGGAGAGGGGGGGGAGAGGAGGAGAGAGGGGGTGTGTGTGTGTGTTCCGGCCTTCAGAGGGAGTGGGAGGGGGGTGTGGGTACCAGCCTTCAGAGGGAGGGGGAGGGGGTACCAGCCTTCAGAGGGAGGGGGAGGGGGGTGTGGGTACCAGCCTTCAGAGGGAGGGGGAGGGGGGTGTGGGTACCGGCCTTCAGAGGGAGGGGGAGGGGTGTGTGGGTACCGGCCTTCAGAGGGAGGGGTGTGTGGGTATCGGCCTTCAGAGGGAGGGGGAAGGGGGTGTGGGTACCGGCGTTGAGAGGGGGGGGTGTGTGTGTACCGGTGTTGAGAGGGAGAGGGGGGAGTACCGGCGTTTAGAGAGAGGGGGGGGCGGCGTTGGAGGGGGGTAGGGGTGGTGGGTCGGGGTGGCGGGGTGGGTGCAGAGGGGGGGCACCGCTGCCCCCAACACCCCACCCCTATCCCTACACGCCCCTACCCCCCCCCTAACGCCGGGACTATCTCTCCCACCCCCCACCACCCCACAAAAGCCGGTACTCTCCTCCTCCCCCCGCACTCGATATTGGTAACTGAACGGCGTCAACCATCATCAATGGTTGACGCTGTTTTAAAGGTACTTTGTTTTTCGCCGACGTGACCCGTTGCCACGTCGGCGGGACTTCGGCCCATCCGGGCCGGAGATTTGATTAAAGTAAAAAGTTAATGAAATCCCGCCGGCGCCAGCTGTTCTCAGAGGCTGCCGGCGGGATTTGCGCAACGCCGGTTTTTGGCCGGCCGGAGATTTGAAAACCCGGCGGGAGCGGGAATAACGTCGCCGCCGGCCGATTCTCCGACCCTGCGTGGGGTCGGAGAATTTCGCCCCAGGGCTGTAAACACTTCTTTAAAATTGCGCCACAGCAGTTTATTCTCCCTTTGATGAGATTACAGCCAGTTATTCCATTATTCCATTCATAATATACATTGTATTAATTGTAAGAATGAATGAATTAAATGCTAATGGATTTATGGATATTTAGTTAAATCTGTGACTGATACATGCACCATTAATTTGAATTCTGAGACAGGGCCTGCATTGCTGCAGTCATTCCTATTGATTAATTAATCCTGCAATGGACCATTAAAGTACTTAGCATAACTGTTAGTAGATACCATGGCACTTAAATGTATTAGCACAAATTTATTGCCTATCTTCTCCTTATTGTCCACAGATGTAAGTCCCACAGGACAGGGGGTGGACCATCGGCAAGTACAGCGTGAACTTGGGGAAGTGGTAGTGCAGTTACAGCCTCCTCTCACCTTGGCATCCACAACCATCCAGGTCACTTGGGCGGTAAGTAGTAAATACAGCAGTGCCCCAAGATATTTGCAGGAAAGGACAAAGCAAGAGTCAGCATGCTGAGGGGAAAAATGAGTATTAGTGCCTGCTGGCTGACCATGATGAGTATTACTATGAACATATGGAGAAAGGTAAAGGAGGATTGCCATTAACTCTTGGCACTCTTTCTGAAATATGTTCAGCTCCTGATGCTTACATAGCACTTACATAGCCACACTGAATACCTCCTTATTTATCCCTTTCCTCCACAGGAAAGATCCCTGGGAACAGTATTTTCTGGCTCCCCGGCAACATGTTTTCCGTCAACAGAGGCAGCTCCCCATTCGCCGCCTGCAGGATCTTCTGGGAACCCGCCACTGTTGGGGGGTGGGGGGCGGCTCATATTTGCCAGGACTGAAGATCTGGTCCCAAGTATCAAACTGGGAGATCAAATAAATGACTCACTTGCTCCAAGCAGAGCAGCGACATTTTATCTTCCTGATTAACTGGCAAGCAATAAGTAAACAAAGTTGTTTTTTTCAATAAATTTAGAGTACCCAATTAATTTTTTCCAATTAAGGGGCAATTTAGTGTGGCCAATCCACCTAGCCTGCACATCTTTGGGTCGTGGGGGCGAAACCCACGGAAACACGGGGAGAATGTGCAAACTCCACACAGATAGTGACCCAGAGCCAGGATCGAACCTGGGACCTCGGCGCAGTGAGGCAGCAGTGCTATCCACTGCGCCACCGTGCTGCCCAAGTAAACAAAGTTAAGGTGCTCGATGAAGGATGTGCCAGGACACACTGGTGTCCCAAGCATTAAATGCTAATAACATAGACGAATGTCGAGACCTTCTGCCGAGACAATGTTTCAATGTACACTCTGCCTGCATCCTTTGGGAATGTTTCCAGACATATAGGAATTTAGGATTAAGAGCAGTTGTAGACCATTCAGTCTGTTCTGTCATTCACTTTGTGTGCCATTTTACCTCACTATCCCCATATTCCTTGATATCTTTAGTGTCCAGAAATCTATTGATCTCTGTCTTGAACATGATACATGGTTGAGCTTTCACAGCTCGGTGACGTAGAAAATTCCAAAAATTCAACACCCCCTCGGTGAAGAAATTCCTCCTGATCCCAATCTTCCCTTTATTCTGAGCCATGTGTCGCCTGGTTCTAGACTCACCAGGCAGGAGGATTGTAGACAGTAACTTATAGGAGCAGAATGGGCCACTCAGCCCCTCAAACTTGATTCACCATTTCGTGAATAATTGATTTGCATCCTAACTCCATCTAATAATAATAATTGCTTATTGTGACAAGAAGGCTTCAATGAAGTTACTGTGAAAAGCCCCTAGTCGCCACAATCTGGCACCTGTTCGGGGAGGCTGGAACGGGAATTGAACCCGCGCTGCTGGTCTTGTTCTGCATTACAAGCCTGCTGCTCACTGTGCTAAACCAGCCCCTACCTGCTTTGACTCTAATTTTCTTGTCGCCCGTGGCTAGCAAAGATCTATCAATCTCAGATTTCAAGTTATTAATTGCGCTGGCGCCTGTTGCTTTTTGTGGGGGTCGGTTTCACACTTCTACTGTACATTGTATGAAGATATGCATTCCAACTCCTGAACGGCATAACTCTGATTTTAAGGTTATGCTCCTTGCCCTGGTAGCCGCCCATGTGGTAAACATTTCCCCTATCTAGTTCATCAAGTCATTTTTTAAATCCAAAAATTCTCAATCAAATTATCCTTTAGCCTTCTATATACCTGGGAATAAAAGCAAGGGGCGCGATTCTCCGCACTCACGACGGGGCGGAGAATAGCGGGCGGCGTAAATTTTTACGGCCACGCTGGTCCGACGCCCTCCCGCTATTCTCCCCCCCCCACGCCCGCCTCCCGATACGAATCGCTGCCCGCCGTTTTTTTACGGCGAGCAGCGATTCACCCCTGGCCGATGGGCCGATTTCCAAGGCCTTTACGACCATTTTTATGAACGTAAAACACACCTGGTCTGACCGTTCGTAAAAACGGCCGTAAAATCCCGATCTGGGGAACCATGGCACCGATTGGCACGGCAGTACCACGGCCGTGCCAAGGGTGCCATGGGCCCGCGATCGGTGGGCACCGATCGCGGGCAGCGGGTACTTACCCCGCGCACTCTTTCTCCCTCCGCCGCCCCGCTGTATCCATTCACGGGGCGGCTGAGGGGCATACCGGCCCGCGCATGCGTGGGTTTCATGCATATGCGTGATGACGTCATCCGCGCATACGCGGGTTGGAGTCGTCCAATCCGCGCATGCACGGCTGACGTCATCTGACGTGTCAGCCGTCGTTAACTCTGGCTAGCGGGCTTAACGAAATTCGTTAAGCCCGCGATGCCGGAGTTCACGGCCGTGTGATGCTAGCCCCGACTAGGGAGCTGAATTGGTTCCCGGTCGGGGAGGCGGAGGCTGGCGTCAAACCCGCCCGTTTTTGACGCCAGCTTCCCGCGTCTTCGTGACTCGGGAGAATCGCGCCCAAGGTTTTTGTATTCTCCCCTTAGAATTTAAGCCTTAGAGCCGTGGCAATATTCTGGTGATTTTGAACTGCGTTTCTTTCAAGTCCTGTAGTGTATCTTTTCTGAGGTGTAGTGCCTCAAAGTTACAAATGCATGGCATCATAGTAGTTAGCACTGTTGCCTCACATAACCAGGGACCCGGGTTCGGTTCCCAGCTTGGGCCACTGTCTGTGCGGAGTCTGTATGTTCTCCTCGTGTTGGCGTGGGTTTCCTCTGGGTGCTCCATTTTCCTCCCACAAGTCCTGAAAGACGTGCTTGTTAGGTGAATTGGGCATTCTGAAATCTCCCTCAGTATACCCGAACAGGCGCCGGAGTATGGAGACTAGGGGATTTTCACAGTAACTTCATTGCATTGTTAATGTAAGCATACTTGTGACACTAATAAGGATTATTTTTATTATTATTTTTGGTTACTTTCTGTTCCTTTTGAATGATCTGTGGCCATGGACCTTCTTTGAATCTCTGCAGTTCTAAGTTTTACATTATATTAAATATGCTAGAATCCATTCTTTCTTCCTCTAAAATGGATGACTTAATATTCATCCATGCTGAAATCCATCTGAGTTAATCTATGAGATGCTTATATTGCAGGTTGATCGCCAGGCCCAATTCATTCAGGGTTACCGGGTGATGTACCGAACCAAGACGAGTGCCTGGCTTATTCAGGATGTTAAATCTCCGGCCGAACGCACAACCATTCTTGTCGACTTGAAAAAAGGCACTGAGTACGAGATTAAGATCCGCCCGTATTTTGACGAGTTTCAAGGAATGGACAGCGAATCTGTCATCGTGTGGACACCAGAGGAAGGTACGGCGCAACCAAAGCTCTAGCTTAAAGATACAATGGGGAGCAATTGGTTGATGCCAATATTGTCAAACAGGTTTATAGCAGATTGGCAATCCATTTTATTCCATGCTCGATTTCCATCTCCATTGACTAATTCCAAAAGAACTTCTGTTCTTTTTTCCTTTCCCAATACTATGTTACACAATGACAGCAGCATGACATGAGACTGAGGTATTTATAATGCCGCAGTTTTTCTTTAAATTGAATTTAAAGCCTTATGTGATGTGCTGCACAAAGGGCCTCAGATTGAAGTAACGTCATTATGTTCGCAGATCTCAAGCTGCTGTGTATCGGACTTGCTTCTGACCTGTAGAAGCAAAGGGGTGATAAGACTGTAGAGTAAAATAAGATCAAGTAAAGCACATGGCCTATTTACCTAGAAAATATCCTTTTATAGCCATATTTTCTTCATTCAGTAACACAAGATCAAGATAGTTGGGTGGGAGGGACTCCCACATCAGCTGAAAAACAATGTGCGAATGATCACAGACAGCGACCAACAATCTACCATGCAATCCCCTGTTCCTTATTCTTTTACGCTTTTTCCTCTTCAGATCTCCTCACATCTGTTTTCCAATCAGTGTTTGTCAAGGCTTTGGAAGGAAGCTGTCTGTCTGTCCAGTTTCCCATCTGTGGAGTACACCACAGCACAAGGAAACCAAAAGAAAAAAAGAGTGAGAGAGAGAGAGACAGGGAATTCAATTTAATGTCAACAGAGTAAATACCCTTTGACATGGAATGTCCCCATTAATAAAGCTCTGATAACAGATATTCATCAGTAATCCCGATCCAAGCTCTGTCCCAGTGTACATGGAGTTTATCTAATAGCTGGAGTGCAAAGAAATGCTACAACTTAACTGATTGACTTTATTTAGCGTGTGAAACGACGACTGTAGCTTGACTTGATGTAACAGTGAAGGGGACTGGAATCCTGTCTGTTAATGAAATACTGGGCCCGAGGCTTTCCTCAAGTGGTTAAATGGGCTGAGTAAAGCGTGATACAATGGATTGCACATGGTCCACGGAAAGAATGGACTTGATGGGCCATTAGGTTTTCCCGCCTGAAGTAAACTGTCCACATGTGAGGAGAGCAGTGCCACGTAATGGCTGCCCTCTGTCTCTGACAAGAAACAATGAGGGAATCAGTAATGTTGCACCCGGGGTCATTAATAACCACAGCAAGCCTTTCATCGTCTTTGTTTTTGGGAGGAGATGGTCTGATCTTATTTGCTTGCCATGACCGAGGTTGCCCCCAGGAGAATATCTGCTTCTCTATCCAGGAACTGTTCATTTGGAAAAAGCTGTCACTTGCCAATACATGGTGGCAACAAGGTGCAAGCTTCTCAACTGTTCTATGACTGTTGGCTGAAGTTGTTTCTAAGTACAATAATGTTTCTTTTTTAATATATGAAGTAATTTAAAAAAAAAACTTTATTCAGAAATTTGTTATTTTGCTGTAAGCTGTTGCCTGACTCCCACCAGTCCAGCTTAACCTCCCACAGCAGGACAACTGCACATCCTTGAACTCACTTTATTTCAAACATGTTCAAGCACTAACTGCAACAGGAGATGTTTCAGAGTCCTGCGGCGTGCTTTCTCCTTGCTTAAACATTCTTTTCTTCTTTCTGCACAAAACAAAAACAGCCCCTGCTGCCGCACCGCAAGCTGTTACCGTGGCGACAATTGGCTTGAGCAACAGCACCAGTATCAGTGTGTCCTGGGAGCCACCCCCTGCTGAGGAGCAGAATGGAATCATCCAGGAGTACAGGGTAAGCTGGGACACATGAGGGATAAATCAAATGAACAGTGGGGCAGGGGAAGCTAATGACCTGGCTCTGAAAATATATTAGCCTAATTTCTCAACAGTTGGGACACATTAATTAAAGAGTTTAATCATAATTGTTCTGAGGTGAAGAATGAAAACAAAAGAAGTCTCGTAAATCCATGGGGACTTGGCATTTTTACAATGAGCCTTTAATCGTACTAAGGTTACTGTTTACCGTATGTTCATTACTTTAATTGATCTTTATTCTCTATACAGCTGGCCTGTCTTGGGGAGGATGGGGTGGTGGTGGTGGGGGGTGGGGGGGTGGGTGGGGGGGAGATTTGCTGCTTGTCATGCATATTCGATTCAAAAGCTTAAGTAGGAAAGAATTGTGGGATATATTTGGCACTTAATTTCTGGTTGAATTGTTTTCTATCAGTATCTTTTTTGTAGATGTAAACTCCCAGCAAACAAAATGGTAGCTGGCATCACATTTACCAGGCTCGAATTGGAGAGGTGCCAATTCAATAGCAGGCATGACAGAAAACTGGCCAAATCTCAGCACACAAATAATAGTGCAGGCTTTACTCTGCACAGTCAGCCAATTTGCCTATAGAAATGCTGTGGGTTTTGTTCAGCCATCTACATAGTGTAGACAGTAAAGAACTAAACGTGTGTCTAACTTTGAGAAGACAGATTAACAGAGTGGAACATGAAGTCAATCATTGAAGGTGTTCTTCAGGAGAAAAACAGCCTTTTCAGTTCCGCTGGGAACTCAATCGCCACACAGCGGAGACGAAGAGGTTGGAGACTCGTCTGCCAGCGTAAATTTCCTAACCAGTTGAACAATCACCGATGTCTCCTGATTTCAGTTCAGCTCCCTCAGACTCTGACTCAGTAACACAATCCTTTCAGAGCCGATGGGATTATCAACCTCACCGGCTGGGTGGGTGTTCTGGCTGGACGCATCACTTGTCCTTTATAGAAACTTCTGGATTTTCATTGCATTCATCTCAAAGGAATGATAATTAAATGGATTCTATACAGGATGGTATTTTCACCACCTTACCTCGCTTCTCTACCCCCTCCAGATTACCACCCAGATGGTGACGAAAAAGATAGGCCTTTGTGTTACCATTTGTGCCAGATCCCTAACCTCTCGCTCAGTGTCCTGTGCACTGTGCACTGTACCTCTACGAATATCAATCCAGCTTCCTCACACTGTCACTCAATAACCTCTTCCTCAGCATCCTGTCATACTGACTGTATCCCTACAAATGTTAATCCAGCTCCCTCAGGGTCAGTCAATAATGTCTTTACAGCTTCCTGAGTTACTGACTGTATCTCTACTGATGTTAATCCAATTCCGCCACACTTACTCAATACACCCTTGCAATGTTGAGTTCAGTAACTCCAATCCTATCATTAGCACTCAAGATTTATGAACATATATTCAATTTTACAAGTGGGATGGCAGGAGAGGAATGACATTTCAATCTCGCCCAACACAAATAGATTCTGGATTAAGCATTAAATCTGAAATTATTTTTAAACAGTGAGTATTGTGGGTCTGATTTAGGTGTGAGAAGGTATTAAGGGCTAATACAATTTATCATTTGGTGTGTCTCATATTGGCGCTACAGGTGAATAGAGGTAGGTGTATTACAAGTAAACCTCTGGGGAAAATGCTTTCTCTGAATAGTGTACAAAATCTTGGCTCAAACTAACAAAGAATCTGTCTACAACTAACATAATCATCATGCTCTCAGCCCTACTAGCTGAGAAAGCCACTGAAAAATTGGTACATTTAAAATATTGGAGTTGCTTTTCATTGATAGGCAACCCCAGGTCAGAAGTGGGTGGAGCTACGGGACCACACACCCTGTGTTCTTGGTGAGAGGCCCAACCATTGTGATGGCCAGGTTTCATTTGCATCTGATTGATGAGCTACGGATCAGCGTTCAGGGACAGATTGTCCCATCAGGAGCAGGGGGGGGGGGGGGGGGGGGGTACGGATATGGGGTGGGAGTTGGGGAAGAGGAAATCTGTTGGCTTCTGCACAGAGTCAGCACAGTGGTTAGCACCACTGCCTCACAGCACCAGGGACCCGAGTTCACTTCTGGCATCGGCTGACTGCGTGGAGTTTGTAGTTTCTCCCCTTACCTCCAGGTGCTCTGGTTTCCTCTCAAAGTACAAAGGTGTGCAGGTTAGGTGGATTGGCCATGCTAAATTGCCCCTTGGTGTCCAGGGATGTGCTGGATGGATGGGGTGGACGGGGGATTGGGCGTGAGTAGGCTGCTCTTTCGGAAAGCTGGCGTCGACTCGATGGGCCAAATGGCCTCCTTCTGCACTGTAGGCATTCTATGACTCAAACCAGAGGTTGGAGGTTCAAATGGGTAAACAGTACTAGGAGGGAGCCAATGGGAGGGGGCGGGTGTAATTGAGGGACCAGTAAGTGTGTGCAAAGATTTGTGCAGGGCCTGACCCCAAAATATCATTTTTAAAAATGGCTTATTTTAGTTTGGTGAATGGCTTGCAGAGATCCCTTTAAGATCCCAGTATTCTGGGTGAGACATGTGTGATGCATTCTCCACCCATCAGTTTCTGACAACTTAAGCACAGTTCGCACCAGTTTGTATGCAGACAAGCAGGAACATGGTCATAAATTTAATGCCACAGTCTTGATGGTACTACCACAGCAGTCTGACCCCCAAAAAAGGCAATCAGAATCAGCCATACTGTCTTCCCAATTATTTTTTTTCCAATTAAGAGGCAATTTAGCGTGGCCAATCCATCTAACCTGCACAACTTTGGGTTGTAGGGGTGAAACCCATGTAGACATGGGGAGAAAGTGCAAACTCCACAAGGACAGTGACCCAGGGTCGGGATTCGAACCCAGGACTTCAGCACTGCAGTCCGAGTGCTAACCACTGTGCCGCATGCTGCCCTGTTACTGTGGATCTTGAGTCAGCCAGACCAGATAAGGATGGCAGATTTCCCTCTCCAAAAGGCATGGAGAGAGAACGGAGTTAGCGTTTCGAGTCTGGATGATTCTTTGTGAAAGGAATTTGAAAACGAGTCATGCAGATTCAAAATTTTAGCTCCGTTCTCTCTCCACAGATGCTGTCAAACCTGCTGAAACTGCCCACCATTTTTTGTTTCTGTTTCAGATTCTAGCATCTGCAGTAATTTGCTTTTATCTTAATATAATTCCTGTCTGGACTTCCTAATAAACCCTAACCTTTGGGTATTAAGGAAGTTGGAGAACAATATCTGGAAATACATTACTTTGTTTCCATAAATAACTCTCTAATTATAATGTAGTAGATATCGGTATTTGCACCATTAATATTTTTCATATCACAATGTTCTCATGTTCATTACAATTAATAATCTCTTATTGCGTTGTGTTTGAAGCTTTGGTAATCCTTTGGTTAGTATAAATAGCAGTTACACAGTCACTCACTGCCTAATCACTTAATCCCACATTAATAACTTTATAATTAAATTGTTGCTAAAACAAAAGCATTATCACAAGTCTTGTCTCAGCTCACTGCCCACAGCTACGCAGTGACCCATGTGGCTGGATGCTGAGTGCAAAGTAACTGGGATTCTCTAAATATTTCAAGTCATTTCCAAAACAAAGTTTAAAGAAAAGATCTCATTGATAGCATTTAATGCCGAAAAAAACAGATTCATTTGCTGCTGTGCTGCTTTTATTTGTTTCAACGTTCATTCATATTTTTGTTCCTATGAGTGATGCTGGTCTTGATTTGATCTGTTTGTTCTGGTAGATTTGGTGCTTGGGGAATGATACCCGTTTCCACGTCAACAAGTCCATTGACGGAACTGTCCATTCTACGGTTGTGCGGGGGCTGATAGCTGGCGTACTGTACCGTGTGGAAGTGGCAGCAGCTACGAGTGCTGGAGTTGGAGTGCGAAGCCAACCAGCAACTGTCCTTATAAGTAAGTGAGGAAGTCATGAAAGGTAATTACAGATAGACAGCAGATGGCTGTTATAGCCGCAAACATTTAAAAGCTGTGCATTGAGTGCTTCCTGTCACACCTTGAAACTGGTCCTTATTACACCTTGTGGCTAATACCCTAATTGCTATAAAAAGGTTCATATTTTTGCTTATGGGGAGTAGCACTGGGGAACAGCAATTGCACCCTAGGTGACCTCAGGATCTATTATTCACAACAATGGAACCGTGAAGGAAAGACTTGGATTCATACAGCACCTTTCATGACACACAAGGTGCCTCAAAGCACTTTTGAGCCAGTGGAATACTTTTCGAAGTGCAGTCACCATTGTAATGTAGGACGTGTGGCAGCCAGTTTGTGGGAAGCAAGGATTTACATACTGTAATGTGATGATGACTAAATAATTTGCGTTTTCTTGCTGTTGGTTGAGGAATAGATGTTGGCCGAAGCACCCACGGGAAGAGCGCCCCTGCTCTTCTTCAAATAGTGCCGATCTTCAACGTCTGCCCAAGAGGGAAGACGAGGCTTCTATTTTAACCTTTCATCCTAATTGTGGCATCTGTGACAGTGCAGCTCTTTCCCAGTTCAGTACTGGTGAGTCAGCGATGGGCTCAAGTCTTGGGAGTGACGTGTCATCTTTAGGGAACAGACCAAAGCTCCATCTTTGCAGCAGAATAATACAAGCAAATTACACCTTCTAACATTCCTGTGTGTATAAAACTGTGTTAACTGACTTACCGTGATCAATACTCACTTGGGAGATGCTACATATCAATGTATAATTAGACAATACAAAAACCTCAGATCACCAGCAGTAATGAAGAGCATCTTGACAATGCAACATAATATATTACGTACTGTAGATACAAGGCTTATTCGGCTCATCCCAACCTCCAAGGACCGACTCCAAATTCCGATCGGGCCGTTTGTCATCTCTCCCACCACAAGCTTTAAACTGTTGGAATTATAAATTGATCCAATTGCTCCTTGAATGCTTTGGTTTGATGCATGAAGACGTTGTGAGGCGTCCTGTGGATTGCCAATTAGCCCCGTTGCTCATTGAAGAGAGGTGCCTTGCCCCTCCTAAGTAGCAAGGTGTACAGTTCGGAACAGAAACAATCTGTTAACAACTTTAGAGAAGGGAGATTTAACAGAGCTGTTTGAAACGATGAAGGGTTTTGATCGAGTAGAGAGGAAGAAACTGATTCTATTGGTAGGAGGATTGATAACCAGACAACGCAGATTTAGGATAACTAGAAAAAGAATCAAGGGGGAGAGGTGAGAATGTTTTTGTTTTTGGACACAATAAGGTTACATTGATCTGCAATTTACACTGATTGAAACAATAGTGGATGCAGATTCAATTGTATCTTTCAAAATGTATACTTAAAAAGAAAGACTCTGAAATTCTATGGAGGGAAAATATAGAATTAATTGAGTAGGTCTTTCAAAGAGTAGGTACAGCTACGAAGCACTGAATGGTCCTGTAAGATTCTCTGATTCGAGAAGATAAGCTTTGCGCTTTGTTGCTTATTGTTCAACACCGTGGGGCTGCCATGGTTCAAACAATTGGCCAGGTTGTGACTCAGCCAGCTATGTGGAAAATACTGGCAACATTGAGACCGGTGACACCATAGCAACATCAAGCACAAACAAACAATGAAATGTTTTTTAATGATTGGTAAATTAGCTTATAAACACGATGCAGTGTGAATCAGTATTCAGCACGAGGTCCTTACACTGCCCAGCTTGATGCAGGGCTTTACAGATAATTATTCATCAAAGGCATATTAAACAATCATTTCATATCGTTTCGCCCTGATGAAGTGCACTGAGGCATGTCTCCATGTCTGCCAGTAGCAGCATCGCTATAAGAAGTAGTGAGTGAACATGGAATGCTTCCTTACTGGGATAAGGAGCATTGGAAGTAGCTCTTTCGAATTTATTCCAGTATTTAGTTAGATCATGGTTGATCTATACAATAGCTGGGCCTAGCTGCTTTGTTGCTCGAATCTTCAACACTCCTGCCGAACAAAATCTATTACTTTTTGAAATTTTCTGATTTGGAGGAAACATTTGATTAACACTACCCTTTATGTAAAGATGTGGGGCAGGATTCTCCTCCCCCCCCCTCCTCCCCCCCCCCCCCCCCCCCCCCCCCGGGTCGGAGAATCAGCCGGGGCCGGCGTCAATCCCGCCCCCGCCGTGTCCCGAATTCTCTGCCACCCGAGATTCAGCGGGGGCGGGAATCGCGCTGCGCCGGTTGGCAGGCACCCCGCGCCGATTCTCTGGTCCACGATGTGCCGAAGTCTTGCCGCTGACAAGCCTCTCCCGCCAGCGGGAATCAAAGCACCTACCTGACCGGCGGGATTGGCGGCACGGGCGGGCGCAGGGGTAATGGGGCAGGGGCACGGGGCGATCTGAACCCGGGGGGCGCCCCCACGGTGGCCTGGCCCGCGATCGGGGCCCACCGATCGGAGGGTGGGCCTGTGCCGTGGGGGCACTCTTTTTCTTCCGCCTTCGCCATGGTCTTCACCATGGCGGAGGCGGAAGAGACCCCCCACCCTCCACATGCGCCGGGACTTATGCCAGCCGGCGAAGTTCTTTCGGCCCCGGCTGGCGTGGCGCCAAAGGCCGTTCACGCCAGCCGGCGAAGCGGGAACCACTACGGCGTGGACCTAGCCCCTCAATGTGAGGGCTTGGACCCTAAAGGTGCAGAGACCTTCACGCCGGAGTGGTTCACGCCACTCCAACATGCCGGGACCCCCCGCCCCGCCGGGTAGGGGAGAATCCCGGCCTTGATTCCTTATATCATCCCCTGAATGACTAAGATCTATTTTACATGTCTCCTTGTTCCAGACTGCCACCAGAGGAATCTAACCCATTCTCCTATCCCATTAACTTCTTTAACTATCTCACACATCTGGGTGGGATTCTCCGTTAAAGCTGCTCAGTGCTGGCTCGAATGAAGAATCCGTGGGAGGTCTACGCGAAGAAAATCGGAACGAACTCTTCACCGATTCTGGTACTGGTGATGGGCTCGCACTGGCGGAGCCGAAAACACCTGCCTCCTGTGCCGAAAACGGCCGGGTCCTGGACCGCACATGCGCATGGCTGACGAACTACAGCGGTCGCGGCCATGCAACATGGCGCTGGCCATGCGCTGATCCAATCCACAAACTGCGACCCCATGGCCCACCCCTGGCCACCCCCCACCAGTCCCCCAGCCCTCGCATTGGAGGGGGCAGAGACTCGCAAACCGGCGTCAAACCGGTGATGGCCCCGATTCTGCCGTCAAAATTGATTCTCCGTCCAATCGCTGATTATGGTCTCGGTGTCGGGCAATGGAGAATCCCGCACCTGATTTAGGTCACCCCTCAATCATTTACACTTCGGAAGGGCCAGGGAGCTCTGTACTCAGTCCATAAGACATAGGAGCGGAATTAGGCCACGCGGCCCATCGAGTCTGCTCCGCCATTCAATCGTGGCGTGCTATTTTTCTCATCCACATTCTCCGGCCTTGTCCCCATAAACCCTGATCTTCTTATTAATCAAGAACCTATCTATCCCTGTCTTAAAGACACTCAGTGATTTGGCCTCCACAGCCTTGTGCAGCAAAGAGTTCTTCCTCAGCTCTGTTTTAAAGGATCGTCCATTTAGTCTGAGATTGTGCCCTCTGCTTCTAGTTTTTCAGAAAAGGAGAAACATCCTCTCCACATCCACTCTATCCAGGCCTCGCAGTATCCTGTAAGTTTCAATAAGATCCCCTCATCCTTCTAAACTCCAACGAGTACAGACCCAGTCCTCAACCGCTCCTCATACGACAAGCCCTTCATTGCAGTGAAATTCCTCTGGACCCTTTCCAAGGCCAGCACATACTTTCTCACTGCTCACAATACTCCAGATGGAGTCTGACCAGAGCCTTATACAGCCTCAGAAGTACATTCCTGGTCTTGTATTCTAGTACCTTTTAGGGACTTCCTCACTGCCGACTGAACCTACACGTTTACCTTAAGAGAATCGTGAGTGGGCAGCATGTTGGCGCAGTGGGTCAGCCCTGCTGCCTCATGGCGCCGAGGTACCAGGATCGATCTCAGCTCTGGGTCACTGTCTGTGTGGAGTTTTCACATTCTCCCCGTGTTTGTGTGGGTTTCGCCCCCTCAACCCAAAGATGTGCAGGCTAGATGGATTGGCCACTCTGAATTGCCCCAAAATTGGAAAAAATGAATTGGGTACTCTAAATTTAAAAAAAAAGAGAATTGTGAACAAGGACTCCCAAGGCCCTTTGTGCTTCTGATTTCCTAAGCATTTCCCCATTTACAAAATAGTCAATGCCTCCTTTCCTCCTTCTAAAGTGCATAACTTCACACTTTTCCACATGGTAGTCCATCCGCCACTTTGTCCAGTCTCTTAGCCTATCCAAGTCTTTCTGTAGCCCGTCGGCTTCCTCAATACTACCTGTCCCTCTACAGATCTTTGTATCATCTGCAAACAGTGCCTTCAGTTCCTTCTTCCAGATCATTTATGTATATTGTGAAAAGTTGTTGGCCCAGCACCGACCCCTGACGCACACCACTAGTCACCAGCTGCCATCCTGAAAAAGACCCCTTTATCCCCACTCTCTGCCTTCTGCCCGTCAGCCAACCCTCTATCCATGCCAGGATCTCACCCTTAACACCATGGGCTCTTAACTTATTTAACAGTCTCCTATGCGGCCTCCTATGCGGTCATTGTTATGTACCTTCTAGCGAGAAACTCAGAGCAGCAGAGTGATAGACCTAGGATCACGACATTCAGCCACGTAACTATATTTGGTCCCTGATTTTGATGGAGCCAGAATGACTCCAGAGCCATTTAAAAATGACGGTCGGGTCCCAATTTTAGGACTCACATCACCATTCCCGGTGCCCCCAGTTTTCACTGGCGTGGGATGTGGATGCAGGTAACAAGCCTGTGTGCTGTACTCCTGACCTGTTCAGCCCCATTGTGGTGATAGATATCTCCATCCCCTTTGTTCCCTCATACTTTCCATGCCAAATCATGGCTCTTCCATGCCCACTCATCCAATATACACAATGTACAGAACCGCACAGTAACAATGGCATATGTGGAACTGCTCAGGAAACAAAAAGTCAATTCACATTCCCATTTCTGCAGGGGTTTCCTCCCACAGTCCAAAGATGTGCAAGTTAGGTGGATTGGATATGCCAAATTGTCCCAAAGTGGGGTTACAAGAATAAGGTGAGCCTAGATTAGGGTGCTCTTTCAGAAGGTCGGTGAAGACTCAATGGTCCGAACGGCCTCCTTGTGCCCTGTAGGGATTCTATGATTTATGATATATCTTCTTTTGAAAAAAAATTCCTACAAAGTTCCTACAATCCTATAAAAGTATTACAGATTATTAAAGTATCAATAACAGAGTCTTCAAACACTTCAAACCTCTTAACCTTGTGCAAATTGTAAACACTGAGACATTAACAAAAGATATAATTGAGAGGACAATTTATTATAATCACTTAAAGATGCCAATCAAGCAAACTCAACAGTTCTCTCCAGCTTGCTGAGTAAATCTTTTTCTGAACTTGGGCTCTGAGCCAAGCAAACTTTATTTTTTTTTTTATAAATTTAGATTAGCCAATTATTTTTTCCAATTAAGGGGCAATTTAGCGTGGCCAATCCACCTACTCTGCACATTTTTGGGTTGTGGGGGCGAAACCCACGCAGACACGGGGAGAATGTGCAAACTCCACACGGACAGTGACCCAGAGCCGGGATCGAACCTGGGACCTCAGCGCCGTGAGGCGGTTGTGCTAACCACTAGGCCACCATGCTGCCCTTGAGCCAAGCAAACTTAATGGGAACAGATGTAAGAACGCTTTCTTTCACAGGAGAGATACATAAGCAGTTGCTGGAATTGCTCGCTTCTGCTTTGATGTAGTATTCAAACTTGGCCCCGCTGTTGAGAGGAGGTGGAATGTGTGTGCAGCTTGGGTGTTTGCATGAGCTGTGGCACAGTTGGAAGCCCTCTTGCTTTTGGGTTCCAAGTTCAAGCCCCACTGCAGTGGTTCCAGCACAAAAATCAAAGCTGGCACTAGACTGCTGCTGGACTGTTGGAGGTATGAGGCGTGATTCTCTGCCCGGCCCACCAGTTTTCTTGTGCCCTCCCGCCGGGTCGGAGAATCCCCAGGGGGTGACGCGAATCCGGCCCCGCCGCCGGCTACTGTATTCTCTGGTGGCATTTTTCGGGCGGGGTTCACGCCACCCTGGTCGAGGGCCGTTGTCAGCAGTCCCCCGGCAATTCTCTGGGCCCCGATGGGCCGAGCGGCCGTCCGATTTTGGCCAGTCCCACGGGCGTGAACCACTCACATCTGTCACCAGCGGGACCTGGCAGGTAAGTCAGCTGGGGTGGTGCTCGGGGGAGCGTGGGGGAGTCCTGCCCGGAGGGAGCGTCCACGGTGGCCTGGCCCGTGATCGTGGCCCACCGATCTGCGGGTGGGCCTATGCCATGCTGGCACTCCTTCCTTCTGCGCCGGTCCCTGTAGCGCTCTGCCATGGCCGGCGCGGAGAAGAGAACCCTTCCCCCGCACGTGCGTAGGTTCCGCGCATGCGCACGATCACTCCGGCCCTATGGCGCACGCGCGAACTTGCGCAGTCCCTTCGCCACCAGCTGGAGCGGCGCAAATCCCTCCTGCGTCCACCTAGCCCCTGGACAGGTGAGAATTCCTCACCTTGGGGCCCGTTGATGCCCGAATGATTGACGCCGGTTTTCTTGCCGGCGTGGGGACTTAGGGCGGGAGTCTCTGATCCTGAGGCTAAGTGTTGACGCCATCGTAAACGCCGACGCGTTTCCCAATGGCGTAAACATGGCCTCAGGATCATCAATTCTGGCCCCTACAGGGCCAGTATGGCACTGGAGCAACCGTCGCCACTCCAGCTGCTGATCCCGGCGTCAACTGGGTGTCATGGGGTCTGCACATGCGCAGTGGCACCGGCACCAACACGCGCATGCACAGTGGCTCCCTTCTCCGCACTGGCCCCAACGCAACATGGCATAGGGCTACAGGAGCCGGCGCGGAAGAAAGGAGGCCCCCAGCCTGAGAGGTCGGCCTGCCGATTGGAGGGTCCCGATCGCAGGCCAAGCCACAGGGGAGCGCCCTCCACCCCCCCCCCCCCCCCCCCCCCACCGTGGGTCTAAGTCCCCAGAAGGGAGAATCCCGGCCCATGTTCTGACACCAGAGGATATAATTTCTGTCTGTTGACACCATTGAATCTTACCCATCAGCTTAAAGTGATCGATGATGTAATTGCTCAACACAGTGGAGTAGAACTCATGTTTATGAAACCTGCCTTCATCATTTAACCCAAAAAGCCCTATGGGTAGAAGCCCACACACACACGGGGAGAATGTGCAGACTTCGCACAGACAGTGACCCAAGCCGGGAATCGAACCTGGGACCCTGGAGCTGTGAAGCAATTATGCTAACCACTGTGCTACCGTGTTGCCCTAGGTGTGGGGGGTAGATTTATATTGATTCACGTGTTCAGCTCCACAACCAAAAGTTTAACTTTTTGACATTTCTCCTATATCTTTGGCTGCCTGGAGGCTGTTGGCAATTCTTGACGATGCCACGCCTCAGCGGGGTGCCTTAGCTGCCATCATTCACCTGGAAAATCCAATCAACCTGAGACCAAAATACCACGGGGCTCAGGAGAAAAGTCCCGCTATGCCGAAGATGTGCGAAGATGTCAGGAAAGAGTAAAATCTCTCGTCAAACCTCTCCATTCCATTGCACCGAGTGCTGTATTTTGATCAATCCAATTGACAGGTGGTGGGAGCCATCTGTGTCGCCCCTCACCCCTCCCTTGCATTGGGCAAGGTGCACAATGGAGATCAGGGGCATTTCCACAAGCCAGCAAGAGAGAATTAGTGGGTCAGTCAGCCTTGAGCCTTTGTTGAGAGTATTTTTCGCCTCTGGCTGCAATTTGTCTGGGAGCAAGGAACATGGTAAGAGAGACTATTGGACTGAAGGATTTCTAAACAACAGGAGAAAGATCATGGCTGGATCTTCACTCCCTCGGCAGGTAACTTGAGTCAGAACATTTCCCAGCTCAGTGCACTCTCCTCAAGAAAACATGTCCACAATGGCACACTTTTCACTCCGGGCCCTTGGAGTAATATCATCAACCAGCTGCTTGAAATAGATTTCTCCCACTCATCACTAACACAGGCAGGCTGCATTTTTTAAAGGGTTGGATATTTAAATAATTTTAACAGTTCTGCACACATACCTCCATACATGGATTGGCCATGCTAAATTACCCCTTTTTGTCCAAAAAAAAAGTTAGGTGGGGTTACTGGGTTATGGGAATAGGGTGGAAGTGTGGGCTTGGATTGGGTGTTCTTTCCAAAGGCCGGTGCAGACTTGATTGGCCGAATGGCCTCCTTCCGCACTGTAGATTCCAAGATACCTTATCTGCTATTCACATGCATTTCCAACTCCTCCATAATTTTGTGACTCCCAAACTGCATGATAGGACACTTCCTACTGCAAAAATGGGTCTGTTTGAACTCAGCATTGTGAAATTAAAATGGCCCTGCTAAGATGACGCTTCCTTCATGTGCGAATAGCGCCCTTTCCCCGACTGGCAAAAATGGGATCAGTCAGTCCTGTCATTTTTGAAGGCCCACTGTGCCTCCACAACTCCTCAAAAATCCGGCCTAACATTGCAATACAGAGGATTAGGCAAAATTTCACCTTGGGCAGCAATGAAAAACTGGTGGCATGTGAACCGGGTGGGTTATCCTTTATCGCTCATTTCACATTACTGTCCAAGACAAATTTCCAACATAATTCTTTTTAAAGCTGCCTTCCCTTTGTCAATTTTTCAAGACTCTTCTAATCTGGTCAACTCTCCTCAGATCCAACTACAGATCAGGAACCTGTTTCCGTCGAAGACAATGAAAATGTCAGCCTGACAGAGCAGATAACGGTCGTGGTGAAACAGCCAGCGTTCATCGCTGGCATTGGAGGAGCGTGCTGGGTGATCCTGATGGGGTTCAGTGTGTGGCTGTACTGCCGAAGAAAGAAAAGGAAGGAGCTCAGTCATTTCACTGGTGAGTTGGAAAGTCACAACCATAGTGTATATTTATATAGTGGTTGCCTCATAGGAGATTGCCCGAGGCACTTCACTGTCATACATAATTTAACAATATTGAAGCTATTTGGACACGTGCTTAAGGTTGCATTTTAAAGGTAGGCTTTAGGTTGCATTTAAAAAAAAATAAATTTAGTGTATCCAATTAATTTTTTTCCAATTAAGGGGCAATTTAGCATGGCCAATCCACCTACCCTGCACATCTTTGGGTTGTGGGGGTGAAACATGCGCAGACACGGGGAGAATGTGCAAACTCCACACGGACAGTGACCCAGAGCCGGGATCGAACCTGGGACCTCGGCGCCGTGAAGCAACAGGGCTAACCCACTGCGCCACCGTGCTGCCCTAGGTTGCATTTTAAAGGAAAGAATGGTGGATAGCTTTATGAATGGAATTCCAGAGCTTGGGCCTTGGCAATTGAGGGCATGGCCATTAACAGTGGAGCGATGAAAATTGGGAGCAAGAGGACAGATTTGGAGGAGTGCAGGAATCTCAGAAGACCGTAAGACAGGTTACAGGTGCAGGAGGAATATGGCTTGCATGGTTATGAACTCCATGATAAGAACTGTAAAATCAAGGCATTGCTAGAATGGGAATCAGTGTGAATTAGAGAGTTCATGGAGAGAGGTCTTTTTTTAATATATATATCTCCATCTTCATTGTAGGGTATAGACTTAGTACGCACACTGAATCTTATCACAGAGGGCAGTTGTAATATTCTCACCCATCCACCTGTACCACAGTGAGTACCCCTTTAGAACCCCCTTTGATTCCTTGGTCACTTTCCAATAGCTGTCCAAAGTGGGCTAGCAAGCCAGGCAAGTGTATCAAACTCAATACCCCAACCACCTTTCTCTACCCCCATCCCACCCTACACATCTGTTGTATAGAGAGCAGGCTCTTGTGTTTTCCTCAGGGCTATCCCTTCTTTCCTGAAGGTGCTGATTCATGATGATGTACCTCCTGTTGGGTCTTTCCTGTCGCTACAGAGACACTATTCTGTGTATGTCAGTCTAAGTGAAGGCTGTAAGTGGCAGGCCCTTCAATCACGGAGGGTAAGAGGGTGTCCCTCAAGCTTGTTCTCATGTGGCTACGGCTAATTGTAGCACCAACTGCCTCTCCAACTAAGATCTATTAAAGAAGCAAAGACTACAAAACAATTTGAACAATGTGCTTAGTAACACGCTGGGCTGGAGGGTTGCTGCTGTTGGAACCTGCCTACGGTTGTTTTGTAACGAGGGGAGGTTGCCGACCATGATCAGGGTCACTTGATGGCAGAATATAGAAAATATGTCTCTTCTGGGGTCATAGCTTCATGTAAGCCTGGAGGAAATTCTGTTTTACACTCTTAACTTGGGTCACAGATACCCGCTGGGTGAAGAACGAGACTCAGTTGTTCTGGTAGCTCAGTTCTGTACAGATACACAGGTAGTTTCAACATCATCCACTCTAGTTCTGGCAATTGATGGCAGGAGTAAGTTGTCCCATGGGAGTCTTTCTATGCATCTCAGCAATATTCATCTCACAATTATAATGCGCGAACAATATCTGTTCTGCCTCCTCCATTACAGCACTAACCAAGCTCATCAACTTCCAGATAAGTGGACACATTCTCTAGATGCTGACCATGAGCTGTTCAGTTGACCTTTGCTGACATAGAATGCACTGAATCACTCCAGGTTACTGAGTAGCTGAGACCATGAAGTATGTGACAGTTCCATATCTTCCTTTCTTGCGCCCGTAACAATTCTACCATTTTGTGTTGAAGAAAACAAACCACTATTGTTCCCTCTCAGCCACCGTGCTCCAGCCGAGTGAATGGACAAATAGACTGCCTCAGGGTACGGATGCTAAATTTCCCCTGCTGGTGGGGAAGAACCTTTCCTCCTCATGACACCTCTTTGAGCGCAGCTGAATTAAGAGGTGTGGGGAATCTCCGGCACTGACACATGGACTATTCACTTGTGGCATTGCACAGTTAGAATTGCAATTTTGTTCTCAAGTTTAAAAAAAAAAATGGGATGCCATACCTAGCACAAAGGAAGGTGGTTGTGGTTGTTTGTGATCAGTCAACATCCGGGACATTACGACAGGAGTTCCTCTGGATAGCGTCCTTGACCCAGCCATCTCAGCTGCTCCATCAATTACCTTTCTTCCATCATAGGTCAGATGTGGGGATGTTCGCTGATGATTGCACAATGCTCAGCACCATTTGCAACTCCTCAGACTGAAACAATCCATGTGCAAATGCAGCAAGACCTAAAGCATATGCAGGATTGGGCTGACAAGTGGCAAGTAACATTAGCGCCACACAAGTGCCAGACATCCACCATCTCCAATAACAGAGAATCAAACCGTTGCCCCTTGACATTCAATGACATTACCATCACTAAATCCCCCACTATCAACATCCTGGGGGTTACCGTTGACCAGAAGCTGAACTGAACTAGCCACATTAATACTGTGATTACAAGAGCAGGCCAGAGGCTCGGAATCGTGCAGTGAGAAACTCACCTCCTGACTCCTCAAAGCCTTTATACCACCTACAAGGCACAATTCAGGAGTGGGATGGAATGCTCCTCACTTGCCTGGATGAGTGAAGCTCCAAGAACACTCGAGAAGCTCAACACCATCCAGGACAAAGCAGCCTGCTTGACTGTCACCCTTTCTGCAAATATTCACTCCCTTCACCACCGATGCACAGTTGCAGCTCCTTAGAAAACACCAAGGCTCCTTAGGCAACACATTTGAAACCCATGACCAGTACCATCTAGAAGGACAAGGGCAGCAGATACATGGGAGCACCACCACCTGAAGGTCTCTCGCCAAGTCAATCACCATCGTGACTTAGAAAGATATCGCCAAGGGCAGCACGGTGGCCTAGTGGTTAGCACAACCGCCTCACGGCGCTGAGGTCCCAGGTTCGATCCCGGCTCTGGGTCACTGTCCGTGTGGAGTTTGCACGTTCTCCCCGTGTCTGCGTGGGTTTCGTCCCCACAACCCAAAAATGTGCAAAGTAGGTGGATTGGCCACGCTAAATTGCCCCTTAATTGGAAAAAAAAAATAATTGGCTAATCTAAATTTAAAAAAAAGAAAGATATCGCCATTCCTTCACTTTGGCTGGGTCAAAATCCTGGAACTACCTCCCTACCAGCCCTGTGGGTGTACTTACACCTCAGGGACTGCAGCGGTTCAAGAAGGCCGCACACAAGACCTTCTCAAGAACAATTGACAATGGGCAATAAATGCTGGCCTAGCCAGTAAAACCCACATCCCTTAAAAATGAATTTATTTAAAAATTAAAAAAAAAAAAATTAGAGTACCCAACTCTTTTTTTCCAATGAAGGGGTAATTTAGCGTGGCCAATCCACCTAGCCTGCACATGTTTCGGTTTTGTGGATGAGGCCCACGCAGACACAGGAGGCGGGTTCTCCGACCCCCCGCCGGACTGGAGAATTGCTGGGGGGGCGGCGTGAATCCCGTTTTCGGCCTGTCCTGCCGGTGTAAATTACACAAGGTTCTTAGCGGCGGGACCTGGCTCTGCGGACGTCTCGCGGAATTCTCGGGGGGCGTGCGGGGAGATCTGGCCCGGGGGCGGGGGGGGGGGGGGGGCACGGTGGCCTGGCCAGCGATCGGGGCCCACCGATCTGCGAGTGGGGCCCGTGGGGGCACTCTTTCCCTCCACGCCGGTCGCTGAGAAGAAACCCACTGCATGCGCAGGAAACGCGGCAGCGGTTCTGGGAACCCGCTGGCACGCCTGCGCATGCTGCATATCGCGCCGGCTGGCGGAGGCCCTTCAGCACTGGTTGGCACAGCACCGATCACTCCAGTGCCAGCCTAGCCCCCGAAGGTGCAGAGGATTCCGCACCTTCCAGGCGGCCCGATGCCAGAGTGCATCAAGCCACTCTTTGGCGCCGGTACGGCCTGCCCACCGGATACCGGAGAATTCCGCCCAAGGAGAATGTGGAAACTGCCAGTGACCCGGGGCCAGGGTCGAACCCGGGTCCTTGGCCCTGAAGCAGAAGTGCCAACCACTGCGCCACTGTTCTGCCCCTTAAGAATGAATTTTTTGTGTGCCTTTGCTCTACCTCTTGCTCAATAGGTTTATAATGCTTAGTGCCTCATCCTGTCAAAATAGAGATCAGGGGCTATATTTGTGGATGGCCATGATTCTTCCTCATTAATATCATGGCCTGGGTGACACAGAGAATGTTGGTTTCCCTTGTGGGAGAGTCTAGGACCAGAGGCATAATCTCAAAGTAAGGGGGTCACCCATTTAAAACAGAGATGAGGAGAAATTTCTTCTCTCAGAGCACAGTGAACCTGTAGAATTCTTTACCGTAGAGAGCTGTAGAGGCTGGGTTGTTAAGCATGTTCATGGCTGAGATAGTCAGATTTATAATCAGTGAGGGGATCGAGGGTTATTGGGATAAAATGGGAAAGTGGAGTTGAAGGTTATCACATCAGATTAGTGATGATCTCATTGAATGGTGGAGCAGACGCGATGGGCCGAATGACCTACTTCTGCTATTATGTTTTATGGTAAAGTCTTAATTCCATCTGCTGATGATCCTCTTTCCTCTCCTTTCCAGCTTCCTTTGCATACACACCAGCAGGTATGTTACGTAGCCATGATCTATTCTCTGAAATTTGGAACTGTTGCCTTGTAGTCTGCAAAGGCTATAACTGTGAAGTAAAGTAACAAAGCTCCAAAGGCCATTCAGTAAGGGCAGTGCTCTACCAAGCTTTTACATGGCCGCATCAGATGAGTTGTTCTGCTCGTAACAGACACGAGAAAATTATCTTGACTGCAGTGGTTCAGTGCACTCCTATTAAAAGAACTGCAAACTAATTCCTGGCTGTCTTTTTAAATTAAATGATTTATCCGGAATGGTAGCCCTCAGTCAGATCAATTTTATTCAGTGTATTGTGCACCCTTGTGATGCAGCGTTAAGTATATGCTGGGAGAGCTGAACTGTTTGGAAACCTGATGAGAAAATGGCCGCCTGTCAACCTTGCAGGGGGAGCTGGTCAATAAAATGGATTTTCTTTTCAAAGAACTGCTGTAAGCAAAAAAAAAAAAAGAGAGAAATAAATTAACATGGATCAATCAGGCTGTCCAGACACTAAAAGAATGGAAATGTACTGGTTCTCATTAGAAAAGACAACTCTTCAAAAACACAGGGGCCAAAATCTCGACCACATCCAACTCAAATGCCTTGACAATTCAGCCCTGTATGCACACCAGGGAGAACTCTTCATTTTATTTTAATATTGCTATGGGATTATGTTATACCAAGCCAAGAGGGGTAAAGAGTCCTCTGTTTAACATCTTGGGCGGTATTCTCCCCGACCCGGCAGGGCGGGGAGTCCCAGCATAGCGGAGTGGCGCCAACCACTCCGGCGTCGGGCCTCCCCAAAGGTGCGGAATTCTCCGCACCTTTAGGGGCTAGGCCCGCGCTGGAGTGGCTCCCGCTCCGCTGACTGACCGGCGTCGGGGCTGGCCGAAAGGCCTTCGCCGGTCGGCGTCAGTCCACGCATGCACCGGAGCGTCAGTGGCCGCTGACGTCACCACCGGCGCATGCACGGTGGAGGGGGTCTCTTCCGCCTCCACCATGGTGGAGGCCGTGGCGGCGGCGGAAGAAAAAGAGTGCCTCCACGGCACAGGCCCGCCCGCCGATCAGTGGGCCCCGATCGCGGGCCAGGCCACGGTTGGGGCACCCCCCCCGGGGTCCGATCGCCTCGCGCCCCCCCCCACCCCCAGGACCCCCGGGGCCCGCTTGTGCCATCTGCTCCCCGCCTGCACAGAGGTGGTTTAAACCACGTCAGCGGGAGAGGCCTGACAGCGGCGGGACTTTGGCCCATCGCAGGCTGGAGAATCGCCGCGGGGGGCCCGCCGACCGACAGGGCGCGATTCCTGCCCCCGCCGATTCCCGGGTGGCGGAGAATTCCGGCCACAGCAGGGGAGGGATTTATGAAGACCCTGGGTGATTCCCTGACCCTGCGGAGGGTCGGAGAATTCTGCCCAAAAGGCAGCTCCTGTAAGTGCAGTTCTGTACCAGAGAGGCAGCCTAGATTTTGCGCTCATTATTCATAGAGTCAGAGAATGGTTATAGCATATAAGGAGGCCATTCAACATGTCATGTCTATGCCGTCTCTCTGTAAGAATAAGTCACTGAGTGCCACTTCACCATTTTGTCCCTGTAGCCCTCCATACCGTTAGAAATAATCCAATTCTCTTTGAAAGCCACAGTTGAACCTTCCTCCATCATGTGCTCAGGCAGTCCATCCCAGATCCTGATCGCTCACTGTATAAAAAACCTTTTCCTCATGTCTCCGTTTTGCACTCTTTGCCAGATACCTGAAATCTGCCTCCCCTGGTTCTCATTTCTTCCAACAATGGTTTCAGTTTGTCCCTTCCCGACCTCTCATGATTTTGAACACCTCTATCAAATCTTCTCTCAGCCTTCTCACCTTCAAGGACAATAATCCAATTTGTCCAGACTAACTACTTAACTTCCTGAAACCTTTATTATTCTGAATGAATAACACGGACTCCTTAACTTCCCCTGTTTATTCCTGGAAGTCAGAAATTCAATTCCCAGAGTACTTCATCAATTTTCCCAGAAAGCAGCAATACTCAGGGTGGGAGGTCAGTGTGTCAGGTTGCATTTTGAACTTAATGTTCAGTTTTTCATTCCTACTTGTTAAATGTTCATTTTTTTCACCCTGTTCGTTTTGTGTCTCCATTATGGCCTAAGGATGCAGCTTGTTCTAAAACTGTAACTTGTATTTGTTTTTACGCAGTAGGTTTTCCACATGCAGAGGCCTCGGGTATTTCAAGCAGCAGGCAAGTCACAACTAACTAATTTAAATAAATTTACATGCCAGGTTTTTTTGCTAGCGAGTTGTAACCTCCCGATATCTCCTCCCAGGCCAGGAATCCTGAACGCAAATGTCACCAACTACCCCTGGTTGGCAGACTCATGGCCAGCCACTAACCTGATGCGGAATGGGAACGGGAAGGAAAGCAATGCCAGCACCTGTATGACAAAACATGAAGCTACGGAGCGATTTTACAATGGTGAGTGAGGCACTGGGATTGTCGAGGTGCCCACGAGGGCAGGCGAGGTATCTGTCATCTCATGGCTGTTTATATTTGTGTGGATGTTGGGTATAATATCCAGCAGGCACTAGCCAGTGTATTGGTGCTGTGCGCGTCACAACAGCGATGTCACCTTTTCGATTTTCTAAACTGCACTCCCAGTGGGCACAGCTCCCGGCGGGAAGTGCAGCTTAGTGGAATCACACTTTATGTTTCTTTCTGAAGCCATTAATGCTATGATGCACGCACGTGTGACGTAGACAGTTAAGTGATGGATGACTCTTACTCAAACGGAAATGGTGTGTCATATTGGTACCGTTTTGCTCTATCAAGCCTTTTGAGAAATATATTTTTGGGATATAGTTGTTCTTGGAAAGGCTGACGTTGAATGTCTGTCTCTAGTTGCCCTTTGAAGGTGGCAGTGGGCGACATGTTTCCACAGTTTGATACAACTGTGTGATTGTGAGGCCACTTCAGTGGACAGTTGCGAGACAACCATTTTGGTGTGGAACCCTGGAATCACACCTAGGCCAGTTCACTTAAGAACTTAAATTTATCTCTGAAGACTAGTCAAATGGTTGGGATTTTACAGGAGTCTAACAGCTTTGTGGTTACTTTTACCAATCCCAGTATTTTATTTTATGATGTTTGGAACCAAATTCCAAATTCACAAACCACTGCACTGGGGTTCAACGCTCCGTTAGATTATTGGAAAATGCCTCTAATTATCAGGCCTGTAAAATGACCACTGCACCACCAAAGCTAAACGTATGTCGTACCTGCAGCCCCATCTGTGCTGAGTTCCATTTCTTGGGTGTGTTGCTGTGGCAAGGTACTGAGCAGGGGCCCTGGTGAATATTTACAGGGAGGTGGCAGAGTGGGTGGGATTGAGTGGGGATGCTGGTGGTGGTGCTGGAAAGCACATCTCTGTGGGGGAAACCAAGCGAGGCTGGGGGGTCAAGGGGGCACTTCCCTTCTGTATCTGGCAGCTTTTGCTTCCATCTCCCCATTGATTTTCCCAAGTACAGGCCAACCTGGCTGGAGACTGTTACCTTTATTTACACTACGGGATTTGATGATGCTCTGGAACTGTGCCACTTCTTGAGGATAGGTTGGGGACATGTTCCACCCTTCTTCCCCTGCAACCTTCTTCTGCAGGGGTAATATCAAGGTATATCTTCCTCAAGGAGAGAGGTAAAATGAGAGGTAGAGTGAACCTTCAGTATTGTGTGTCAATGTACTCATTGTATTATTTGTCGCCCATAACCTGTTATCAACAGATGCTGCTGATGATACAAGGCTCTGTAGTTTGAAAAACTTGCATTTGCATAATGTTGTAAAACTTAATCGAGACACCTTAAAGTGCTTTGCGTAGATGAATTACATTAGAGCCAGTTACTGTTGTTCTGTGAGTAAACACGTCAAGTATTTTGCACTCCAGAGCCTTCCACAGTCAGAGCGGTTAGCCAATGAATGTATCTTTTTGGTGGCAAAAGTTGAGGGAATAATGCTGATCAGAACATAATATGAGCTACTAGTGAGCTGTCCAGTAATTTTCAGGCAATAGCATGATCTTTAACATGCTACACAAAATGCTGGAATTGGCAGATTTTGGATGGATCTTGATGAATATCACATGCACCTCCAACAATGCTGCACTTGGCTAGACCACATTTGAAATACTGTGCCCCGTCCTCATATTTATATAGAATCATAGAATTTACAGCGCAGAAGGAGGCCATTCGGCCCATTGAGTCTGCACCGGCCCTTGGAAAGAGCACCCTACTTAAGCCCACGCCTCCACCCTATCCCCGTAACCCAGTAACCCCACCTAACCTTCCGACATTAAGGGGCAATTTAACATGCAACCCATTATATTATGGAAAAAAATATAAAGCCACTGAAGAAGGTGCTAAAAAGGATGACACCAGTACTAAGATTAAGATGATTGAACAGATTGGGGCACTGGAAGAGTCAAGATGAACTGAGAGGATTTTAACATTATAAAAGTGTTTGATAGGGTAGACATCGAGAAAATGTTTCCAAAATTGGGGGCCATTAATTTGAGATAATAACCAATAAACCTAATAGGGAATTCAAGAGAAACATCCTTACCCCCCAGGATATGTTCCTGCCAAGCATTAGAACAGCCCTCATCAAATTCCACAGACAAATTGATGTATGATTATGACCCTGGTGAACGATGCTTCTTTATCCTTCGTGACGTGCCTGCAGCCTCTGGCACAGTAGAATCCTCCAAATGCCTCACCAAATGGTCCAGCTGGATTGCCCTGTGTTTCACGCTGATCTAGCCACTGTTAGCCGAAGGATCTCCTGCACGGTTTTCTCTTCCCACTCCCATCTAATTATCTCCAGACCTCTCCCTGCCCCCTACTCCAAGTATTTATCCTTGGCCCCCTCATATTTTGGATGAGCAATAAATGCCTCCAATGGGGGGCAGTGTCCTTCAGCCCGTGCCATGAACTCTGTATCCCAACCACTGTCTTCATGTTCACCCTGGACACAATCCATACTCAACAGACTGAGCGGAACCTCGAGGTTGACCATGAGATGGGATTTGGTCCCTTATCTGTGCCATTACCAAAACTACCCATTTCACATCCTAACATCAGCAAGTCTCCACCTTTACCTCAGCCCTTAATTTTTCTATCACTTTCCCTATTTGTCCACGTTAGCAGCATTACCCAATCTTGACCTGGAATTTTTCACAAATCACTCTGAGGACCCACGCAGGACATCAGCCTTGCTGAAAATCTGTGTCACCTGATGTAACAACCTCCACTGATTTGATGGGTCCCAGTAGTTTCAAACAGTTTTAGGTCATTCAAATGAAGAAAAGCTGACTAAATTATTGATGAGCACTTTCTGCTCTGTTAACTTGCGCTTCCTCTGGGCTTTGTTGACAAACCTCATTGTTGCTGAATGTTTTATCTGTTGGCTACCTCAATCTAGACGCTGGCATTTCCAACTACATTGCTCAAACGGAGAAGTTTGGAACGATGGTATCAGATGGGCCCATCTACAGCACCATTGATTTCTGCCAGCGACGAGTTTGCGTACGTTCAATGCTCAGCAGACCCACCCTATACGCCAGCACACCTGTGGTGCCACTCGGAGTCCAAAACCAATACACAGCAGACCCAGTCAATGGGCACTGGGCCTCCAGCCTGGACCCTCCAATGCCCAGTACTCACAGCCTGAACGTGGCAGGCCAGAAGCTGGTAAGATGTTTAAAAATTGGCATCAGTTAATCAAAGTGATAACTACCCGAAAGAAAATCTTGTTAGAAACGTCAGCACCTGAAAGAAAATGGGCATCAAAGTTTTGGGCTCGAGAACCTGGGATTTTCTTCTCCTGCCCTTGCTCGGCCCGCAGTTTGCTACCATTTCATTATAGTGACAAGAAAAATTAAGGTGTGGTGAGTTCTGGAGCAGGCAATCCAAGGTATTTTAGTACTTAATATCCCTCACCCTGTCTCCCTTCCCCCGTGTGCCTTCTCAAGATGTATGCTTGTTTTCTGTCAATGCAGCTTCGTAGTCAGGCTATTGGGACAGGTGTAGGCCACTCAATCCCTCAAGCCTGATCACCATTCAATGCTTGTTTTATATAGCTTCTCCTTTTCCCGCCTGACAAAATGTGTCTATTCTTACTGCTCCAAAATAATGTCATCCGCCATGTGTCCACCAGTCTTTCTATGTCTTCTTTCACTGTACTCCTCACTGTTCACTGCACTTTCAAGTTTAATGTCATCTGCACATTTTTAAAATTCAGCCCTATGCACCCAAGCCTAACAAATGCATATCAATGAAAGCAGTACTCCCAATATGGACCCTGGGGAATGAGGGGCTGGTATAGTTCAGTTGGCTGGACTGCTGGTTCATGATGCAGAGCAAGGCTAACAGCCCCGGGTTCAATTCCCGTACCAGCTGAGATTATTCATGAGAGCTCCACCTTCTCAACGGTGTCCCTCACCTGAGGTGCCTTCACCACCAGTCAGCTCTCCCCCCCAAAGGGGAAACCATCATATGGTCATCTGCGACTATGGCAATTTTACTTTAGCATGGTCAATCCACTCACATCTTTGCTCAAGTTAGTTAAACGTGAGTTGCCTTTAGGGGCGGCACAGTGGGTTAGCCCTGCTGCCTCACTGAGGCTTCACCTGAGGAAGGAGCAGGGCTCCGAAAGCTCGTGTTTGAAACAAACCTGTTGGACTTTAACCTGGTGTTGTAAGACTTCTTACTCTGCTGCCTCGCGGCACTGAGGTCCCAGGTTCGATCCCGGCTCTGGGTCACTGCCCGTGTGGAGTTTGCACATTCTCCCCCTGTTTGCGTGGGTTTTGCTCCCACAACCCAAAAATGATGTGGAGATGCCGGCGTTGGGATTCACCTGAGGAAGGAGCAGCACTCAGAAAACTAGTGGGCGCGATTCTCCGCTCCCCACGCCACGTGGGAGAATCGCGGGAGGGCCCCCCGACTATTTCCACGACCCCCTGGCGCCCCCCAGCAATTCCCCCCCCCCTGGAAGAATCGACGCTTGCCGTTACCGGTGATTCTCCGACCCGGATGGGCCGAGCGGCCTGCCGTTCGCGACCGGTTCACGACGGCGGCAACCACACCTGGTCGCTGCCGTCGTGAAAACTCCGTGAGATGCCCGTTTGCAGCTTGTAGGGGGCCTGGTGGGGAATGAGCACCACGACTGTGCTCAGGAGGGGACAGGCCCGCGATCGTTGCCCACCGATCGTCGGGCCGGCGTCTCAATCGGACGCATGCGCGGGTTCGAGCTGTCAGCCGTCGTGACGTCAGCCGCGCATGCGCAGGTTGGAGCCAGCCAACCTGCACATGCGCGGCTGACGTCACATAGGCGCCGCCGTCGCGTCAATCTTGGCGCGCCGCCTGGCCCTCCCGATTTTTCCCGGGAGCGGAGAATCGTGCCCAGTGTTTGAAACAAACATGTTGGACTTTAACCTGGTGGTGTAAGACTTCTTACTGTGCTCACCCAAAAATGTGCAGGGTAGGTGAATTGGCCACACTAAATTGCCCCTTAATTGGAAAAAAATGAATTGGGTACTCTAAATTTATTTAAAAAAAACATGAGTTGCCTTTGACCAATGCATGCTTGTTTTTCTTAATTAACCCATACCTGCCCAAGTGATTGTTCATTTTATCCGGGGTTATCCTTTGACAATCTTTCCCACCATCGAGTTCAAACTGCAGTTGCTGAGCTTATCCTTACTCTGATTTGAACAACGCCACCACACTTTCGATCCTCCAGTCCTCTGGCATCTCCACTGTATCTCAGGAGGATTGAAAGACTTTGGCCAGTGCCTCTGTAATTAACACAATGAATTATTGCAGTGATGGTTTTGAAGGTTAACACAGAAATCATTCTTTTTTTTTAAATTTAGAGTATCCAATTCATTTTTTCCAATTAAGGGGCAATTTTAGCGTGGCCAATCCACCTAGCCTGCACATCTTTGGGTTGTGGGGGCGAAACCCACGCAAATACGGGGAGAACGTGCAAACTCCACACAGACAGTGACCCAGAGCCGTGATCGAACCTGGGACCTCAGCGCCGTGAGGCAGCAGGGCTAACCCACTGCGCCACCGTTCTGCCCTACAGGAATCACTCTGCACCAGTGATATCCCATAATCAGGAATGGGATGGGTTTGTGTTACTCAAAGTGTGCCATTCTGTAGCCACAATACACTTGCTTTCTAGTGGTGACATCAGGAGCTGAGTGGAGATACGTGATCTTTAAATGTTTCACCTGAAGGGCCAGAAGAGCCAGAACAATAACATGTAACAATGAGGCTAATTGGAACCCGAAATGAATGACTAGCGGAAATGTCAGTCTGGATATACTAACCTGCATTTTCCCTTTCACAGTTGGAAAATCTGGGAAGCAGAAATTAAATGCCAAGCCGGTGAAAGCCCCACCCATGAACTGGACAGATTTGCTACCACCCCCTCCCCCCAGTGTCGATATTGACTCGTATGAGGATGAAGAGGAATTGGAGTATGGGTATGTGACATTATATTGGAGCATTCACAATAAATGTGCTCAAGTATAGGGCTCAGAACCCTCCATGCATCTCAGGACCTCGTGCCCCTGGGCTTTGTTATGCCAATTAGGAGCAGGAGTTGGCCATTCGGTCCCTCGAGCCTGCTCCACCATTCAGTAAGACCATGGCTGGTCTGGTTATGATCTCAATGCCATTATCCTAGTTATGAGTATTCTCCATGTTTTTGGTGCCACCTCAACCAGGTTTCCTTGGGTCCCAGGCCTAAAGCACAAAGTAAGCCAGAATTTGATACCAATTGGCCTTGCGGTCGTGACCATGATCAGAGTGGTCATCAGGGTGAGTTAGATCATGAGCACATGAAACCTGAAAAAGAAAGTAATTGCCAAGACGATGAACGTGGTCCAATTTCCATGGTCTACAATTCCAGCACGAACACCGGAATCAACCCATTACCTTTGCACTTTATGTGGGATTACAGGAGAGAGTACATTTCAAAAATTGCTTAATTGTCTGTAAAACATTTTGGGATATCCCAAATCCATGAAAGTGCAATATAAATGTAAGTCCTTTCCTTTATAGGCCCCCACTTGCCATTGGTATGAATCTTGGTGATGACTCCTATCGCCACTTTTTACATTATGATTGAGGGGTGAGGGCAGCACGGTGGCCTAGTGGTTAGCACAACCGCCTCACGGCGCTGAGGTCTCAGGTTCGATCCCGGCTCTGGGTCACTGTCCGTGTGGAGTTTGCACATTCTCCCCGTGTCTGCGTGGGTTTCGCCCCCACAACCCAAAAATGTGCAGAGTAGGTGGATTGGCCACGCTAAAGTGCCCCTTAATTGGAAAAAATAATTGGGTAATCTAAATTTATAAAAAAAAAAAAATGATTGAGGGGTGGAAGCAGGATTGAATTTTCCAATATTTTTACCCCTTGATTGATTCTTTCCTGCCAGGCTACAGTGGGAGAGGTAACATGGAATGGGTCAGCAATCAGGTGTGGGAAAAGGCCTATGGTTCCAGTAATCCCAGGCATGCTACAACCCTTAAAGGGTTGTACTCAACAATGATGAGTGATTTCAGTACCATCCTGAATGAGTGAGAAAAACTTCCGCTTCAGTTTCTTTCCCCTTGAGAGTAAGTTTTGCTCCCATCTTTTTGAAGCCCCGGCATTGATGAGTGGTGCCCCCCGCTCCCTGAGAGGACCTACTTGGTGGAAGGCGCCCATGAGGAGGAAGGCCCACCTCCACCGCCTCGCGGAGAGGCATCATCTCCCGCTACTTCATATGGGCAGCAATCCACGGCAACGCTGACGCCATCACCACGAGAGGAGGTGCGGTCAACAGGGCACGGGGTGACTGAGGACATTCCAAGGCTGCATCAGTTTGAGATTCCGCATTTACCCCGGTGAGTGGATTTAGAAGTTGATTCCTGTAAATATGTGTTTAATGTTTTACTCTGCAATAATTACAAGACCAAAAGAATGAGAAGGTAAAACAAAGATTTTGTTAGCACACAAAATAGTTTGGTGGATTAAAAGCTGTCATTTCACTGTTCAAATCTCTCCACGGCCCTGTCCATCTATAGCCCTGGCACAGTGGTTATCACTGCTGCCTCCCAGCTCCAGGGTGCCTGGTTCAATTCCAGTCTCGGGTAACTGTCTGTGTGGAGTTTGCACTTTCTCCCTGTTTCTGCGTAGGTTTCCTCTGGGTGCTCCGGTTTCCTCCCACAGTCCAAAGATGTGCAGGTTAGGTGGATTGGCCACACTAAATTACCCCTTAGTGTCCTAAAGGTTAGGTGGGTTACTGGGTTACAGGGATAGAGTGGAGGTGCTCTTTCCAAGGGCCAGTGCCTACTCAATGGGCCGAATGGCCTCCTTCTGCACTGTAAATTCTATGATTCGATGAACCCTCTTGTTGGCTATTGAGTCTCAATCCTGGACCAATCCAACAATTTTATTTGTTGCACACTGAGAGGAGATGAGTGTGAAACATCTCAAAGAGAAACTCCAGCTATGTCAGGTCTTGTTTAGCCTTGTAAACAGTTAGCGAGAAAATAAATGGTATTGAACAATTAGGGAGGTGGTTTTGTGGCGGGTATTGTCACTGGACTAGAAATCCAGAGATCTAGGGTAATGCTCTGGGGTCCCAAATTGTATACCACAACAGCAGATGGAGAAATCTGAATTCAATTGAAAAAAATCTGGTATGATGACCATGATACTGTTGTCGATTGTCGTAAAAAACTGATCTGGTTTGCTAATATCCTTTAGGAAAGGAGGTCTGCCATCACTACCTGGTCTAGTCAACATGTGACTCCACAGCAATGTGGCCCACTCACAAATGCCCTCTGAAATGTCCTAGCAAGCCATCCAGTTCAAGGGAAATTTGGGATGGCATGAAATTGAAAAGAAAGGCCATTGTCTCCAATAAGATCTCTTCGAGAGTAAGAAGCCAATGAATCCCGAGATAAATCACAATAACAGATGGTGGCAGCAGTGACTACATCCACACAGGAAGGGAGAAAATTGGTGGGAAAAGCCAGAAGAGAAACCCAGCAACAGGACAGAGTAGCGGGTGAAGAACTTTGAGGCCAACCAAGCAACCACACAGGAGACGACAAAGCAATGAGGGCAGTCCAGCGACTGGCAAGACAGGCCGTGTGGGGAAACAGAACTCTGACCTGAAGTGAGAAATGGCTTCTACTTTACTGCTAGCAGAATTCTTTCAAAATATAGAGGGCTCAATGCCCCTGCTGCGGCGGGAAGGAGTCCAGGGGCAGCAAGAATGTCCACCCACATTGCGCAGTGCAATGGCTGTGGCCACTTTAAAGTCGTCTGCTATTCCAAGAAATCCTGTGCTTATGAGACAGAAGGAAAAATCTGTTCAAGGAACCTCTATTCAAGAAATTCACATTGACAAAGAATGCTGTGAATCAGATTTCATCAATAAATACTCCACCCCGACAGCAGCAGGACATCGCAGATGTTTCATTTCTCTTTGAGGAGAGGCTAGATGGGTTCACCAATAATGAAGGTGACCAGTCGCAAGATGACATGCTGGACTTCAATTTGCTCTTTCAGGAAAAAGTGGAAGAGGATGATAACCATTGATATTATTGAATTGTCCCAGGAGGAGATGGTGAATTTTGAGTTTCGAAGACAGCATACATTCTGCTGAAGTTTCGGAGATATTCAGGCCAAGAAAGGAGCAAACTCGCATTGAACAGATTGTGCAAGCTGAACCACAGCCTACAGAAATAAAGAACTTCCTGCAGTATTAACTGGACAATCATCGTTTTGTCTTTGGAATGTTCTTCATCCATCTGATTCATTCCTGCATATGACATTGCATAATAGTTTGTTATTTGCTGCAGGAGAGGTTTCTATACCCTCTGCAGATGTACAGACCTTCACAGGATCTGAATGAGTTTCATTCTTTCAAGCAAGAACAGCCAGCAGCCCAACTTTTCCCCAGAGCACGAAGAGAAGCGAAGAAAAGGAAAACCTCTGTTCATCGCATTTGTACTGCAGACCAGAAGCCGAAATCGCTGCCTGAGGACGTTCAAAGAGAACTAAGAACACAGCTAGAGATTGACACCACTGACACAAGAGATTGTGAGGGGGCTGTGTAGGAGAATGTGTATTTAATAATATGGGGATAAAGACTCAGGGGGAGATGTCGAGTAGTGGGTTAACTCTAACGATAGCCACTGAGCATGTGCATAAGAAACTGCATAAGGAACTGTGCCACAGTGCACTCACCTCAGAGCGAAGCTCCAACCACATTTTGGTCTTGTTTAGCCTTTGTAAATAGTCAGCTTGTAAATGAATATTTTTGAACCAAAGGAATCCCAAGGTTACCCCACAATATTGGTGTGAACATAGAAAGACAGACTTAATTATTCTGTTGAGTGGGATAAGTATTTTGTCAATGCAAAATGATAGGGGGAAGGCTGAGACAGATCTCTTCACAAATGATTGCATTTACCCATTTAACCATAGTGTTTTTGGATAGGGGAGGAGGTGGGAACTTGGGGTTTTGGAATTGTCATTTCTTAATGCAAGTTACACTTCCATTTCAGGCGGCTCCCAGTGGGGCCAGTCCCTCTGCCCAGACCTCCGACCCCTCCACCGTCGCAGAGCAACCAAAACATGAACGGCAATGAGGACGCTATTGCGGAGTCCAGTGGCCTCCACCGACATGGGCACAAACGCAACCTGAGTCAAACACCAGCAATAAGCACTGAAAACATTAACGTACCTGGAGCAGGTGAGGCTTGGCCACTCAGCCACGGGCGGGGAACTTTACAGCGGTAAATGTGAGCAAAATTGGAAAGTGGAAACGAAGACAGATGTTTCACAAATGTGTGCATCATAGTTGTTCAACAGATGTTCAACAGATGTCAAATGCTGGTTCTGTTCTGCTATGTTTAGTGATGCTCTTTGAATGTAATCACTTTGATTTAGACAGGCAGTGTTGGAGAATAGCTTTAGATTCAACTTTCTAACCGACCTTGGAAATGTGGCACATTCCTTCAGTTTTGAAAATGGCGTCCAGAATTCTCTGGTCTTTGTAATTCACTTTTCCCGCCGGCAGTGCACCCCCGCCAATGGGTTTCGCGGTGACATGAGGTGGTTACAGTGAGAAATCCCAATTGACATGCGGCAGGAAAATAGAATTCGGAGAATCTTGCCCGGTGTTTTATAAGGATATGATGGGCAATGCTCAATGCGGCTCTTTTACTATCAGGGTTGGTGATAGATTGCTGAATCCCCCCCCCCCCCCCCCAACCAACACCTCTTTCCCCCTCCCCCCCCCCCCCACCCCCCCCCCCCCCCCTCACCTCCCCCCAAATTTCCCCAACCAAGCCCAATTTCAGTTTGGTACTTCATGGACTAATTTGGATTAAATCTTCTTTCTGGTCCTTTGTTCTTCTGAAGACGATGTGACTTGTACTACGATATGGGTCCATGCTGAACTGTCTTCCTCCAGGACCTTCCTCCAATGGTCATTCTTCATGTGTGAGCTCAGATGGTGAGAGTTAGAAGACTATTCTCCAATAGAAGGCATCAGAGTTGAGCCAAATCCCCTTTCACCTCGTCCCCACTTGTACACTTTCTATTGGGAAGTTGTTATCGTTGCAAGCAGACATGTTCCTTGATGTTTTACTCACTCTACAGCTTGCTTTTCCTGAAAACCAAGTGTAGCACCCCAATACTGAAGCAAGATCATCCTCTGGCTCTGTGCTGCATCACAGTTTGCATTTACTTACCATGCAACTGAGGGAAACCATCAAGCCCAGTGCTTCCATTCAAGGCAATGAATGGCAATTGAAATGGTCATTCTTCCTGGTTCATGGATATTTATTATGCTTCATGCTGCAACTTCATTACCTATCACTGATACAAACTGGATCCTGGGCATTCTTTAACACACTCGAATCTCAAAACAAAATTGTAGCACAGAGGAGGCCATTCTGCCCATCGTGACTCTGTAAATCCAGTCGAGCTTAGTCTCTCGATATCTGCTTTTTGCCTGTAATCCTGTAAGATCCTCATCCTCAAGCCTTTACTCAGCTCCCACTTGAGCTTATTTGTGGGATCATCTTCCACTTTTGAGGTGGAGTGTTCAGATGTTGACATTATAACAGTATTCTGGCACTTCGAGTGTTATCACAAAATGTAATGCGACTGGCCGTGAGTTGGAAACTAGTGTGAAATATAACACAACGTCTGCTACTCACGGTCTGATGATGTTACAGATCAGATTCATCACCTCCCTGTTTGACCTCCAGCCTTGTATAATCAGGGTATCGTGTGCACTTCTTTCTGAATACTTAACATTCCAATTCAACATAATGTAGTGAAATATCTTTAATAAGCCAAAAGGATGTTGGTGGATTTGTAAAAGAATCCAGTGTGAGGAAAGACGAGAAAAGTACTCAATGCTTTATTGAAGCATACTTCATTATCTTGACACTAAGTGGATTATTTAAATGCTGCACTGGAAATAAACATTTCATTTACTTTCAGTAAGTGGGATGGTACTTACATATATGCGTAGAAAGCACATCTGGTCATTGCCAATCAACCATAACCACAGCGACAACAGGATGACTACAACTGGCCTTAAGACGCCATGACATTAGAAAGAGGTTCTTGCTCCTGATCCCGAGTTTCTGTTCAAGTGTGGATAGTGGCTGAGGACAGAGGCGGACTTGACCACAATGGTTGAATGCTCCACTCTGACCCTGTGGCATGAAGCAGTGGAGGAAAAGTGTTTGAATGAGGTACTGGGAGCAGGGACCCGTGGCAATGGATCCAATAACAGCCAGCACCATGAGGAGGGGAGTGGAGTGGGCAGAAAGGGAAAAGGATCCTGAGGGAATTGGCATGAGGTTTAGGGTTTTAAGGCATAAAATCTGTCGAATTAAAAAAAAGCCTCTCAGGTCTGAATTTTAAATTTCTAACACAAGGATCTTCAGTCATGTGTGACCGACAAGGTATGAATAACTAGCATTTATGAATTATGTGGAATCTATGAAGAAAGATTTTAGATATTGTTAACAAGAAGCAGTGAAGACAACAGAGAAGTGTTTCATCACTCAAGTTCCCAGGAACTCTTGGTGTGGTCAGCACAGATGATGTTTGTCTTCTTTGTCTTTGAAGTGACGTTGAATGTATCCAGAAATGTCATATCCCAGAAGCCGTGGCATCACTGTGCCAACAAGGATTATGATTTCTCAACTTTTATTCCCCAGTCTCCCATTCCTCCTCCCTTTTTTGGGAAATGGTCCAAATTAACCCCTCCTATTGGCTGTAGGATGCAAATCTAAAGGGAACCATTTAATTTAAAACGGTGGTTGCAGAATAAATTCCATAGATATTACAGATTCTAAAAATGAGCAGAATTAGCAAAATCTTACACCGGGCTTCTGGGACCATACTCTGTATGCCACGGCATGACCTAATGCACTTTTGCGTATCAAATGCTTGCTGAATCCAGCCTAAGATTTGCGGTGGAGAATCCTTTGATCACTAACCTTCCAAATACCCTGAGAAACTCCACACCCCCATTCCAATTTTGCCTCCACTTTTCCAGCCCTTAATCATTTTAATCTGATTTCCAGGGAAGACGAGACACACTCCAATGATGGGGAGCAGCAGTGTCAACACCCCACCCAGCCAGAAAGCCCGGGCCAAAAAGAAAGCCAAGCCGAATCAGTACCGCCGTGATCTCTCTCAGGGAGGTGAGTTCCATGCCAAGCCATGAGTTTGGAAAACCTAAATCCCACTAAAATCAACAGAGAACATTTTCTTCTTCCATCCATTTTGCCTTCAAGCCAAATCTGGAAGTTTCATCTTGTAGATTTTGTACATATTTTTATATAACTGCTGCAGCACTGAAATAAGCCATTAACACAATATTAATATGTGGTCACTTATGTTTCATATGAACCTCCTGACAGGTTTGACCTCTCAGTTGTGGCATCATGTTTGTCAATCTTTTTTGCACTTCCTCTACATCCTTCATTACAATATGCGGTCTAACCTAGGTTCGGTACAGCTTTCACATAATCTCCCTGCTTTTCAATTCTATCTCTCAAAAAATAAATTTGATTTCTTCGTGTTTTTTAATGCCCTTACCCATGTTTGGCACTAATTTGAATGTATCTACTCCCCTGTGCTCCTTTGTTCCTTTATCCCATCTAGAATCTTGCTTTCCAAGGAGTATGTGACTCCTTAACCTTTCTACCAAAATGCACCACCTGACATATATCTATATTGTAATTAATTTGCGATTACTTCTTTATCCTGCAAGTCTATCAATGCTTTCCTGTATTTTGTCAGGTTATTGGTTGTACTTTCCAATCTTGTGTCATCTGCAAATTTTGAGATTGTACTTCTGATTTAAATCTGACTAATGCACCATGTAAATGGTGATCAGCAATGGTCCCTATACCTATATCTGTGCCAAGCAGTTTCTCTCTTATCGCCAGTCTGAGTAGCTGGCGTCAAAGCCCACTCGCTGTTTTCTGCTTTGCTTGCATACATCTGTTCATTGCCGCTTGACTCCACGTCTTAGTCATATAATAAATTTGGAAAGCAAAGAAATATAATTAGTTAGAGCACAGGGGTTTCTCTGCAGCACAGGGCGAGTTGCTGGAAAACATACTACTGAAGCACCACAGTGCCATCACTGGCAAGATAGTGTCATAACAACAGGACGCTTTCACGTTACAAGTTGGGCTTCGTACTTTATCAATGAAAGCTTGACATGTAGTTTAGCTAAAGCCATGTGGGAAGAGAAACTCAGAAGCAACCAATTTGTATCCTGGAAGAGGGTATGTGCCTTAGTTTAGCTCAATTTGGATTTGAATGGTGCAGCCAGTTTCTGCTTGGCCTTTTTAGTTTTCCCCCTCCCGTCGAATGTACTATATCCCTTGGGAATGTGGTTTGGATGGCATGTGCAGATGGTGCAGACATTGGCCCTCATTGTGTCTGTTTTGTTGGTGGAGAAAGGGAGGCAAAAAGGAGCGCAACATCGCCGACCAATGTGCAGCTGCATTACAGGTTGATTAATGCAAGTTTGCAGGCATCTGAGATGGACACCTCCGTCAAGCAGTAGGTCCCTTACATAGAACATAGAGCATACAGTGCAGAAGGAGGCCATTCAGCTCATCGAGTCTGCACTGACCCACTTAAGCCCTCACTTCCACCCTATCCTCGTAACCCCTCCCCCCAGCCTTTTTGGTCACTAAGGGCAATTTATCATGGCCAATCCACCTAACCTGCACATCTTTGGACTGTGGGAGGAATCCGGAGCATCCAGAGGAAGCCCACGCAGGCACGGGGAGAACGTGCAGACTCCTCACAGACAGTGACCCAGCAGGGAATCAAACCTGGGACCCTGGCGCTATGAAACCACAGTGCTAGCCACGTGTGTTACCTATGTAAACTATGGTCCCAGTTCCAGTCTTAGGCCCCAGGTGTTGGAGTTGATTAGGTTCGAGTGGAGCAAAACCTGGGTCTGACCCCCCCCCCCCCCCCCCCCCCATTGTGTTTCTTGAACTGCGGCCATGGCATACAATCAGTGACCACTAAATAAGTAAGGTTTTTTTTAAGTCTTTAAAATGTTGCAGCGACAACGGCCCCCACTATATTGTCACTTCTACCACGCCATATCCCTCCACTTTCCACCAGAATTGAATGTGGCAAGAAGGTAATAGGCCTGGTATTCATTTTCTGCAGACAGGGAATCTGCTTGACGAGCAGTGCCAGCTTTCACCTTTAATTATTACTGAGGCTGAGTCTTTGTTGATCTCAGGTCTCCCGGTTGTGGAGCGAAGCCCATGCCAGGCAGAATACAAAGCCTGAAGGAATTACAAACTGCAACACCTTGCAACAGTGCAATTCTTCACTTGATAAGATGGCATCAGACATGACCCTGACCCCACTCAAGGTGTAATCTGAATGCAAGGCTGTTGAGTTAGACAACTGGAGGAATGAGGCATCCATTGGTCAAATTACGTATCTCATTTTGATTTTTCTTATGACATATGCAAAATACTGGAAGATCTTAGCATTTTGATTTATTTTATTTGTTCATCCAATGTGGGTGTCCCTGGCCAACCTAGCATTTGTTCCCACCACTAATTGACCTTGAGAAGATAATGATGAGTCACCTTCTTGAACTGCTTCAGTCCACGTGGTGTTAGCACATCCATTGTGCTGTTAGGGAGGAAGTACCAGATGTTTTGACCCAACAGTAGTGAAGGAAGGACAATGCAGTTTCAAATCAGGATGGTGAGTGGCTTGAATGAGAACTTGCAGGTGGTGGTGTTCCATGCATCTGTTGTCCGTGTTCTTCTAGGTTGCAGTGGTTGTATATTTGGAATATGCTGACTAAGAAACTTTGCTGAGCTATCATGGTGCATGATGTAGCTGGTACACACTGCTTCCACTGTGCGTCAGTGGTGGAGGAAGTGAATGTTTATTGGGGTGGATAGGGTACCAATCAAGTGGGATGCTTTGTCCTGGATGGCGGCAAGCTTCCTGAGTGTTGTTGAAGCTGCACTAATCCAGGCAAGTGGAGAGTATTCCATCACACTCCTGACTTGTGCCTTGATGGTGACTTGTGACTTGTAGGCGATGGACAGGCTTTGGGAATTTAGGTTGTTACTCTCTGTGGAATTCCCAGCCGCTGGCCTCCTTTAGCCGGATTATTTATATGGCTAGTCCAGTTCAGTTACTGGTCAATGGTAACACCCCAGGAAGTCGATATTGGGAATCCAGTGATAATAATGCCATTGAATGTCTGGCGTGATGGTTCAATTCTCTCTTGTCAGAGATGGTCATTGCCCTCTCTGCTGCCATCTCTGTTGGGTAGGTGTTATAACACCCTGGGCTGGTGCATGGCCCATTCCAGTCCCACTTGACCCGGAGTCACCACACAAGTGAATTCACCAACAATTCTTAGAAAAATACCAAAAGCTGCTCAACAATTACAGTAACCATGTTTGTAAGTTTAAACACAATTACTATTTATTTATAACAAGAACTATAATGAAATATGCAGCAAATACAACTGATTAGCTATAAAATAATTCCTAGCCCCTACCCTCTATACACACACACATGTAAGACAGACAAACACAGAGGGAAGGAGAGGGGTGAAAATGATGGGTGAAAGGAAACAGATGCTGCCTTTCTCTGTTTTCAGCCTGTCATGGTTTGTCTGTATGAGAGAGAGACAGACCGACAGAGAGAGACAGACAGACACCACACACACAAACACACACATACACACACACTACCCTGGGTAGCACTTCCGCCTCACGGCGCCCAGGACCGGTGTTTGATCCAAGTCCCGGGTCATTGTCTGTGTGCAGTTTGCACATTCTCCCCGTGTCTGCGTTGGCATCACCCTCACAACCCAAAGAATTGCAGCGTAAGTGGATTGGCCACGCTTAATTGCCCCTTAATTGGGGAAAAAGATTGGGTACTCTAAACTTATTTTAAAAAAATAAGAAGGACCCTTACAGTAGGTGTAAATAAAGTTATTTCAATAATATCTACCTACAGTTGGGCATGAACTAGTTTCACTCAGTGCAATACACAACAGAAATACTGTGACAGGGATGGGATGGGTATTTCTTTCATATTTGATTTGAGGAATTAAGGACAAAGAATATTGTGACAAATGTTTGAAACTTGCAGAGTTCAACTTGAGAAGTTTGAACAAATTGACTGGTTGCTCCATGTGCACATCATATTAAGGTATACAGTGAGTCAAAATGTTACGTAATTGAAAAAAAATGGCACAAAAGTATATTTGTGGTCAGTGAGGGAATTCAGCCTAATAAAGGAACTGGTATCATTGCGGACAAAGGTTACGCTTTGGCTGAAAGAGGAGATGAGGATAAATCAAATGTTTTTGCTCACCAAGATGGAGCCAGATGCTTTCAATGTTGCTTTTATCCAAGACCCTAGTTCAATGGAATATGCAGAAACTAATGGCATTCTGGTGCAACTAAGAATGTGATTACACTGAGAGTTGCATTCTATGAAAGAAAACTGTTGCCTAGTGAGACTGTTGCAGTTTACATTCTCGAACTAAAGAAATTCTCTCTTATTACTGTAGGCATGGCGCAAACATAGAAATTGCACTTTCTGCCCCATTTGTAGGGGGCATAAAGAATAACAAAATACAGGCCAAGCTTTTTAACAAAGGCAGTAAGCTGTCATGGAAGGATTCCTGTGATAAGGCTACTTAAAAGCCCCATTTCCAGTCAATCATATTAATTAAATCAGAACATGTCATTTCATTTAAATTACGGAGGAGGCAAGGCTCCAATTCCTTAAACATGTCTAAATGACATAAGTATCAAAGTTTTAGTCTTCGTGGAACTCTATGGGTCACATAAGAAGTTATAAGTTATCGATTTTGTCAAGCAATATATGCTATCACCTCGATCTACTGATTTACAATCAGTCATTTACAAGTCCCCATTTCCAGTCAAAGTGGAAGAGTCGATCGTATCCAGATCGTATGCAGTAGCGGAGGAAACTAATGCTCCTGTTCGCAGCCATACACCAGGTTGAGGTCATGGTGGATCTAAAGCTCATTTAGCAATCTGAAAATCTTGGAGTACGCAAATGACAGATATGGAAACAAAAGTCAATGTTATCGAGCAGAAAGAGTAAGAGTTGGAATCAGTCGGAGAGCAAGAAATACTGCATGCGGAAGGTGAGAGTAATGGGACTGAATACATTATTCCAGCACCCACAATAAACATGAAAGTCAGAGATTCACAGCTTACATTCACCGTTGACACAACTGCAGCTATGTCTGTTACCTCGGAAGGAGAGTATCTGAAAGCCCTAAGTCACTTTCCCTTATACAAAACTGGTGTGAAACTGACCAATTACTCCAATAGCAGGATGGGATGACATTAATGTAGATTGGAATATGATGATTTATCCTATCACTGGAGATCTTGTGGTGCAGTGGTAACCTTGGGGTCAGAAGCCCAAGGCTCAAGACCCATTTCATGACCACTGATGGTGAGTTCATGATATGGCCAAATAGGTTGGTTTCAGCCTGAAAATCATTCCAGTATGCCTAATGGCAGGCGGTAAGAGTAGGAGAGTTTCCTGGCCAGCTGTACTGCAAAAGGCAAAGGCAAACACTGTGCTACTTTGCCAAGCATAATCATGGGCTAATCTAATAGATGTCCATTGTATCAATGCCCTCATAGGGCATGGTACCTGAAGGGGGATGAGGATCTTCTTAATTCCCGTAACAGCCTCCCCGAACAGGCGCCGGAATGTGGCGACTAGGGGCTTTTCACAGTAACTTCATTTGAAGCCGACTCGTGACAATAAGCGATTTTCATTTTTCATTTCAATTGCCAATGGTAGTAGAAGGAGGGAACCAAGTCTCCTCGATGGGGCAGAATTGGATTAAGATAATACATTTAAACTGAGTGGGCAGAGTTAGTTACAATAAGATTTTGTCTGATTTTGAGATAGTGCTCAGAGAACACAAAATGGCCTTTAAGCAAGGAGGACCAAAAGATAAAATTAGCCATCATTATGATATTAAATATTGCAACACAGCAGATAATGTAAATATAGGTGTTGTTTCGAGATTCCCCATTAATATTTCCCATAAACATAAGTGTTACCAGTGAATTACTTTACATACACAAATGACAGTGTCTGCCAGATAAATTAATGTGGAAACACAGAAGGGTGTAATGCTCAGTAAAGTGCGCAGTTATGGAATGAATGGCTAGCCTATAGTGCTTGACAATGGGAAATTGCAGATGTGTTTGATTTGTCAAAATAAACAGTATGGATCAAGGCTGGCTTCCATCCAGGTGAAGTTTAGATAGATAGAGAAATACAGCACAGAACAGGCCCTTCGGCCCACGATGTTGCGCCGAACTTTTGTCCTAGGTTAATCATAGAATTTTGGACAATTTTTCATGGCCAATCCACCCAACCTGCACATCTTTGGACTGTGGGAGGAAACCGGAGTACCCGGAGGAAACCCACGCAGTCACGGGGAGGATGTGCAGACTCCACACAGACAGTGACCCAAGTCGAAATCGAACTTGGGACCCTGGAGCTGTGAAGCAATTGTGCTATCTACAATGCTACCGTGCTGCCCTTAAGAAGTTAACCTACACTCCCTTATTCTACCCTAATCCAAGTACCTATCCAATAGCCGCTTGAAGGTCCATAAATTTTCCGACTCAACTACTACCACAGGCAGTGCATTCCATGCCCCCACTACTCTCTGGGTAAAGAACCTACCTCTTGCATCCCCTCTATATCTTCCACCATTTATCTTAAATTTAAAAGAGGCTTCATTCCACCAATGTTTAGAGATTGTTAGAGGAACTTCATCAAGTGCACACAAGGATAGTCTGTATGAAAGTGATAGCAAGAAGCTATAATTTTGGTATCTAAAGGTGGATAGAGATATTGAAGAGCTGGAGAAGTGTGTCTCAGAATGCAAAAGGACCCAATCAAAGTTAATTTCATTCCATGGTAAGAAATGCCCCAATGGTAAAACCATAGGAACGCGTACATATCAATTTATTTGAAGTGGAAAGGAAAGCTTACTTTGTTTTGATCAATAGTAATAGCAAGTGGATAAATGTTGAGTATCACAAAACTATTCAGATTTTGAGAAGTTGGCTTTCAATTTATGGGTTGCCTGAGGTATTGCTGTTAGATAATTGGTCCACAGTTTACATCAGAAGAGTTTGAAATATATCTAAGATGGACTCAAACATGCTGTAATATTGCATGGTGCTGCAGAAAGAAATGTACAGATCATGAAAAAGTTAGTACGTGATCATAGCTAGGCAGTAATTTCCATGTTTCTCTTTGACTCATTTGCTCACCTTGTGAGTTAGTCCTTAAATGTGCTCCTGAGGGAAGGTTTTGTTTGTTTCAGCCTGCAATCAGTAGCAACGTAAGAGGAAAGCAAGATAAAGTGAAGATGAATCATGGTACACGAGATATGGAACTTAGTAAGTTCTGTTCTGATCAGCAGCACATGGTGAAAAACCATTGAGGTGATAAAAAGTATGTGATTGGAGTTGCTGTAATGATAATAATAGCTTATTGTCACGAGTAGGCTTCAATGCAGTTACTGTGAAAAGCCCCAGTCACCACATTCCAGCGCCTGTTGGGGGAGGCTGGTATGGGAATTGAACCTGCGCTGCTGGCATTGTTCTGCATTACAAGCCAGCTATTTAGCCCACTGTGCCAAACCAGCTCTCTTGTAAAGAGACTAGGTGTATTCACATATCTAGTGAAGATTTGCAAGAGACTTTGTCAGTGTCAAGATAATCATTTGCTTGAAAGAGGAAATCTGACAAAGGGAGAGCATGAAAAACCTCCTGAAGTCCAAATTCATCTTCCTAAGTGCAAGTCAAAAAGAAACTGAACGTTTACCACATACTAATAGAAACAAGTGTTTGAATACCACAGTCCCACCATTAAGTGGAGTCAGAGATATTGAGAGAACAGAATCAAGCTAATGGAAGAAGAAGGCAATCTCCAGACAGAAAGAGAAAGAAGGTAGATAGGTTAATGGAAAGTAGGTGGAAAGGAAGAAAATTGTTCTTTTCATGACTTCTTGCCAAATGATGATATTTTTGCTGAACGCATACTAGTGTTAAAGAAAAACATTGGGCTGGATTCTCTGCCACGTTTCTGTTTCAGCACGCTGGCTGGTCAATGGGATTTCTCATTGTGGGGTAGTCGCACGCTGTTGGGAAACCTCCCGGCTGCCGGCAAAACGGAGTATCCCACCGGCGGAGAATCCAGCCCATTATTGTCTTGTTAATTACTCTGGCAATATCAGTTATAAATGTTTTGGTTGAGATTATCATAAAAACAAATATGCAACCCAATCTGGTGTATTTTCAGGTATTGTTGATGTTGGGTTCGTCAGATTGAATTCTTGGAACTCATGCACATTCAATACGTTACATTTTATGGTATACGTTTTTTTAAGTGGGGAGGGAGTGTAGTCATTATCTTTAGCATTTTGCTATATTGCCCTCTCTGTTGGGGAAGTGGAAATGAAGTTAGTTCCATCAATGCTGCTTGTAGCTGTAGTTAGTCTTAGTGCGATATGCAACATGCACACCCACCGACAAGTGTCACTGGTTAGGAATCACAAATCCTACCTGATTTATCAGCTCTCTCTCTAGCCCACGGGTGCTGTAAGGACGCTGACTTAGCCAGCTTTTTTGACTCACTCTATCTCTGCCTTGGACAGACCTTCCACCACCACCCGAACCTCCCCCAGCTGATGGAGTTGTGGAGACACCTTACCTACAGCCCACTGGATTGGAGAGCAGCCTGACCTCGCTGGACCATGACGGCAGTGCTTCGTCCATAGAAAGGAGGCAGTCAGCCGATCAGCGAACAGAGAGTGCACATTCTCACAACAGAGCAGCTTCATCACGACACAAAACTGGTGAGAGGAATAAACACTTAGGGTCGTGGAGGAGGTCAATTTGACTGTACAAATAACAGGGCTGAATTCTGACCTGTAGTTATTCCAATTCAGTCAGGATCTCCAGAAATGAAGCTTGCTTTTCTTCAAAATCAGATGGGAAGAGTACAAATGGTCCAACTGCTTTGTCCCATATAGTATGGTGCTTCTCTTAACCCTTTGAATCTCATGTAGTCTCTTGGGAGAGGCACAAACCCCAGTCAAAAACCCAAGGACAATTGGGGTGAAGAAAATCCAGAAAATTTGTCTCCAACCTCCCTAGATGATTGAACCTAGTCCAGGAGACCTGAATGCCAATGACTTACTTTAATTGGTGCCTGTCTTTGTGTGCTGTTACCTCCATCCCAATTGGAAACAAAACCAATTCTCTGCTTTAGGCACAGTTTGGATGATGACTGTTAAATAGTCTTGTTCCTTGGGAAACCCATATCCCTGTGATGCCAATCCATCTTCGGGACGCGAGGGATTTCTCACCAGCTATTATCCATTTCATCTAAATTGGCTCTGTTTTTCATTTCATTTAAACAGCACCCCTATAGCTTCGGTCATAAAGATGTTTCCTGGAAAGGCAGATTTGATTAATGTCCTGCGTTGAGTCCACATCAGATGCTCAGCATGTCTGGCCTAAGGAGGAAAATATTCATCCACACGCCGGCGCCCCCGTTGCTTATCAATGACAACATACAAAATAAGAGCTGGAGTGGGCCATTCAGCCCCTCGAACCTGCCCCGCCATTCAATAAAATCATGGCTGATCTGTTTGTGTATCTAGTTCCACATTCTCATCTACTCCTTGATAACCTTTGATTCCCTTGCCTAACAAGAATCACTGGGAGAGCTTAGAAAGAGCACCTTCCTGGACATCTAGTGAGGATAGGGACCAAGCTCAAAGGTGACACCGTATCTCACTGTCCAGCCATGTAGCCTGCTGAAGCTGACTTAAAGAACAGCCACTTAGATTCGACACCTGAGGGTAGCTAATACCCCAGCAATCAGCAGCTCCAGGAGCACACTGGGTAGACAAAAGTGTTTGTTCCTTTATTCAACGGTGTGCCTGCACATCAGGGCAACATGTCTCTGCCACTGTTGAGGGCCATTTTCCATTCCAAAACTAGAAAGCTTTTTGTAACGAGAACAACAAAACACTGGTTTTCTTTTCAATATGATTGTTGTTGATTATAGAAATACTATTGGTGCTGTCTGACATGTGAGTGGCCAAGTCTACAGAGAGGCCTGGTAATTGGTGTATTACAGTGACATTGTCTGAGGTCTGAGGTGGCTCGTCACTCACTGCGTTATTGGGTGTCAGCTGTAGCTTGTGCGTAATTCTCACACATCTGAGTCTGAGGGTTGTGAGTTCACGTCCCACTCCAGAGGCTTGAGCATAAAATCTATTGAGGAGGTGCTGCACTGTTGGAAGTGCCGGCTTTCAAATGGGACTTTAAACTGAGGACCCATCTGTCCTCCGCAAAAACACCAATGGCACTCTTCCAAATAATAGCAGTTTTTCCCGAGTATCTTGGCCAAAATGTATTCTTCAATCATACCAACAAAAAAAATATGATGATTATCTGATTGTTGTTTGTGGAACAGGGGCAGGCAGTCGCTTAGTGGTATTGTCGCTGGATTAGTAATCCAGCAACCCAGATTGGTGCTCTGAGGACCAGGGTTTGAATCCCACAATGGCAGATGCTGAAATTTGAATTCAATTAAAAAATCTGGAATTTAAAGCTGACCATGAAACCATTGTTGTAAAAACCCATCTGGTTCACTAATGTTCTTTCGGGAAGGAAATCTGTTGTCCTTACCTGATGTGGCCTACTTGTGACTCCAGATCCACGGCAATGTGGTTGACTCTTAAATGCCCTCGGGGATGGGCAATAAATGCTGCCCCAGCCAGCGAGGCCCACATCCCATGAACAAATAAAAAAAATTGTTCCCTACATTACCAAACTGGCTTTCACCTCATTGGCAGTAAACTGCTTTGAGATGCAGGTGATATAGTCTCTTGTCTTTCTTTTTATTTAATATTCTTTGGTGATCTGCTGAAACAGATCACTTCAGGATTGGGTGTTGTGTATAGTTAAATGGGTAAAGTAGGTAACAAGCCCCTTCTTTCTCCAAGCACTATGCCTCTAACCCTTTATGGACAATAAGTTCCGTTCCCATGAAGGAAATTACTAAATTTATACTCCCGCAATCCCTGATGATAAGTGAGCAATGCTTGATGGATTCCATCACCCCTCTTCAGTTCTGGCCTGCTGCTTTCCACAGGCAGCATTCTCCCATCCCCCCAACCCTAACAGTTGACCACCATGTTTGGCGGAATACTTTGACGCTCAAAGTGATATCAGACTACTCGGGTTAAATTATTGAGTGTAAATTGAATAAACCTGGTTCATATTTCCTTGAAACCAAAAGATTGAGGGATGATCTGGCTGAGGTCGTGAATATGACTAATATGCATCAAGGAATAGATAAAGAGAAACCATTTTCTCTGTTTGAAGTATCAAGAATTTAAATCTTTGTTTAATGTGAGGACCATCTAGAAGAGAAATTAGGAAGCACATTTTCACATAACAGGTGGTTTAAATTTGGAATTCTCCCCAGAAAAGGACATGGATGCTGGATCAAATAGGACTTTTAAGGTCAGAATTGATGGATTTTCCTTGAAAGATGTCAAGTGATGTGGAAATAAGGAGGGTAAATAGAGTTGAGGAACAGGGCAGCCATGATCTAGTTGAAGGGCAGAGGAGGGCTAGGGTGTTGAATTGCCCACTACTGTTCCTCTGTTCCCATATACTAACCCACTGGTCCATATTCTGTTGGATTACATTCTGGTTGTGATGGCCTTTGATGCCGAAGATCAGTTTATTCCCACTCTACTGGGACACACCTTAACCAGTTGGGCCCATCCAGCAGCACTGGCCTCTTTAGAGTTGCTTCAACCTATCATGGCTGCACAGGAGATGCCTGCCCCTTTAAATTTGTTTACGGTGGAATTAAAACCAATTGCTATAAAATTTCACAATTCATAACCTTTTATCCTAGATGGGAGAATAAATCATAATCAAAATGGCCACAAAATTCTTTTAACAAGGTTGAGGTCCAATTAGTTCCTTTTCAACAATTTCCCAATACTTGGCACAGTGGGGCCTGAGGTGCTTATGGCAGATTGATTGGGTCAGCATTAAACTTCACCGGAAACCTTAAATTAGCTGCTATATGGGAAAGTGCAGTAACCGGGGTGTGACATTCCATCGGAGCTGGAGTTAATTGATTGCATTAATTCTAATCCTGCGCTGATGTTTGTTCAAGTGCTTTAAGTATATGAAAATTCTGCAGAATTATTAAGAGTGCTGAGACAGCAAGGCAATGGGATGTTAAGCACAGGCAAATCTCGTATACTCACTTTGTTACCGAAACAGAGAAAAATAGACACAGCAAGTGTTCCTGAATTCCATTTCACTGTTACTGGTGCATCAATTATTTTTTCTTTCCATCTGTGCCACTGCCAGGCTCCATGCTGTTCCACTCTCCAGGCAGTTCTCTGACATTCCTGTGCACTGCACCCTATCTTTAAATGGAAAAGTTTTTCAAGTAATAAGTGTTCACAATGGCATAATAGTAAAAGTTTCCGAAACTGACGGTGTTGGAGGTCTTATTAATATCAGTGGGGATGTTGCCAGTAACACAGTGCTGGCTGGCAGAGTTACCGAGCTCAACATTGTTGGTGAGCTGGTGTGTCAGTAAGTAATGCAGGGTATGGGCTGTGTGGAGTTACTGAGCTTCTGAGTGTGAGAGACCTGGAGTGACATCAGGAGAGCTGCAGCCATTATTGAAGGGTGCTGATTGAGAAGAATGATTGCGCTTGCAGTGTGAGGAGGCTAAATTGCCATCAGTAGCGATACAGTGACACATGGTGCAGGGAAGTGTTACTGTTCCTGACAATGTGAGGGAGCCGGATTAACATCAGTAAAGATGTTCATCGGGTGCTTTAGTTTCTTCAACTCCCAGTGTGAGTTCCACTATTTCATTCCCTGTCGAGTGTCATGATGGCATTATTGACAACCCAACATACTTCTTCTAATGCAAAACAGTAAAACTGTCACCACCATGACGCAAGGTGGCAAAGGAATACTCCTCCTTTGCACCAGTCAATTTTGTGGCTGGGATCTTTAAGCACCAAATGAGATAGCCATCATTTTCCTCTCCTCCTGTAGCATCTGTTCTGGTGTTGCCCCAATAAACTCGCTGTTGAATGTATTGGGAAGTTGGAATGAAATGAAAAATAAAGAATTGGATATAAAAAGAAACAGATAGGGATTTAGCTGCACTGAGGACTTGTGCAAAGCAGATTAGCCTAATAGCCAGGTGAAAAAGATACTTTGTTGAGCAAAGAGAAGACCAGCAGTCCATTGACCTAGATCTGTACCACACTCAGTTGCAAAGCAGAGCTCTCAGAGGAATCAAGCTGTTGTTCATAAAGAAAAAGCAGAAGGCTGCTTGTGTTAGACCTCCAGATGTTCTACTGAATGGTTCCCCAAAAATAAAGCTACAGGTCCTGTGTGGGAATTATTTACTGAATTTGACTCATAGTGTTAAAACCTATGGGATGTAGTTTTGGGGAAGGTGTATTCTCAGAGTTTAGGAAAAGAGATAGATATGGATTGGGGGAGTTAATGTAAGTATACGGTCTGGGTAACCATTATTGTAGTTAATTGCAACTGTTGTTCTTTAATGTTGCCTTTCTCATTGTCCTTTTTTAAAGTTGAATAAACATTTGTTATCTGAATAATTTACAACAGGGCTGACCCCTTTCCTCACTGGGTTTCAGACACTTTTTCCAAATTGCAAAAATAAATAGTTAAGAACCGGTGTTTCAAGATTTTTTCTGGGATTTGGGATACCCTCACATGGAACATTCGCAGGATTCCTAACAAATAATTAAGGAGCCCATAATATCCAGAAACCTCCCGGCACAACATTTGCATTAGTCTCAATGGATGACTATGGGTGGACATTATATTAAGTAGCCCACTGTGTGGGGCAAAACCTTGGTGAATGGATGACTAGAGTTCTATAAGTATCCAAATTTCAAATATTGAAATTAAGCAAAATCCCAGAAATCACACGTGACATATTATTTATCTCGTATTTATATAAAGGATCTCAACATTATATTTATTTAGCAGGTGGAAAAAGGCTATTTATCAAGTGAGTTTGCCTTTTTTCATAAAGCAATCACACCTATCCAACCTTCTCACTGTAGTCATCAATCCCACACTTCAAATGTGCAGCCATGTTCGATGGGAGCTTCTGTCGCTGCAGGGACGAGACAGCTTCAGGCCAATCAGATTGGCCAGCAGCTCTCTAACGTGGTATGGTTGGCCTTCCTGAATCCCGCCTGCAGCCAATTATCGCTCATTGTGCATGAGATGACTGCAGTCTGTTCCCCACCAACTCTTCAGACAGGAAATCCGGCAATCCTAAAAATCCTAACCTAGGTGTCCTCCTTCGACCATCACAACCAAATATGAATTAAGTAGTTAATTAAGCGTTGCTGCCTTTGTCTGTATAGAAAAGTGACTGTGCATGCATTGACTTGATTGTGAGATGGGGGTAACATTGACAAAGTGCTAGCCCCTCAGTGTCCTTCGGGCTATCAAGAGCCAAGCACATAATTGACAACTGGGACTGTACGTAGGCCTGAATATGTGTGGATGCCATTTTACTTTTCTGAAGCATATTCATGAAGTTATTTTGTTTAGACAACAAACCATCAGGTTTCATGGTCATTCTTTCTTATGTTAGTAACCCACAAACTTCAGTTTCACACTTGCCACAGTGGGGGACCTCCGCATTGTTAAGCCAGGTAAGTGAAGTGAAGTCACCATGTTTCCAGATGACCATAGGCTACTTTCCTCTTTCAGGGGGAGAGCTCACTGGGGATGATTTAACCTGAGGGTCATCACACCTCAGGTGAGGGGCAAGGTTGAGAAGGTGGGGCCTTCATGAATAACCTCAGCTGGTACGGGAATTGAACCCATGCCTTTGGCCTTGCCAGATACTATGATCATGAAATGCTGTCTTCCTTTATTGGCTGTGAAGTGTTTTGAAATGTGAAAGGTGCCATTTAAGTGAAAGCTCTTTACTAATTGATAGTTTTCCGCAGATGAAGTAACTCCATTTTTTTTTTACTTGCTCTTGCAGAAGATGACTTGATACCTTACAGTAAACCCACCTTCCTGCAACGGGGTCAAATGTCAAGTAATTGTTCCACAACAGGAAGTTCATCCTCCAGAGGTTCAACAGGGTCACGGGGTCATGTAGCAGGCCGGAGCAGAGGAGCTGGAGCAGACCGCAGTGAGGTAAGAGGTAGTACGAGGATCTGAGCCATGAGGTGGTGTAGGACCCATACACCAAGATCTGTTCCTCAAAAACATTGTCGGGCCTGTTAAACCTACTGGAGGAATGTGGCTGTAGTAAACCTTCCTGCCATCCCCAGTTTATATGTAGGTCTCTACTTCAGATTGTCATTATTCCACAGTGCACATGCAAGGTTAAGAATATAATTGACTAACTGGCATTTAGCTTGTCACAAAAAGGTTTGCAACAAGAGTCTTGCCTATCTGGCACATGGTACCATCGATATGGGCAAGAGTGGCCATATGGCAGTTTGCAGAATCAACAGTTTACTGACTAGTAGTGCATTGTGTCCTGCAAACATCTCTCAGAACATTTCCCACCAGTTTTATCATGTAAACAGCAAAGCCAGGGCAAAGAATGGAACGCATCTTCAACCCCATGACTTCTGAGATAAAGGACCCTGAAAACCCACAGGATATCTCAATGTCCCTTTGTGATTCTTGGTGGAAAGCCTTGCGACACAGCCATTGTCAGAATTAAGTAGGATTTACACACCCGAAACCAGTCATTCAGGTGACTCAACCTGTTTGGTCTGTGCCTGCGTTTCTGCAGCACATGAGCCTCTTTCCATCTCTCTTCACTTAAACCTTAGCAGCCTTCTGTTCCTTTTTTTCTCCCCTCTGCATTTTTCTTACAACTCCTGAAAAACATCTACACGATTCATCTCAGCTACTCCCACATAGCAGCTAGTTCCATATTCCATCACTTTCTGGATAAAAGACATACAGCCTGAAGTGCCCACTTTATATTAATACAAGAAATTCCTTGGAATTTTAGGACAGTACATCCTATGTAGCCACACATAACTTTGGAGGTGATGAAACTCAAAAAGTGCCTTGATACTTGTAACATAAAAGTGCGTGTTTCCTTCTTGAGGCGGTGTTTTCTGCTAATAGATATGAAAGTTATAAGTGTTGAAAATTGCGACCCAAAGGTCAGCATCAAACTGGCTCAAGTACAACAAAATGCAAAGTAAAGCTTCCTTGTAATGAGAGTACAGCATGTTACAGGTTCTGTTTCGGTACAGGTGTAAGTGCGGCAAAGACAGCCTAGGGACTGTATTAACTGATCATTTACCATTGCGGTATCGGGATTATTATCAAAAGCAGCTTGCGCCAACACTGAATTGTGTTCAGCATTCACGTGGAGCTGCGTAGATTCTACAATATCTGTAAGTGTACAGGAGTAGTTCAGTACAACAATCCCTGTATTTATATACTACCTGCGTTTGTACAGCAACATTTGTATCTACCAGACTGGGTCATGGTACCAAATTCTCTCTGTGCAAATTGGCTCTGTACAGTAATTCCTCTATCTGTACAGATTGGCTCAGGGCAGTAATTCCTGTATCTGTGCAGATTGGCTCAGTACACTCATTCCTATATCTGTACAGATTGGCTCAGTACAGTAATTCCTGTATGTGTACAGATTGGCTCAGTACAGTAATTCCTCTATCTGTACAGATTGGCTCAGTACAGTAATTCCTGTATCTGTGCAGATTGGCTCAGTACAGTAATTCCTGTATCTGTACAGATTGGCTCAGTACAGTAATTCCTGTATCTGTACAGATTGGCTCAGAACAGTAATTCCTGTATCTGTACAGATTGGCTCAGTACAGTAATTCCTGTACCTGTACAGACTGGCTCAGTACAGTGATCCCTGTATCTGTGCTGATTGGCTCAGTACAGTAATTCCTGTATCTGGTCAGATTGGCTCAGGGCAGTAATTCCTGTATCTGTACAGATTGGCTCTGTGCAGTAATTTCTGTATCTGTACAGATTGGCTCAGAGCAGTAATTCCTGTATCTGTACAGATTGGCTCGGGGCAGTAATTCCTGTATCTGTACAGATTGGCTCAGTACAGTAATTCCTGTATCTGTACAGATTGGCTCAGTACAGTAATTCCTGTACCTGTACAGATTGGCTCAGTACAGTAATTCCAGTACCTGTACAGATTGGCTCAGTACAGTAATTCCTGTACCTGTACAGATTGGCTCAGTCCAGTAATCCCTGTACCTGTACAGATTGGCTCGGTACAGTGATTCCTGTAGCTGTACAGATTGGCTCAGTGCAGTAATTCCTGTATCTGTACAGATTGGCTCAGGGCAGTAATTCCTGTATCTGTACAGATTGGCTCAGTACAGTAATTCCTGTATCTGTACAGATTGGCTCAGTACAGTGATTCCTGTATCTGTACAGATTGGCTCTGTGCAGTAATTCCTGTATCTGTACAGATTGGCTCAGTGCAGTAATTCCTGTATCTGTACAGATTGGCTCAGTACAGTAATTGTGTATCTGTACAGATTGGCTCAGTACTGTAATTCCTGTATCTGGACAGACTGGCTCAGTACAGTGATTCCTGTACCTGTATAGATTAGCTCAGTGCAGTGATTCCTGTATTTGTAAAGATTGGCTCAGTACAGTGATTCCTGTACCTGTACAGATTGGCTCAGGACAGTAATTCCTGTATCTGTGCAGACTGGCTCAGTACAGTGATTCCTGTACCTGTACAGATTAGCTCAGTGCAGTGATTCCTGTATCTGTACAGATTGGCTCAGTACAGTAATTCCTTTATCTGTGCAGATTGGCTCAGTACCGTAATTCCTGTATCTGTACAGTTTGGCTCAGTATAGTTAATCCTGTATCTGTACAGATTGGCTCAGTACAGTAATTCCTGTACCTGTGCAGATTGGATCAGTACAGTTATTCCTGTATCTGTGCAGATTGGCTCAGTACAGTAATTCCTGTATCTGTACACACTGGCTCAGTACAGTAATTCCTGTCACTGTACAAATTGGCTAAGTACAGTAATTCCTGTATCTGTACAGACTGGCTCAGTACAGTGGTTCCTGTACCTGTACAGTGTGGTTCAGTACAGTAATCCCCGTATCTGGTCAGATTGGCTCAGTACAGTAATTCCAGTATCTGAGTCTATTGGCTCAGTACAGTAATTCCTGTATCTGTGCAGATTGGCTCAGTACCGTAATTCCTGCATCTGTGCTGATTGGCTCAGTACAGTGATTCCGGTATCTGTGCAGATTGGCTCAGTACAGTAATTCCTGTATCGGTACAGATTGGCTCAGTGCAGTAATTCCTGTATCTGTACAGATTTGCTCAGTACAGTAATTCCTGTATCTGTGCAGATTGGCTCAGTACAGTAATTCCTGTATCTGTGCAGATTGGCTCAGTACAGTAATTCCTGTATCTGTGCAGATTAGCTCAGTACAGAGATTCCTGTATCTGTGCAGATTGGCCTAGTACAGTAATTCCTGTATCTGTACAGATTGGCTCAGTGCAGTAATTCCTGTATCTGTACAGATTTGCTCAGTACAGTAATTCCTGTATCTGTGCAGATTGGATCAGTACAGTAATTCCTGTATCTGTACACACTGGCTCAGTACAGTAATTCCTGTCACTGTACACATTGGCTAAGTACAGTAATTCCTGTATCTGTACAGACTGGCTCAGTACAGTGGTTCCTGTACCTGTACAGAGTGGTTCAGTACAGTAATTCCTGTACCTGTGCTGATGGATCAGTACAGTTATTACTCTATCTGTACAGACTGGCACAGTACAGTAATTCCTGTATCTGGACAGATTGGCTCAGTACAGTAATTCCTGTATCAGTACAGATTGGCTCTGTACAGTGGTTCCTGTACCTGTACAGAATGGCTCAGTGCAGTAATTCCCGTATCGGGTCAGATTGGCTCAGTACAGTAATTCCTGTATCTGTGCAGATTGGCTCAGTACAGTAATTCCTGTATCTGTGCAGATTGGCTCAGTACAGTAATTCCTGTATCTGTGCAGATTGGCGCTGTACAGTAATTCCTGTATCTGTACAGATTGGCTCTGTACAGTGGTTCCTGTACCTTTACAGAATGGCTCAGTGCAGTAATTCCCGTATCTTGTCAGAATGGCTCAGTACAGTAATTCCTGTATCTGTGCAGATTGGCTCAGTACAGTAATTCCTGTATCTGTACAGATTGGCTCAGTGCAGTAATTCCTGTATCTGTGCTGATTGGCTCAGTACAGTAATTCCTGTATCTGTACAGATTGACTCAGTACAGTAATTCCTGTATCTGTGCTGATTGGCTCAGTACAGTAATTCCTGTATCTGTACAGATTGGCTCAATACATTGACTCCTGCATCTGTAAAGATTGGCTCAGTAGTGATTCCTGTATCTGTACAGATTGGCTCAGTACACTAATTCCTGTATCTGTACAGATTCGCTCAGTGCAGTAATTGCTGTATCTGTACAGATTGGCTCAGTGCAGTAATTCCTGTATCTGTGCAGATTGGCTTAGTACAGTGATTCCTGTATCTGTGCAGATTGGCTCAGTATAGTAATTCCTGTATCTGTACAGATTGGCTCAGTACAGTAATTCCTGTATCTGTACAGATTGACTCAGTGCAGTAATTCCTGTATCTGTGCAGATTGGCTCAGTACAGAGATTCCTGTATCTGTGCAGATTGGCCTAGTACAGTAATTCCTGTATCTGTACAGATTGGCTCAGTGCAGTAATTCCTGTATCTGTACAGATTTGCTCAGTACAGTAATTCCTGTATCTGTGCAGATTGGCTCAGTATAGTAATTCCTGTATCTGTACACACTGGCTCAGTACAGTAATTCCTGTCACTGTACAAATTGGCTAAGTACAGTAATTCCTGTATCTGTACAGACTGGCTCAGTACAGTGGTTCCTGTACCTGTACAGAGTGGTTCAGTACAGTAATCCCCGTATCTGGTCAGATTGGCTCAGTACAGTAATTCCAGTATCTGAGTCTATTGGCTCAGTACAGTAATTCCTGTATCTGTGCAGATTGGCTCAGTACCGTAATTCCTGCATCTGTGCTGATTGGCTCAGTACAGTGATTCCGGTATCTGTGCAGATTGGCTCAGTACAGTAATTCCTGTATCTGTACAGACTGGCTCAGTACAGTGGTTCCTGTACCTGTACAGTGTGGTTCAGTACAGTAATCCCCGTATCTGGTCAGATTGGCTCAGTACAGTAATTCCAGTATCTGAGTCTATTGGCTCAGTACAGTAATTCCTGTATCTGTGCAGATTGGCTCAGTACCGTAATTCCTGCATCTGTGCTGATTGGCTCAGTACAGTGATTCCGGTATCTGTGCAGATTGGCTCAGTACAGTAATTCCTGTATCGGTACAGATTGGCTCAGTGCAGTAATTCCTGTATCTGTACAGATTTGCTCAGTACAGTAATTCCTGTATCTGTGCAGATTGGCTCAGTACAGTAATTCCTGTATCTGTCCAGATTGGCTCAGTACAGTAATTCCTGTATCTGTGCAGATTAGCTCAGTACAGAGATTCCTGTATCTGTGCAGATTGGCCTAGTACAGTAATTCCTGTATCTGTACAGATTGGCTCAGTGCAGTAATTCCTGTATCTGTACAGATTTGCTCAGTACAGTAATTCCTGTATCTGTGCAGATTGGATCAGTACAGTAATTCCTGTATCTGTACACACTGGCTCAGTACAGTAATTCCTGTCACTGTACACATTGGCTAAGTACAGTAATTCCTGTATCTGTACAGACTGGCTCAGTACAGTGGTTCCTGTACCTGTACAGAGTGGTTCAGTACAGTAATTCCTGTACCTGTCCTGATGGATCAGTACAGTTATTACTCTATCTGTACAGACTGGCACAGTACAGTAATTCCTGTATCTGGACAGATTGGCTCAGTACAGTAATTCCTGTATCAGTACAGATTGGCTCTGTACAGTGGTTCCTGTACCTGTACAGAATGGCTCAGTACAGTAATTCCTGTATCTGTGCAGATTGGCTCAGTACAGTAATTCCTGTATCTGTGCAGATTGGCTCAGTACAGTAATTCCTGTATCTGTGCAGATTGGCGCTGTACAGTAATTCCTGTATCTGTACAGATTGGCTCTGTACAGTGGTTCCTGTACCTGTACAGAATGGCTCAGTGCAGTAATTCCCGTATCTTGTCAGAATGGCTCAGTACAGTAATTCCTGTATCTGTGCAGATTGGCTCAGTACAGTAATTCCTGTATCTGTACAGATTGGCTCAGTGCAGTAATTCCTGTATCTGTGCTGATTGGCTCAGTACAGTAATTCCTGTATCTGTACAGATTGACTCAGTACAGTAATTCCTGTATCTGTGCTGATTGGCTCAGTACAGTAATTCCTGTATCTGTACAGATTGGCTCAATACATTGACTCCTGCATCTGTAAAGATTGGCTCAGTAGTGATTCCTGTATCTGTACAGATTGGCTCAGTACACTAATTCCTGTATCTGTACAGATTCGCTCAGTGCAGTAATTGCTGTATCTGTACAGATTGGCTCAGTGCAGTAATTCCTGTATCTGTGCAGATTGGCTTAGTACAGTGATTCCTGTATCTGTGCAGATTGGCTCAGTATAGTAATTCCTGTATCTGTACAGATTGGCTCAGTACAGTAATTCCTGTATCTGTACAGATTGACTCAGTGCAGTAATTCCTGTATCTGTGCAGATTGGCTCAGTACAGAGATTCCTGTATCTGTGCAGATTGGCCTAGTACAGTAATTCCTGTATCTGTACAGATTGGCTCAGTGCAGTAATTCCTGTATCTGTACAGATTTGCTCAGTACAGTAATTCCTGTATCTGTGCAGATTGGCTCAGTATAGTAATTCCTGTATCTGTACACACTGGCTCAGTACAGTAATTCCTGTCACTGTACAAATTGGCTAAGTACAGTAATTCCTGTATCTGTACAGACTGGCTCAGTACAGTGGTTCCTGTACCTGTACAGAGTGGTTCAGTACAGTAATCCCCGTATCTGGTCAGATTGGCTCAGTACAGTAATTCCAGTATCTGAGTCTATTGGCTCAGTACAGTAATTCCTGTATCTGTGCAGATTGGCTCAGTACCGTAATTCCTGCATCTGTGCTGATTGGCTCAGTACAGTGATTCCGGTATCTGTGCAGATTGGCTCAGTACAGTAATTCCTGTATCTGTACAGATTGGCTCAGTGCAGTAATTCCTGTATCTGTACAGATTTGCTCAGAACAGTAATTCCTGTATCTGTGCAGATTGGCTCAGTACAGTAATTCCTGTATCTGTACACACTGGCTCAGTACAGTAATTCCTGTCACTGTACAAATTGGCTAAGTACAGTAATTCCTGTATCTGTACAGCCTGGCTCAGTACAGTGGTTCCTGTACCTGTACAGAGTGGTTCAGTACAGTAATCCCCGTATCTGGTCAGATTGGCTCAGTACAGTAATTCCAGTATCTGAGTGTATTGGCTCAGTACAGTAATTCCTGTATCTGTGCAGATTGGCTCAGTACAGTAATTCCAGTATCTGTGCTGATTGGCTCAGTTCAGTGATTCCTGTACCTGTACTGATTGGCTCAGTACACTGATTCCTGTATCTGTACAGATTGGCTCAGTAGTGATTCCTGTATCTGTACAGATTGGCTCAGTACAGTAATTCCTGTATCTGTGCAGATTGGCACAGTACAGTGATTCCTGTACTTGTACAGATTGGCTCAGTACAGTAATTCCTGTATCTGTACTGATTGGCTCTGTCCAGTGATTCCGGTACCAGTACAGAATGGCTCAGTACAGTAATTCCTGTATCTGTACAGACTGGCTCAGTACGGTGATTCCTGGACCTGTACAGGTTAGCTCAGTGCAGTAATTCCTGTATTTGTGCAGATTGACTCAGCACAGTAATTTGTGTATCTGTACAGATTGGCTCAGTACTGTAATTCCTGTATCTGGACAGACTGGCTCAGTACAGTGATTCCTGTACCTGTATAGATTAGCTCAGTGCAGTGATTCCTGTATCTGTACAGATTGGCTCAGTACAGTAATTCCTGTATCTGTGCAGATTGGCTCAGTACCGTAATTCCTGTATCTGTACAGTTTGGCTCAGTATAGTTAATCCTGTATCTGTACAGATTGGCTCAGTACAGTAATTCCTGTACCTGTGCAGATTGGATCAGTACAGTTATTCCTGTATCTGTGCAGATTGGCTCAGTACAGTAATTCCTGTATCTGTACACACTGGCTCAGTACAGTAATTCCTGTCACTGTACAAATTGGCTAAGTACAGTAATTCCTGTATCTGTACAGACTGGCTCAGTACAGTGGTTCCTGTACCTGTACAGTGTGGTTCAGTACAGTAATCCCCGTATCTGGTCAGATTGGCTCAGTACAGTAATTCCAGTATCTGAGTCTATTGGCTCAGTACAGTAATTCCTGTATCTGTGCAGATTGGCTCAGTACCGTAATTCCTGCATCTGTGCTGATTGGCTCAGTACAGTGATTCCGGTATCTGTGCAGATTGGCTCAGTACAGTAATTCCTGTATCTGTACAGATTGGCTCAGTGCAGTAATTCCTGTATCTGTACAGATTTGCTCAGTACAGTAATTCCTGTATCTGTGCAGATTGGCTCAGTACAGTAATTCCTGTATCTGTCCAGATTGGCTCAGTACAGTAATTCCTGTATCTGTGCAGATTAGCTCAGTACAGAGATTCCTGTATCTGTGCAGATTGGCCTAGTACAGTAATTCCTGTATCTGTACAGATTGGCTCAGTGCAGTAATTCCTGTATCTGTACAGATTTGCTCAGTACAGTAATTCCTGTATCTGTGCAGATTGGATCAGTACAGTAATTCCTGTATCTGTACACACTGGCTCAGTACAGTAATTCCTGTCACTGTACACATTGGCTAAGTACAGTAATTCCTGTATCTGTACAGACTGGCTCAGTACAGTGGTTCCTGTACCTGTACAGAGTGGTTCAGTACAGTAATTCCTGTACCTGTGCAGATGAATCAGTACAGTTATTACTCTATCTGTACAGACTGGCACAGTACAGTAATTCCTGTATCTGGACAGATTGGCTCAGTACAGTAATTCCTGTATCAGTACAGATTGGCTCTGTACAGTGGTTCCTGTACCTGTACAGAATGGCTCAGTGCAGTAATTCCCGTATCGGGTCAGATTGGCTCAGTACAGTAATTCCTGTATCTGTGCAGATTGGCTCAGTACAGTAATTCCTGTATCTGTGCAGATTGGCTCAGTACAGTAATTCCTGTATCTGTGCACATTGGCACTGTACAGTAATTCCTGTATCTGTACAGATTGGCTCTGTACAGTGGTTGCTGTACCTGTACAGAATGGCTCAGTGCAGTAATTCCCGTATCTTGTCAGATTGGCTCAGTACAGTAATTCCTGTATCTGTACAGATTGGCTCAGTGCAGTAATTGCTGTATCTGTTCAGATTGGCTCAATACATTGACTCCTGCATCTGTACACATTGGCTCAGTAGTGATTCCTGTATCTGTACAGATTGGCTCAGTACACTAATTCCTGTATCTGTACAGATTGGCTCAGTGCAGTAATTCCTGTATCTGTGCTGGTTGGCTCAGTACAGTAATTCCTGTATCTGTACAGATTGACTCAGTACAGTAATTCCTGTATCTGTGCTGATTGGCTCAGTACAGTAATTCCTGTATCTGTACAGATTGGCTCAGTACAGTAATTCCTGTATCTGTACAGATTGGCTCAGTGCAGTAATTGCTGTATCTGTACAGATTGGCTCAATACATTGACTCCTGCATCTGTACACATTGGCTCAGTAGTGATTCCTGTATCTGTACAGATTGGCTCAGTACACTAATTCCTGTATCTGTACAGATTCGCTCAGTGCAGTAATTGCTGTATCTGTACAGATTGGCTCAGTGCAGTAATTCCTGTATCTGTGCAGATTGGCTTAGTACAGTGATTCCTGTATCTGTGCAGATTGGCTCAGTATAGTAATTCCTGTATCTGTACAGATTGGCTCAGTACAGTAATTCCTGTATCTGTACAGATTGACTCAGTGCAGTAATTCCTGTATCTGTGCAGATTGGCTCAGTACAGTAATTCCTGTATCTGTGCAGATTGGCTCAGTGCAGTAATTCCTGTATCTGTACAGATTTGCTCAGTGCAGTAATTCCTGTATCTGTACAGATTGACTCAGTGCAGTAATTCCTGTATCTGTGCAGATTGGCTCAGTATAGTAATTCCTGTATCTGTACACACTGGCTCAGTACAGTAATTCCTGTCACTGTACAAATTGGCTAAGTACAGTAATTCCTGTATCTGTACAGACTGGCTCAGTACAGTGGTTCCTGTACCTGTACAGAGTGGTTCAGTACAGTAATCCCCGTATCTGGTCAGATTGGCTCAGTACAGTAATTCCAGTATCTGAGTCTATTGGCTCAGTACAGTAATTCCTGTATCTGTGCAGATTGGCTCAGTACCGTAATTCCTGCATCTGTGCTGATTGGCTCAGTACAGTGATTCCGGTATCTGTGCAGATTGGCTCAGTACAGTAATTCCTGTATCTGTGCAGATTGGCTCAGTGCAGTAATTCCTGTATCTGTACAGATTTGCTCAGTACAGTAATTCCTGTATCTGTGCAGATTGGCTCAGTACAGTAATTACTGTATCTGTACACACTGGCTCAGTACAGTAATTCCTGTCACTGTACAAATTGGCTAAGTACAGTAATTCCTGTATCTGTACAGCCTGGCTCAGTACAGTGGTTCCTGTACCTGTACAGATTGGTTCAGTACAGTAATCCCCGTATCTGGTCAGATTGGCTCAGTACAGTAATTCCAGTATCTGAGTGTATTGGCTCAGTACAGTAATTCCTGTATCTGTGCAGATTGGCTCAGTACAGTAATTCCTGTATCTGTGCTGATTGGCTCAGTACAGTGATTCCTGTACCTGTACTGATTGGCTCAGTACAGTGATTCCTGTATCTGTACAGATTGGCTCAGTAGTGATTCCTGTATCTGTACAGATTGGCTCAGTACAGTAATTCCTGTATCTGTGCAGATTGGCATAGTACAGTGATTCCTGTACTTGTACAGATTGGCTCAGTACAGTGATTCCTGTACCTGTACTGATTGGCTCTGTCCAGTGATTCCGGTACCAGTACAGAATGGCTCAGTACAGTAATTCCTGTATCTGTACAGACTGGCTCAGTACGGTGATTCCTGGACCTGTACAGGTTAGCTCAGTGCAGTAATTCCTGTATTTGTGCAGATTGACTCAGCACAGTAATTTGTGTATCTGTACAGATTGGCTCAGTACTGTAATTCCTGTATCTGGACAGACTGGCTCAGTACAGTGATTCCTGTACCTGTATAGATTAGCTCAGTGCAGTGATTCCTGTATTTGTACAGATTGGCTCAGTGCAGTAATTCCTGTATCTGTGCAGATTGGCTCAGTACAGTGATTCCTGTATGTGTTCAGATTGGCTCAGTATAGTAATTCCTGAATCTGTACAGTTTGGCTCAGTCCAGTAATTCCTGTATCTGTACAGGTTGGCTCAGTACATTGATTCCTGTATCTGTGCAGATTGGCTCAGTACAGTAATTCCTGTATCTGTGCAGATTGGCTCAGTCCAGTAATTCCTGTATCATTGCAGATTTGATCAGTACAGTAATTCCTGTATCTGTACAGATTGGCTCAGTACAGTAATTCCAGTACTTGTACAGATTGGCTCAGTACAGTGATTCCTGTATCTGTACAGATTGATCAATGCAGTAATTCCTGTATCTGGACAGATTGACTCAGTACAGTAATATCTGTATCTGAACAAATTAGGTTGGTACTGCATTACCTGCATGTGCACAGTTCTGGTTAGTATCACAGTTCCTGTCCCTGTAGAGCTCTGATTATTGTGTTCATGTATTTGCTGTATCTGCTCAACTCAGAAAGATGTTGCAATATGGAAAATCAATCTTTAGTTGCACGGATCCCAAATCCAAGAAACAAAGATAGATAGGCAATGTATCTCTTAATGAGGTGTTGAAACATAGCTTTACAAGGTATAATATTGTACGAGTTAAATTATCATTTGTTGCAAAGGGTGATGAAAATTCTTTCCAGTGAATTCTCTCCAGCTGGAGGGTAAGGATTTACAGATATCGATGTTAGGAGTCCTTTAGAGGTCTATTATGTGTCTTAGATTACAAAGCTAATCACTGTATTAACATCCATTGAGCCCTCCTGCACCTTATCTACCTGATACTCCCTTAATGTGACTGCCACTGGAATGAAAAGAACAGCTTGTGAGATGGCTCTTGGCTCTAAGGCCTGCGCAGACCTGTCAAGTCTTACTTTGTGCAAAGGGCTAGCTTCAGCCTCAATTCCTTTCAGCAATTTTGTCTTTTGTTGTGCCTTTTGGCTTCTCCACAAAGGCTCTTTCATCTTGTCTGAAGATTCCAGTGGTGTATCGGTCACAGGAATGCTGTCAGTCAAGAAGTGACGGGACTGTGCTTTGTTCAAATGGGAACCTTCCAGTCTGCTTCCTCAAGCCATTATGGAGAAAATAAAATGGAAAGTCTTCAGCTGAGATTTGATCTCTGTCCTGTCTCAATCAGATCTTCAATTAGTCTGAGGCATTGCTTGTTGAATGATGCTCCTCATCAGCGGAACTTGTGCTGAGAGTCAGTCTACTGGCTTGCAAGGCCGGCAGGTAGAGTCAGCTCATTGTTGAGTGATGTTTTGTAGGTGGGATGCAATGTCGCACTCTTGCTCCCTGTCCTGTGCTGACATTCCTAAATCAAATATATCACAGCCATTTAATACGTGATGTTTCATTTGCTCAATGAGTCAACCTTGGCTCAGTGGTAGTATTCTCGCCTCTCTGTTAAATGGTCATTAATTTTGGCCCTACGCCACAGCATTGGGCATGTGTTCTAGCTTACTACTTCAGTGTAGTACTGGGGGAGTGCTGCACTGCTGGTGGTGCCGTCATTCAGATTAGACAGTAACCTGAAGTCCTGTCTTCCCAGTTGGCCATTTGTGAAAGAGCCAGTGACATTATTCGAAGAGCAGAGGAGCGCTTCCTGTGTCTGGCCAGTGTTTAGCCCTCAACCAAACATCAAAAAATAGATGTTATAATTTATTTCCTTACTGTTTATGAACCCTTTCTGTGGGCACATTGGGTGCTGTGTTTGTCTACGTTCCATGAGTGACTGCATTTCAAAGTACACCATTGGCTGTCCCACTGTGGGACGTGTTGGTGTCAGGAAAAGTGCTTCAGTTTTGTTCTTTACATTACCCTCGGCCTAGCTCAGATTAAGAAATCCCTGCTTAATAACTGTGGCATTCCCATTTCACACACCAGCTATTCTTGCAGCTGCTGAGATCGAGGGTGCCAAAATGGGAGCAGTTCTGTGGCCAGTTCGCTACTCGCAACTAAATCAGGATTTCTCAACATATGTCACCTACATCTAGCCAATAGTGGCAACTTACTTCCCAACAGTGCTGGCTGGATTTCCATCCAGGTCTCAAAGCTGTAGCCCAATGCACTGCATTAATGTAACTCTGCAATTTTGAATCCGACTCCCTTCTGTACTTTGTGAGGAAGCCTTCCCGCATATTGCACAACCTTTAGCAACAGAGTACATGAATGCAACTGGCAGACTCAATAAATTACATAGTTTAATGCAATACATTGTTTAATTTGCCTTAGGGCTTTCGTGTTGTGGAAATAATCAACAAAATAAATTAAGGCACTTAAGAAGCAAGATAAATACCCTCAAAATTGTATCAGATGGTCTGTGTAATAAAAAAGCCCTCTGAGCAACTCAAGGCTAGTGAGGGTACAGGTTTTACTTTCAGCGCAGTTCAGTGGCCTCATTGCGCTCGAGCAAGAGTGCGACAAGGCCGGTGAATAGCGGAAGAGGCCAAAAATGAGAACTGCGTTGGGCACCAAACCGTTAGCGATGCAACCAGCCCGCTCCCGTAGGTGAAATCAGGATCCTGCCGTAGCATGGCAAGAATCCAATAATCACCACTTAAGACCGATTTTCATACAATTAACGGGAGCCACCCCATATCCAACGGCCTCCCGTGATCCAACCGTCTCCCCAGCAAGTGATCATGCAGGCACCGATTAGTACTCCTTGACTTGTACTCATGCGGGCACCAATTAGTACTCCGTGAACCTGGCAGATGGACCCCTGGGAGGGACCCGAGGAGGTGAGTAGCCATCTTTGCTCACAAGCAGAGCACCCGGGGGCACTGGACCTGCTACCCCTGTGCTTGGAGGGGGTGGGGGGGGGGGGGGGGGCAATCGGGGAAGTCCAGCCTCGGTTGGGGTGGGCCGCCATGGGTGTTGGGGATATTGGAGTTGGGGGGGGTGGAGGGGTCTCTGCTGGGGGGTGGGATGGGGGAGGAACTGCGCACAAGTTTGCCATGCCAACTACTGGATCGTGTGTACCCGTTCCGGAGGCAACCCTAACTCCCACTGACCACGGAGGCCTCTGGCCATGCGGCTAAAGGTTATTGCTGATAGGGAATTGGCAATCGTAGCTAAGTGAGCACCTCACACATCCCAAGGTTCCCTTGGGTCGGCCTGCCATGTAGCATGTGGGCTTATTGCTCAGCATCCCATTCAGACCATGAAGCATGGACACTGCGCCTGAATATTGCGGGAGGCAACAGCACAGACACAGCAGCCAACATCCGAACACCCAGGGGATGGGCCCCAGCCCAGTGGATATGTCCACAGCCGGAGGATGGGTGAGTGCACCCAGTCCAGGTAACATTATATTTGGGTGTCTGGGATGCAGGGTGTGATCAGCGGCCCCACTGTGGCCGGGTCTGCATGGGCAGGGAGTGCCATGTAGGGGGTGTGGTATGTGGACAAGGGGAGCAATGGGTTAATGGAGGATCCCGGGATGGAAGACACCGCTGTTTGTCAGTCCCATACCCTCTCCCAATTCCTTACAGATATTGAACGGTATGGACGATATTTTGGACCCTGCGGATCTTGTCCTAGTGGTGCTACTGGCCGGTCAGCCAGCATTGACAGAGGCTCGAGGTGGCGGCCCATGTGCAGGGCCCCACCCCACACCCTGAGGACCTGGCCGCCCTTCAGGCCAGGGTGAGACCCAGAGAGGGAGGCCCACGATGGCCCAAGGTGTACAAGCAAATGATTGGCAGCGCGTGCCACAGGACGCTCCACCTCAACAAGCAGATGGTGCGGCACCTGTGCTATGTCCTTGCGGACTTGGCACTACGTGGAGAAGGAGGACACCCACTCCTCCTGTTACCGCAGCCCTGAACTTTTACACTTCAAGATCATTCCAGGGCTTGAGTGGGGACTTTTGTGGCATCTATCAAGCTAAAGCCCACAAGTATATCCGACAGATCATGGATGCCCTGTTTGCCTAGGCAGTGAACTATATAAACTTTGACACCGACCAGGCCCAACAAGATGCCTGGGCAACAGGATTCTCTGCCACAGGTGGAATGACCCAGGTCCAGGGGATAATAGATAGCATGCATGTCACCTTACATGCACTGGGCCATCTGGGAGTGCGCTACATCAACAGGAAGGCGCTCCATCCCCTGAACATCCAGCTCCTGTGCAATCACCACATGAAGATCATGTACATGTGTGCATGCTTTCCAGGGAGCATGCATGGTAGCTACATCCTGGAGCAGTCGGACATCCCCGGTCTTTTTGAGGACCACTCCAGGATGGCCAGTTTGCTATTGGTTGATAAGGGGTACTTGCTGGGACTTGGCTGACCACGCCCGTACGGAGACCAGTCACCAATGCGGTGATCTGTTACAACGAGGCACATGCGACCACCCTGTCTGTCATTGAATGGTGCATCAGTCTGCTCAAAGTGCGGTTCCGATGCCTCGACCATTCCAGTGGTGCCTTGCAGAACACCCGCTGGAGGGTCGCCCGCTTTGTGGTGGTCTGCTATGCTCTCCACAATCTGGCACAGCAGCGGGGCAACGTGCTGGAGGTGGAGGAGGAGGAACATGTGGCTACCTCAAAGGAGGAGGAGGAGGACGATGAGGAGGCGCTGGACCAGGAGGGGCTGGTGGACGATGATGGTGAGGAACCAGAGGACCAACCGGAGGCTGAGGGACAAGCGGCAGCGACAAGGATCCGGCAAGTCCGGAGGGCCAGGGAGGTCCTTATCAGCACTCGCTTCACGTAGGACTTGGTGTTATCTGTCATTGCTACCCCTCCCTCCCCCTTCCCCATCCCTCTGTGCCCCCTCCCCACCCTCACCATCCTCCCCACTCCCCCATTTCCCACTCTACCAAAGTCTGTGTTATATCAATGCAGGGTAGGGACTATGTCGGCACTGTCAGCGGGCCACCATCGCGGGCAGATTTTGATGATAACCTGCAGAGAGCTGAGTGCTGGTGCTCCTCCATCTATGCCATAGTCTGACCCCTGGCTTTCTGCTGCATGCTCATTCACACCCATCACCTGCACGCCGTGTGCTGGGGGTGGGAGGGAATCCAAGATCCTCATGTCAAGGGAGATGGGGCAAGGTTTTGTGATCAGCCCGCATTGCAGAAGAAAGTGGTTGTGGTGAAAGTTTTTTAATGCCTTTCAAATAAGTATCCACCAGTGCTCCACTCTCCCGATGGTGTTGCCCTCTCCCCTCCCCACCACCGTCTCACCCTCCTTACACCATACCTCCCCTCCCTCTCAGTGATCCACAATGTACTTCGCCTTCTGTGCTCTACCACTGCGTCTAGCTGTTTTCCCAGGTTGTACATCAGAGGAGGAGGCAGCCTGCTGATTACCATGTCCCGTGGCCTTCGATGCCGCTGGTGGGCGTGCTCTGGGGGCTCTGGGACTGGAGGCCCCGGCGCACACCCGCCGGTGGCACATGCACAGCCGTGCCGCACTGCACCAGGTTCTGACTGTGAGGTGCAGCTTCATCAGAGGGGTGGAACCCGGGGGAGCTAGTGGCCACCATTGCCACTCCATAGGATGAGTCCTGGTTGGCACCCAGTGCCCCCTCCTCCTGGTCGGTGTCCACAGGTCCCTGGGGTTCACCTTGGGATGGAGGGGTAGCTGCTCCTGTGTCAGCTGGCTCTGCCGGCCCTGGTGGCTCCCCAATGTCTGTACCATGGTGTCGATGCCCTTGGGAATGCTTTACAATGATTGGGACATGCTCTGCAGTGCCTCGGCAATGCCCACCTGCAACAGGGACAAGCTCCGCAGGACCTCGGCTATTCCATCTCCGACTGGGACATATCCCGCGGAGCCTCATCAGGGTCCGCCTGGTATTGGGTCCTGTCCCCCAGCGAGTCAGGTAGTCTACTGAGGCCCTCAGCCATGGCCGTCACCCACTGCGCTCCGCCTTGGACACCTCCACTCATGCTCTGTGGAAATATTCACTGCCTCGTTCCCGCTGCCATTCCACCAACATTATCTTCAGAAAGGCCTGCTGTTCAGTAGCCGGAATACCTGCCTATTTCAAGCATGGGCCTTTTTTTACGCAGAGACACAAATGGACAGAGCTGCAATCAAACGTGGGGTGGGGAGTAAAAAGCTAAGCACTCAGTTACAGGATTAGGAGGAGGAGGAGCAGGAGTGCATCTTTAGGCTCCATACAAATAACCTGGGTCTGCCACACTGGATTCTTCACCACTTCTAAACTTCAAGCTCGTTTGCCTTGATGCCAGCTGGGTTGGCCTCGAGGTGGTCCAACACTGACTTGGACATATACCTCTGTCGCTTCATTATCACTCGGTCAATATCTGACACAATCACGGGAGCACCATCACCACAATTACGGCAAATATTCACGGAGAAGTTCCAATGCCAACTTGTCAAGGTAATGGATGTGGCCTTTCCAACATTGCCACATCCTGTAAACTATTTTTTAAATATCATGGCAGATCCTGTATCTTGAAGAGCAAGGGTGGCAAATCATATGCAGAACATAATAGTCAAATCTCAAGGAAATGAGTTTTGTCCAATTTTCCTCCTGGCCAAAGTAACTAATCTTCATCTTGTTGTCCAGAATGTTATCACAGGAAAGACATCGTTTGTAATCTAACGACCGCGCCCACCTCAGGACGTGACTTGGCCGGTAAATCCCACGAGAGACAATTCGCAAGATTTACTCAGCTCGTTATGCCTCGCAAGATCTAACGGAATCTCACGCGATGTCGCGATCTGGATCCCGCCCATTCAAGTGTGCGGTAAGGCACACCTGAATATACACTCACCGGAGTTACCCAAGGCACCGGTCTAACCCCTGTGCCTCAGAGACCCTGAGTGAGCACCAGTTAGCACTGGTCTCCATCCACGTGGACCAGGCATACTGACACTTGGGGGGGGGGGTCTCCCAGACAATCAGGGACCACTGAGTGGTCAGGCTCTGGGCAGGGTGGTACCCTAACAACCCTGATGCCACCTTGACACCCTGACAGTGCCGCCTGGGTGCCACTGACAGGCTGGTGGTGCCTGGGTGACATGTTTCCTGTGCTGAGGCTTGGGCCTGGGGGTGCCCTGTCCTTATGAGATGGGGTGCTGGGGGCACAATGTCCCCTTTATAGGTGAGTTGGGACATTGGGGTGGTCCAGAGGCTGTGGTGGGGGGTCTCGAGATTGGGGCGCCATTTAAAAGTGCTGCCCCAATCTCTTGCTGTGCTGGCGAGCAGAGCTTGTTAGTGCAGGAAATGGGACTGAGTGTAGCCTCGGTGGGACATTTGTCACCGAGGCCCCAAAGTGAAGCAGAGTCAGAAAACACCCAGCTAAACACGCTCGACACGAGAGTCTGTTTCATTTCCGTTAAATTAGTCATTTTCAAACTCAGGGTTGCAACTCCCGGGTGGCTCATGTGCGTGTGTTGGGATGGTCACATGGCCAATCACGGGAAGTAGTGCCCAATGGTCGCACCGTCTTTTAAGAGTGCCTTCTGCGACCGGCTTTCAGAATGCCGGCGTCCCGCGCATGTGTGCCCCCTCAGCAGTGCGCAGGCCCGGAGCTCAGCAGGGAAGACCGCTCCTCCTGACCTAGCAGCAGATTTTTAAAAATCGATGCTGTCTTCCAGCCTGGAGCGATGGCAGAGAGCAGGTCACTCACCCCGAACACTGACATCACATGTTCTGGGCTGAAGAGAGAATCCTCCATTTTGTCAGCAGCAAAAGCAAGCAACAGGACCGAAGAATTTAAAATGGATGGTTTCGTAATAACGAAGAGAGGGCCAGAGATACAAACTGGCCAGGATCTCACAACTAAATATGCTGGAGAGAGCGGCTGAGGAGGGACCGCAGCAGGCCAAGCAGTGCTGGTGTGAGTTCCGAGGCTTCTGGTGAACAGCCCATTAACAAGAAGCCGAAATCAGGAACAAAGCAGTGTAAAGATGCTTTTTTGAGGTATGGCTTTATTAATTGTGCCAGTGTAAATCAGGATGCGAAGCCCATGTGTGTTATATGCAGGGAAGTACTGGCAAATGTAAGTTTAAAACCCTGAAAACTTCAAAGGCATTTGAAGAAGAAGCACGGTGAGTTCGAGGACATACCTCTTGATTTTCTTTCAACGGATGCGGTGAGAACTTAAATCGTCAGCTGAAGTCCTTAGCAGAAATGTAACATTGTATGACAAAGCAAGTGAGATAGTGAGGACCAAGCAAGCTCACCTGTTGCATTAAAGGTGAGCAAAAATGATGGCTTGCCAAGGCTGGCCAGCGTGGGTTGCGAAGGTCAGTCGGCATGAGTCGCAAAGGTCAGCTGGTATGGGTCGCGAAGATCGTCCGGCATGGGTTGTGAAAGTTGGCTGGTGTGGGTTGTGAAGGTTACCCAATATGGGTCCCGAAGAAGGGCCGGTTGGTAAAAATGGGTCCCGGGCAGAAAGGTTTGAAAAATACTGCGTTAAATCACACGCAATCATGTCAATTGGAGTTCTTTGTTTACAAAATTGTTTGCAAAATTTTTCATCTTGTTCTGACAAAAAAATAGCCTTTTCAGGAACATAAAATGCTGCAGGGAATGGACCAAATATACCACAATTCTTCTGTTAAAAACTTTTGGACAAGGTTGCTTGGCATATACTGGGGCTACTATGAGAGCATGTGTAGATGCTGTGACAAGACCCGTAAACGAAGATAAATTTAATGCACATTGCTCACTTACAAGATCCCTGAAACCCCTGGCAGGGTCTTTATGTTCACATCTGCTCTAACATTAATGAGTTTCGCCATTGTTACTATCTAGACTTTTGTGGCCTTAGAGGCCTCAGTTATAAATAGCAGAATTTTCTCTGTCAAAATATTATTTCCTAGCAGCAAAAAACTTGCCAAATTCAACAGTCATCATTATTTTATATTAATTTATTAAAGTTATCTAAAAGTATCCAGCCTGTTATATTCGACTCAGTTTGTCCTCTGAAGCATCTACGTATGATAAATGTCTCCTATTTCTTTACAGACAGTTCATACCCTAAAGGGAAAGAGATTGTATTAAGCTATCTTGAAGTCTAATGAATTGAACATGCTTTTAATATATGAATTACATACGTAAGGATAGACTTCAAAGTGTGTGCTGTGTCTGCATATTTTCTTCACTGCCTAAGGTCAGAATATTAGAAAAATGTGAAACGGAATCAAATATCAGGGATTGTGCAATTCGATCGCCTAATGACCCGAAGGAAACCTGTTCCTATTTTTTTGGGTCTCCCGTGGGAAACTGTTGCTTTAACAGAATTTTATCTTTGCAATGCATAACAGGCATCTTTAAAAGATTTATTTAAGCCTGTAATCACATCCCCTCTCCCCCCCAACCCCACCCCATCCTCCCACCCCCAACTGAGAACCAGGGTTCCTGGTTTCTGAGCAGGTGTCTGTGGGATCCAATGACAGTAACTATCTCCCAAAAGTTGTATGTCGTGTCTGGTGGGTTTGTGGACTGGGGGTGGTGAAGGGGACATGGAGGAAGTACAGTGTGGTGCGTTTAAGAGCACTGAGCTGCAAATCCCCCTGACAAATTGTCATTCTGCTCTACTCGATAGAATAAACATTCAGTGGGGGAGTGACAGTCACAAAATTGATTGACTCAATAGTTCAAAAGTTGAAGTCCGTTCTTTGCCTATTAGGCAAGCGTGCAACTAACTGTTACAATTCAAACTAGAAAGCTCTCCAATATTATACCCTTCACCAGCACCCCATGGATCAACTGAACAATGCCTAGGCGACACGGTAGCACAGTGGTTAGCATTGTTGTTTCACAGCGCCAGGGTCCCAGGTTCGATTCCCGGCTTGTGTCACTGTCTTTGCAGTGTCTGCACATTCTCCCCGTGTCTGCGTGGGTTTCCTCCGGGTGCTCCGGTTTCCTCCCACTATCCCAAAAGACGTGCTGTTAGGTAATTTGGACTTTCTGAATTTTCCCTCTGTGTATCCGAACAGGCGCTGGAATGTGGCGACTAGGAGCTTTTCACAGTAACTCTCTGCAGTGTAAGTCTACTTGTGACAATAGAGATTATTATAAATATCTGCTGATCATAAATAAGGAATATTGAGAAAATATAAACGGAAAATATCAACGGATAAAATAAACGGCCAAGCAGCATCTGTGGAGTGAAAAGGATCACCTTTGATCAAGACTGGAAGCAGTTAAAGATGTGAAAGGTTTTAATCAAATTCAGAAGCAGAAAAGGATTGGCTGAGAGGTGCAGGGGTAAGCCAAGCGAAGGTCTGTGATAGGGTGGAAGACACTAGAGGTGAAGTACCAAAAGGGGAAATTCAATGGAATTGCCATCATTGAATCCTCCGCTAGCAACATCCTGGGGTTAATGTTGACCAGAAACTGAAGTGAACTGGCCATATAAATGCTGTGGCCAAAGAGCAGGCCGGAAATTCTGTGGCAAGTAACTCATCTCCTGATTCCCCAAAGCCTGTCCACCACCTACAAGACAGGAGTGTGATGGAAAACTCTCCACCTGGCTGAATGAGTGCAGCTAAAACTACAACACTGAAGAAGCCCGACACAATCCAGGACAAAGCAACTGGTGTAACCATCAACCCATCCACCACCTTACATATTCATTCCCTCTACCACCGATGCACAGTGACTGCAGTGTGTACCATTTCTAAGATGCACTGCAGCAGTTTGCCAAGGTTTTTCAAAAGAACCTTCCCAATCCATGACCTCCACCATCTAGAAGGTCAAGGGGAGCAGGTGCATTGGAACATTCCCACCTACAGGTTCCCCTCCAAGCGGCTCAGGATCCTGACTTGGTTTCTGCTCCATCACTGTTGCTGGGTCAAAATCCCAGACCCCATCCCTAACAGCACCATGGGTGTACCTACACCACCAGATTGCAGCAGCTTACAAAAGTAACTCACCACCACCTTCTCAAGGGCATTTAGGGATGGGCAAAAATGCTGCTTTGCCACTAACTCTCATGTCCCATGAAAGATTGGAAGAAATGCACTCAAATATGCACCAAGATGAAAAGGGCAGGAGAACAGATAAGGTAAATCAGGAAAAAAATGAGTGGGTGGCCATAAGCTTTTGTTTTCGAAGTCTGTAGTTTGTTGGAGGAAGGGGAAAGGGGGAGAAGTGAAGGTTTGAACAAACAATGCAACGTCTCGTTTTCACGAAGGGGAGAGGAAGAGGACAGGAGGGCATATTAAAGATCTGGGGAGAACAGGCTTACAAAGGAGCACCGACTGTAGAGATATGGATGAAACTGTGGAGCAGGTACACTGCATGATCATATTGTCCACAGGAACGAAAACAGGCCTCTCAGTTCCTCAAACCTACTCCGCCATTCTGATGTCATGGCTGATCTGTATCTTTACTCAATTTACCCGCCTTGATTTCCCCTTTACTTAACAAAAATCTAGAAATCTGTTCTAAAATGTTCAATTGTTAGCCTTTCCTGTCAGCTTTTGGGGAGTGATTTCCACGCTTTTGATACCCTCGATGTTAAGACGTTCTTCCAGATATCCTGGGCTGGATTCTCCGTCGGCGGGATTCTCCGTTTCACCGGCAACATACATGCCCACGGATTTCCTGACGGCGTGGAGGTGCCCACAATGGGAAACCCCATTGGCCAGCTGCCGGGATGGAGAATCCCGCTGCCGGCGTGTGCGCGCCGCACCAGAAAGCGGGTGAGGCGGGATGGAGGATCCCGCTCCCCAGCTCTAATTTTAAACCCCTTGTTCTGCATTTTTCCATTCAAGGAAACAATTTCTCTCTATCTACCATATTGAATCCTGTAATTGTCTTAAACACTCAAGGAAATATATGTCATAGGCGAGATTCTCCAGTCCCGTCCATGGTGGGGACCCGTTGCGAGCCAGAACGGAAAATTTGGCGTTCCAACCAAAACTCCATTCACTTTCAGCAGCACCGGGAAATCCCAGCCGTGAATGAGGACAAAATATTTTGGCACTTGTCTATGCAACCTGCTCTCTTTTTGCCTCATCATTCTGTAGTGTTGGATTCTGCTGACGATTAACGCTTATAATGTGTTTTTTTTTGGGGGGGGTTTGCAGGACAAGAGATGAGCTGAAGACAAGAGTGTACAGAAGAATCAGGCAGTAGGTAAAGTGTCTTCAGAGGCACCACCCACCTTCCATTCACTCGGCCTGTACAGAATGATTTGCCTTGAAAAAATTTGAATTTTGAAATTTGAGAAACAAACGTTTTACCTTTAATTTATGACATGTCGCTGGACATCAGGAAAATCCATGTTAACTTTGTAAATAATTGGGAATTATTTTGTTTTCGTTTCTAAGCATTTCCTGGCCTTCTGGTGAACGTATTTATAAATGAAAAAAAAAAGATAATGTTGGATATTATAAGGTTATTGTCTGAATGTGCCAATCTTTTTCAATAGCAAGTATGCGTCTAACAGACTGAATTAAAAATATATATATATTTGCACTCTGTAAAACACAAGCACAACGCATTCTGGATCCGTCCATCTGATCCCATAGGCCACAGAGCAGCCATATTGGAAAATACTGCTGGGCTTCCTCTTATTGGATAGGGTAACTGCTGCCTGCATGTCCTATGAATGCTCCCGTCTGTGCACTGAGATGATGCTTTAATAGCGGACTGCAATACTGAAGTGAATATGCGTTGGAACAAGCGTTAGTTAGTGCCCACTCCGTGAGAACAGTACTGTGTGAAAAGAAGTCATGATGGAAGGGCAGTGGCTGCTGGCATTAAGTTTTAATGAGAATGAATGTAGCCTGATATTTTGTTGTATTAAAAACATTTCGTACAAATGTTCATTAGATAAAATATGAGTGGTTATTTATCTAGAGTTATATAGATCCATGTATGGTCTGACCCTCACGGAAGTAAACTGCTCATTGCCTGAAAGTTTTAAAAAATGGAGATCTGACTCGGTCGAAAACTGGGATTTTGTCACATCTTAAATGAAAGATGGGTATGAGTAATTGAAGAGATAGTTTTTCAACTTAACTCTCCTCCTAGAGAGTCTCATTAATTAGAATATCAGACACAAAGGAAAACGGTGCCATTTTGTAGTCAACCCAATCTTCTGCCTATTATTAAGCAGAAAAGGTGGCAGGGTCATGGAATGGCTTCAGAAAATATCAGGCCTCATATTTCAATCAGTGCTGCAGTGCATGGATCTCTACATCGAGTGCACTAATTTGTAAGATTGGTTGGTTTGAGGTGTCACGTAAGATTATTTAAGCTCCTTCCCCAAACAAGGTTTGCACATCACTGAATTGGGCCCTGGCCTCTGTCAGGTCTTTCTCTGACTCTTTGTTAAAGATAGCTGACAATATATAGCATCTAACACGAGTGCACATCTGAGGAAAGTAGAGGTGTAACTAGCGGAACTGTGGTTCCTGCAATATTTCAACTAGTTAATGGGCTGTCCAGGGTTGAAACAAGCAAGACACAACAAGGATGGCACAGGACTGATCGCTAGTCTGTCTTGGGTAGGCCAATTGCATCACCCCAGCAGGAGTAAAAGCCTACCTTTCTATCAGCCAACTCCTGCTCCGACGTGTGTGAATTCAAAGCAAGACATGATTGTGTTTAGTTTGGTTTGATGCCTCTCACCTCCCACGCTATTTAATTAGCCTTCTGAAGTCCATAGAAGTGTCCCAGCGTATCAAGGTTTAAGGCAAAAGAGAGACAAAATTTGAGAAAGTATGAAACTCGATGGGTGAGCTTTTGAATTAATGATCTTGGGAGTTCTGCAAAATATAAGAAAATAGCCTCCACATTCACACATAAAAGTTAACATATTGGAAAGCCCATACTTTGAGCAGGAAACCACACTCATGCTCCTTGCAGGCATGGACGGAAACCCAGAATCAAAAAAGGTATCTTCGAACATAGAAAATAAGGAAAATCCCCCAATATAGAGGACAGCCATTTTAATAGAGAGCCTTCACAATTGCTAGGTATGCTGGGATAGGCCGTCCTCCATTGTGCCTGTTTCATTCAATCTCCATGAGAGAAAGTAGCAGGAATCCCATAACATGTATAGTTGTATGATCGTAACCCTGATATAGTGCAGGAATATTGATAGATACACACATTTCTCAAGAGCTCCGAAATTGTCGCTACTCCAACACAACCGTGTACAATGCAAAGTGGCTGCGCAAACTTTTGTTAAGGGGGTGAGTTGCATTATTTGTGGATGTATTTGGATCATGTCACAGGCAGAGGGAATAGTGACTCAAAAACCTGAGGTGCTTTGCTAACACAGGATGGTTCGAAGATTTGTTTGTAGGTCCCTCATGACCATTGTGCAGTTTGCTTGCTGCTTTATAGAGGTAAAACAAAATGAATGAGCTTGAGAAATTACATCCATGCAAAGGAGTCATGAATAAGAAAGCTCAAAGCCCAATGGTAGGATTGGTCAACACTCAATTATTTCAGTCCCTCTGAAACATTTGAAAGCGTTCTGGTGTTTTTCTGTTATTCATTTACAGTGTAAAGTTAAATTGTACCAAAAATAATGTTATTGTTAGACCTGACCAAAAATATTCTGGTTTTCTCTAACCCGAAGACTATAATTTTTTTAAAGAATTAAACATTTTAAAGAAGCAAAATAAAAATGCCTTTGTTCCTTTTCGGTGTCTGATATGTGTCAGTCTAGTGTGTTAATGTCAATGCAAACATGTGAGCCTGTTGATGAGTATGACTGGGTATTACCATACATAAGTGTGTCCATGGGGGAATATATCAATGTATTAAAACACGAAAAGATTTGTTGTGCAGTCAGAGGCCAATTGGCCCATCAGGTCCGTGCCGGGCATAAGATAGCTTTCCAGCCTAATCAAACCTTCCAGCTTTTGGTCCATAACCCTGGAGGTTATGACACCTCCAGTGCACAGCCCAATATTTTACACTTTAAATGGAATGAGGGTTTCTGCTTCTACCACCCTTTCAGGCAATGAGCTCCAAACCCTCACCACTCTATGGGTGAAAAAATTACTCACTCTCCTTCTAACAATTGCTTTCAATCTATGCCTCTGATATTGTCTCCACTGCTTATAGAAATAGCTCCTTCCTATTCACTCTTTCTCAGTCCCACATTATTTTATGCACCTCAATGAATCTCCCCTCAGCCTCTATATTATTCTGAAGAAATCACAATCAGCCCGTACAGTCTTTCCTCGTTGCTAAATTTTTCCATCCTTGTAAACTTACACACTGCCCACTGTGACACATACATTGCCACAGGCAACATCCTTGTACATTTCTTCTGTGCCCTTCCTAGTGTGATCACATCCTTCCTGTAATGTGCTCCAGCTGCAGTCTGACTAATATTTTATTCATTTCTAGCATTAGCTCCTGACTCTTATGCTTTAGGCCTTGGTCAATGGAGAAAAGTATCCTGATTACCTTCTTGACCGCCTTATCTTGATATCTTCAGGGATCTGTGGACTTATATTCCCGCAGTCTCTCAATTTTTCTCTACTTTTCAAAACCCTACTGCTGTCTCAGTGAGTGTGTCAATGTCTACACATATCAGGGTAAATGTGCATGTATCAATGTGATTTGATCGGTATGCGTGTGTGCAATGCTACACGTCAGTTTGAGTGTTCACGTTTGTGCGCATATCAATGTGAGTCTGCATGTGTTAATGTGAAAGGACATAGAGTCCATAGAATCCCTAAAAAGCAGAAGGAGGCCATTCGTCCTATCGGGTCTGCACTCTGAAAGAGCACCCCACCTAGGCCCACTCCTCGCCCTATTCCCATAACCCCACCAACCTTTGGACTATTGGGGCAATTTAGCATGGCCAATCCACTGAACATGGATGTCAGTCAATCTGTGTCAGACCAAATGTGTGCATCAATCTGAATTCTGTGTTATGGCATCACTGAGGGAGTACTTGCTGAGTGTGTGCAGAAGTTTGAGCATGCACCAATGGGTAAGTTAGCATCAGAGTGTGTGTCAGTGTCATTGTGTGTGTCTGTATCAGTGAAAATGCATTAGCAGAGTGGGTACCAGTAGGCAAATATACATCAGTGTGAATGAATTGCAGTCTGTATTCCCTATGTGTATGCGTGTACGTGTGTCAGTATGAAATGTGAGTATGCCTGCATGTCAGTGTGAATGAGTACGTGGCAGTGTATGTGTTACAGTATGCAGGATATACATTTTCACAGTTATGTCAGTAAAATGTGTATATAACTGAGATTAGGCTGGCCAGCTATTCCAGCTTGCCTCATGGCAATGTTTAAATGAAGTGTTTCAAAACAGGATGTTCTGCAGATTCCTACATTTGGATATCTGCCCTTTAAATATTAAATACTCGTAAACACTCATTAAGCTCAAATCTGCAACATTTATACTGAATTTCCCATACTTAATACAGATACTGCCATTGAGTTGTTTATACTGGATTACCTACACTGAGTGACTGATACCGAATTGTTTCTATTGCATTACTTATATTGAGTTACACTATTACAGAGTTACTTAGCCTTCCACGACCTCAGGATGACCCATCACGATTCACAGACAATGAAGTACTTTTGTGAAGTATAATCACTTGTTAAGATGTATGAATCATGGCAGCCAATCTGTGCACAGAAAGCTCCCACAAACCGAGATTAGATAAAGGGGCTACATTTGGCCTTTGGTGATTGGCACCAAACAACAGCGAATTGATCACATGTTTAAACGTATCACACCCTGCCCTTGATTTCTTTTCCCAGGGAAGAGTAAATTAAATTGGTGTAAAATTTACTGATTATTGCCCATGCAGCGATACCAAGACCAATTTCAACCCCAGTAACGTTTGTTAATGTTGGTTGAGGCCATTGAAAAAACATTTTTTAGTAAAGGCTGATAATGAATTACTTACACTCATATTTGAGATAAGTTATTAACAGGCAGCTAATATCTCGAAGTGACGGTGTCAAAGGAAAGTGAAAGTAGCGTCCACTGACCTCAATGTCACAAACTTTCTTTTACATTAAAATTAAACATCTCAGAACGGTTTGATTGATTCAATCCGCAAAAAAAAAACTGTTTGGCTGCAATCTTTGAGGGAACAGGCTGGGGGTCTGAACCAAACGCCCACAGATTGGGTTTCTATTGCCCATTGCAATCCTCATCAAAATCCAATGACAATACGGCAGTCTGTTGGAAGTCCCTACGACTTACTTCGGGGTAACCACTTGCATCTGGTTGACAGGAAGAGCCAAGAAGTCTGTATAACAAAGAGAAAGCTGAACAGAGTGATAACTTTTGAATTGGTCAGAACGAGTTGCTAACCTTATTCATGCAGAAAGAGATAAACCAAGATCCCTGCTCAGCCACACTGCCTTGCTAAGCAAACTGATTGAAGTGTGCAAAATTATTAGGGACATAAGCAGGGTAGATAGGAAGGAACTTTCCCCCTTAACAGAGGGGCCAATAACCATGGGCATTGATTTACAGGGGATTTGAGGAAAAACACTTTCACCCAGAGGGTGGTGGGAAGCTGGAAACTTGCTGCCTGTCAGCGTGGTAGAAACGAGAAACCTCATAACATTTCGGAAGCATTTAGATGAGCACTTGAAACGTCATAGCATACAAGACTACGGACCAAGTGCTGGAAAATGGGATCAGGATAGCTCCTTGATGGCCAGCACAGACACGATGGGCCGAAGGGCCTCTTTCTGTGCTGTAAAACTCCATGACTTTCAATTTATATTATCACAGCTGTGTTACAAGGATTGTTTTTTGTAATGGTGCAGGAACATGGACTTCTCTTTAGGTACCAGGAGTCGTCAATAGTCAGAAAGCAACAATGTAATTGAACAATGGCAGCTCAGTCTGTTCAAATCTGCCGATAAAGAAGTTCTGATCATTGAGAGGTTGGGATGTTACTGTAACAGGTTCAGATCTACTGAATGCATTTCATGCTATTATTTCTTTTCACACGAGAATATATTTGGCTGGGCCTGACTGGGATCAGATTTCTTGCATCCTGAGGAAAGTTCCGGACACCTTTAAGCCCTGGAAGCTGCGGAACCGATTCAGGGCACTGACTGCTTCATCTCCGGCTCATTCAGCAAACCGAAGCACGTGTGAAGTTTGATACCTACTGTCTGTGAACGGAATCACGTCATTCCACGACTGGAATCTCAGAGCGTGTAGAATAATGCCTTCACACCCATGGCATTATCCATACAGTGGGAATTGTGGTGTTCTTTGTGTTGCTAATTTTAAGGATGGTTGGCGTAGTGTTCACAAAGACCACAAATAGCTTTTAACTTGAACAAAACAATAAATTTATGAACACTACTGAATTGGATTCAACACTTACTCCTATATAACACACAGTTGATAACAAACATTTAATCTACACTCACCTACACCTGATCTCTACACAATAACTATGATCTGCTCTCACTCACACTGTTTCCTTCAGTCTGTCCTCTAGCTTTCTCCTCAACCTCTCACCCACAATGCACAGCATTGATGCCTTATATAGTTGTACATGTTTCATTTTCATTTTTCACATCTAGCTCCCTCGAGTGGTTTATTTAGACATTACATTAACCCTTTCAGTTCTTTGCATTCATGATAATGTCACAGGAATAAGTCCCTTAATCTTCACCCACCTACACACATGTATTAACTTGGCACAACAGTCAGGAAAATTCAGGCAGAGACCTTGTCAGGGTTGAGATCTCAATTGAGGAAAGTGGAAGGCTAGGCATAGAGAAAAGGTGGGGGTAGGAGGGATGTGCCCCCAATTTCCTTTTCACTGGTTGGCTATGCAGTCACATGCAGCGAGGCATTTTTCCAGTTACCCCTCTTGAAGCTGGAGGGTCAATCAGAGGCTTTGCAACTTGAGAGGAGCAGCCAGCTGAAAGAAAGAGTAAGTGACTGAGAGGGTGCTTCAACGTGGAGGACATAAACCTTTTCAAAGCTTTAAATTAAAATCAGAAAAAAACAGCCAGGCCTCCACGTTAGTGTTGGGGCACAGGGGCAAGGGGGTGGTGAGTCCCTCTGCTGGGTGGTCTTTGATGCATTTGTGCCTATGGGCCAAGGGTGGCTCTGAAGTTGATCAGCAGCAATACTCAAAGGCATGGGCAATTTCAAGGCTGGAGGCCACTCTCTCCCAGAGACTGGCAGTAGGGAAAAAGCCTGGGATTTTATAGAATGTACAGTGCAGGAGGAGGCCATTCGGCCCATCGAGTCTGCACCGGCTCCTGGAAAGAGCACCCGACCCAAGGTTAACACCTCCACCCGATCCCCATAACCCAGTAACCCCACCCAACACTAAGGGCAATTTATCATGGCCAATCCACCTAACCTGCACATCTTTGGACTGTGGCAGGAAACCGGAGCACCCAGAGGAAACCCACGCACACACGGGGAGGATGTGCAGACTCTGCACAGACAGTGACCCAAGCCGGGAATCGAACCTGGGACCCTGGAGCTGTGAAGCGATTGTGCTATCCACAATGCTACCGTGCTGCCCTTTTCTGCCCCCCCCCCCCTTGCTGGGGGAATCCCCCACGGTGGATGTGAGAAGCCATTCAAATGTCCATTGACTTCGGAGAGTTCGGGCGATCCCACCGATGTGAGGGGATGAATTCCGGCCAAAGGGTGGGCCTACACTGGATTTGGCTAATACTGGATTATTTATACTGAGTCACTTAAACAAGATTATTTAAATTGACCGCTGAATTATTTAAACTGAAACTCACCCTATGTTGCCTAGACTGAGTTAAGTTGCTGGACATTAGAGGCTCAATTCTCAAGTCCCACCGGGATCAGGAAGAGAAGGCCTCTCCGTGGATTGAGGTTAAAAAGCCCTCCCCATAAGTAAAGGAAACTGCACACTCAAAGTGATTGGAAATTGTAAACATGGGAAAGATAAGACTTCCAGCTGTTCCATACTATTTCCCATCGGCACAAGAATGGGTCCAGTGACTGAGAAGGAATTTGCTTAATTTCCTTTTTTTGAGTGGAGGGGGAGGTCAGGAAATCAGTTTCTATTATTGAAGTCACAGGAATAATTTCACATAAAGTGCTTCTGGATGATCAGGGCCTGGCCTCACTGGGAAATGAGAGCAGCAGAGGGCCCCTACCACTTTTGACTACTGTCTCTTTGTTCTCTGGTCCGTGACTAATCTCCGCTCTCTTCACAACTACGTGCAGGCCTTCGAGCCACAGTCACACTGGAAAGAAATGCTGTTAAAAATCAAAAGGAATTCTGAATGTCAGGCCCTGACTGTCCCTCTGTGAGTTTACACAGTTTCTATTTCTCTTTATATTGGCCAGCTGTGGCCTGTTCGATGGCACACCCAGAGGCATATAAGGTTCTCAGTTCAAATCCCACTCTAGGGTTTGAGTGTAAAAACTAAGGCGGACACACCAGTGCAATATCGAGGGAGTGCTACACTGTCAAAGTTGCTGGGCGGGATTCTCTGTCCCGCCAGACCCGCTTTCTGGTGCAACACGCCCCCGCAGGCAGCGGAATCCTCCGTCCAGGCAGCCGGCCAATGGGGTTTATCACTGTTGCCACCCCCAAGCCATTGGGAAATCCGCGGGCGTAAGTGCGCTGCCGGTCAAGCGGAGCATCCTGCCAATGGAGAATCACGCCCGCTGTCTTTTCGGTGAGATATTATCCCAAAGCCCCATCTGCCTGCACAAGTGTTTATAAAAGATCTCATGGTACTATTTAGAAGATGAACAGGGGAGTTCTTGGTCAATATTTGCTGCTCAATCAAAACACCAGATTATCTGGTCATTATCATGTTGTTCTTTGTGCTGTGCATAACTTGTTGCCACATTTCCTACATTACAGCAGTGGCTACATTTCAAAAAATATCTCATTAGCTGTAAGGTGTGAATCATCCAGTAGTCATGAAAAACACAATATAAATGCAAGCCTTTTCTTTCTTTGACAGAAGTGTCAGGTGACATCTCCAGCCGATGCAGCTACCTGCAATACATTTCGTAGAATCCGTATAGAGCAGAAGGAGACCATTTGGCCCATCGAGTCTGCACCGAACCTCCGAAAAGGCACCCGACTTAGGCCCAATCCCCCACCTTATCCCCATAACCCCACCGAACCTTTGAACACTAAAGGGCAATTTAGCAAGGCCAATCCACCTAACCTGCACATCTTTGGACTGTGGGAGGAAACTGGAGCACTCGGAGGAAACCCACGCAGACTCAGGGAGAATGTACAAATTCTACACAGTTACCAAGGTCAGAATCGATCCCTGGTGCTGTGAGACAGTAGTGCTAACCAAAGTGCCACCAAGCCATCCATTGATTCCATCTGATAGTGTAACAAGTTCAAATCATTAATATAGATCAAGAAAAGCAGTGGTCAAGAAAAGCAGTGGTCAGCTCCACTGCTTACCCTCTGCCAGTCTGAAAAAACAACCATTCATCACTGCTCCCTGTTTCCTGTCACTCGGTCAACTTTGCACCCATACTGCCACTGCCCCTTTTCTATTGTCTCATAGCAACTATTATTTTTGCAAACTAAAAGCAAAATACTGCAGGTGTTGGGGATCTGTAATAAAAACAGAAAGTGCTTGAACAATTTGGAAGACCTGACAGCATTTTTGGTGAGAGAAATGGATTTAATATTTTGAATTATGACCTTTATTCAGAATTACTTTTGTATATTTCCGTTGCAAAATCGAAGTTTCTTTTTAGTCTCTTCTCAAGATGTGAGGAGATCAAGCTCTCAGTGAGAAGGTGGGTTGGCCTCTGAAAATGATGCTGCTCCTTCAGAGGTGAACAAGACAGAATGGTAGCATGGTAGCACAGTAGTTAGCACAGTTGCTTCACAGCTCCAGGGTCCCAGGTTCGATTCCCGGCTTGGGTCGCTGTCTGTGCAGAGTCTGCACGTTCTCCTTGTGTCTGCGTGGGTTTCCTTCAGATGCTCCGGTTTCCTCCCACAGTCCAAAGATGTGCAGGTTAGGTGGATTGGCCATGCTAAATTGCCCTTAGTGAACTAGGTGGGTTATAGGGATAGGGTGGAGGTGTGGGCTTGGGTGGGGTGCTCTTTCCATGGGCCGGTGCAGACCCGATGGGCCAAATGGCCTCCTTCGGCACTGTACATTCTATGATTCTATGAGAACCCAACAGTTTATGTGAACAGATGAATATACCCAGAAACGAATAGATGGACCTATGAAATAGAAGCAGAAGTAGGCCATTCAGCCCTTCGAGCTTGCTCTGTCAATAAGATCATGACTGATCTGTTTGTGTGTCAAGTTCTCCATTCCCATCTATCCCCGATAACCTTTGACTCCCTTGCCTAACAAGAATCTATCTACCTCTGCCTTAAAAATAATCACTGACCCCGCCTCCACCGTCTTCTGATGCAGAGAGTTCCAAATTTGCACAGCCCACTGAGAGAAGAAAATTCCCCCCAGCTCTGTCCTAAAAAGTTGTGACCTAATTTTAAAACAGTGCCCCCTAGTTCTGGAATCACCGACAAGGGGAAACATTCAGGATGGGCGGCACAGTAGCCCAGTGGTTAGCTCTTATTTCACAGCACCAGGGACCCGGGTTCGATTCCCGGCCTTGGTCACTGTCTGTGCAGAATCTCCACGTTCTCCCTGTGTCTGCATGGGTTTCTTCCAGGTTCTCCGGTTTCCTCCCACAAGTTCCAAAAGACGTGCTTGTTAGGTGATTTGGACATTCAAATTCCCCTTCAGTGTACCTGAACAGGCGCTGGAGTGTGGCGACTATGGAATTTGCACAGTAATTTCATTGCAGGGTTAATGTAAACCTACTTGTACCACTAATAAAGAATATTATTAATCTTATATGGATGGCACAGTAACACAATGGTTAGCACTGCTTCTATTCCAGCCTTGGGTGGCTGTCTGTGTGGAGTTTACACTTTCCGCGTCTGCATGGATTTCCTTCGGGTGCTCCGGTTTCCTCTCACAGTCCAAAAAGATGTGCAGGTTAGGTGGATTGGCCATGTTAAATTGCCCCTCAGCATCCAAAGATATGTAGGTTAGATTAAGGGGTTATTGGGATAGGGTAGAGTGCTCTTTCAGAGGGTCGGTGCAGACTCGATGGGCCGAATGGTTTCATTCTGCAGTGTAGGGATTCCAAGATTCTATGATACCTCAATCAAGGCAACCCCTTACTCTTCTAAATTCCAGTGCAAACAAACGCAGTCTGCCCAGCCTTTCCTCATAAGACAACCTGCTACTTTCAGGTATCAATCTTGTAAACCTCCTCTGAACCACTTCCAATACATTTACATCCTTCCTTAAATAAGGAGACCAAAGCTGCACACAGGATTGAAGATGTGGTCTTACCAACTCCCTCACACAGCCAGAGTGAAAGCATCCTGGGTTAAATGATGAGTTAAATTAACACATTCCTGCTACCAAAAGGAATAATCCTAGTCTTCCCACTGTTGTATCAAAATTCACTGCCTAAATAACATTTAAAAGTTAATGGTTTAAAGTGTAAGTGCAGCCCACTGAGTTGTTGCTGCACTGAGTCATTCATGCCAAGATAGATCAAAAGAAAAATCCTTGGCCTATATTGTGCTGACGGAAAAGAAGGAAAGTTAAATTGGCATTGGGCGTGATTCTCCGCTGCCCACGACGGGTCGGAGAATAGCGGGAGGGCCTTCCCGACATTTTTCCCGCCCTCCCGCTATTCTCCCCCACCCCCCACGGCCGCCCCACGACATGAATCGCTGCTCGCCATTTTTAACGGCGAGCAGCGATTCTCCCCTAGAGGATGGGCCGAGTTCCCAGGCCTTTACGGCCGTTTTCACGAACGCAAACACACCTGCTCTCACCGTTCGTGAAAACGGCCGCAAAGTGTCCCGACAACCATGGCACCGATTGACACGGCCGCACCACGGCCGTGCCAAGGGTGGCATGGGCCTGCGATCGGTGCGATCGCGGGCAGTGGGTCCGAAACCCGCGCACTCTTTGTTCCTCCGCCGCCCCGCAGGATCAGTCCGCGTGCCCACCGATCGCGGGCAGCGGGTCCGAAACCCGCGCACTCTTTGTTCCTCCGCCGCCCTGCAGGATCAGTCCGCGGGGCGGCTGAGGAGCATGACGGCCCACGCATGCGCGGGTTTGACGCATATGCGTGATGATGTCATCTGCGCATGCGCGGGTTGGAGCCGTCCAATCCGCGCATGCGCGGCTGACATCATCGTGCGCGTCAGCCGCCGTGACCCTAGGCGCGCGGGCTTAGCGACGGTCGCTAAGCCTGCGATGCCGTGCTTCACGGGGCCGCGCTGCTAGCCCCGACCGGGGGGTAGAATCAGGTCCCGGGAGGGGGCACGGAGGCTGCCGTGAAACACGGCCAGTTTCACGGCAGCCTTTACGACTCTCCGCATTTGCGGAGAATCGCGCCCCCGGTGTCTTTTATTACCTCAGGAAATCCAAAAGTGCTTTAAAAATAATTAAGTGCTTTTCAAATATAGTCACAGCCAGGTTGTAGGGATCATGGCAACCAATTTTCACATTGTGGAGCCCCATAAACAGCAATGTGATAATGACCAGATAATGGATCAGAATACTTGTTAACTTAATAATGAAATGAACGGTACTCAACCTTATTTATGTGCAAATGCTAAATACCTCCAGGCAAAGGCAATCCACATGTAAATGTGGAGTCCATAGGCTGCCGTCTGATATACAATGTTTTGCAAAAATAATATTTCACTGCCCACCGCACCATCAAAACACTTTGAAAGGCATGAGGTCGCTCTATTTGTGTGATGGTTAAAAACAAAACTCACCCTAGAAAGTTAGGTTTTGTTCATTTCAGTCTAAGTATCCATTTAACTATGTTGATTAGTGTCAGTCAACCTCTCTGGAACTGAAAATTAAATTTATAAGTGTGGAGTCTCATTCTTTCAGATTTCCACTGTTTAAAGTTTAAAAAACATGAAACATTAAAATCCTTATGTACGTTTCCTGTAAATGTATTCTCTCTAGATCTCACTCTCTCTCGCTCACTCCATTCTAATTTTTCTTTCCCCCTTATTATTTCAATTTCTGTACCTGATTTATTGTTGACTTCACCCCCTCTTATTGACACTTCTTTCGCAGTTGCTAATTTCACAATCCTTGAATCTGATTGGTTCGGGAAGTTTAGTTCCTGACCCTGTTCATTCAGGTCCCAGATGTTCTGTTTCTCTCACTCTCCTATGTTTGCTATACTTGCAGCATTTGAAAAATCCAAAGTACAAGGGCAAGTATAACTAATGGTGGATACCGTTAGATGCCCGGCCACAAAAAATCATGGCCCAACCAGTTTTAATTGGTCTTTGGGAGATAAATACTGTCCAGTGCACCAAGAAGACCTTACATCTCTGCAAAATAGTCCAGCGGGGTGTCATAGATCCACTGACAAGATGGATGGAATCTCTAACAGCACAGCACTCCCTCGGTACTGCATTGTTGTATCAACTTCGGTTTGAGCTCAAGTCCTTGGAGTGGGATTTTGAAATCACAACTTTCTGATTCAGAGAGGAGAAGGCTACCACTGAACCACAATTAATGCTTAATAGTGGAGGGCATCACCCAGGCAAAGGAGAAATTCAATCAGGAGCCCACCCAATTCTGCCTCCTTTCCAATTAATTGCCATATGATGTGGGCATTAAGTGAGGACATTATTGGGCTTGGCTGTGATCCCTTCATGGTCCAATGCATTTTGGCGTTAACCTATTCTCTGGGGTCAGTGATTACCACCCTCCAGAATAAATCACCACTTTCAAAAGGAAGAGAATGAGAATTTGATTAGCAAAAATAGGAAACTAAATGCAACTGTCCAAGTTAATCGTAGTTTGGGAGAGTTCTGATGACAAAGGTCTTTTTAACATGCAGCTGTCGGTCTGGAGCAGAGGGCAGCCACATTGCTAAGCTCAGATGTCACTCAATTGCAAGAGATCGAATATGAAATGTAGCCACGGTGAGCACGTTCCTCGCCTCCCCCTCCTCTAATACAATATACCCTGTGTACTCAGAAAGGACTGCATCATTCAGTCTAAAAACTCACTTGAAACCTCCACTACACCAATGAGCAACCAAGTTTGAAACTTAATCACGTAACAGCCACCGGCTCCAAGGAAATGGTCAACAACTGAGGCGGTCCTGCCATTTAATGGAACGCAAGGAAGTGTTCTGCAAACATCGAAGCATGTGGAAATGAATGGCATGAGAGCAAACCTGGGTGAAACCGTCTTTGTTCAGGAAAGTAAACCACTCTGTTCCCTCACCAGGGATTTGTGGGAACAATCCCCAGAATAACTGGCCAGCAATAAACGTACAAATGGTTTCTATCAAATAAGAACTTCAGACGCAACTGGTCAAAGCTACTGTTCCGCGAGAATTACATTGCATGCATTTCAGTTTAATTGTTGTACGCTGTACTAAATTTGACAGAAGATATTCCTTAGAATTTTAGCTTTGTTAATAAAAACACCGAAACTAACATTCCATGAAGCATTATTGTAAGCATTTCAAAGGTTTAAGTTCCCCTGCTTGCCATTTTGTCGTACACTTGTTAAGGTGTTTGTTTAAGACGGAATGGATTGAAACAGCACAGACAGGAATATGATATGAATGTGTTAACAGATGTGTTGAAAGCTACAGATATGTGAAATTAAACTGTTACATTGTAAAATAGAATTGGGGGCACATGAACTTGGAAATAATTTTATGATATTAGCATACAAAATAAACTTAGAAAATTGTTTTTAATGTGGAGGTTAATCATTTGGTTAATGTTTTCTTTGACTTGGAAGAGGATTGAGTGAATTATTCATTGTCATATTTTCATTTCGAGAGTGCTTATCGTGGCCACTGGGTGTCTCAGTTTTTTTCTTAAATGAATTTGCAGGTTATGAGCTTTGCTGGCTTCGCAGGCATTTATTGCCTATCCCTAATTGCACTTGAGAAGGCGGTGGTAAGCTGCCTTCTTGACCTGCTGCAGTCTCTGAGGTGTAGATGCACCCACAGTGCTGTTAGGAAGGAAGTTCCAAAGCTTTGATCCTGCGACAGTGAAGGAACCATGATATATATCCAAGTCAGGGTGTTGAGTGGCTTGGAGGGACACCTTCCCACCAGCTCTCTGCACAGCTGTTGAAATGCTTTAGAACTGTAGTCACACTAGATGTAGGATGTTGGAAAGTCTTTGTGCGTATCCATAGAATCTTTTCAGTGCAGAAGGAGGCCATTCAGCCCATCAAGTCTGCATCAACCCTCTTCAAGAGCTCCCGACCCTGGGCCCACTCCCCCTGCACCAGATAGTCTCACTTCAGTGGGATTGGTAAGGCAGATAGCTGGATGATTGACCTGGTGATTCAGACACCACAAGTTTGCAAGAGGAGATGGCAGAGGTAGGGGAAGCAGTGGAGAGACTGAATCACAGGACTCTCTAAGTTCCGGGGCAGCACGGTAGCATGGTGGTTAGCATCAATGCTTCACAGCTCCAGGGTCCCAGGTTCAATTCCCGGCTGGGTCACTGTCTGTGCGGAGTCTGCACGTCCTCCCCGTGTGTGCGTGGGTTTCCTCCGGGTGCTCCGGTTTCCTCTCACAGTCCAAAGATGTGCGGGTTAGGTGGATTGGCCAGGCTAAATTGCCCCTAGTGTCCTAAAAAAAATAAGGTTAATGGGAGTTGTTGGGTTACTGGTATAGGGTGGATACGTGGGCTTGAGTAGGGTGATCATTGCTCGGCACAACATCGAGGGCCGAAGGGCATGTTCTGTGCTGTACTGTTCTAATTCTAATTCTAATTCTAATTCCTCCTGAATGCAGGACATCAGGGCCATTGTGAAGAGGGCATTTCTGGAGATATGCGATGTGCGATGTAAGAAAGTGAGAAAGATACATCAGGGCAAAAAGCAGAAGAGCAAGAGGGTTATGTGGATTTGTGTTGGTCATTAGTTTGGCCTCAGCTGGAGTATTATGACCAGTTCTGGGCACCACACTTTAGGAAACATGTGAAGGCATTAGCGAGGGTGTAGAAAGGGTTCCCAAGAATAGTTCCAGAGATGAGGAACTTCAGTGATGAAATAGATTGGAGAAGATAGGACTGTTTCCCTTAGAGAAAAGAAGGCTGAGAGGTATCATGAGGGGTCTGGACAGAGCGCACAGTGAGAAGCCGTTCTCACTTGGGAATGAGAGGGCACATATTTAAAGTATTCAGCAACAGAAGCAAAAATGATATGAGAATTTTTTTTCACACAGTGAGTGATTAGAATCTGGAATGCTCTGCCTGAGTGTATGGTGGAGGCAGGGTCAATTGAATCATTCAAAAGGAAATTAAACTGTTATCTTAAAAATTGAATGTGCAGGGTTATGGGGAGAAGACACGAGGTGAGTTGCTCATTCGGGCAGCCGGTGCAGATAGGGGGCGGTATTTTCCAGTCCCCGGCCATGTGTTTCTTGGCAGCACGTCATTTGCTGGTGGTGGGATTCTCCCTTCCTGACGCTTGTCAATGGGATTTCCCATTGAAGCCACCACATGCTGCCGGGAAACCCATGGGTGGGGGCATACTACCGGTGGGAACAGGGAATTCCAACTGTCAGAGAATTCCGGCCAGGATTGCGGTGATATGCCTATGGGCTATATCATAGATGGATGGTGTGCAACCTCCAACCAGCAGGTGGCGGTGCAGACACACCACTCAGTCTCTAGACCAAGGTCATGTGACCAGGAACTCCCATATAAGGGGAGACACATCCAGCAATCTGGGGAAGAAGATTGAGAGGGTAATGAGACATACAAGTGAATGGTTGGTGCTAGATGCAGAGTCCTGAGGAGTAATACACAGACTCCATGATAACGTCCTCTGAAACAGATTGCTATCTTACCACACGAGACTCAATAAAAGATTCTGGTTTGGGCAAGTAGAAGTGTTTGGTGGATTCCGTCGTAAGGTGTAGAAGACCAAACATAACAAGGATAAGCCAATGTCCTCCTTCTACAGCAAAACAATTCTGTTTAAATAGGAGCAGGAGCTGAAGACATTGCCCCTCAAGCCTGCTCCACTGTTCAGTATGACCATGGCAGATCTTCTACTTCAATTCCACATTCCTCCACTGTGGGACAGCATATACAGGAAGAGATAATGGGGGCTTGTAGGAAAGGTACTGCAATAACCATAGGTGAATTTAGATTGATATAGATTGGACAAAACAGGTTCACAAAGGTAGGTTGGAAAATTAGATCATAGACTGTATTCGGAACAGATTCTCGGAGCAGCATGTTCCAGAGACAATCAGAGAGCAGGCGATTCTAGACCTGGTAATGTGCAAGGAAACAGGATTAATTAATGACCTCATAGTAAAGGAACGGTGGCACGATGTGAGGGGAAGACGTGCATGAGGAGGCATCCGCTGAATACCTAACTTTTGTACCCTTATTCCCGGCATCACGGATCTTTAACCTCTCAGGAAAATCCTGAAATTTAGTTGTGTAGAGTTCTCTCTTATTGGAGATGCCCAAGGGAGGGTACTTAAATCCTCCCAGAATTAGATCGGGCCCATCGCTCATTTTAATGAAAGCCTCACTCTGGGAATCCTCCTTGTGTGGTGATCGCAGGATTTCATAGTTTCAAAGAAAAGGAGCTGGTTCTTCAATGGGCAAGGGAGCTTTGGGATTTTAAGTGGGAAGGTCACTCTATTAGGTTGTACCAGGACATGGGTGCAGACCTATCTAATAAAAGAGGAGTGAACCAACTCCTCTTAATGGAGTGAACCAACTCCTCTTAATGGAGTGCAATCCATCCTGTATAAGAGTGGAGTCAAGTTTGGGATGGTTTATCCAGCTTGACTTCGAGTAACGTTCTGAGAACATTACCACTTTTTTGATTCACCAGGAGATGCAAACTCCTTTGTCCAAAAGCACAAGCTGTTTAATCGGGTTTATAGCTCTATGTACAGACACTTTGTATTTTGTTGTTTCTCATATTCGATTTTTGGGTGTATTTAATGATATTTGAGATCTTTCTGCTGGTTGTTTCTTACATTAATCGATTGTTCCCTTTCTCTTTTCATTATTGTCATCTGGCACTATGTTTAGTTGCTAGTGTGGCATTGTAAGTCAAATAAATTTTTACTCTCCAGTTAGGAGTCGCCCTGCTAATAAGGAGTGTTACTTAACGGGAGTGGTGTTAGATAGTTTCAGTGTTAGTTTGCAGACCGTGTCTGATGGCCTTGCTTTGTCGAGTCTTCTGACTTGGCTCGCTGGCCATCTTGGGTGGATCTTCTTGCTTTACCTTCGTCGGTCCTTTGTTTACTACCTCTCTTTGGGAACAGTTTGAGGGGTTGGTGGGAGACCTCCAATCCGCCTGGTTATCTGAAAGGTTAGGGGTTTGAACAGCCCTGCAAAACAGTCGCGAGCTTTTGCTCATCTCAAGATATTGTCACCTCTGGACAGCACGGTGGCGCAGTGGGTTAGCATTGCTGCCTCACGGCGCCGAGGTCCCAGGTTCGATCCCGGCTCTGGGTCACTGTCAAGGTGGAGTTTGCACATTCTCCCGTGTTTGCGTGGGTTTCACCCCCACAACCCAAAGATGTGCAGGCCAGGTGGATTGGCCATGCTTAATTGCCCTTTAATTGGAAAAAAATTGATTGGATACTCTAAATTTATTTTAAAAAAGATATTGTCACCTCTGATATTGTCTCTGATATTGCCTTTTTACATATCAAAAATCAGACCAGGTTATGCAAGGGTTCCGTTGGGCAAGTTTTTCAATCCAGTTTCAATGGCAGGGGCAAGGATATGGCGATTTTAATTCACAAAATAGTCCTGTTCTCTTCTCACATTATGGTTGACCCCAATACTCGATATTTTATTGTTTGTAGCTCCCTGCCGAACATCCCAGTAGTCCTGGTCAACATTTATGCCTCTAACTGGGATGATACGAATTTCATAAACCCTCTGTCAGCTTCCCTCCCCAACCTTGAATCACACCTGCTTATTTTAGGAGGTGACCGAAACTGTGTTTTGGGCCCTAAATTAGATTGGTCTAAATCTAAATTTTCTGTCCCATCAGGGATTGCCAGGGCTTTGCCTTATTTTATGGTTCAGATGCAGGAGTCGATCTCTCACGCTTTTTGAAACCGACTGTCCACCATGCATTTCCCCGCATAGATTTTTTTCATTTTGGATAGGACTGTACTCCCTTCGATAATGTTGGCGGAGTACTCAGCAATTGTAATCTCCGACCATGCCCCACACTTTGTTGGAATGTTGCTTGAGTCCGGCCCCACCCAATGTCCACCCTGGAGTCTGAATACTACTTTTTCTTTTAATATAAATTTAGAATACCCAATTCATTCTTTCCAATTAAGGGGCAATTTAGCATGGTCAATCCACCTACCCTGCACATCTTTGGGTTGTGGGGGTGAAACCCATACAAACACGGGGAGAATGTGCAAACCCCACATGGACAGTGACCCAGAGCCAGGATCGAACCTGGGACCTCGGCGCCATGAGGCAGTAGTACTACTCACTGCGCCACCCCGGAGTCTGGATACTACTTTGCTGGCCAATAAAATTTTGTGAGCGCCTGTCCATCTCCATCGACGACGACATTAAATTAAATAGATCCGACTCAATATCGCCCTCCACATTGTGGGAGGCTCTTCTGGCAGTCCTTAGGGGGAAATATCTCTTATAGAACATAGGTGCTGAGGTCAAAGAGGTTGGAGCAGCAGAGACTGGAGGACTCCATTTTAGAGGTGGATCACCAGTACTCGCTCAATACCACTGCATAGCTAATCACAAACAGAAAAAGGTTTCAGAAACCATTTGAGCTACTGTCCACTAACAAGGCTGTCCTTCACTTACAGCACTCCAGGGATAGTTTTTACAAGTACGGGGTTAAGGCCAGTCATAACATTGAATCTCTACAGTGCAGAAGGAGACCATACGGCCATCGAGTCTTCACTGACCCTTTGAATGAGCACTCCACCCATTTACATTCCCCCATACACTCCGCCCTATCCCTGTAACTCAGAACCTAACCTGCAAACCCCTGGACATTAAGGAGCAATTTAGCATGGCCAATCCACCTAACCTGCACATCTTTGGACTGTGGGAGGAAACTGGAGCATCAGGAGGAAACCCACGTAGACACGATAGAATGTACAAACTCCACACAAACAGAGGCAAAATTGAACCCAGGTCCCTGGCGCTGTGAGGCAGCATTGTTAACCACTGTGCCACCATGCCTCCTCATCTTCTGGCTCACCAACCCAAGCGTCAAGTAGTCTCTCATGAGATCTCCCTAATACGCAATCCGGTTTCCGCCCCTCTCCAGGTCAATGCGACTTCAAATCCTATTACTATGACCTATGTAAATCGAAGCCCCTCTTGGACAAGTCGGTCATGTCTGATTTTCTGGACAGTCTGCCTGATGCATTATCAATTACAACGAGATGAGAGTAGAGAGTAATCGAGGCTTTATTAAGCAGAGATGTGTTGCCTCCTGCAGCTGATACCAGAAATGGGAGCAGCTCGGTGAGCACACACATTTATACTCCGCCTACTGGGCGGAGGCAGCAGGCAGGGACCTACCCCCGTACCTGTAGTACAGGAGCCTTACCGTATTACCTCTAATACAAATATTATACAAACAGTGGTCCACCCCCTGTTAAAAAAAGAGTCCAGCAGGCATGGTGGAAAACTCTTTACAGGTATGTGAGAATTTAAAGTTTACAGTCTGGTGAAAATTTATAAATTTAGCCGGTTGGGTGCTTTGATCCTCCGCTGTGAGCGCCTTAGTCCCGGGGAAAATGAAGGCACCGGCTTGGTTGCCTGTGACTCCGGGAGAGTGTTGTCCTCGTCTTCATCCCCGGGCGGAACCAGTGGGAGGGCGGATTGTCCTGGGGCGGGGGCTGTAGTGAGGTGCGCTGGGGGAGGGTGGGTGGCGCCAGGGAAATCAGGGGGGGGGTGGAATCCAGTTGGTGCCAGGTCCCTGAGGGAGACTGTGTCCTGGCGGCTGTCGGGGTACGCCACGTAGGTGTACTGCAGGCTCGCATGCAGCAGCTGTACCCTTTCAGCCAACGGATCCGCCTTGTGGAGCCGCACGTGTTTGCGGGTCCTGGAGCTGCCAGCCACATTGGGGGAGAAACCCTGGAGGTGGACTTCCGAGGGAAGGCAAGGAGATGTTCATGGGGAGGTTTTATTAGTCGCAGTGCAGAGTAGCAATCGGATGGAGTGAAGCGCGTTGGGGAGGGCCTCCTCCCAGTGGGAGACTGGGAGATTTTTAGATCGCAGGGCCAGCAGGAAGGCCTCCCAGACAGTCCCATTCTCCCTCTCCACCTGCCCGTTTCCCTGGGGGTTGTAGCTGGTCTTTCTGCTCGAGGCAATGCCCATGCTGAGCAGGAACTGACGCAGCTCATCACTCATAAAGGAGGATCCCCGGTCGCTGTGGACATAAGCAGGGTAACCGAACAGGGCGAAGCTGCTGTTGAGTGCTTTGATAACTGTTGCAGACGTCATATCGGGGCATGGGATGGCGAAGGGGAATCTGGAGTATTCATCGACCATGTTCAGGAAGTACGTGTTTCGGTCGGTTGAGGGGAGGGGCCCTTTGAAGTCCATGCTGAGGTGTTTAAAGAGGCGGGAGGCCTTCACCAGGTGCGCACGGTCTGGCCAGTAAAAGTGCGGTTTGCACTTCGCGCAGACCTGGCAGTCTCTGGTGACAGCCCTGACCTCCGCAATGGAGTAGGGCAGGTTACGGGCCTTTATGAAGTGAAAGAACCGGGGGTGACCCCTGGATGACAGAGACCATCGTGAAGGGCCCGGAGTCGGCCCACTTGTGCGCTGGCACATGTACCTCTGGATAGGACATCAGGGGGCTCGTTGAGCTTACCGGGGCAATACAAAATCTCGTAATTGTGGGTGGGGAGCTTGATCCTCCACATTAAGATTTTATCATTTTGATCTTGCCCCGCTGTGTCTTATTAAACATGAAGGCAACCAACCGTTGGTCAGTGAGGAGAGAGAATCTCCTGCCGTCCAGGTAATGCCTCCAATGCCGCACAGCTTCTACGATGGCTTGGCCTCCTTTTCGACGGAGGATTGCCAGATTTCGGAGGCATGGAGGGTGCAGGAAAGGAATGCCATGGGTCTGCCTGCCTGGTTCAGGGTGGCGACCAGAGCGACGTCCGATGCATCGCTCTCGAGCTGAAAGGGGAGGCTCACGTCGACCGCGTGCATCGCGGCCTTGGCGATGTCAGCCTTGATACGGTTGAAGGCCTGGCGGGCCTCAGCTGTTAGGGGGAAAGCTGTGGAGTGGATGAGTGGGTGGGCCTTGTCCGCATAGTTAGGGACCCACTGGGCATAATAGGAGAAGAACCCCAGGCACCGTTTGAGGGCCTTGGGGCAGTGGGGAAGGGGGAGTTCCATGAGGGGGCACATGTGGTTGGGGTCAGGCCCTAGGACTCATTTTTCCACAACGTAGCCAAGGATGACGAAGCGGTTAGTGCGGAACACCAACTTCTCCTTATTGTACGTGAGTTTCAGGAGTTTGGTGGTGTGGAGAAATTTGAAAAGGTTAGCGTTGTGGTCCTGCTGATCGTGGCCGCAGATGGTGACGTTATCTAGGTAAGGGGAAGTGGCCCGCAGCCTGTACCAGTCAACCATTCGATCCATCTCACATTGGAAGACCGATATCTCGTTAGTGACGCAGAAGGGAACCCTAAGGAAGTGGTAAAGGCGGCCGTCTGCTTCGAACGCAGTGTATTTGCAGTCCGCCTTGTGGATGGGGAGCTGGTGGTCGGCAGATTTCAGGTCCACTGTCGAGAAGACCCGGTACTGTGCAATCTGATTGACCATATCAGATATGCATGGGAGGGGGTACGCGTCGAGCTGCGTGTACTGATTGATGATCTGACTGTAGTCAATGACCATCCTGTGTTTCTCCCTAGTCTTTACTACTACCACTTGGGCTCTCCAGGGGCTGTTGCTGGCCTCAATGATGCCTTCCTGTAGCAGCCACTGGACCTCGGACCTGGTGAAGGTCTTGTCCTGGGCACTGTACCGCCTGCTCCTGGTGGCGACGGGTTTGCAATCTGGGGTGAGGTTTGCAAACAGGGAAGGTGGGTCGACCTTAAGGGTCGTGAGGCCAAATACGGTGAGGGGTGGTAGGGGTCCGCCGAATTTTAGAGTTAGGTTTTGGAGGTTGCACAGGAAGTCCAGGCCAAGTAACAGGGCAGCGCAGAGGTTGGGGAGGACGTAGAGCCGGAAGTTGCTGAACTCTACACCCTGGACGATGAGGGTGCCGATACAGTACCCCCAGATTTCAACGGAATGGGATCCAGAGGCCAGGGAGATTCTTTGGGTAATGGGGTGTACCGCGAGGGAGCAGCGCCTTACCGTAGAAGGGTGGATGAAGCTTTCCATGCTCCCGGAGTCAAGAAGGCAGGATGTCTTGTGCCCATCGACTTTCACCGTCGTGATCGCGGTTGCGAGGTTGTGCGGCCGGGACTGTTCGAGCGCGATGGAGACGAGCTGTGGCTGGTGTTGGTAGGCCCCTGGCTGGTAGGCCCCTGGCAGGCGATGAGCGGCCAGATGAGGTGCCCGCCGAGCAGGGGTCCTGAGGCGCCGTCCAAAATAGCGCCGAAGATGGTGGCACCCATGGGGCGCATGTGGCGGGCGGCGTTAAAGATGGTGGCGCCCACGGGCCATACATGGTCTGATGGGAGGAAGATGGCAGCGCCCACAGGCGCACGTGTTATGCCGGGAGGAAGATGGCAGCGCCCACAGGCCGCACATGTAATGCCAGGAGGAAGATGGCAGCGCCCACGGACCGCACGTGGTGGGTGCAGGAACAATGGGCCTGGATACATCGGCGATCGACCAGGCCTGGCACACTGCAGCGAAATGTCCCTTCTTACCGCAGGCCTTGCAGATTGTGCTCTGCGGCGGTCAGCGCTGCCGGGGTTGCTTTGTCTGGCCGCAGAAATAGCACTTGGGCCCTCCGGGGTTGGCTGGCTGCCGCACGGCGCAGGCTTGGGATTGGCTGGGGGCGACCGGTGGTGGGGCCCACGATGTCCATGAGGGCACCGTGCGGTCGGGGGTGTACGACTGTACGTTACGGGAGGCTACCGTTAGCAAGGTCACGGGTTGCTTGGTCGCCGCGAGGTCGAGCGAACCCCCTTCTAATAGGCGCTGGCTGATGTACGCCGACCCCATGCCCGTAATGAAAGCGTCCCTTTTTAAGAGTTCTGTATGTTCAACGGCTGAAACTGCCTGGCAATCGCAGTAGGTTTCGAGGTAGGTTTCGAAGCTAGCTATCAGTGGTCGAAGATCGATGTGGCGTTATCTGCTTGAGGGTGCAGCTGTAGGCGATCTGGCTTGATGCGCAGTTCCATCGCTCTAATATCTCTGCTTAATAAATTGATGCACTATCAATTACGACGAGACGAGAGTGGAGAGTAATCGAGGCTTTATTAAGCAGAGATGTGATGCCTCCTGCAGCTGCTACCAGAAATGGGAGCAGCTCGGTGAGCACGCACATTTATACTCCACCTACTGGGCAAAGCCAGCAGGCAGGGATCTACCCCCGTACCTGTTGTACAGGAGCCTTACCGTATTACCTCTAATACAAGTATTATACAAACAGTGGTGATTACCACATTCCATCCCAGCTGTTGAAGGGGATAAGAGCTATCAATTTAACTCCCAGGTATATGCCCCAACGAGATTTTACAATGTATTGGGCTGATGCAGGCTGGCAATGCCCCTGGCCCAGGTGGCTTTCTAAGCGAATGTTATTGGAAGTTCTTGGAACAGTTCGTACCTTTATTATTAGATGTGTCTATTGGCTCCCTGTCCTGGGGTTCATTGCCACCAAACCTTACTCAGCTTACAGGGCAGCAATTATTAGCCAATTTACATTGCCTTTTAAACGTTATCCATTCACCGTCCCCTGCGCCCGAGCCTGAGATGATAGTTTCTCTTGACGCTGAGAAAGCATTCAACAGGGTGGAGTAGGAATAGTTATTTGAGATTCTCGGGAGATTTGAATTAGGCCATAAATTTGCCTCTTGGTCCTGTTTGTTATATACTGCTCCTATGGTCAGCGTTCACACTAACACTTTATATACAGACTACTTGCCCTTGAATAGGGTCATTAGGCAGAGTTGTCCACTCTCTCCACTCTTATCTGCCCTGGCAATCAAGCTGATCTCTATAGCTTTGAGGGCCTCTAGTCAATAATAATAAGCTTTTATTGTCACAAGTATGAAGTTACTGTGAAAAACCCCTAGTCAATGGAGCGATATTAGTTGTGACAGGGCAGAAAATCTCTTTATGCAGATGACCTACTTTTACATATTAAGGCCCAACTCCCTCCATCGATGGCATAATGAAGGCATTGAATGCCATTGGTTCCTTCTCTGGCTATAAATTATTATGTACATCTCATGGTCACACACCAGCTGCAGTGGAACCCCTTTTGGTTTGTGAAGACCGGCCTGTCACCTGCAGGTGCTCGAAGGGTGACATGCACCCTGTTGATAACCCCCTGGACCTGGGGCATCTTGGTAATGGCGGCAAACCCCGCAGCTCGGGCATCCTGGTGTGCTCGGTACGGATGCACTTTGCACCGAGCTTTGTGAGATCCCGAATAGATCCTCACTCAGCGACAGGAAGGACCCCATGGCATAAAGGTCCTGGGTGACCATCACCTTGACAACCACCAGGAGCAGTTGTCTTCCCCATTCCCCCATGGTGCCAGGTGTGCCATCGCCTGGCAGAAATGTCACACGCTCCCCCTGCTCAGCCGAAGTCTTCGACGGCCTGCCTGTTCTGGCGCTGCCGATACACACGGGGCCTCATGCGGCGCCTCCCTTGAACCTCCTCCTCGGCCTGTTCAGCTCTCCATCCTCACCGGCTGTCTCCTGTTCTTCTGGGTAAGGCTCCAATGCTGCAGCGTCCTCCTGGAGCAGCTCCAGCTTACACAGCCTCAATGCATCCTCCAGGACTGCGCCAACTATCCCTCATTGAACTCCGAAGTCCATTGTCTGCAGGGGATGAAAGTCAAACACGTTAGCTTGGTGCGTACCCCTTGCCCAACCAGCTCCACCAGGCCCCCGCATGCTAGCAGCAGGACCGGCAGCCTCACCTCTCTCTCCCTCATCGGCCACGTCGTCTGGTTCCCGATTTTCAAAACCACAAGTGAAACTCGCCTTCGGTAATCCCCCCCCCCCCCCCCCCCCCCCCAGCGGAGGCGGAGCTTCGTGTAGGCCCCGGAGAATACCGGGTTAGTCCTGCCAACAATATGCAAACAGCGCTCGCTGTATGTACGGGGTAGAATGCATTGATGCCGCTGTCGAGGCGCCAGAGCATGGCAATCTGGCGTGCACCCTGCGCCCGCCACGATTTTGCCTTCAAGACCGGCTCCGCCCAGTTTTCTTTCCTGATTTCTAGCATCGGCCCACGGAGAATCCCGCCCAGTATCTTCATTGCTGGGTCTGGGTGTGAGCTGGAGTGAGGCCAGCAACGTGGAGGCAACCACAGTGGCCACTGGGGCAGGAGCAGGTTGTTAAAAAAGTCTTGTCCCAGCTAAATAAAAACACAAAGACCCTCCATCCCTCATTCGTCACATTCCCTCCACCCTTCAAACACCCCCATGCTCTCTCCGTGCCGCCTCATTCTCCCCTGCACAGCCCCAATGGCAGCTTTCTAATATTGTTATAGATGTCTCGGCTCTCAGCCAAGAACACATGATGACACCTTGCTACCCATTCACTTAACCAGTCTATGGCTGGGATTTTCCAACCCACTGACAGCGAGTTTTCCCACAGTGGATGCAGCAGGGTTTCTAGGTTATGGGGATAGGGTGGAGGTGTGGCCTTAATTAGAATGCCGTTTCCAAGGGCTGGTGCAGACCTGTTGGGCTGAATGGCCTCCTTCTGAATGTAAATTCAATGATTGTTCTATGATTGTTCTCAGCCATTCCGGTCCTACCAAAAACGATAGACTTTTGCATGGCTCGTCCGCCTGCCACCTGGGAACACGAGGCTGGGGGTCAACTTCATTGGGTACCCATTGGCAGGAAGGGCCTGAAAATGCCACTCAATTTCTCTTTGCTGCCTCTTTGTGTCCTCCTCACAGCTTGTATTCCTACCCGTTTTGCATCATCAATGATATATTACTCTCAATCTCTTGGTTTAAGTAATTAATATAGATGATATAAAGCTGAGACTCCAGAACTGATCCTTCTGGCATTCCACATGTTTGAGCCATTAACTTGTCACTTTATCCCTACTCTTTGCTTCGTCTCTGAACCAATCCTTTATTCGTGCTAATATATTGCCCCCATCTGCATGTGCCCTTAGGTTGAATATTAGCTTTTGTGTCACACCTTATCAAGAGCCTTTTGGAAATCCAAGTATATTACATTTACCGGTTCCCTTTTATATTCCCTACAAGGTACTTTCACAAAAGACTCTGACAAATTTGTCAAACACAATTTGTAAAATCATGTTAACTCTGTCTGAGCAGCGGATGTCAGCCAAGAGCATCCGAGCAGTTAGAGCAGAGCCCTGATTAAGCTGACTCTGTCTCTGCTGAAACCACATGGGATACATTCATAAAATCCATACAGAAGGATGCCATTTGGCCCATTGAGTCTGCACTGACCCCTTCTGAAAGATCACTCTACCACTCCCATATCCTATCCCCATAACCACAAACATAGATCATGGCCAATCCACCTAACCGGCACATCTTTGGGTGGTGGGAGGAAACCGGATCACACGGGGGAAACCCACGCAGACACGGGGAGGATGAGCAAAATCCACGCAAGTCACCCAAGGCAAGCGAAACGGAGTTAACATTTTGAGTCCATTGACCCTTCGACAAAACTCCCTCCACAGATTTTCACAGTAACTTCACTGCAGTGTTAATGTAAGCCTACTTGTTACACTAATAAAGATGATTATTCGATGCTGCCAGACCTGTTGAGTTTATCCAGCATTTTCCGTTTTTATTACGGCAGCAAGACTTGGTCTGGCAGACTGCACATGCCTGTCATCATCTGACACCATGGGCTGGATTCTCTGCCCCCCCCCACGCCAAAATCGCGTTCGGCATCAGGAGGACAATCCGTTTTTGCGCACGAAATCAGGACCGGCGGCAGTTTCGCAATGCTCCGCCCCCCCCCCCGGAAATCGGCATACTCGTGGAATACACTGCGCCGCGTGTCCACCACCTCAGGCCATTGCCTGAGGCCCGCCCCGCAATGCTCCGTCCCCGACCGGCCGAATCCCCAACGGTGTGGTTCTAACATGGTCCCTCCGTCCGTGATCCTCGCGTGGTGGCTGCGGACTCAGTCCGGGGCCACCACTGTCGGGGGAGGGCCGATCGACGGGCAGGGGACGCTTCATTCGGGGCTGGGGGCAATGTGTGCGGGCGGTCCGGGGCTCGCGAGCAGCCGATGTGGGCACTATTTCGGCGGTCCAAGTCCATGGGCTGAGTCTGCCATGGAGCACAGCGCGGCCGCTGGAGGCCGGCACTGTTCACATGCGCGGCCTCTGACCAGGAAGTGTGGGGGGCCCTATCGGCAGCTAGAACTGTGAGCTCTACTACAGTTACCTGTTATCCCCAGCAAAATGGGGAATCTGTGACCTTTTGAGGCCAGTTTTCCTGGCATAAAAGACCGCAGTTTTCCCGACGGCGTGGGGACATAGTCCCAAAAACGGAGATTCCAGCCCCAGATCTTGATCCTCCTGACAAATGTAAGCTGCCATATGCACGTCTGCACAAGGATGTTTATAGGGACCACAAAACAAAATATATTAGAAAAATTGGCCTGAGGACACTGGTGTCGAGGAAACTGACATTCTGCCTGTGTTTTGGGTACAATCCTGTACCTGCACCTCTCAGCTCTCCCCCCTTTAACTTCTGGAGTGGCAGGTCTGTGAAGAGCAGGTTGTTAATATTCCTGCTTCTCCTGTTGGTCAGTTTAGTCCTCATCTAAGGATCAAGGTGAAGCAGTACCAACGGCACCTAAACAGATTTGATAGATCACAGCTGCAAAGTGAAGATCAGACCTACAAACTTCCAAAGTTGTCAAAGTAACCTCTCAGTATAAGTGCTGAGCCTTTTGCACAATCAGACAATAAAGCAGCTATGAATATTTAAGTACTTACTGGTACATTTTCAGCACCACCTACGTCAGTCCGCACCATCCCTACCCTCGCCTTCCCCTGCCCCCTCCCCAACACACTGTCCTGGCCTTGTTTTCTTGTGGGGATTGTCATGATATGCACTCATGCACATAATGAGATACAGACAGGCAATGACAGACACCCAGTAAACCAATCAACACACAGGAAGAACACATCCAATAACCAGACAGAACACGAGAAGGTGGTTCCCACTATAAAACACACGAGGCATCAGCACTCTGTCTCTTTCCACTGGTGACAACTGTAGTGACAGTCAGGGTGTATATATCAGTTAGCACCTTCTACATGTGGCTCAGAGCTAGTCTGGTCTAGTTAGTTATAGTAAGCACGCTTAGGTTAGTAGAGTGTCAAACCCACAGCGAACTGTGTGCACTGCTTAACAGGTTCAATGAAATGTATTGAATGAACATCAACGTTTGGAGTCTACTTTCCAGTACTACTGCATGCAGTTGCACTCTGTCTTACCCCAGGGTGATTAACACGACAGGGATCAGTCAGCACAAACTGCTCCCTGCCCTAGAGTGAAACCCCCACATGCCTGCGAAACCCAATCGCCCACCGATAGTTTGCAATAGCCATGTTAATATTGCTGTAATTGAGAAGGGAACACATTGAAACTGACAGCCAGCACCTCTTGAGGGGCATTCTCACATGCAGCCTAAGTTAAATGTTGAAATCAGTGGATTAGATAAGGTTGCCTGACATGCTGTCAATTTCCCTGTGTTTAGCTGTACACACAAGCCCCAACCTGCTCCCAAAATCATCGGCTCCTACACATTGAAACTCAGCCCATCATGTAATTATATGTAATAGAGTATTTTCTAACCAGGAATCATAGAGTGACTTTGTACTAAGAGCAGTGTCGCTCTCAGTCTTGAGGGATCTTGTTTGGACAGGGCCTTGGGGTTTTAATCAGGCTGGAGATGAGGGAAGAGCAAAGTCCCTGGATACTAGTGACCATATCACTTGAGTTTTTGACCCATCTGGACAAGGGGTTTATTTGGTCTACTGTTACATGAAAACAGAGAAAATAGGGAAGGAGACCATTCAGCCCTTCGAGCCTGCTCTGCCATTCATTATGATCATGGCTGATCATCCAACTCAATAGCCTAATCCCGCCTTCCCCCCATATCCTTTGAGCCCTTTCGCCCAAAGTGCTGTACCTAACTGCTTCTTGGAAACATACAGTGCGGGATTCTCAGTTTTTGAGACTGAGTGTTGACGGCAACATAGAATCCGTGCAGATTTACGACAGTCCCGTTGAGGGCCCAGCACTGGTGCTGTGTAGAACACAATTGATTTCAATGAAAAATGCCGGGTCCATGATCGACATGGGCAGCGCAGTAGCACAGAGGCTAGCACTGTGGCTTCACAGCACCAGGGTCCCAGGTTTGATTCCCGGCTGGGTCACTGTCTTTGCGGTGTCTGCACGTTCTCCCCGTGTCTGCGTGGGTTTCCGCTGGGTGCTCCGGTTTCCTCCCACAGTCCAAAGACGTCCAGCTTAGGTGGGTTGGTCATGCTAAATTGCCCTTAGTGTCCAAAAAGGTTAGGAGGGGTTATTGAGTTCCGGGATAGGGTGGAAGTGAGAGCTTAAGAGGGTCGGTGCAGACTCGATGGGCCGAATGGCCTCCTTCTGCACTGTATGTTCTATATTCTCTGACACTCGGGAGGCTGACAAGCTGCAGCCGCAAATACATATTACACACTCATCCCAGCCAGACGGAACTGGTTGCGCTGGGCCATGCCCATACAGCTGATGGGTCAGCTGGGGCCAGAGGGCACTCAGAGGAGGGCCCTGGAGGGATACTTATACGACCCGTGGCACTAAGTTCAAAGTGGGCTGTTAGTGGTGTGCGCAGATGCATCGTGCGTTGCGGCTGTGGCAATGGTGTTCCCTGACCGTCCACCGCGACCCCACAGCCCATCTCCTGACCAGCCCCCAGTACTCCCCCCGGCCCTGGCAGAAGCCCCCCGGCCAGCGGCACAGCTGTCAGCAAACTATGGTGATGTTGGACATCCTCCCCGTGTGTGCGTGGGTTTCCTCCGGGTGCTCCGGTTTCCTCCCACAGTCCAAAGATGTGCAGGTTAGGTGGATTGGCCATGCTAAATTGCCCTTAGTGTCCAAAATCGCCCTTAGTGTTGGGTGGGGTTACTGGGTTATGGGGATAGAGTGGAGGTGTTGACCTTGGGTAGGGTGCTCTTCCCAAGAGCCGGTGCAGACTCGATGGGCCGAATGGCCTCCTTCTGCACTGTAAATTCTATGATAAGGAGACCAAAACTGCACACAATCTTCCAGCTGTGGCTTCACCAAAGCCCTATATAATTGCAGCTGATTGGCCCAGCAAGAGCAAGTCCCAGACTTCTCAGTGTTTCTCCAGTTCAAGGCAGATTCCAAACATCACCAGTTCTGACTGACATTTCTCCCACTTGTTTTTCAGCTGTGAGATAGGCACGGGGAGAGCGGTAACTTCATGCAGTCTGGGGTATTTCTCTTTTTCGGTTTTATTACGCACTGCATGAACTTGGATAAAGGGCATATCACCAGGGTTATGTTTCAAACTTTGATTTCACCAATAAAACAACTAAAGCTACTATTTCATGAAAATAAAGTATTATGTGCTCGCACATCAAAGATTTAAGTTCCTATGCATGCCGTTTTATAGTGCACAGGTTAAGATGATTTGCCGAGGTACATTGGCTTTAGAAATGGATTAATGTAGCACTGACAAATATAATGTGACTGTGTTAACAGATGTGTTAACAATTGTAGACATAGCAAATGGAACCATTAACATTGTAAAGTAGAATTGGTGAAATATGAACTTGGGAGTGACTTTATGATATGAGCGTGCAACATTTAACATGTAAAATCGCTTTTTATGGAGGGGAATGTACCTTTTTTGCAGCTCGTGACAAGAGGTGTGCCAGCATGATGGTACATTGAGAACAAAAGAAATCATTCTAATCTCCAAGGGTGCTGTCACCATCACCTCACATTAATAGCCCGACAACACACCCATGTAAAGGTTTCCTTTGGTAATTGCATGTTCTATTTTCACCATGTCTTCCTTTTATCATCTTTTCTCATCACTGTCTTGAATTATCATCTCCACACAACTTGGCTTTCCAATTTCTCCTTTAAGTCAATTTCCTGCACTTTTCCCATTTCTCATCACCAATAGAGGTGTGTACGTATTAGAATACACACTGCCCCACAGTGTAAGGATCCTCCTGTTTAAACCCTGTTGCTCCCTGCTTTCCCTTTTGGTTATTTTTATTTTTATTATTATAATTTTTGTCTATGGACAATTAATGGGCTGTGCCTTTAATGGGGACTTTGTCTTTAATTCAAACAGAAGCCTCTGCTGGTTTAAACTGAAGATTGACTGTGATGCGAAGGCAAAGCAGGCCGCATGAAGCTGTCTGTAATTCCAACCAGCAGATTCCAGAGCGATTTGTCTGACATCAGTGATGATTCAGAGTGATGGACTTGGCTGGTGGTCTATGAGCTGGCTCAAAATGCTGGGCTTTGACAATACCTGGTGGTGATTGTTTCTGACTTCAGAAATGTTCTTCAGAACTATGAGGTTCCATTTTTACTTTCAGTTTGAATTCTGGTGAAGGACACAGCTGAACTGTCTCCAGAAAAACAAAGGCTCTGCAAGAAAATATACAACCAACCTTTTCTCTCCAATATGCCCAGGAATGTTTGACTCCTGACGACAGGGCCTTGGGGAGACCCCACCAGATGAGAGCAAAGTCTGAAGAAACAAAGCCTCTGTCTCCCCAGGAAAAGTGTTTCAAAGAAATGTAAGAAAGCCATTGTGGTCTGCAACATCAGAGATGTAAACCTCACTTTTCTGGGAAGAAGGTGCACTGAAGAAATCCTCAACTGAAATAAGCAGTCTCATCTTTTTGTTTGCCTTAATCCTTATTATTTTCGTTATGTTCCACCCCTTTGCATGTGTCTGTCTTGTGTGTGTGCATGTGGGTAGAGGGTAGGACAGTTAAAAGGGCAGTAGTATGTTAGTTTACCATTATTCTGTTAAAATTACTGCATATGTCATCTTTGTTTCTGTGATAACTAAACTTTAATTGTGTTTCAAATTACAAACTTGAGGACTGTAAGTTATTGGGCAGCAAAGGGCCAAAGAATTTGGTTAATTCACTTATGTTGGGACTCAGGGGGTCGGTGGGGCTGGATTTGACCATGCACTCGCTAGGGTGTCATAACAACAGTGTACCCCTCTGATTGATTTCAATCGTGCTGCTGTCTTACATTGTGGGCTTGGTCTTCCAATGAGAATCAACACAAAACTCATTTGCTAAGCAACATTATGACTAAATTACAGTTTCTATCGACTTCAGCTGGTCAATGATGATGCATCTCAGCCCAGTTAATCAATACTTCATCAACTTAAAGGATCTTCATGAAAAAGGCGATGGGAAATTAGATTTGTTTAAGTCCAAACATATGACCACTGAGGAAAGCTTTGTCAATCAGGTCTGGAAACTCAGGCAGATCACAAAGCCAGCCCTATCAACTTAAGGTAACCAAGTTGTGCCCTAAAAGAAGGCTGTGAGTTGAGCATAGTCATAATGATTTGAGTCTGTTATCGACTAGAGTGCGCTATTCGGATTGGAGTGCGCTATTCGGATTGGAGTGCGCTATTCGGATTGGAGTGCGCTATTCGGATTGGAGTGCGATATTCGGATTGGAGTGTGTTATTCAGATGGGAGTGCGCTATTCAGATTGGAGTGCGCTATTCGGATTGGAGTGTGTTATTCAGATTGGAGTGCGCTATTCAGAGTGGAGTGCGCTATTCGGATTGGAGTGCGCTATTCAGATTGGAGTGCGCTATTCAGATTGGAGTGCGCTATTCAGATTGGAGTGCGATATTCAGATTGGAGTGTGATATTCGGATTGGAGTGTGATATTCAGATTGGAGAGCACTATTCAGATTGGAGTGTGATATTCAGATTGGAGTGTGCTATTCAGATTGGAGTGTGATATTCAGATTGGAGTGCGCTATTCAGATTGGAGTGCGCTATTCAGATTGGAGTGCGCTATTCGGATTGGAGTGCGCTATTCGGATTGGAGTGCGCTATTCAGATTGGAGTGCGATATTCAGATTGGAGTGCGATATTCGGATTGGAGTGTGCTATTCGGATTGGAGTGCGCTATTCGGATTGGAGTGCGCTATTCAGATTGGAGTGTGCTATTCGGATTGGAGTGTGATATTCGGGTTGGAGTGCGCTATTCAGATTGGAGTGTGATATTCGGGTTGGAGTGCGATATTCAGATTGGAGTGCGATATTCGGATTGGAGTGCGCTATTCGGATTGGAGTGCGCTATTCGGATTGGAGTGCGCTATTCAGATTGGAGTGTGCTATTCGGATTGGAGTGTGCTATTCGGATTGGAGTGCGCTATTCAGATTGGAGTGTGCTATTCAGATTGGAGTGCGCTATTCGGATTGGAGTGCGCTATTCGGATTGGAGTGCGCTATTCAGATTGGAGTGCGCTATTCGGTTTGGAGAGCACTATTAGGATTGGAGTGCGCTATTCGGATAGGAGTGCGCTATTCAGATTGGAGTGTGTTCTTCCGATTGGACTGTGCTATTCAGATTGGAGTGCTCTATTCAGATTGGAGTGTGATATTCGGGTTGGAGTGCGCTATTTGGATTGGAGTGTGCTATTCGGATTGGAGTGTGCTATTCAGATTGGAGTGTGCTATTCGGTTTGGAGAGCGCTATTCAGATTGGAGTGTGTTCTTCCGATTGGACTGTGCTATTCAGATTGGAGTGTGATATTCAGATTGGAGGCGCTATTCGGATTGGAGTGTGCTATTCAGATTGGAGTGCGTTATTCGGATTGGAGTGTGATATTCAGATTGGAGTGCGCTATTCAGATTGGAGTGTGATATTCAGATTGGAGTGCGATATTCAGATTGGAGTGTGATATTCAGATTGGAGTGCGCTATTCAGATTGGAGTGCGCTATTCAGATTGGAGTGCGCTATTCAGATTGGAGTGCGCTACTCAGATTGGAGTGTGCTATTCAGATTGCAGTGTGATGTTCAGATTGGAGTGTGATATTCAGATTGGAGTGCGCTATTCGGATTGGAGTGTGATATTCAGATTGGAATGTGATATTCAGATTGGAGTGCGCTATTCAGATTGGAGTGTGCTATTCGGATTGGAGTGTGATATTCAGATTGGAATGTGATATTCAGATTGGAGTGCGCTATTCGGATTGGAGGGCGCTATTCAGATTGGAGTGTGCTATTCAGATTGGAGTGTGATATTCAGATTGGAGTGTGATATTCAGATTGGAGTGTGCTATTCAGATTGGAGTGCGCTATTCAGATTGGAGTGCACTATTCGGATTGGAGTGTGCTAGTCGGATTGGAGAGCACTATTCGGATTTGAGTGCGCTATTCGGATAGGAGTGCGCTATTCAGATTGGAGTGTGCTATTCGGATTGGAGTGTGATATTCAGATTGAAGTGCGCTATTCGGATTGGAGTGTGCTATTCGGATTGGAGTGCGCTATTCAGATTGGAGTGTGCTATTCGGATTGGAGTGCGCTATTCAGATTGGAGTGCGCTATTCAGATTGGAGTGCGCTATTCGGATTGGAGTGCGCTATTCAGATTGGAGTGCGCTATTCAGATTGAAGTGCGCTATTCGGATTGGAGTGCGCTATTCAGATTGGAGTGCGCTATTCGGATTGGAGTGCGCTATTCAGATTGGAGTGCGCTATTCAGATTGAAGTGCGCTATTCGGATTGGAGTGCGCTATTCGGATTGGAGTGCGCTATTCGGATTGGAGTGCGCTATTCGGATTGGAGTGTGCTATTCAGATTGGAGTGTGATATTCAGATTGGAGTGCGCTATTCAGATTGAAGTGCGCTATTCGGATTGGAGTGCGCTATTCGGATTGGAGTGCGCTATTCAGATTGGAGTGCGCTATTCAGATTGGAGTGTGCTATTCGGATTGGAGAGCACTATTCGGATTGGAGTGCGCTATTCAGATTGGTGTGCGCTATTCAGATTGGAGTGCGCTATTCAGATTGGAGTGCGCTATTCAGATTGGAGAGCGCTATTCGGATTGGAGTGCGCTATTCAGATTGGAGAGCGCTATTCAGATTGGAGTGCGCTATTCAGATTGGAGAGCACTATTCGGATTGGAGTGCGCTATTCGGATTGGACTGTGCTATTCAGATTGGAGTGCGCTATTCGGATTGGACTGTGCTATTCAGATTGGAGTGCGCTATTCAGATTGGAGTGTGATATTCAGATTGGAGTGCGCTATTCAGATTGGAGTGTGATATTCAGATTGGAGTGTGATATTCAGATTGGAGTGTGATATTCAGATTGGAGTGTGATATTCAGATTGGAGTGTGATATTCAGATTGGAGGCGCTATTCAGATTGGAGTGTGATATTCAGATTGGAGTGCGCTATTCAGATTGGAGTGTGATATTCAGATTGGAGTGTGATATTCAGATTGGAGTGTGATATTCAGATTGGAGAGCACTATTCGGATTGGAGGGTGCTATTCGGATTGGAGTGTGATATTCAGATTGGAGTGTGATATTCAGATTGGAGTGTGATATTCAGATTGGAGGCGCTATTCAGATTGGAGTGTGCTATTCGGATTGGAGTGCGCTATTCAGATTGGAGTGCGCTATTCAGATTGGAGTGTGATATTCAGATTGGAGTGTGATATTCAGATTGGAGTGCGCTATTCAGATTGGAGTGTGATATTCAGATTGGAGTGCGCTATTCAGATTGGAGTGCGCTATTCAGATTGGAGTGTGATATTCAGATTGGAGTGTGATATTCAGATTGGAGTGTGATATTCAGATTGGAGGCGCTATTCAGATTGGAGTGCGCTATTCAGATTGGAGTGTGCAATTCGGATTGGAGTGCGCTATTCAGATTGGAGTGCGCTATTCAGATTGGAGTGCGCTATTCAGATTGGAGTGTGATATTCAGATTGGAGTGCGCTATTCAGATTGGAGTGCGCTATTCAGATTGGAGTGTGATATTCAGATTGGAGTGCGCTATTCGGATTGGAGTGTGATATTCAGATTGGAGTGTGCTATTCAGATTGGAGTGCGCTATTCAGATTGGAGTGCGCTATTCAGATTGGAGTGTGATATTCGGATTGGAGTGCGCTATTCGGATTGGAGGGTGCTATTCAGATTGGAGTGTGATATTCAGATTGGAGTGTGATATTCAGATTGGAGTGTGTTATTCAGATTGGAGTGCGCTATTCAGATTGGAGTGCGCTATTCAGATTGGAGTGTGCTATTCAGATTGGAGTGCGCTATTCAGATTGGAGTGCGCTATTCAGATTGGAGTGTGTTATTCAGATTGGAGTGTGCTATTCAGATTGGAGTGCGCTATTCAGATTGGAGTGTGATATTCAGATTGGAGTGCGCTATTCAGATTGGAGTGTGTTATTCAGATTGGAGTGTGCTATTCAGATTGGAGTGCGCTATTCAGATTGGAGTGTGCTATTCAGATTGGAGTGCGCTATTCGGATTGGAGTGCGCTATTCGGATTGGAGTGCGCTATTCAGATTGGAGTGCGCTATTCAGATTGGAGTGTGCTATTCAGATTGGAGTGCGCTATTCAGATTGGAGTGCGCTATTCAGATTGGAGTGCGCTATTCAGATTGGAGTGTGTTATTCAGATTGGAGTGCGCTATTCAGATTGGAGTGCGCTATTCAGATTGGAGTGTGCTATTCAGATTGGAGTGCGCTATTCAGATTGGAGTGCGCTATTCGGATTGGAGTGCGCTATTCAGATTGGAGTGCGCTATTCAGATTGGAGTGTGCTATTCAGATTGGAGTGCGCTATTCAGATTAGAGTGCGCTATTCAGATTGGAGTGTGCTATTCAGATTGGAGAGCGCTATTCAGATTGGAGTGTGCTATTCAGATTGGAGTGCGCTATTCAGATTGGAGTGTGCAATTCGGATTGGAGTGCGCTATTCGGATTGGAGTGCGCTATTCAGATTGGAGTATGTTTTTCGGATTGGAGTGTGATATTCAGATTGGAGTGTGCAATTCGGATTGGAGTGCGCTATTCGGATTGGAGTATGTTTTTCGGATTGGAGTGCGCTATTCGGATTGGAGTATGTTTTTCGGATTGGAGTGTGCTATTCGGATTGGAGTGCGCTATTCGGATTGGAGTGTGCTATTCGGATTGGAGTGTGCTATTCGGATTGGAGTGCGCTATTCCGATTGGAGTGTGTTATTCGGATTGGAGTGCGCTATTCGGATTGGAGTATTTTTTTCGGATTGGAGTGCGCTATTCGGATTGGAGTATGTTTTTCGGATTGGAGTGTGCTATTCGGATTGGAGTGCGCTATTCGGATTGGAGTGTGCTATTCGGATTGGAGTGCGCTATTCCGATTGGAGTGTGTTATTCGGACTGGAGTGTGTTATTCGGATTGGAGTGCGCTATTCAGATTGGAGTGTGCTATTCGGATTGGAGTATACCATGAGGATTGGATTGGGCCAGGTAGATGTCACACAAAGTATGTATGTTTCTGGAACTATGCTCACAGTGACTGAACGAGGAAACTGATTGATTTCAGAGTTACAGTAAATGTACAATGCGGTGATCTCCAAGCTCTGCTCAATCAAGAATCCCTGTAGATTAAATATAGTTTGGGGTAAAATAATTACAAGCAGCCTTCAGGATGTCAGTTTGACATTCGCAGTAAGTCGCACAAACACCTGATGATTCAGAAATTCAATCATTATATGGCATAAAACTGTCACCATTAATGTCACTTCATTCGAATTATCTAGACGACCTCATCAAAGATTATAACCCCCCATGATCTCTAAGGTGACTGTATGCCTCAGGATTTGCTCTGTTTTCTTAAAGGTCTGTGCCAGTGTTTTGTTTATTGCTTGATACCAACTAGCGGCTTCTAATAACATGAACAGGGTATGGGGAGGGTTGTAGGGAAAAGGATAAGATTTGGAATATACCAGAGGTGTTTTGTTCAGTCGAGGTAGACACTTTTTGTCTTATTCCTAAAATCGTTAATTTTTCCTGGGATTGAGTGTTAGAAATTTCAATAATTTTTAAAACAATTTATCTTCAAGCAGCATTGTTTTCTTGTTCAGGTGTTTATGGTTTCCAGAGTATATTAGGAAAAAGGTGTGGTGATATGCATCATTGTAAATACACAAGGGGTTAATGTAAATACACATAGACTAGATAGACACTAGAGGGAGCACAGAGACATGGCACACGGACATTCAACCAATAGGTCAGTAAGATAGGACACGACCAATGGGCATTCACGACACACAGAGGTGACACTACCACAGGGGGGGCATTACACCAACCCATATATAAGGACACAGCACACATGAGTTTCTTCTTTCCAGTGGAGACACTCAGTGAGTACAAAGGGTTGATTTGAAACACATCACACCCACCACGTGGATTGTAGCAGACTGGTTCGCCAGTCTGAGTAGCTAGAGCAGAATTAACAGAAGAGTCGAATCCAAGTAGGAGAATCATTTACAGTTTAATAAACGTGTTAAAGTTATCTCTAAGTCTGAACCTTCCTTTGTCAGAGTGCACATCAAGGAAGCAGCTTATGCTACGTTAACAGCATTACAAACATGGTACTAAGGAGTGAACTGTTTAAGTCCATATAGTTCCAACTCAGCAGACAGTGACTACCAGCAGCAACACCCAGGCAAGATGATGTTCGAGATTCCGGTTCCACAGCAGCTCAGGTACCACGGCAATCTCAGTGAAAACCGGCATGCATTCAGGCAGAGATTCGAGATCTGCCTGATAGCGTCCGACCTAGATGGTGTGCCGGATGCAGAGAAAATAAAGCTTCTACTTACCATCGCAGGTCCAAGAGTAGCTGAAGTCTTCCAGACCTTCAAATACTCAAAGGGGCAAAACAAAAGCGACTTCCAGGCAGTCCTGGCCAAATTCCAATAATTCTCCGAGGAAGATACAAGAAGAAAAGGTAAAAGAGGTGCCAACACTCACCACGAGGTAGGCTTGCAGAAACAAACGGCAGTTTTAATTTGCAACCATGTTGAAAAAGGAGCTGCACATGCACAGTTGCACGAAGAGCGCACAGAACGGGAAGGTCTGTTTGCGCATGCGCGAGGAGCCGCGCATGCGCAATTGCGAAAGAGGCCCCAAGGAAAGGAACAGTGATCTGCGCATGTGCAATCGCTTCCTACGACCTATGTCACACGCTTCATGACATCAGAGGCCCCGGACCATGCCCACTTAAAAGGGAAATGTCCCAAAACACGGAAAAAAAAGTTTTAAAGCTGTAAAACCCGATTCTTTCACCTGGAACGACAGCACAATGCCTGAAATTCGACCAGTAGCTGAAAGTAACCTCCGCAGAACCCTGCAACAAGCAGTTAGCACCACTCAAAGAGATGATACAGTCTTTGAAGACTACGACTCAGACCTTGAATTCTACTTTGGACATTGCAAGCCTAATGCCAGCTCCAACACAAAACATGATGATATGGTCCTAGAAGACTACGACTCAGACGATGATTTCATTATTGGAGGTGGCTACCCCAGTACCAAATCCGAACAGCAAATAGAGGTGTTGTACTTTGAAGATCCCAATGACGTGTTCTTCGGATTGGGGAATCTTCAGCCCAGCATATATGACATCCCGACTCGTGAGTGCAGGATAATGCCGCTGCTTGACGCCAAGAGACAGAGAGCGGTACAAGCCCACAGAGAGCGGCCTGCTGCCAAATAGAGAGTGGTCCATGCACCACAAAGAGTCCCCGACTCGACACAGAGAGTGATCCACTCACCACGAAGGGTCCCAGCCTCCACACAGAAAGCGATGAAAGACTCCACAACGAGACCAATGCACGATGCCACACAGGGAACACTGCAAGACTCCACAGAGGGAGTGACACACACAAGCCTCCAGCAAGCTCGTGGACAGACTCACGATGGATGGATCGCAAGACTCCAGAGCGCAGTGCTTGCATGAGGGTGTAGCAACCTCCTCTGAGCAACCAGCAGCAGATAATGCAGGTCTGCCACGCTCAGGTGAACAGCAAGAAGACTATGACAGTCTACCACACTCCAGTGAACAACAAAGCGACTATGACAGTCCACCCAGATTGTTTGAGCCACCAGAAGAAGACTCTGACAGTCTACCCAGCTCAAGTGAACGACAAGAAGACACTATGGCTCTACCCACTGTATGTGCGAGAAGTCATGACGGCATCCCACTTCCCATACAAGATGTGGAACGTGACAGACCTCAGCTAGAATGTACAAAGGCACTCGACAATCACAGTGAGACTACTGGTGACTCTAGTGACACCACGTTAAATCAATCCTCATCCGCTCGAGCCTCTCCACAAGCAAATGCATTCCTGAATGGTTTGACACCGGACGGGGAGCATCAAGAAACCTCAGCTTACACAGGTAAACCAGAAAGGGCTCCAGACGGGACAAGCCAAAACTGACTCAGGTGAACCAGACCAGACTCCAGACGGGGAGAATCGACAAGTCAAAGCTGATTCAAGTAAGCCAGACTTGACTCCAGACGGGAAGCGTCGTAAACTCAGTGATGGCACACTCAAGGAAACAGCAGATGCCACAAAGAACGCTATGGTGTGGAGATGCTGGCGTTGGACTGGAGTGAGCACTGTAAGAAGTCTTACAACACCAGGTTAAAGTCCAACAGGTTGGTTTCAAACATGAGCTTTCGGAGCACTGCTCCTTCCTCAGGTGAATCATTCACCTGAGGAAGGAGCAGTGCTCCGAAAGTTCGTGTTTGAAACAAACCTGTTGGACTTTAACCTGGTGTTGTAAGACTTCTTACAAAGAGCGCTGACATGAGTAACTGTGTGAAGGACTCGTATTATCCCCAGAGTGTGGTCCTTGAGCACAACAAACACGACAACAAAACCAACCAACACAACAACATCAAAGACAATAACAAGAAGCATACCAAAGACAACATCGTCGACAACAAGCACGACAAAAACAACAACAATGGAACAACGACTGGTACAATGCTGCAAATGAGGGACACTATTACTGCTCAGCTCAGTACAATGACATACCATGGCAGGCCGACACAGATTGCATACATCGCTACCACAAGCATTGGAAGAAAAAAAGACTCCAAATCAGGCAACAAAGTGATTTGACCACTTCTTGGTTCCTTACGCACAGGGACACTTACGGCGTTTACATAAAAATGCCACCATCAACATCATCACCTCACCAACCAAACAAGAAAGACGCTCGACCATAATAATTAATGAATTTTGGACTCATGATTTGGGCTTATTGTTTGATGATCACTGTTATGATTTGTACATATCATCACCTATCTACCTAGTTGGTTCAATTTTCTTTAACACTGTACAGAAAATATGTAACATGAAGAAAGGGGGGATGTGGTGATATGCATCACTGTAAATACACAAGGGGGTTAATGTAAATACACATAGACTAGATGGACACTTGAGTGAGCTCCAGAGACATGACACACAGACATTCAACCAATAGGTCAGTAAGATAGGACATGACCAATGGGCATTCACGACACACAGAGGTGACACTAGCACAGGGGGGCATTACACCAACCCATATATAAGGACACAGCACACATGATTTTCCTCTTTCCAGTGGAGACACTCAGTGAGTACACAGGGTTGATTTGAAACACATCACACCCACCACGTGGATTGTAGCAGACTGGTTCGCCAGTCTGAGTAGCTGGAGCAGAATTAACAGAAGAGTTGAATCCAAGTGGGAGCATGGTTAACAGTTTAATAAATGTGATAAAGCTATCTCCAAATCTGAACCTTCCTTTGTCAGAGTGCACATCAAGGAAGCAGCTTATGCTGCGTCAAGAGCATAACAAAACAGAAGGGGCAAACGCTTGTGGGTGGCACGGCAGCACAGTGGTTAGTGCTACTGCCTCACAGCACCAGGGACCCGGGTTCAATTCTGGCCTTGGGTGACTGCATTGAGTTTGCACTTTCACCCCGTGACTGCATGGGTTTCGTCCGCGTGCTCTGATTTCCTCCCACAGTCACAAAATGAGCAGGCGAGGTGGATTGGCCATGATAAATTGCCCCTTAGTGTCCAAGGACGTGCAGGTTAAGTGGGGTTTATGGGGATAGGGCGATGGGACTGTGCCTAGCTAGGGTGCTCTTTTAAGAAGTCGGTGCAGACTCAATGGGTTAACTGGCCTCTTTCTGAACTGTAGGAATTCTATGATTGTCTGGTCAACTTCATAGGCTGGATTCTCCACACCCGATGCCAAAATCGCAGTCGACACCAGGGCGGAGAATCTATTTTTGCGCATGGAATCAGGACAAACTCCAGTTCCCCAATTCCCCAATTCTCCAGGCCTCGAAAAGTGGTGTACTCGGAGAGTATCCCCTACCAGCGGCCATTGCTGGAGGCCACCCTGCCCCACCATTCTCCACCCCCGACTGCCCGAAATCCCGACGCCATGGATACTAGCGTTGGCGTGGCAGGCCGATCTGGGTGAAGTGGGGGGGGGGGGGCTTATAAGGCACCAGGCTAATTCTGGGCGGGCAGTCCGGATCGGGGGCATTATTTGGGAGGTCCAGCTCTGTGGTCTGAGTCTGCCATGGAGCACGGCGTGGCCGCTTGAGGCAGCCGCCTTGCGCATGCGTGGCCTCTGACCCTGAAGTGCAGGGGCACATATCTGCAACAAAAGCTGACAGCTTCCCGACGGATCACTGCTAGCCCCCTGCAGGGCTAGAAATATGTGGCCCTTTCATGCCAATGTTTACAATGGCGTCGGGACATAATCCCAAAAACGGAGGATCCAGCCCCATATGATGACTTGAAGTCAATTGAAATCCTTGGGCGTGATTCTCCGCCCCCCACGCCGGGTGGGAGAATAGTGGGAGGGCCTCCCGACATTTTTCACGCCCTCCCGCTATTCTCCCCCTCCCCCTTCGCCCGACCCACGCCACGAATTGTTGCTCGCCGTTTTTTACGATTCTCCGAGGCCGATGGGCCGAGCAGCCGGGCCTTCACGCCGGGGCATCTGGGGGCCCGATTGGCAGGGCAGTACCACGGCCGTGCCAAGGGGGGCATAGGCCTACGATCGGTGCCCACCGATCACGGGCCGTATGTCCGTAATGGACGCACTCTTTTCCCTCCGCCGCCCCGCTAGATCAAGCCGCCACGTCTTGCGGGGCGGCTGAGGGAAAAGACGGCAACTGCGCATGCGCGGGTTGGCGTTGCCCAACCTGCGCATGCGCGGCCGCGTCATCGGCCGCGTCAGCCGGCGTGACGCTTGATGTGCGGCCTTGACGACTGCCGTCAAGGCTGCGCCACCGTGTCGAACGGGGCCGCGCTCCTAGCTCCGCCCGGGGGGGGAGAATCGGCCCCGGAAGTGGGCGTGACGGTTGCTGTGGGTCACGGCCTGTCCCATGGTAGCCTTTCCGATTCTCCAGATTTGCGGAGAATCTCGCCCCTTGGGGCGAGACATTTGTCTTGTGCGTGTGTTGAAGAGTCGTTACAAATCTAGCCAGTCAGGTGCCTTAAGGCTTCTGCTGGAGCATCTTAACGGTGGTAGTAGGGATGATGGTTTGATGTCATCAAGAGTACTGTCTGGCGTTGTGTGGCGAGGAACGTCCTGTGGACAAATGGGCTCGGTCAAGTTCAGTGTGGGAAATACTGGTGTTGTAGGTCGAATCTCTAATAGATCCCGGCGGTTACGGCGAAAAAGTACTCCCACAGATGATTTGACAATGTAGGACCGCGGTGCCCCCTACCTGATCACCGTGGCTGGCTCAGACCATCCGCCTTCTGGGTCCCTGATTCTGATGGTGGGATCGCATGTTGATCGTGGTATAGTTTTTGTTTGGAGCATAGTGCCCGCATGTCGTCGAGCACCGGTGCGTTGCCGGGGTTTCGGAATTGCCTTGCTGGTAGGGTTGTCCGGATGTCTCTGCCGAAGAGCATTTGTGCTGGCGACAGTCCTGAGCTCAATGGGGTTGCTCGGTATGATAACAGAGCTAGGTTGATGTCGGAACATGACTCGGCTGCCTTGCTGATTAGTCGTTTAATGATGTGGACACCTTTCTCCCCTGTTCCATTTGATTGTGGGTAGCGATTCTGTGTCGCACCATTGTCTGACCTCGACTTTTCCTGTGTTTATGGTATTGATTCTGTATGTCATCATTTGGGAAAGCTGTTTTGTTTGTTTGTTCTGGAGTAGATATGAATTAGTGAGATTCTTTATTATGCCATGGCATGTTTGTAGTCTTGTCATTGTTTTGCAGTGTGCTGTGGCATTGTCCTTCACGTGCAGAGTTGTGCCATGTTGCACAGGTCTTTGTTTCATTGTTGTTGTTTCTGTCGTTTCTGTCTTTGCTGTTTTCATTGACGTTCTTGTTGTTGTCGTTCTTGTTGTTCTTTTTGTCACGCTTGTTGTCTCTGTTTTCGTTGTTTTCGCTTGTATCCTTGTTCTTTTTCTTGTAGTGCTTGTTGTTTCTGGGCTGCTTCTTGTTGCTTTTGTTGTTCTTGCTGCGCTGCGTGTTGTTTTTGTTGTTACTGTTGTTGTTCTTGTTTCTGCTGTGCTTCTTGTGGTTTTTGTTGTTCTTGTTACGCTCAATGAGTGTGCCATGTGGATGATTTGATCATTGTCGCAGTTATTGGTGTCAGTGTCCTTTGCGGTATCTGCTACATTGAGCGTATCTTCTTGAGGATTGTGAGAATGATCTGATGTTGCATTGATGCTGGTGACATCAATCATTTGTGGTGGATTTGATCGCTCTTCTTTGCTTACTTGGTACTCCTCTTCTAGGGTCATTTCTGGTTCACTTGAATCATCTTTGATATCTAGGTGCTCCTCTTTTGGAGTCATTTCAGGTTCATTTGAATCATCTGTGATCTCTTTATGCTCCTTTTCTGGAGTGAAAATCTTCATGATTTCATTTTGTTGTGGGTTGAGTAGACTGGGACTGTACTCATTGGAATTTAGAAGGATGAGGGGGGATCTTATAGAAACATTTAAAATTATGAAGGGAATAGATAGGATAGATGCGGGCAGGTTGTTTCCACTGGCGGGTGACAGCAGAACTAGGGGGCATAGCCTCAAAATAAGGGGAAGTAGATTTAGAACTGAGTTTAGGAGGAACTTTTTCACCCAAAGGGTTGTGAATCTATGGAATTCCTTGCCCAGTGAAGCAGTTGAGGCTCCTTCATTACATGTTTTTAAGGTAAAGATAGATAGTTTTTTGAAGAATAAAGGGATTAAGGGTTATGGTGTTCGGGCCGGAAAGTGGAGCTGAGTCCACAAAAGATCAGCCATGATCTAATTGAATGGCGGAGCAGGCTCGAGGGGCCAGATGGCCTACTCCTGCTCCTAGTTCTTATGTTCTTATGTTCTTATGTTCTTCTGGAGTCAAAATCTTCAAGATTTCAATTGACTTGGTCTCTCTGGACACATGAGTGGCCATCCTCTGATTATTGAGTGCTTCTGTGCAGACGAGCTGGAATATGTCAGTCTCGCTGTGATCCTACACATCCTGTATGGGAATTGTGATTTCTTCATCACTTGTCTCACGTACAGTGGGTAGACATTCAGTGTCTTCTTCTGGTTATTTCTTGATTATTATCAAATAAGCTTGATAGATCTTCATGGTCTTGTACATGCATGGCGTTCGCTATGGAGTGTTTGCTTGCTTCCATTTTTGAGTCTGTCACCGAGCTGTCTGTTGAGACTTGCGCCACTCTCTTTGTGGAGGCTTGTGTCGCTCTTTGTGGAGGCTTGGGTCTCTCTCTCTGTGGAGTTTGTCATCACTCTCTCTGTGGAGTTTGTCATCGCTCTCTCTCTGGAGTCTGTCATCGCTCTCTTTGTGGAGTCATGCAATGTTCTCGCTGTAGAGTCGATCTGTGCTCTCTCAACGGAGTTGTTCTGTACTCTCTGTGTGGCGTCGTCTTCGTCTTGGGTATTGCTGTCATCCAATGTATTGACGATCTGCCATGGCACCATGGTGTTGGATTCATCTACCATGAGAAGAGTCGTATTGAGCTTTTCAAGCGTGTTGCTAAACTGTGATCAGGATCTCCGAATAACTCAGCCATGTCTGAGCAGTATTGTGTGTATTGTTCGATAGACAAATCATGACTTTTAGTTTCGGAGTTGTGATCGTTCTCTTCATGTTCAATGATCAAATCATCTTCTTGTGTGGAGGCTGGGGCCCTTCGTGGTGCGTGGACCACTCTCTGTTTCTTGGTGTCAGGCCGCAGCATAATCCTGCACTCACGAGTCGGGATGTCATGTATGCTGGGCTGAAGATTCCCTAATCCGAAGAACTCATCATCGGGGTCTTCACGGTACAACACCTCTAGTTGTGGTTCGGATTTGGTACTGGGGTAGCTATCTCCCAAGATGAAATCTTTGTCTGAGTCATAGTCTACAAGGACCATATCATCTTCTAGGGTGGTGCTAACTGCTTGTTCCAGGGTGTTGTGAAAGTTATTTTCAACTGCTGGTGTAAGTTCGGGCATTGTTCTGTTTTTTTAGGCAAGAAAATTGGGCTTTGCAGCTTTAAATTTCTTTTTGTTCATTTTCGTGCATTTCCCTTTTACGTGGGCGCGGTCCTGGCCCTCTGACGTCATGATGCTCGTGACGTCCAACGTCGGACTCGATTGCCCATGCGCACTCCGAGTTTCCTGTACTGTGCGCTCATTTCGCAACTGCGCATGTGCGGCTCCTTTCTCAAGATGGCTGCCGCTCAGAACCTCCGTCTTCCTCCGATTTAACCCTGCCTCCGCCTCGTGGTGAGTGTTCACACCGTTTTTACCGATTTTGTTTTCTAAATGATGATTCTGTGTTTGTACAGACTCAAAGTATTGATTTTGTTTTTGTTCATAAGCAAGGCATTTTTGTACAGCGATTTCTAGAGTTAGAAACTTATTTTGTGAAAGTTCTTCCCTCAAATTTTTATCAGATAGTCCAGAAATGAAATTAATTGATGCATTATCACAGTGTCTCTGAAATCAACATAATCACAGCCCTGTGGTATTAACTTGAGATTTGTAATAAAATCAGAGATGGGCCCTCTGTTTCTCTGGCAAGAGTTAAATCTTTCCAGCATCTCACCAGACTGACTGTTACAGCGTTCATCAAATTTTTTGAGTATAACTTTACTTTGGTGTTGTCCTCACCCTCTAAGTAATTAAAGCAATTATAGATTTATCTAGCTTCATGCCCTCCTGTTGAGCGTAGTGGGGCTAGTTTTGTTGCGTCAGAGGCAGTGCTTAAATTTTTAGCTGTGATAAATATTTGGAACAGCTGTTCAAACATTTTCCAGTTATAACTTAAATTACCGGTTGTTTCCAGCTGCCATGGAGTTCCAACAAGTTCCATCGAATCAGTTAGTCATCGAGGATCCATTTGTTGTGACGTCTTCCACAGTCGAATATCCGGTTTAAGTGTTCTTCTCTTGCTGGTGTCTAGCTAGCTTTCTGAAATCACTTCTGGTACCATATGTTATTCTCTAAGCCTGAATAAAGATTGTAGACTTCCAGTGAACACAAATACTTTATTCAATGGGTTTGTTCTGTTTCCAGAGCTTAACTAGATATAATACAGTCAAGAGGTATGACCAGTGAAGTTAAGGTAAGCTGCCTATGCTGAGCCGTCTCTGTCTGTCTGTTGCTCACTCGCCCTGTGCTTCTGAAAGAGGCGGATCCTCCTTTGGGCTGGACCCTTTATACCTGTCTCTGATGCTGCCCTCCAGTGATGCTGTGGCTGTTACATCTGTCTGTAGTCCCAGATGTATGTACAGATGTACAGATCACTACACTCCGCACTGTCTGAGAGCAAAAACATGAGAAGAAGACACAGATTAACTCTGGGGAGAAAAAAATCAAAATGGAGCACAAGGTTCATGGTCTGAAGTTGTTGAACTCAATTTTGAATCCAGAATGCAGTAGAGTGCCGAATCAGAACTGAGGCGCTGTTCCCCCCCAGCTTCCGTTGGGCTTCATTGCTTCTGTTGCAGCCCAAGGACAGAAACGTGAGCAAGATATTGAATTAAAAGGAGTCAGTATTGTTTTTACATAGAAAATAGAAGCCATTCGGCCCTGCTCCACCATTCATTATGATCATGGCTGATCATCAAGTTCAATACCTGATCCCGTCTTCCCCCCCCCCCCCCATATCCTTGACCCCTTTAGCCGCAACAGCTATATGTAATTCCTTCTTGAAATTACACAACGCTTTTCCATCAACTACCTTTTGTGGTAGTGAAATCTACAGATTCACCACTCTCTTGGTGAAGAAACTTCTCCTCACCTCAGTCCTGAAAGGTTTACCCCTCATCCTCAAACTATGACCCCTAATTCTGCACTCTCCCAACATCAGGAATATTCTTTCTGAACCTACATGTTTAATCCTGTTAGGATTTTAGATGCTTCTATGAGATCCCCTCTCACTCTTCTAAATTCCAATGGTAAAGTAGCCAGGGCCCCATGTGACCATGGGCTGCTTTCCTCTTTGAGGGGGAGAGCTGACTGGTGGTGATTTAACCTGAGGAACTGCACACCTCAGGTGAGGGGTAAGGTTGAAAAGGCAGGGGCTTCATGAATAACGGTAAGGGAATTGAACCCATGCTGCTAGTCTTGCTCTGCATCACCAGCCAACTGTCTAGCCAAGTGAGCTGAACTGGCTCCCATTTAAACTCCAATGAATATAATCCTACCCCTAACCCTAACCCTAACCCTAACCCTAACCCTAATCTGACTTATTCTCTCTTCATATGCAGTCCGCCATCCCAGAAATCATCTTGGTAAACCTTTGCTACTCACCCTGCACAGGAAAAACATCCTTCCTCAGATAAGGACACCAAAACTGCACACAATACTCCCACAAGCAGTGCTGTAAAGATCTTATGGATCCAATCATCCACCTGCGATTTAAAATGGAAGCATGATCAAAATAAAGGCACACAGCCTCATTAAAGTATTTACACGACTAACACTCCTCCTGGTTGCCCGCCCTTTATCTTGCCTTTGCTAAAACTAGTGGGTGAGTGTGAGGCGGGCTGATTTCCAGTATCAGAGGTTTCAGCCTCCCCCTTTTTGAGATTAAAACTCCCCCAGAAGCACCGATATTAATAAAAACAGAAAATGCTGCAAAACATAGAACATACAGTGCAGAAGGAGGCCATTCGGCCTATCAAGTCTGCACCGAGCCACTTAAGCCCTCACTTACATCCTATCCCCCTAACCCAATAACACCTCCTAACCTTTTTGGACACTAAGGGCAATTTGGCATGGCCAATCCACCAAGCCTGCACGTCTTTGGACTGTGGGAGGAAACCGGAGCACCCGGAGGAAACTCACGCAGGCACAGGGAGAAAGTGCAGACTTCGCACAGACTGACCCAGCAGGGAATCGAACCTGGGACCCTGGCGCTGTGAAGCCACAGTGCTAACCACTATGCCACCGGGCTGCCTCTGTCAGTGCAAAACTCTGCAGGTTCGGCAGCATCTATCGATAGAAAAACAATCAAAGCACCAGGGATCTGGGTTCAATTCTGGCCTTGAGTGGCTGTCTGTGAGGAGTCTGCACTTTCTACCCCTGTCTGCGTGGGTTTCCTCTGGGTGCTCCAGTTTCCCCCCACAGTCCAAAGACGTGCAGGCTTGGTGGATTGGCCATGCCAAATTGCCCTTAGTGTCCAAAAAGGTTAGGAGGTGTTATTGGGTTAGGGGGATAGGATGTAAGTGAGGGCTTAAGTGGCTCGGTGCAGACTTGATAGGCCGAATGGCCTCCTTCTGCACTGTATGTTCTATGTTTTGCAGCATTTTCTGTTTTTATTAATATCGGTGCTTCTGGGGGAGATTAGATGGATTGGCTAAATTGTCCCTTAGCGTCCAAAGGTTAGGTGGGGTTTTGAGGGTAGGGCAGGGGAGTGGGCTTGGGTGGAGTGCTCTTTCAGAGGGTTGCCGCAGACTCGATGGGCCAAAGGGCCTCCTTCTGCACTGTCGGGGTTCTATGAAAGGACAATATTTCTGCCCCCACCCCGCTGTGATGTGCCTTGCGGCAATGGAGGCGGTCGGCCATTGGAATCTTTTGGTCCCCCGCCACCATGTCGATAACCGGCTTTCCCATTGTTCACACCCTTCGTGGCCGAGGAACTCGCATTGGGGGCCGGCGTTGGTGGGGGAGGATGATCCCGCCATTGGTAATGGCCATAAAAGTTAAGCCAGAGTTAACGCTTCGAGTCCATGTAGTTCTTCTTCGGAGCTGAGTAAACGTGAACTCTGTTTCTCTCGACAGGCACTGCCGGACCTGCTGAGTTTTCCCAACATTTTCTATTATTTTCCCTGCTCTCCAGCATCCACAGTATTTTGCTCTTATACCACTGTTTTTAAATTCTATTATGATTCACTTTACAACAGCGGAGAAAGAACTTGAATTTAAATACCACTCACAATTTCGGAATGTCATAAAGCGCTTTACAGCCGATTATTTACATCTGCGTGTCGTTGTTGGCATGTGGGCAAGCGCACAGCCAATTTACACACAGCAAGATCCCACAACGGAGACAAATGACCATTTAATAGGTTTTTGCTGGTGCTGGTTAAGCGACGTGTGATGATCACAGCAGCCCTCTGCGCTTCCTCAAACAGTCCCAGGAAGTGGCCACCCCTTGATACCTCGTACACAACATGGACAGTGTTGACAGTACAGGGTTCCTGGGGACTGGGCTGAAGCAGCAACCCTAGTTACACGATTACGCCTTGTAATCCGGCAGAAATTGCAACCTTTTGACTCAGAAGTGAGATAGAGGCTAGGTGCCATTGTAGAAAAAAGAGGGAGGGAGGAGAAGAGAACATTTAAAGTGGTTTAAGAGCTAAAAAGCCTGCCGTCTCTAAATTGATACTGTGTCTGGATTCAGTGTACCATAACAAGGATTACAGTGGGTGAGATGAAACCTGGCTGATGAGATGAAAGCCAGCACTGTGATGGTTGTTCATGATCTTAATTTAATTAAGTGTGGATGTTTTTTCTTTCAATGACTGGCAGACATAGTATCAAATTGGTAAAATGCAGCATTGCCCTTTGCTCACAGTCATGCTCAGCAACACATATGGATAGACAAAGTGTAAAATGGAGACATTTGGCACTGTGGCACAGTGGTGAGCACTGCTGCCTCACAGCGCCAGGGCCCCAGGTTCAATACCGACCTTGGGTGACTGTGAGTTTACCCTTTCTTCCCGTGTCTGCGTGGGTTTCTTCCGCGTGCTCGTTTCCTCCCACAGTCCAAAGATGTGCAGGTTAGGTGAATTGCCATGTTAAATTGCTTCTTAGTGTGCAAAGATGTGCAGGTTAGGTCAGGTTGCAGGGAAGTGGGCCTAGGTAGGGTGCTCTTTCAGAGGGTCAGTGCAGACCTGATGGGCAGAATGACCTCCTTCTGCACTGTAGGAATTCTATGGTTCTAATGCAGTAAACTGTGTTATGCTAAAACAGGGGAAGGCTGGTGCGAATACTGTAGCTATATTGGGAACCTGAAATTCCATTCCACCTGTCCCATGTTATACCTGCCTTTGGAGTGTCTTGTAATGCTCTTGGCATAGCATAAGCTGCTTCCTTGATGTGCACTCTGGCAAAGGAAGGTTCAGACGTGGAGATAACTTCAACACGTTTATTTAACTATTAACAATTCTCCTACTCGGATTCGACTCTACTGTTAATCCTTCTATAGCTACTCAGACTGACGAACCAGTCTGCTACAATCCACATGGTGGGTGTGATGTTCAATCAACCCTATGTCTGTACTCACTGAGTGTCTCCACTGGAAAGAGGAAGAACATGTGTGCTGTGTCCTTTATGTATGGGTTGGTGTAATGCCCCCCTGTGGTAGTGTCACCTCTGTGTGTATCGTGAATGCCCGTTGGTTATGTCCTATCTTACTGACCTATTGGTTGAATGTCTGTGTGTCATGTCTCTGGTGCTCCCTCTAGTGTCTAGCTAGTCTATGTGTACTTACATTAACCCCTTGTGTATCTACAGTGATGCATATCACCACATCCCCCCCTTTTGTGTGTTACATATTTTCTGTACACTGTTAAAGAAAATTGAACAAAAAACAGGTAGATAAGCGATGCTGTGTACAAGTTATGATAACAGTGATCATTAAACAATAAGTCCAACTCATATGTATGAGTCCAAAACCCATCAATTATCATGGTCAAATGTCTTTCTTGTTGGGTTGGTGAGTTGGTGATTTGATGGTGACATGTCCCTGTGAACGCCATCAGTGTCCCTGTGCATATGGAACCAAGAAGTGGTCCAAATCACTTCATTGTCCGATTTGGAGTCTTTTTTTTCTTCCGATGCTTGTGATAGCGATGTTGGATGGCATCTGTCCTGAAAGCCAGGTTGCCTGTTGGTAGTGCAGCAAACGTGAATTGGGAAGATGCATCGTCCTGCCATGGTATGTAATTGTACTGAGCTGAGCAGTAACGGTTTCCCTCATGGGCAGAGTTATACCATGTTGTACCAGTCGTAGTTCCATTGGTGTAGTCTTTGTCATGCTTGCCGTCGATGATGTTGCCTTTGGTATGCGTTGTGTCATTGTCTTTGATTTTGCTGAAGATCCTCAAATCCGAAGAACTTATCCGCATCTGTGTCGGATTCTTCACTGTAGAACACATCTCGTTGTGGTTCGGATTTGGTACTGGGGTCACCATCTCGAATGATGAAACCTGCGTCTGAGTCGTAGTCTTCTAAAAAGACACTTTTTGTGTCGGAGCTGGCATTGGGCTCGTGATGTCCAAAGAAGAATCAAGGTCGGAGTCGTAGTATTCAGGAACTGTATCATCCATTTAGGTGGTGTTAACTGCTTGTTGCAGGGTTCTGCGGAGGTTACTTTCAGCTACTGGTCAAATTTCAGGCATTGTGCTGTGGTTCCCGGTAAAAGAATCAGGTTTTACAGCTTTAATATTTTTTTTCATGTTTTGGGCCATTTCCCCTTTAAGTGGGCGTGGTCCGGGGCCTCTTACGTCACGAAGCGTGTGACATAGTGCGTAGGAAGTGATTGCGCATGCGCAGATTGCTGCTCCTTTACTTTGCGCATTTCCCTCAACTGCGCGTGCATGGTACCTTTTTCAAGATGGCCGCCTGTGGTATTATGTGAAGCAAATAATGGCATGATGGGAAAAGTAGTCAAGTTTTCTTGGTACAAGTGAATTTAAACTGATGTCATATAACCTAAGGCACAGAAAACACAGAGACAGCCTGTCTATGGGAACCGGGTGACTCTGAGAGTCTAGATAAGGCTTGGAGCTAGAAGTAGTCTTAATACATAACAAGCTGAACAACTATCTCTTCCTGTTCCTAAACAACTTCTTCCCTTTCTTAAAACAAAGACAAGATAATGATATGAAACTCAAGTCCCCTGGAGGTCAGAAGGTGATGCCATTGTAACGATTATTACTTATGTTTTACTTTCAATCAAATTCCTGACCAAGCTGTATTCATGTTATCTTGATCCTATAATGTATAAGAATCGCCTTCTTTTCTGTACTATCGCAGACTTGGGACGGACTCCGCAGTTTGTAATTGACTGCCTTCCGACTTTCCAAGTTTCTGCCATTCCTGCTAGCAGTTCTAATTAGTGAATAAAGTTCAGTTTTGCTTATCTAATGAATGCTGTTTGAATTTCTCTATCACAGTCAAGACGCGGGGAAAATATAAAATACAACACGCCGATAAAAATTGTCGTTCTCTGCTCTCGACCTCGTGGTGAGTACTGGCGCCTCTCTTACTGTTTTCTGTTGGTTTGTTTGTGTTTTCCTCGCAGTATTGTCCGAATTTGTCCATGACTGCCTGCAAATCGCTCCTGTTTTGCCCTTTGGAGAACTTGAATGTTTTGAAGATCTCTTCTGCTCTGGCACTGGCGATGGTGAGCAGAAGCTCTGTCTTTTCAGCATCGGCCACGTCTTGTAGGTCGGCTGCTACCAGAAAAATCTCAAACTTTTGCCTGAATTTCGCCAGTTTTCGCGGAGATTGCCGTGGCACTTGAGCCGTTGTGGAACCGGAATCTCGGTCATCTTGCCTGGGTGTTGTTGCTGCTTGTCACTGTTTGCTGAGTTGTAACTTTCTGGATTGAAACAGTCACTCGCTGTACCATGTCTTGTTCTGCTCTTGGCGTAGCATAAGCTGCTTCCTTTTTTTTAATAAATGTTTTTATTGGGTTTTTTTTGAGCAAGGTATAATTACCGTTATGTACACAGAATAAGAAACACACATATATATATACACACATTTAGAGGAGAAGGGCACACCCCAACATTAAAAAAAATACAATAACATATGCAATGGAATAACTGGTGGGGTATTGTGCACCAGCTCAACAGCGGCATCTCTGTACATCTGGCAAAATTACCCACCCCACAGAAGTAGGCGACTGCCTGCGGAGGGGGGTGGGGGGGGGGGGGGGGACTGGGGGGGCAAGCACACCTTTGGGTGCCGGGGAGAAAATCACAGCGTGCGATATTTTGCTGTGCTGTGTGCTGCTGTCGCCCGCCCTTCCCGGATGGGTCTCGCTGCCGTCCCACGCTCGCCCCCGCTTCTGCCGCTCCTCCCGTCCTCCATCTCCAGTTTCCTCGTTCCCCGCTCCTGGAGATGTCATGCACGTTTTTGCATCCCGTGTCCTCCCTCCGGCTCCCGCTTCCCTGCCTCCCCCTCCATGGTTCGCCGCCCTCTCCCCAGGGTTAGCTGTCTTTCCCCCCTCCCCCCCACCGTGGTTAATCCTGCTATAGCTACTCAGAGTGACGAACCAGTCTGCTACAATCCAGGTGGTGGGTGTGATGTTCAATCAACCCTGTGTCTGTACTCACTGAGTGTCTCCACTGGAAAGAGGAAGAACATGTGTGCTGTGTCCTTTATATATGGGTTGGTGTAATGCCCCCCTGTGGTAGTATCACCTCTGTGTGTATCGTGAATGCCCATACACACAGGTCGTGTCCTATCTTACTGACCTATTGGTTGAGTGTCTGTGTGTCATGTCTCTGGTGCTCCCTCTAGTGTCTCGCTTGTCTACGTGTACTTACATTAACCCCTTGTGTACCTACAGTGATGCATATCACCACATGGAGCACTTGTTGCTGACACTGATATCCTTCACCAGGTTGCGAGCAATGAAACCAGCAAGTGAAATATTGGTGGGGCATGGAGGAAAATGAATGCTTAGAAAAACGACAAGGATCTTTTATATTTTTCGCCCTCGTACAATTTAACAAGGCCTAGGAGGAGGTCAGTCATGCAGATGCAGCAAGTTATTTTTGTTCCACAAAAATGCCATGAGCAAGCATCCCAGTTTTGTTTTTAACCAAACAATTCTGTGTCATGCCATGAAATAGGTCACTGTGGCCGAGAGTTGAGAGGAGGAAAAAATTGCCAAACACTCCTCATAAGAGAGCGGACTCAGGAGCAGCTTAAAGGAGCTCACAGTGTACGTGTGATCGACAGATTGACCACGTAATAGGACCTTGTTTTAATTATTTCATCCAACTTCTTGCAACCTCCAGGGGCTGTAAGCAGAGGAAAACCGCGATCAATTTTTCACAGTGACATGTAATTGCTGTGGTACTGAATCTGAACCTCTATCTGCAGGTGCTGTTCTGGCGTTATGATTGACTGGCTGACTCAACAGGTCATTAACCCTTTGCCCTCACCGGGATAAGATCTTTATTAGTGTTTGTGACTCATGGATACAGCATCTCTTTTTGTAATACCCTCGGCTGGTCAACTCTTAATGGAATCAGGGGAACCATCAGCGGTGGTTTGGGAGGTTTGGTTGGGTTTTCCTTTAATGATTAGCACTACTAGGTTTAGCTTTTTCGTAAGCAGAGGCAGAATACAATGCAGCCTCACCCTAACTTCTGAGCACTCCAGCAGACAATCGACTGACTGCATTACATACAAAGGCCACTTTTCCTACAGTGATTCTTGAGAAAAAACAGGGATGGAAAATTTAGCCGTCTGGTACACTGGGTGTGGTTTCCTATTTGATGAATTTTCACTCAATTTCTACTGAATAGCAATCATGTTGTTTGCTTTATACACTGGCCTTTCTCTGTTGACTAAATTCTGATTTGCTGATACTCCGCATCCCCACGTTTTTCATAGCTCCCCCGCCCCGCCGCGGGGAGTTAACTTTGGCAGGACCGCACAAACCCGCTTCATTGGACTCGCAAGGGCTGCTGGACAACGTTAAAATTTGCCGAAGACGTGAAATTTTGAAGTGTAGTAAACAGTGAGGAAGATAGGAATCATTTTCAAGAGAACATAGAGGCTGGGGGAATACAGAAAGACACGGCAGACAAAATTCAACAGAGTAAAGTGTGAGGTGATATATTTTGGCAGGAAGCAAAAGGTACAAAGCTAAGTGGTACAAGTGGGACAGAGGCACCAGGCAATGATTGTGCACAATCTTTGAAGGTGACAGTGCAAATCAGTTTGGAAAGTATATTCTAGATTTTATAAATAGAGGCATAAAATGGAAGTCATCATCGTCCCATTTGCTGCTTTTTCCTTTTTTGAGTGAGAGCTGACTGGTGGTGATCTAAGCTGAGGGACACCTCAGACAAAGGGCAGGGTTGAGAAGGCTTCATAGACAACCTCAGCTGGCTTGAGAATTGAATCTGTGCTGTTGGTCTCGCTCTGCACCACGAATCAGCCGTCCAGCCAACTGAGCTACCCAACCCCCAGATAGAGGTAGTGTCCAATAGACTAAAGTACAAACAGAGGTTAAGCTAATGCTGAATAAAGCACTAGTTTGGCTTCATCTGGAGCACTGGGTATAATTCTGGGTAAAATAAAAAAAGAGAAAGTGCTGAAAGAAACTCAGTGGGCTGGATTCTCCGTCGGCTAGTTCCTCCGTTTCGCCGGCATGGCACTCATGCCCACGGATTTCCTGACGGCGTGGGGGAAACTCCATTGGATGGCGAATCATACTGCAGGGCCACATCACACCAGACAACAGGTACGGCGGGACAGAGAGTCCTGCCCAGTGAGTTTGTGGAGAGAGAAATGGAGTTAATGTTTGAGTCCCACAGGGATGTACTTTAGAACTTAATTTGAGGCATCCCACTGGTGGAAAGGCACAAAACGTTGGTGAGGCTATAGCAGAGATTTCTTAAAATGTTTACGGAGATGAAGGATTATAATTGGGTGGATAGCCTTGAAAAGGTGACATTTTACTCTTTAATGTTTAGAAGGCTAGCTCAGGCAGCATGGTGGTGTAGTGGTTAGCATTGCTGCCTCATGGCGCCAAGGTCCCAGGTTCAATCCTGGCCCTGGGTCACTGTCTGTGGGCTGTTTGCACATTCTCCCCGTATTTGCGTGGGTTTCACCCCCACAACCCAAAATATGTACAGGGTAGGTAAATTGACCATGCTAAATTGCCCCTTAATTGGAAAAAACTGAATTGGATCCTCTAAATTTTTTTTAAAAACAAAGAAAACTAAAAGAAAAATGTTTAGAAGGCTAAGAGGAGATTTAATGTTTGTGTTTAAATTCATGAAAGGTTTTGGATAGAGTAAATAAAGATAGACTATTTCTAATGACCATTCTCCACGAGACACAGATTTAAAGTTAAGGGCAGAAAAGCCAGAGGCAACGTAAGGAAATACATTTTGTTTCCTGCAGGGGCAGCAGGGTAGCATGGTGGTTAGCATAAATGCTTCACAGCTCCAGGGTCCCAGGTTCGATTCCCGGCTGGGTCACTGTCTGTGTGGAGTCTGCACGTCCTCCCCCTGTGTGCGTGGGTTTCCTCCGGGTGCTCCGGTTTCCTCCCACAGTCCAAAGATGTGCGGGTTAGGTGGATTGGCCATGATAAATTGCCCATAGTGTCCTAATAAAAGTAAGGTAAGGGGGGGGGGTTGTTGGGTTACAGGTATAGGGTGGATACGTGGGTTTGAGTAGGGTGATCATGACTCAGAACAACATTGAGGGCCGAAGGGCCTGTTCTGTGCTGTACTGTTCTATGTTCTATGTTTGCCACAAGTGGTTAAGATTTGGGATGCACTGCCTCATATAGGAGTTCAATGCCAACCTTCAGAGAGGAATTCAATAAATATTTGAAGGAAAAACAATTGCAGGTATTAGGGGAAAGAGCAGGGAGAATACGACCAACTGGATTGATCATCAAAATGGCCACCATAGTCAATGGGCTGAATGGCCTCCTTCTCTGTTGAACGACTATAATAAACAATTTTACAACTGGTAGTTACCTAAAGAATTAATTCATGTAATATTTATTTTCCATGCCAGCAATCTTGAGATCTCTGAAAGACAGATTGTCAATTTGATGCCCAAATACATTTCTACCAAGAACCTAAGGAACAAACTAATCCACTGTAAAAGAACCATCACCAAATGTTGCATCATTCTCTGTCCCTCAAAATGAAGCTGTGGGACAGCAACATACAAATAGCCTCCTCTTGACTGCATTAGCAGGCACCTTAATGCATTTATTTTAACTAGGTTTGCGTCTGTGTTAAAATTGAGAGGAAATGTATTCATATTATGCATTCATCACACAATGTCATTCCAAGACCTCTCCAAGCAATTATTCATTTCATCAGATTTCTAAAGGGATATGGTTGTTATTGGCAACGTTTTAGTTTCTTTCAGTTGCCAGATGCAGAATACTAATCAGTATCAAAACGGATTTCTGTGTTGCTAAACATTATTTGGTTGTTTCTTCATGAAGTCACTAAGGCAGGTATGATGCTTGGCCCTATATCTCTTCCCCCCTTTGCCCTTTACACAAGGAGCAATGAAAGGTTGGAGTTTTGGGGTATCTGGTTCAGTTTCAAAGGGGATGGTAAACACTTTTCCCAAATGAGCCATTAGGATGGCTTTTATGAATATGGAATAATGATATCACACAAAGGTGTAGTGGGGACTGGATACAACACTGATCCCAACTGTGCAACCAGGTTGCTGACTACAATTTGCCTTTTTACAGTGTATTTAATGAAGTCAAACATTTTACCGCACTTCACAGGAATAGTGTTGTCGAATTCCCCACTATCACGAGGGGCTTTTCACAGTAACTTCATTGAAGCCTACTTGTGACAATAAGCGATTATTATCAACATCCTGGACCCATTGTTGAATTCCGCCACTATCAACATCCTTGGAGTTATCATTGACCAGAAACTGAACTGAGCGAACCATATAAATATTGTGGCTACAAGAGCAGGTCAAAGGCTAAGAATCCTGTGGCAAATAACTCACCTTCTGACTCCTAAAGACTGTCTACCATCTACAAGGACGAAGTCAGGAGTGTAATGGAATACTTTCCACCTCTCTGGATGAGTGCAGCTCCAACAACACTCAAGAAACTTTACACCATCCAGGACAAAGCAGCCTGTTTGATTCATATCTCTTCCACAAAATGTAACTGCCTCATCCAACAGCACACTGCGGCAACAGTGTGTACCATCTACAAGATGTGGAGATGCCGGCGTTGGACTGGGGTGAGCACAGTAAGAAGTCTTACAACACCAGGTTAAAGTCCAACAAGTTTGTTTCAAACACGAGCTTTCGGAGCACACCTGAAGAAGGAGCCGTGCTCCGAAAGCTCGTGTTTGAAACAAACCTGTTGGACTTTAACCTGGTGTTGTAAGACTTCTTACCATCTACAAGATGCACTGCAGGAACTCATCAAGGTTCCATAGGTAGCACCTTCCAAGCCCATGATCATTGCCATCGAGAAGGCCAAGGGCAGCAGTTACTTGGGAACACCACCATCTGGACGTTCTCCTCAGCATCCTACCCCAGAGAGAGATCATCGTTCCTTCACTGTTGCAGGGTATAAATCCTGGAGCTATCTCCCTTTGGGCTTTAAAAAGGCAGCTTCTCAAGGGAACCTAGGGATGGGCAACAAATGTTGCAATTTAACAAGCAATTTTAAAAAAAAATTTGGAGTACCCAATTATTTTTTTCCAATTCACGGGCAATTTGGCGTGGCCAATTCACCTACCCTGCACATCTTTTTGGGTTGTGCAGGGTAAGTGTGCTGGTGGATTGGCCACGCTAAATTGGAAGTTTTTAAAAAAAAGAATAACTGAGGGGAGGACAGTTAAAAGTTGCAAATCCCCTGCCCAATAGGAATATAATTTAGCAAAATTTAAAGAGAAAGATCCTAAGTTTTAGAGCCTGTCTAGTGAAAGACCAGAACAGTTAACAGTTTGCTATTAGTATATTACTTCGGAATAAACCCAATGAACTCATTTTCACTTCAAATCATTAGCACTTCCTGAAGCGCAAACCAGCAATTTATCCTAACTGAATCTCTTGAGGTTGCACCGGAGGGAGCTGTTTCACTACTTCCACATTGCTCACACATCATTAAACCAGTTCCCCAGAAAATATCAGCTCCTGTTACTTGGGGATAAATTTGGTGTTGGTGTTAACACCTCCTGACTGTTTTATCAAGTTCTTGCTGGAAGCTGTGCTTAGCAAATCCAGCAGGTTTACTTTGAAGGTGCTGGTGAGACCAATGCATTACGGGCCAATGGCACCGCCAAAGCTTTAAATCCAATTTCAGAGCAGCTTATGTTTTTCAAAAGAGATAACGAGAGACCCTCCACAGGAAGAAGGGCCGGTAGCCAAAGGACATGATTTAAGATCCTTGGCAAAGGAACCAGAGGCGACATGAGGAGAAATGTTTTAACATATTCTCATGGTCTGAAATACACTGTCTGAAAGTGTGGTGGAAGCCCTTTCATTATACTATACAAGGCAACGATTGCAGAGCTGTCGGGGAAGGGCAGGGGAGTGGGACTAATTGGACAGCTTCTTTAAAATAATCGACGTGGCTATGATGGGCCGAATGACTTCCTTCCATACGGGATGATTCAAGTCTTTCTTATGACGTTGTCATTATTGCCCCTCGGTAATGGGTCCGTAAGGATTGTTTTATATGAAACCATGGGAAGTGTGAATAGTTTTGAAGAAGCTTTCTTTTTTTTCATAAATTTAGAGTACCCAATTCATTTTTTCCAATTAAGGGGCAATTTGTTCAATCCACCTACGTTGCAAATCTTTGGGTTGTGGGGGCAAAACCCACGCAAACATGAGGAGAATGTGCAAACTCCACACGAACAGTGACTCAGAGCCGGGATCAAACCTGGGACCTCGGCGCCGTGAGACTGCAGTGCTACCACTGCGCCACCGTGCTGCCCGAAGAAGCTTTCTTTTCAGACTATTAGTTACTTACCTAAACGTTGCACTGAGTTATCTGAATTATATGGAATGAAAAGCACAGATGTAGGCCATTTGGTCCATCTGGCCTATGCTGATATTTATGCTCCACATGGGCCTCCTCATCTAATCCTATTAGCATAATTTTCTATTCCTCACTCGCTCGTGTCCTTATCTTAAATATATCAGTGCTAATCGCCTTAATTACTCCTTCTGGTATTTAGGATCTCCTCCATTCAGATTTTATTGTTTCCCATTTTAAAAATTCAGATATTGACTGGATATATATATAGAAACAGCTAAAAACATCTGGCTTCAAGTTAAAAGCTGAGTAAGAACACCGTTTCATTTCAAATTTGATTGGTCTCTAATGTAGACTTTTCTACAAAACTCAAAATTAAAAGTTGAATCCATCACTTTGAAACCTTGTGCAGTTTCTCTTTGGGAATGGAAAAAACATGGGCTCAAAAATGGTGCTTATAAAATGGCGTTACAAAAATTTTACGCTGTGCTCCTCTTTGGAACAATCCCAAATAGTCAATTCTAGGCAATCTGGAAAGTTGGAACAAAGGCCATTCCAAATATGTGGCTTCAAGTAACGATAGAAACTCGTAGATGGAGATGATCACGCTCACAAGTCTATGTCTGGGTGCAACCGGGTGGTGGCCAAAGGAAACATTCATTTTATTTGGTGCTGCTTGCTGTTATTTTAAGGCTGGGAAAGAGTTTACTAGTTTATTAGCAACCCTACTTTTGTCAGATAATTAAAGCGTACTCATTATAAATCTGCCAAGGACAAAAGATCGAGAGGTGAGAGAACTTTTTTTTGAATGCAATGAAATGTTATGATCTGTAATGCCCTACACGATCGAAGCAGATTTAATAGCAACTTTCAGAAGGGAATTGTTGAAAGGGCAAAATTTACAGGACTACTAAAAGAGCACAGGGGAGTGGAACTAATTGGAAAAATTGTTCAAGGAACAGACACAAAACCTGATGTACCAAAGACCACAGCGTCAGTGCTGTACGATTCTCCAATTCTGTGATAAGGTAATTGGCACCCAAAGGTGAATCATTGCAGTAAATGTGCGAACCAGAACAGATTTGTTATTGGAAATAGTAAAGATTTTATTGAAACATCTGAGGTTTCTTAAAGCATGGGCACTGAGAGAGTGTTTTCTCTTATATGGGGGTGTCTTGAATTAAGGGACAGAGTTTAAACATAGGGGCCCGTCATTTAAGACTGAAATGAGGAGAACTTTTTTTAAATCCCAGATGGTGGTTAATCTGTGGAATTATTTTCCCAGCAGTGGAGGCTCCGTCATTGAAAATATTCCAGGTTGGGTTGGACAGATTTTTGATCGACGAGAGTTCCAAGGGCCGGAATTCTCCGATCCCACGCCGGATCGGAGAATTGGCGGGGGGTGTGTGAGAATCGCACCACGCTTCTCCGACGCTGGGCCGCTGATTCTCCGGTCACCGCCGTGCCAGTTGGGGGCCATTGAAAGCGGCCCCCATGGCGATTGTCCGCACTCAACGGGCCGAATGCTCGCCGAGTCCCGCTGGCGTGGGTTACGTATGGTCCCACCCAGCGGGACCTCGGAGTTCTGGCTGCGGGGACCGTCCTGTTAGGGGGGGCAGGAGGATCAGACTCCAGGGGGGCCTCCGCGGTGGCGAGGCCCGCGCGATCAGGCCTAACGATCGGCGGGTGGGCTAATTCCGGGGGGGGGGGGGTGGAGAGGGGCCTATGTTCATCCACGCCGGGCCCATGTAGGGCTCAGCCATATTGACCGGGGGCTGGCGCGGAGACGGCAACCCATGCGCATGCGCGGAGACGGCAACCCATGCGCATGTGCGGACCCACGCCGGCCGTGCCATGCCGGCTTTCACACACAGCACTCCGGCGCCATACTAGCCCCCCAAAGATGGGGTGAATGCCTGGGCTGGAGGCCCGTTGATGCCGGTGTCATTCGTGGCGGTTTTGACACTTGGCTGGGATTATGGAGAATCCTGGTCAAGGGCTATGGTGGCAGTCAGAGACCACAGACAGATCAGCAATGAACTTATTGAATGGTGGAACAGACTTGAGGGACAAAATGGCCTATCCCTGCTCCTAATCTTTGATTTGAGAGAGATGTTCAAAGATTTGAGAGAATTGTTTAAAATCATGAGGCGTCTGGACAGAGTAGATAGGGAGAAACTGTGCCCATTCGTAAAAGGATCAAAAATGAGAGGGCACAGATTTAAAGTGATTTGCAAAAGAATATTTGCAAAATGTGAGGTGAGAAAAAACATTTTCACAAAACGAGTGGTTCGCCTCCAGGCCCAGGCATTCACCCCATCTTCGGGGGGCTAGTACGGCGCCGGATTGCTGTGTGCCTCAAAGCCGGCATGGCACGGCCGGCGTGGGTCCGCACATGTGCATGGGTTGCCGTCTCCGCGCATGCGCATGGGTTGCCGTCTCCGTGCCAGCCCCCGGGCAATATGGCGGAGCCCTACAGGAGCCCGTGTGGTTTGCCTGTGGATCGTATGGCCTGGAAGTGTGATGGAGGCAGGTTAAATTGAGGCTTTCAAGAAGGCATGAAATGATTACTTGAATAGAAACAATGTGTAGGGGTATGGGGGAAAAGGTAGGGCAATGGCACTAAGTCATGTTGCTGGTTTGGGGAGCCAGTGCAGACACAATGGGCCGAATGGCCTACTTCGGCACCAGAATAATTCAGTGATTCTTGGGAAACACTAAAAATTAAGAATGACAAAAATAATGGGATAGTTCGGATCAGCAGAGGAAACGGCAGAGCGATATATCAGGTGTAAACCCTTCAGCAGAACTAGACAAATTACAGATCAAGAACAATGTGATGAACTGTTGGTTTGCTTGAGGGAGGAACAGGAGATGTTTGTTCTTCTTTAATAATGCCATCTTTTACATCCAGTTGAACAAAATCTAAACTTAACATTTCATCTGAAAGAAATCACATCTGACAATGCAAGAGTCTGTCTGTATTGTAGTGGAGTTCAAACCTGGATTATTGGCTGTAACACAACGTAAATCCAGAACTTTCTGACTCCGAGGTGAATGTGTTTGCAGAACTTCCTGCTTCTAGATGCTCCCAGATTTCAGAATTGTAGCAATTAATAATGTTTCCCAACCAATTCCGTGATGTCAAGAAATGAGGTAATCAACCTTGGCCCACTCCCCCACCTTGTCCTCGTAACCCCTCGCATTGATCATGGCCAATCCACCTCACCTGCACACCTTTGGACACTAAGGGCAGTTTAGCATGATCAATCCACCTAACCTGCATATCTTTAGACACTAAGGAGCAATGGAGCATTATCAATCACCTAACCTGCACTCCTTTGGACTGTGGGAGTAAACTCTGCAGGAAACCCTCAGGAAGAACGTGCAAACTCCACGCAGACAGTCACCCAAGGCTGGGATCATACCCGGGTCGCTGATGCTGTGAGGCAACAGTGCTAACCATTGTGCCACCGTGCCGCCTTGTGTTGGTTTTGTGTCACTTTGAGTCACTTTAATTCCTGCGGCAGCCAAATCCATAATCTGCCCCACATTTCACAAACTACTTTGCTCAGGTTCCTAGGTTTCCATCAGCTGGCTCTGTACATCAGGAAGACAGATGGTTTTGTTGAGAAAGAGACAGAGGGAGCACCTCTGACAGGGCAGCACTTCCTTTATGCACTACACTGTGCTGGTGTGTCAGGGTTTGCTCTAGGATTAGGTCCCGATCCACAAATATTTAACAAGAGTGTTGCAATTTGCACCAAATACTGTCAGCACTTGCAGTCTGTGTGTAACTCTGGAGGATTTTAACCGTGTTGCTGTCAGGATGAGGGAATTGGTTTCTGCAATACAAACCTAGGGAACCCACATGAGACCTGAGCTGCAGAAGCATTAAATGTAAAAATACTTTTCGGTCTCGATTTACAGTTTATATTTTAGGGTAATTATTAATGAGTAAATGCAGCATTCCAGTCATTAACAACAAGTGCTTAATCTAAAAACATTCTTTACCTCAGTCATTGGAAACACCACCATTTCCTGCTCTCACTCAGTCTGCATTAGACGATGAGTACAACAATCTCTCAGATTATCTTTGATCATCGTACTTGATCAGATCACTGTCCATCCTGTATGATAGAGATATCTTTCAGATGTGACATTAAATTGAGACCTTGTCACCCCTCCCAAGCAGATAGAAATGATCCCATGATGTTATTTTAAAGAAGATTTATCCCTAATGTTCAGGCCAATATTTACCCTTAACGAATATTACCAAAGAAAAACAGATTATTTGGTCTTTGTTACATTGTTATTTATGGGCCCATACCTCTTTGCTCCCTACTGTCTAAAGGCAGAAACTTCTAGATGCTGAAAGAAGAAGATGTCTCTCTCTCTCACTTGAATGCTGGCTACCTGCTCTTTCTGTGAGCCTATAGTGAAAACCATGACAAGCTGAAAGAAAAGATAATATCCACCTGAAGACTGAAGAACAAACTAACTGGAATATGCCCATCTAAAGCAAAGATTCTATTATCCTTTTACTTTCATGATTGTTTTACACCCCTCTACCCCTTCTGTGTTTGTTTGTCCTTGTGTGCGTGTAGAGGGTGGGGTGAGTTAAAAGGGGGGTTAGAGCTTAGGTACCAGTTATCCAGTTGGATTTGTTGCCCATTTTACATAGATTTTTACATAGAATTTACAGTGCAGAAGGAGGCCATTTGGCCCATCGAGTCTGTACCGGCTCTTGGAAAGAGCATCCTACCCAAGGTCAACACCTCCACCCTATCCCCATAACCCAGTAACCCCACCCAACACTAAGGGCAATTTTGTTACTGTTAGTAATAAAAAGCTATATTTAAAATTACAAACCTGGTGACTGTAGTTAGTGGGCAGCCGAAGACATTGGGTATTTTAAAATAATAGTAAATTTCAACCATGTTGTGACTCCAGGTTAAGTGGGGCTGGGTGTTATAACAACCTCTAATGAATAACAAATTGAAAGACTAATTTCATAGATTTTACAGTGCAGAAGGAGGCCATTCAGCCCATCGAGTCTGCACCGGCTCTTGGAAAGAGCACCCTACCCAAGGTCAACACCTCCACCCCATCCCCATAACCCCACCCAACACTAAGGGCAATTTTGGACACTAAGGGCAATTTATCATGGCCAATCCACCTAACCTGCACATCTTTGGGCTGTGGGAGGAAACCGGAGTACCCGGAGGAAACCCACGCACACACGGGGAGGATGTGCAGACTCCGCACAGACAGTATTTTGCAAATAAATCGTTTAATGAGAGTGTGCTTGATTTACTGAAAATGGTGCTAAATTCCAAGACACTAAAGGGAAAGGAAAATTAAAAAATCGTGGGGAGAATAATTTCTAAAGTGTTGCACAGAGGCAAGAGTGACATTCAGAGTTATTAAAAGACGTCATAACTTACAAGCCCAGAGGATTCATCAGCATGATATAACACACTCTGCCAATGTTACCATTTAGTTGTTTGCCAGAGTCCATCACCTTGGATTTTATACTTTATCCGACCACAACAGTGAGATCAGTAGCTCACCATCTGCAAACTGCAGGGTTCATGGCTCAAGAGTTCCACATGTCATCATACTGCATGAAGAGGTCACCACATGGAACATTTTTCATGAATATCCTACCACAAGCAACTCGTAAATGCAATAAATCCCCAAAAATAAACAAGTGAAGTTTTCCTCAGTCCATTATTCAAGTTCCCCATTCTTCTGTGCTCCTCCACAGTCAGTCAAGAAGAACACTTGGACCTATGAAATATAGGAACAGCAGGGGGCCATTTTTGAACCTCAAGCCCATTGCAAAGTTCAGTTCGATCATAACTAATCTGCACCTCAGCTCTATTTGTCCATCAACACTCCGATTTCTCCTAAATCCCAGCCAAAGTGTAGACGCCAGCATCAAAATCGGCGCGAGCGACGCTGGCGTCAACGGATCTCCAGGCCCAGTCATTCTCCCCTTCCTCGGGGGGGTAGCATGGCACCAGAGTGCTGTGCGCTGCTTCGGCACCAAAAACTGGCCCTACACGGCCGGCGCGGGTCCGTGCATGCGCGCCACAGCCAGAGCGGGTCCGCGTACGCGCGCCATGGCCGCCGTGGGTCTGCACGTGTGCCACGGCCGTTTCCATGCTGGCCCCCTGGGCAACATGGCGGAGCCCTACAGGGGCCCAGCGCGGAGGAACATTGGCCCCCCACGGAATGAGTGCGCCGGCCAATCCGTTGCACCCGATCGCGGGCCTGGCCACCGTAGAGACCCCCCCCCCCAGTGTTGGCACCCCCACTCCCCCACCAGGACCATCCACCGGTGGGACTCGGTGGACACTCGGCCCGTCGAGCGGGGAGCGTGCCAGCGCGATTGCCACCAATCCTCCGGTCATCGGAGAATCGGCGGCCCGGCGTTGGAGTGGCATGGCGGGATTCGCGCGCCCCCCAGCGATGCTCCTACCCGGCACGGGCTCGGAGAATCTCGCCCCATATTTTTTAATACCATTACCCAAGAAGAAAAAAATACGGATTTGAGCTTTGAAAGTTTAATTTGGCCCCCAGCATCTAAAGGCTGGTGGAGAAAATTCTGGATTTCTATTGACCTAAGCGTGAACCTGTAATTTTCCAGAGTTAGTGCCATTTTGTTGAACAATGAAGGTGAATTAAACTGGCTCTTCCCGTTGGTGCGAATTAATCCAATACCATGTTAGCTTTGCGCAATGCGGTCAAAATGCGATTTAGTGCCATTGGAGATGGAATCAGACCTCAGCGCCTGTGCTTGGGGAAGCTGATGCATAGCTCTTGAGGCACTGAAAGATGGTGTTGACAGTTTTTTTTTCATAAGAAGTGCAGTAATTCATTTTATTTCACTGTAGGTCCAATTGCAGATGGGTCGATTTGGAAAGGCTATAGCTGAAACATTTCAAATGGGTCATTCTTACTTACATTTTACACCAGTGTCAAGGTAAGTCTCAAATGTAGGTCACCCCAGACAGATGATTCTGTAAACAGGCTACTTTAATGAAAATGAATGAGAATAGCTGTGCACAACCGAGTTTTAATGTTAGCTGCGAGTTGTGTGCAAGATTTGTGGGACGTTGGGCGTTCTTTGGGTCTTTGGAGATCCAGGCTCCGTCTGGATCCATTCGCCAGAATGTTAATCAGGATTCAACTACACTTGTTTATCATTGAGAATATCCAGGTCAGGGGAGGATTTCAGGGGAAAGAAAATAACAGGACAAGTGTTTTTAATCCTTGGGGACATCCCTCATTGTTTTTCTCCTGACATAAAAGAAAAGTGGCCAATGTCGGAAGTTTGAAGCGGAAACAAAAGCTGCTGAAAGCATAGAACCTGAAAACAGAAAGGGCCAATATTTCATCAGGACTGGGCGGTGAAAGATAAAGGAGTCCCTTAATGTTATTGAGCAAAACAATGTGGAGGGGAGAGTACAGCAGATAAAGGTTATGAGTTCAGAATGGGAACTGCTATTACAGTTAATGGATTAAGAGTTTAAAACCTGGGAATTGACATTTTTCAGAAGCTGTTAAGCGGTAACAAACTGTTGATTGATGTCTAAAGATGGGATTAGGCAATTTTATGTTGCTGAAATGTCGAAGAAATGTAGGTTGTGCCACCCTGGGGATAAGGCAGCGACAGCAGAATGATTTTGAAATAAGCTCTATCATTATACAAAGACTAATTTGTCGGAAATGTGAGAGGAGTTTAAGAAAATTGAAGGTACTTGTTGTACAACACTTTAATCGAGAACAAGTAGAACACCTTTAATGGCATAATGCTCAGAATGCAGTGTAAGTACTTGCCTGTGATCAAGAAGCTTAAAAAGAAACCTAAATGGCCTAATAAATTAATTTGAAGTGAAATAAGAGGGGAAAATAAATCTCAGAAAGATGAAGGGATTTACCAAAATGAATATATGCAACAATATGCAGAAACATATTAAAAAGTAGCTCTAACAAGCAAAAGCTTATGGAAAAAAGCATGGCATCAGGTACAGAATATAAGATGAAACTCTTCCAGTTATATAACAGGGGTAAGGTCATCGGATAAAAGACAAATCCGAACAGAGGTCACAATGTATGACCATAAACTGTTAATACAGTGAATAATACTTCCTCCGTCTATTCTTGGGGGATGTGGGAAGGGTATGTCCTCGATAAATCATGATAATCCCAGTAAAATTAATAGCTTCAACATCAATGATGGAAGTCATATAGATTAGAATGCCTGAAAACAAATAAATCTCCAGGGTTGGATGATATTTATCCTCGAGTACGAACAGAATCAAGGGATGGGATTTGCAAAATATTGCTAGTGATTGGGGGAATCATCAGAAACAGGTTCACATGGTGGCCATTGTCAAAAAAGGTGTCAAAACAAACACGGACAAATGCAAACGAACGTAATTTACATCAAACAATTTCTGGATTAACCTTTAAGATGATCTATGTGATATAACCTCGCCAATATAACTTACTGTTTATCACTGCTGCCTCCCAGTGCCAGAGACCCAGGTTCAATTCCGGCTTTAGGTCACTGTCTCTGAAGTTTGTACTTTCTCCCCGTGTCTGTGTGGGTTTCCTCCGGGTGCTCCACTTTCCTCCCACAGTCCAAAGATGTGCTGGCTAGGTGAATTGGCCATGCTGAATTGCTGAATTGCCCCTCAGTGCCTAAAAATGCGTAGGTTAGGTGGGGTTATGAGATTTTAGGAATAGGGTGGGGTAGTGGGCCTAGATAAGGTGCTCTTTCAGAGGATCAGTGCAGACCCGATGGGCCGAATGGTCTGCTCTTGTACTGTAGGAATTAAAAAAAATTTTTTTTAGAGTATCCAATTATTTTTTTTTCCAATAAAGGGCCAGTTTAATGTGGCCAATCTACCTAATCTGCACATCTTTGGATTGTGGGGGTGAGACACACGCAGACACAGGGAGATTATGCAAACTCCACATGGACAGTGACCCAGGGTCAGTATTTGAACCCGGGTCCTCAGCACCATAGGCAGCAATGCTAACCATTGTGCCACGTGCCGCCCTAGTACTGTAGGAATTCTAAACCAACATAGATTCAGATGATGATCCTTTTTGAACAACTCCTTGTTGAAGAGTGGTTTCAGCACTAGAAAAAACATTTGACAAAGGTTTTGTCGACAGCCCATCCACCACTTCAAAAATGCACTTCCTTCTTTATGTCTGTAATGTCAACTATCCAGGGGTCGGTGAGTTCAGTTGACTGGACGGCTGGTTTATGATGCAGAGCGTGTCACAGTACTGGTTCAATTTCCCTACCGGCTGAGGTTGTCCTTCTCAACCTTGCTCCTCGCCAGCCGTGTGGTCTTTGGGGACTATGGCGGCTTTCATTTACTATCTACAAGATGTGCAACTGTAACTCGCAATGACTTCTTCACCTTATAAATCCTCAACCATTAACACCTAGAAGGAGAAGGGCAGCTGGCACATAGGTACGCACCACCTCTTAGTGCCCTCCCAAGTTACGCACCAACTAACTTGCTCATATGTTGCTCTTGTATCATCATTGTTGGGTCAATTTACACACAGTACGGTTCCACAATGGCAATGTAATCATGACCTGATGATTCATTTTAGAAATGTAGAAGGCTAACTGTTGGCCAAGAGATCATCAAAAGAAATGCCTGCTCTTCTTGAAAATAGTTCAGATGCATTTTTATGCCTACCTTGAGAGCACCAAGGTCTAACATGTCATCTAAAAGATGGTATCTCCAACAGTACAGGAACGTTTCTCAGTGTTTTCCTGGATTTTGTGCAGATGTTTCAGGAGTGGGACTTGAACCCTGAACCTTCTGATTCAGATGTGAGAGTGCTAACAACATGACTGACAATAGAAAGCAAATAATGGATGACAAAAGTAATCACTACCAATACTTTGCAAATCCCATCCCTTGTCCCTGTTAGTACTCAAGGATAAATATCAGCCATCCCTGCAGATTTATTTGTTTTCAGGCATTCGAATCTATATGACTTACATCATTGATGTTGAAGCTATTAATTTTACTGGGATTATCATGATTTATGATAAACAATTGGGGAAGCACGGTAGCACAAGTGGGTAGCACAGGTAGATAGCACTGTGGTTTCACAGCGCCAGTGTCCCAGGTTCGATTCCACGCTGGGTCACTGTCTGTGAGGAGTCTGCACGTTCTGCCCGTGTCTGCGTGGGTTTCCTCCGGGTGCTCCGGTTTCCTCCCAAAGACAGGCAGGTTAGGTGGATTGGCCATGATAAATTGCCCTTAGTGACCAAAAACGTTTGGAGGGGTTATTGGGTTACGGGGATAGGGTGGAAGTGAGGGCTTAAGTGGGTCGGTGTAAACTCGATGGGCCGAATGGCCTCCTTCTGCACTGTATGCTCTATGTCTATGTTATCGAGGATGTACCCTTCCCACATTCCCCAAGAATAGATGGAGGAAATATTATTCACCGTACTAACAGTTTGTGGTTATACATTGTATACTGTTTGGGTTTTTCTTTTATCCGATGACCTGACCCCTGTTATGTAACTGGAATAGTTTCATCTTATAATTCAAGCCTCTACCAAAATATTTTACTCATAATTCAAAGGTCAGCAAACTGACTTGATCTGAACTTCCATTTGACTATAAATTCAGTATATGAGATAGTACGCCAATTGTGCCCCAACCCTTGCGATCATTTCAAGCAATTGGAGATGACCAACAGATTATATTGTTCAATCTAAACTACGAAATCAAACATCTATTTAAGTCAACTATAAATTGTGAATTTAAACATTACATCATTGAATTTTCACTGTGCATTGACAGGTTTTCCAAGCCCCCCCAAAAAAAATAATGGTATGAAGACTGGGTAAAATTGGCCAATCCACCTAACCTGCACATCTTTGGACTGTGGGAGGAAGCCGGAGCACCCGGAAGAAACCCACGCAGACACGGGGAGAAAGTTCAAGCTCCACACAGTCAGCCAAGGCTGGAATTGAAGCCGGGAACCCGACGCTGTGAGGTGCTAAATTCCATGAGATGCCTCTCATGAGATTTGTGATGCGTGAAGAGTCTCACAAGATCTAACGGAATTGCGCAAGGATTTGCATTCTGGATCTCACCCTCACTGGGCGTCACACAGCTCAGTATATTTAAATGTGCTGTATGGCTAATTTAAATATACATTTGCTAGATTCTCCAAGCCCCCGGGACTCACTGGACATGCATGTGGGACCTCATCAGGGCGCCATTTAGTTATAGTCCACACAAACGTGAACCAGGAGTAATGGCACCTGGGGGGTTCTCCCAGGTCCAGGTCATTGGGGAGAGGGCAGGGTGGCATCCTGGCTCTTGCTCTGGCACCCAGGAACCGTGGAACTGCCAGCTTTTTTACATCAAGAGCACCCCAGTGCTTTTGCTGAGGCAAAGGGGAAGTGAAGTGCTTAACCCCGAGATGTTTCTCAACATTGCAGTTAGGTTCGCTGCAGGGCACTTGAGATGCATTCAAGCATGAAGAGAAATGGAAACAACAATCCAGGCATCTGGCTATCTGGAAGCTATTACCCTGACAATTACAGCCTACTTAAAGCTATTTTTCTTTGAAAGTGAATAGAAATCTTGAGGATCACAAGATCTGTGGGCGTTTAAAGCTCGTGGTGTGTTTTGACTTTCTAACAGCTGCTGTTTCTGCCTGAACTGCTCTTTAGCATCCAGAGAGGGGTGACTGATGGGCTGGGGGGGGGGGGGGGGGGGGGGGGTTCTGTTATGGGGAGGTTCACTAATATGGAGTGTCTCTGATATGGGAAGTCTCTGATATCATTGCCCCTGATATGGAGGAGATTATTTTTCTCATAGAATCCCTATGGTGCAGATGGAGGCTATTCAGCCCATCAAATCTGCCCAGACCCTCTGAATACTCGATACCTGATCCTGTTCTCATAACCCCATGGCAGCACGGTAGCACAATGGGTAGCACTGTTGCTTCACAGATCCAGGGTCCCAGGCTAAATTCCCGGCTTGGGTCACTGGCTCTGTGGAGTCTGTACATCCTCTCTGTGTCTGCGTGGCTTTTCTCTGGATGCTCCAGTTTTCTCCCACAAATCCCGAAAGTTGTGCTGTTAGGTGAATTGGACATTCTGCATTTGCCTCTGTGTATCCGAACAGGCACCGGAATGTGGCGAGTAGGGGCTTTTCACAGTAACTTCATTTCAGTGGAGGGCAGCACGGTGATGTAGTGGTTAGCACTGCTGTCTCACGGCGCCGAGGTCCCAGGTTCGATCCCGGCTATAGGTCATTATCCGTGTGGAATTTGCACCTGTGTTTGCATGGGTTTCGCCCCCACAACCCAAAAGATGTACAGGTTAGGTGGATTGGCCACGCTAAATTGCCCCTTAATTGGAAAAAATTAATTGAGTACTCTAAATTTATTTTTAAAAACTTCATTGCAGTGTAAATGTCAGCCTATTTGTGACAATAAAGATTCTTATTATTAAAAGGGGCAATTTAGAATGGACAATCCAACTAACCTGCGCATCTTTCGACTGTGGGAGGAAACCAAAGCACCTAAAGGAAACCCACGCAGACATGGGAAGAACATACAAACTTCACACAGCCCCTGGAGGTAGGAATGGAACCCAGGTCTCTCATGCTGTGAGGCAGCAGTGCTAACCACTGTACCACCATGCCGCCCTACAATTATTGGGATGTCTGTGATATGGGTGTTTCTCTGCTTTTTGAGGGATCTCTGATATGAGGGGATTCTCTGACATGGAGATTCTCTGATATGGGGGGGGGTTTCTGGCATAGTGGGGTCATTGATATTTGGGTTCTCTGTTTTGGGATCTCCGATTTGAGGAGCTCTCTGTTATGGGGTTCCTGATATGTGGGTTCTCTGTTATGGAGGGTCTCTAATATGGGGAATTCTCTCTAATGGGGGTCTCTGATATGGAGGGGGTTCTGTGATATGGGAGGTCTCTGATATGGGGGTTCACTGATATGGTGTTATGGGAGGTTCTCTGACATAGTGGGGTCATTGATATGGGCGTTCTCTGTTTTGGTAGTCTCCAATTTGAGGGAGATTTCTGTTATGGGGGCTCCTGATATGGAAGGTCTCTAATATGGGGGATTCTCTCTTGTTGGACTGTCTAATATGGGGGGTTCTCTGTTACGGAGGCTCTCTATTGGGGTCTGATGGGGGGGTCTGGTGTGGGGGTCTGCAGGAGAGTCTTGGGGGTGAGGTGGGGTGGGCAAGATTTGCATTCTGAGGGGGGTGGGGAGGCACTTTGATCTACCTTGGGGCACCTTCCGTACAATACTTACCCCCTTGGCCCTCTGCAAAGTCCACTGTGGCAATGTCAAGCTGGCAAATACTTACATCAATCCTGCCCTTGTGAATCCAGGCCTCGAGGGTCAGAGTATCAAGGAGGTGTGGAGAATCCAATGTCCAGCCCATATATAGACGTGCAGGGCGCCAACCTCAGTGTCGCCGCCAGCATTGCGTTCGGCGACGGGCCGGAGAATCGTTTTGGAGCACGAAATCAGAAGCGGAGCCATTTCTTCAATTCTCTGCCCCCCGAAAATCGAGTACGCCGCGCTGAGTATACACCTCCACAGGCCATTGTCTGAGGCCCACCCCGCGATTCTCCGTCCTCGATCGGCCGTATCCCCGATGTCGTGGGACTCGTGTGGTCCCACCGTCTATGATCCTTGCGTGGCAGCTGCTGACTCAGTCCGGGGCCGCCACAGTCGGGGGAGGGCCGATCGGCGGGCAGGTGGGGGGCTTCATTCGGGGCTGGAGGCAATGTGTGCGGGTGGTCCGAGGCACACGAGCGGCCGATGCGGGGCACTATTTTACCAGTCCAGGTCCACAGACTGAGTTTGCCATGGAGCACGGCGTGGCCGCTGGAGGCCGCTGCCATGCGCAGCCTCTGACTCAGGTGTGCAGGGGGCCGTATCAGCCGCTAGACCTGCGAGCTCTATGACAGCTGCCTGCTAGCACTCAGCAAAATGTGGAATCTGTGGCCTTTGGACACCAGTTTCCCTGGCGTAAAAGACCACAGTTTCCCTGACGGTGTGGGGATATAGTCAGAGACCACCATTAGAGAGAATTCCCATATTATAGACCATCCATAACAGAGAACCCACATATCTGGAATCCCATAACAGAGAACTCTCTCAAATCTTAAATCCCAAATACAGAGATTCTCCGCTACATGGGGAACTCCGCTACTGATGGCAGGCAGCGGAGAACGCCTGAAATTTTCCAGATTGGAGCAAGAGTAGGATGAGCCATCAAACCATCAATGTGGTGAGGCACGAGTGATGTTCTCATAGTGCCACCTGTATTTAGAGATTGTGTGAGGTTCTGAAAGCTAAGAGCAAGTTCAGCCAAGCAAAGGAGGGTAGTCTGAGGTGATCTTTGTGCATGATGTGTCAACACTATTGCCTTTTTCTCCTTCCTGACAAGAACAGGAAGCCTTCTTGTCTTTGTTTTATACAGCTGGGTGAATTTGTGACAAACAACTTAGGCTAAAACGATGAAAAAAGTTTTGTTGTACATCTTGGTTCCACAACCCAATCAGTATCTAACTAAAAATGAACGAACGCCATGAGGTAATTAGTGCTTCCAGTCAGGAGGAGCTCCATTTCCCGCTTCTATTGTGTTTGTGGACCAAACAAGCACATCGTAGCTGATTCTTATTTTCTCAGATGACGCACAAGTGTACAGACAATTCATTCTTTGTAATTTGTAACTTCCTCCCATTCTGGGCCTCAAGGTGAAAGGTCATCAAGGCTAAGACACTCTTTTGTCAGGCATTTGGTAACAATTTAATTGTGTAAGTTGTTAATTGGATCTTTTATTCAAAATAGTTGGTTGTAAATCAACTCGGGTCTTTTTCATTTACCAGATGGAAACAACGGAGCTGGAAATGGTTTGCAGATTATTTTTTCTTAAGATTGTTTTGTACCTAGAGGACGGGACTTGGGCGGAGGCCTTGGAGAGAGTCAACTCCTCCTCCTCATGTGTGAGGCTTAGTCTCATCCAATTTAAGGTGCTGCACCGGGCCCACATGTCCGGGACTAGGATGAGTAGGTTCTTCGGGGGTGAGGACAGGTGCACCAGATGTTCGGGGAGTCCTGCGAACCACGCCCATATGTTCTGGGCATGCCCAGCACTGGAAGAATTCTGGAAGGGGGTGGCGGGGACGGTGTCGAGGGTGGTTGGATCCAGGGTCAAACCAGGGTGGGGACTCGCGATTTTTGGGGTTGGGGTGGAGTCGGGAGTGCAGGAGGCGAAAGAGGCCGGTGTCCTGGCCTTTGCGTCCCTAGTAGCCCGTCGAAGGATTCTGTTACAATGGAAGGATGCAAGGCCCCCAAGCGTGGAGACCTGGATCAGTGACATGGCGGGATTTATAAAATTGGAAAAGGTCAAATTTGCCCTGAGAGGATCAATACAAGGGTTCTATAAACGATGGCAGCCTTTTCTGGACTTCCTGGCTCAGAGATAGGTAACTGGGTCAATAGCAGCAGCAACCGGGGGGGGGGGGGGGGGGGGGGGGGCATTATTGTAGTGTTTATTCTGTAACTTTATAGTGTGTTAATTTGTGTTGTTGTTAAAATGCTGGGTTGTTCATGGGGATGGGGCGAATGTATATGATTGTTAATATTATTGTTATTTTCGGTATTTTACTAAGGTGCGTTATTGTTGTATAAAATCAAAATTTCTCAATAAAAATTATTTTAAAAAAAAAGATTGTTTTGTACCTGCTTCAGTGTGTCATTAACATGCACCACATACAATATTCTGTTTTTACATATATTAATGGATCTACAGTGGCACTGCTTATCTCAAGTCAAGCAATTTTATAAAGGTGGATGTGTTGTAGAAATACTAGATGAGTCCACTAGAAGGTAGAAAGTTTTATTCTTCACTGCCACATGATACCCCAAAGCCCTTTACAGTCAGTGAAGTACTTTATGAAGTGTAGTCACTGTTGTATGAAACACAGCAGCCAACCTGAGCATGGCCAACAGCAAAAATAATGAGCAGATAATCTGGGATTTTCTATTTTCATGATGTTGCTTGAGGGATAAATAATGGCCAGGACACCAAGAAAACTCTCCTGTTCCTCTTCAAGTAGTGCCACAGGATCTTTTACATCCACCTCGGAGGGAAGATGGCACTTTGGTATGACCTTGCATCTGAAAAATGGAATCTCTAACTGTACAGCACTCCCACTGTACAGTACTGGAGCGTCTTCTGAGATTTCATGCTCGTGGTTAGCACTGCTGCCTCTCAGCGCCAGGGACCAGGGTTCGATTCCACCCTTAGGTGACTGTCTGTGTGGAGTTTGCACATTCTCCCCGTGTCTGCGTGGATTTCCTCCATGTGTGCTCCGGTTTCCTCCCACAGTCCAGAGATGTGCAGGTTAGGTGGATTGGCCGTGCTAAAATTGGCCCTAAGTATCTAAATAGGTGCAGGTTGGGTGAATTGGCCTTGCTAAATTTCCCCTTAGTGTCCAAAGATGAACAGGTTAAGTGGGGTTGCGGGGTGAGCGGGAGGGAGTGGGTTGGTGCAGACTTGAGGCCGAATGGCCTCCTGCTGCCCTGTAGGGATTCTATGATTCCTGGAGTAGGGTTTGAACCTTTGGTTCCTCCTTCCAATTCTGCCACCAAAGAGCAAGTGTGAACTATAGTCTTATTTTTCCACTGAACTGCAGCTGAATGTAACCCACTTCCTCCCTTTACAACCAATTTGATAAAGTCGATAGTCTTCTTACACCAAAATGAGGACTGGTGCATTCATGCACTATGAAGGATTTTGAGCATGTAATACTGTACGATGGCAGGACAGTTAGAGCTGCATTATTGAAGGTGATGTCTTTGATGAGAAGATACACCAATGCCCTGTCTTATTAGTTTATTAAGTTTCTGGAGAAGATCTGGGTGTTCTCTTTGTATTACTGTTAACATTCCTCCCTCAATCAGCACCAATCACCAAGAGCAGGAAACCCGAGCATTCACCTCAACTGCTGCACGGAGTATCTTGTGTGAATTATCACGTTCGCCTGTATATTAACGAAGACCCAAACTAGTTCTTTGGTCATGAAGTGATTTGGCATGCTCCAAGGATGTAATACTAAAATACCAGTCCTTTCTGAATGCTGCAGGCAGCTCCTTCTGTGCCTTTTGGGGTCTTCAGGTCAATTAGCAGACTGAGCGAGTTTGCTTTCTTCAATCTGTGCGACTCCGAAATGTGAAATTAGATCTGGCCACAGGAAACTGGAGACTCGTCTGCAGATTGGAAACATCTTTTGCTTTCAAATGTTCAGAACTAAACACGTCACTTTGAAACAGAAACAGAAAACACTGGACTATCGCAACAGGTCTGACAGCATCTGTGGAGAGAGAAGGGAGCTCATGCTTCGAGTTTGGATAACTTTGTCAAAGCTGGAAAGAGCTGGAAATAGGGTCAGATTTCTACTGTTGTTGGAGGGGCATGGAGAGAGTTACAGCCCGAAGTTGTTGAACTCAATGCTAAGTCTGGAAGGCTGTAACGTGCCCAATTGGAAGATGAGGTGCTGTTCCTCCAGTTTGTGCTGGGCTTCACTGAACATTGCAGCAGGCCAAGGATGGACATGTGGGCATGAGAGCAGGATGCTGAGTTGTAATGGTAAATGACAGGAAGGTCTGGGTCCTGCTTGTGGTCATCCAGTCTTGGGCTTTTCACAGTAACTTCATTGCAGTGTTAATGTAAGTCTGTTGTGACAATAAAGATTATTTAATTTAAATTTAGTCTCTCTGATTTAGAGAAGACCTCATTGGGAGCAGCAAATGTAATAGATCAGATTCAAGGGGGTGCATGTGAAGTGCTGACTCACTGGAAAAGAGTGTTGAGACCCAGGGATGGTGAGCAGGGAGGATGTAAAGGTGCAGGTGTTACACCTTCTGCAATTGCATGGAAGGTGCCGTGGGAAGAGGGTGAACTGTTGGGGGCAATGGAGGAAGGGACCCAGAGGCAACGGTCCCTTCAAAATGCTGACAGGGGGACTGACGGAAAGATGTGTTTGGTGGCGGTATTATGCTGGAGTTAGCAGAATTGGCAGAGGATGATTCTTTGAATGCAGAGGCTGGTGGGGTGAAAGGTAAGGACAAAGGAGACCCTATCCTGGTTCTCGGAGGGAAGGGAAGGGGTGAGAGCAGAGGTGTGAGTGATGGGTCAGACACGGTGGAGAATGTTGTCGGCAAATAAAATTGATTTGTCTAAAAAAACTGTGCAGAGTCTGCACGTTCTCCCCGTGTCTGTGTGGATTTCCTCCGGGTGCTCCGGTTTCTTCCTGCATTCCAAAGATGTGCAGGTCAGGTGGATTGGCCATGTTAAATTGCCCTTAGTGTCCAAAAAGGATAGGTGGGGTTACTAGACTATGGGGATAAAGTGGAGGTGTGGGCTTAAGTGGGATGCTCTTTCCAATGGCAGCTGCACTCGATGGGCCGAATGGCCTCCTTCTGCACTGTAAATTCTATGATTCATAGTGGGTGGGAAACCATGAGTAAGGGATCGTGGTTTCCTTAATCATGGTTTCCCTCCCACTGTGGTCGACAGGACTCTCAACCATGTCCGATCCATCTCCTGCACCTCTACTCTTACCCCTACCCTGCCGCCCATTTTCACTCCATTTTTATTTTTATCAATTTCTTTTCATTTCTTTCATTGATCTGTTATTCCCTCACCATTGTCTCCCCCCCCCCCCCCCCCCCCCAACTTGGGCCATCTCTTCCCTGTTCCTAGTTGCCCTTGGACACATTGTTTATCTTTGTTCTGCCATTAACACATTCTAGTCACTTGATGTGCCACTAACAGCACCCTTCTTAGCCCTAATCACCCTATTTACATTCCTTTTGTCTTTCTGTCCACGACAATCTTTGTCAATTTCCACCTATCACTGGCCCTCAATCCAGCCACACCGCTCCACGACCCCCAGAAACAGTATAAATTTGACCCTATTTCCCGTTCTCTCCAGCTTTGACAAAGAGCCATCCAGACTCAAAATGTTAGCCCCTCTTAGAGATGCTATCAGACCTGCTGCGATTGTGCAGTATTTTCTGATTTTGTTTCCGATTCCAGCATCCGCAGTAATTTGCTTTTCTTAATGTCACTTTGAAATGTATGTTACACATAAGATGTTTGGAGTCCAATATGGTTCTTCAGTTCTGAAGAAGAGCCATACTGACTGGAAACATGAACTCTCTTTATCTCTCCAGATGCTGCCAGATCTGCTGAGATTTTCCAGCTATTTCTATTTTTACTTCAGATTTCCGGGATTCACGGTATTTTGCTTTTATTATACATAAGACGTTGTTTTGGATAATTTATAGTTACCACCATGAAGGCCTATGGGTGGGATTCTCTGACCCCCGCCTGGTCGGAGAATCCCTGGGGGGCGGTGTGAATCCCACCCCACCGCTCCGATGCTGGCTGCCGTATTCTCCGCCGCCGATTTTTGGGTGGGAGTGGGGATCACGACGTGTCGGTTGAGGGGCCTTTGGCAGCGGCCCCCTGGAAATGCTCCAGGCCCCGATGGGCTGAGTGGCCATCGGTTATTGGCCAGTCCTGATGACGTGAATTGGACATGGTCCCCCATGGCGGGACCTGGCTGGGAGGCCGGCTGGTGTGGTCCTCGGGGAGGTGCGGGTGATCCAGCCCCGGGACGTCCCCCATGGTGTCCTGGCCCGCCGTCGGCACCCATGGATCTGCGGGCGGGCCTGTGCCATGGTGCACTCCATCCTTCCGCGCTGGCCTCTGTTGTACTTAGCCATGGCCGGTGCGGAGAAGAAACCCCCCCCTGCGCATGTGCCTGAACAAGCCGGCCGGTCTGTGCGTGCGCAGGACCACGCTGCCTGCTCTGCGCATGCATGGGACCACGGCGGCCCCTCCGGCACCAGCCTAGCCCCCGGAAGTGCGGAAGATTCCGCACCTTCCAGTTGGCCCAACGCCGGAGTGATATGCGCCACTTTTTACTCCGGCCTTGGGCCATTGCGGGGATTCGGGGGAATCCCGCTTTATATACCTGAACAGGCACTGGAATGTGGTGACTAGGGGCTTTTCACAGTAACCTCATTGCAGTGTTCATGTAAGCCTACTTGTGACAGTAAAGATTATTATTGTAGAACAATCACGGTCTCTCATTGCTGATATGCTTGCTGCCTTCACCACTAACCATTAGCGCCCACCCTCCCTCCCGATTAGTGGCCTTTTATACAACACAATGACCAAATCCCAGTGTTTTCCAATTGCTCCCCAAACATTCCCCAATGCAGCCTTCTTTCCGTTAGCTTACCCACCTGGCAGCTCATCAATCTGACCAGCAACTGGGAGGGAAACGGAAGATCAGAAATGATAATTGGGTTCTGCAGTAAAATTTGATGGGGCATCCACATTCCTGGGATTTCTGGATTGCTTCCCCTCTGCCACTCCCACCTCTCCGTGAATATTTAGGCTAATGTTTTCTTTTGATGTTTTGACACTTTTATCGTCCACCAGATGGAAGTGGCAAATGTGTGAAGAATAAATATCCCTGATATAAATGGTGGAGAATCCAGCAAACTCACATCGCATTTCCTTGTAATGGCACAATAGTGGCATGGCAACCAAAGCTATCCCGAACACCTACACATGCAATGCCATGGCAAGAAACTCAGATCAATTATTTGAGAGAAATTAAGAATAAAGTAATGTTTGTGTTCAGTTATTCTCCAGTGGGTTCTATTCTTGACTTGTACGGATGCTGCCTGACCTAGCTATAGCTCCAAGATTCAGATGTGGAATTAACCTTATCAAGTAAAAGTAAAGTCATCATAGTCCCAGATGACGAATTACTGCTTTCCCCTTTGAGGGGGAGAGCTGACGGGTGGTAATGTAATCTGAGGATCACCAACACCTCAGAGGAGGGGCAAGGTTGAGAAGACAGTGCCTTCATGAATAACCTCAGCTACTACAGGAATTGAACCTGCGCTGCTGGCCTTGCTCTGCGTCACAAACCAGCTGTCGAGCAAACTGAGCTAAACCCTTATTTGCAATATGCAATCTGCAATTTGAAAACCTTATATGCAATCCACAACTCACAGAAGATATCTTTTGTCTCCACACAATGATCTACATGCATCTTTTCTTTTTAAAATGTAATTTGTTTATTGTGAAAATAATAAGTACAGTTAGACTCAGGAGATGAAGTAACTTATTGCCAATATTAGGTCTTCAGAGAAAAGGGCCTCTTAACTATGTTAAGTGATGATTCTTTTCAACCAAGCTGCTTTTTGTGCTTTGATCTCTCTCCATGTTCGACCGGTAATAGGCAATTCATATTGGTGTGCTGTCACCCAACACCATTGTTCCCAATGATCTTACATCATTGACATTTTAAGCTTCCTTGATGTTTTTGTTGAGTTTTTAATGTCGCTCCAGACTGCTTTCAAGGTCAGTTTTATTTACATACATCTGTTAGATCAATTAGTAATGAGATAAGTTAAGAGCTGATGTGAGCTGGTGGGGTGTCTGCGTACACGTACTCAGAAATTCCAAGAACAACAGCCTTGCTTTTGAATTTAATCTTGCCTCCCCGTATTTAGATCTCAGGTGCCCATCTACACAATCTACAAGCCAATATCTATATTCAGTAAGTAATTTAACCGGCTGTTACTGGTTTCTAACATCTGTCTGTACACAAGTTGCCTGTTTTGTTTGCAGCCCTGGATTATTGAATAGATTGCAAGTTTAGAAATAGCTTTCTGAACCCTTTGGGGTTCAATACTACTGAGTTTCCTATAAGAGCGACACTGGCTGCACAGAGATCCACCATTTCTCCATTTCGACGTGCAGCCCTCTCCAAGTGTAACTGAAGATGACTAAGTACCCATGCAGCCCATCAATAACCGTTGGAACATCTGCACCCGATAAACATCCTCCTCTCCCTTCCTCATGGATCTGTTTCCTTGGTGTCCATAGATTTCTGTGTGTACAGGGATGGGTCATGTGTTCCAATCTGCTCATGACCTTAGACCTTAACCATAGTGAGGCCATTGGCATCCGCTGGGAAGTTCATTAATCCAACTTTCTCCACCTTCCTCCTAACCGCGAAACTCTTGTGCACTGGGGCTCCGACTGTTGCGAAAGATACATGCACTGCACTGAGAGCAGGGTTCGCCTGGCTGTCCGATTTGGAGTTGTGAGCCTCTGGAAAAGAAGAGGTCAATTAGCTTAAACTCCACTAGTCAAGAGCTCCACCAATCCCGGTTCAGATGCATCCCCATACAGAAAGTTACAAGATGCAGTATATTCTTTTGGCTCCAATTTGCTCCCCTCTTCCGCCAGTTTAAATTTCAACATGGTCCCATAAATAACCACAGTATTCTATCTTGTTCCTGTGTAACCTTAGATCGAGACCACAAGTAAGCTGTACGCATTCTGAGGGACTGCTGTACTGGTTTTTTGGGTGAGATATTAAACCACAGACATAATTGTGCAAATTAGGTGACTCAATGACCACACTCCTGTGATGAATGTAGGAATTAGAAGTAGATTTTAGTGGTTTATGTTCATCTTACTGTTCTCTGTATGCATATTTGGGTGTAGTCATGTCTGAGGGTGGGGAAGAAGATGGGAGTGGAGTAGGGGGCAGGGGTAATTTGCTGATGGTGACTGTAGATTTTTCTTTGTTTAAGCTTTGTAATGGGTTTGGCGGCCATCTTGTGTGGGCCTGGTTGCTTTATTTTCCATGTAACTGTTAGATAATCCCTCTTGCTGGAAATGGCTGACTCAGGATCATGGGGGTTGTGGGGCCCCCAATTCATTTGGAATGTCAGAGGGTTGAACGGCCCAGTGAAAAGGTCGTGGATATTTGCTCACCTTAAAGATTAAATGCTGATGTGTATTTCTTCAAGAGACTCATTTGCGGGTCAGAGACCAGACAAGGTTGCGGAAGGGGTGATAGGACAAGTTTTTCATTCGGACTTTGAGGGCAGGATCCGGCATGCGTCAATTTTAATCAATAAAAGAGTTCAGCTTTCTGCTGCTAAGATTAGCTGACCCCAATGGTAGACATGTTATTGTCTGTAAGGGCGGCATGTGGTGCAGTGGTTAGCACTGGGACTGCAGGACCTGGGTTCGAATCCCGTCCCTGCGTCACTTCCATGTGGAGTTTGCACATTCTCCTCATGTCTGCGTGGGTTTCACCCCCACAACCCAAAGATGTGCAGATTAGGTTGATTGGCCATGCTAAATTGCCCCTTAATTGGGAAAAAAAATAATTGGGTACTCTAAATTTATGACATTTTGTTTTATTGTCTGTGTGTCTTTGGCAGGCACCTCGATGGTCCTGGTTAATGTCTATGCTCCAAACTGGGTTGATATGGCTTATATTAACAAGCTGCTAGCCTCCATCCCTGATTTGGATTCACATCGGCTTATTTTGGGGGGTGACTTAAACTTTGTTCTGGACACAGGGCCGGCTCAAGGCACCAGCAACTCGGGCAGTCGCCCGGGGCGCCATGTGCTCGGGGGCGCCAGAGACTCGGGACCCGCGCATGCGCAGTTGGGCCGGTGCCAACCAGCGCATGCGCGGTGGCCGCCCGCCCCCAGGGCGGCCCCCCGGCTCGGTCCGCCCCCCCGCTCAGTCCCCCCCGCCCCGCCCTCGGGTCCGCCCCCCCCGCCCTCGGGTCCGCCCCCCCTTCGGGTCCGCCCCCCCGCGTGTCCGCCCCCCTCTCGGGTCCGCCCCCCCGCCCCGCCCTCGGGTCTGCCCCCCTCTCGGGTCCGCCCCCCCGCCCCCCTCGGGTCCGCCCCCCCGCCCCCCCTCGGCCCCGCCCCCCCCCTCGGCCCCCCCCTCGGCCCCGCCCCCCCCCTCGCCCCCCCCCCTCCGCCCCGCCCCCCTCCCCCCCCCCGGCCCCCCCCCTCGGCCCCGCACCCCCTCCCCAAGGGCGGGCGCCAAAGTTCAGCTTGCCCGGGGCGCCAGCAACCCTAGAGCCGGCGCTGTCTGGACACCAGGATGTACCGGTCCAAACCCAAATCTCTGACTCCACCATGGGTAACCAAGGCATTGTTGGTTTTCTTGGAACAGATCGGGGCTGGGGGGGGGGGGGGGGGGCAGGGGTCAGATCCTAGGTATTTTTTGCACATGGGTGATAAAGGTTTTTTTCTTTTTCTCCCATATCTACTAGATACACTCGCAAATTGCCTTTTTGTGGTGGATAGGACTCGCCTCCCTTTGGTGGAGGGGGAGGGTTACTCGGCCATTGTGATTTCTGACCATGCCCCGCAGGACCCACCCTGCGTCTGCCATGGAGATTGGATACGGCATTATTTTAAAAATAAATTTAGAGTACCCAATTCATTTTTTCCAATTAAGGGGCAATTTAGCGTGGCCAATCCACCTAGCTTGCACATCTTTGGGTTGTGGGGGCGAAACCCACGCAAATACGGGGAGAATCTGCAAACTCCACACGGACAGTGACCCAGAGCCGGGATCAAACCTGGGACCTCAGCGCCGTGAGGCAGCAATGCTGACCACTGTGCCACCGTTCTGCCCAAGGATATGGCATTATTAGCGGACAGAGATTTTGTGAACACATGTCCACCGCAATTGGGGAATATATTACATTTAATAAAAGTCTGTCCCATCTCTGTGGGCTGTGTAAAGCCCTTAAGGTGGTTATGAGGGTGGGCATGGGATGGGGGGGATTTCCTACAAAGTGCACATGGAAAAGACAACGAGTGCAGAGTGGCAGATGCTGTTGGACTCCAACCTTGAGGTGGACCATCAGCACTCACATGCCCCAATGCCTGGGTTTCTGGCAAGTAGGAAAAAGCCGCTGACATAATTTGAATGTTCTATCAATGGATCAGGTGGTGGGCCAACTGCGACGTTCGAGGGGTGTATTTTACACATACGGGGAGAAGGCCAATCGCCTTTGAGCTCACTAGCTGAGACGGCAATCTGCTTCCCAGGAAATTGTGCAGATACGGGACTCGAGTGAGAGCCTGGTTTCCACCCTAGCTCAGGTCAATGCGGCTTTCGAAACATTTTATCTGAATCTTTATAGATCAGAGCCCTCAAGGGAGAGTTCGGCCATGACATATATTTTTGAATGGGTTATCCATCCCAGTAGTGGAGAGGGAGATTTTTGTTTTGCTTTCAGCCATGCCCTGTGTCTGTTGATTTTTGTTTCATTTTTAGAGTTCTGATCTGGGATCTGAGGAAAGAAGGTGACCGGGATTCTCAGAGCCCGCGCCGGGTTGGAGAATCGCTGGTGACACCGGAAATTCCCGCTACGCCGCTCCGATGCCAGGAGGATCGGCGCCAGTCATGCGCGGGCGGTTGACGCACCGCCGGTCGCCCCCCCCCCCCCCCCCCCCCCCCCCCCGTGGTGATTCTCTGTGATCAACTGGTCGAGATCACACCGAGTTCTGCTGGCGTGGTTCCAACCAGGTCCACCCGGCGGGAGCTCGGACCCGTTGGTGTCCTAATGGGGGAGGCGGGGGGGGGGGGGGGGGGGGGGGATCAGACTCTGGGGGAGGGGCCTCCACGACGGGCAGGCCCGCAATGGGGGGCGACCAATCGGCAGGCGCGCGCAAACGCACACCCTGTCTTCTTCCGTGCCGGGCCGTTGTGTTGCCATGCCTGCGCAGAAACGGCCACCACGCGCATGTGCGGACCCACGCCGGCTGTTTAACTGTTAATTGAAAAGCTATATTTCCCTTAGATGTCAATGGGGTTAATCTTGTGTTCATAATAATGTTTGTTCTAATATAAAAGATCCCTAGTTGTCAGTAGATTCACTCCTGGAGAAAAGTATCCTTTCTTCACAGTTTACAAATTGAAAAATTGTTGGGGTCTTGTCCAGTTTCCTAATGTAAATTGGGGTCTGATCCGGGGACCAAAACATTTCAAAAGTATTAAAGTGATGCATTTTAGGACATCCCCAGATCCTGAACGGTGCTATATAAATACAGCTTCTTTCGTGCTTCTTTATTAATGCATACCTGAAAAGGGTCTACGTAACTTACTGTCGCTGTACCCATTAATATTTCAGAAAAAAAAATCAATATCACATTTGACATAATCTTTTACCATCCTGATAACCCATTTATTAATGCTTTCTCCAAGTGCAGCAGAAATCAATAAATATTATTTCAGCTGAATTATCTGAACCAAAGTTTCTATTGCGAACCCTGCACTGGATTATCGAGCCAATGCAACTAAGCCAAATCCAGCTCCTGTCTACATTGTATTATGACCACATCAAGAAATTGGCTGCCAATTGGTCAAGAAAGGGATTGATGTTCTCCAGAATATTGAATACCAACCAATCAGTTTTTTTTTCTATTTGCTTCCTCCAAAAGCAGTTGAGAAAATTGTGAATGTGACTTCCTCAAAATGCACTTAAAAATACAAATATAATCTCAATAGTTGTCTTCATCTACTTATTTTATAATCTTTTTATAATCTTTATTGTGACATGTAGGCTTACATTAACAATTGCATTGCAATGAAGTTACTGTGAAAAGCCCCTAGTCGCCACATTCCGGCGCCTGTTCGGGTACACAGAGGGAGAATTCAGAATGTCCAATTCACCTAACAGCACGTCTTTCGGGATTTGTGGGAGGAAACTGGAGCACCGGGAGGAAACCCACGCAGTCACGGGGAGAACGTACAGACTCCGCACAAACAGTGACCCAAGTCGGGAATTGAACCTGAGATCCTGGAGCTGTGAAGCAACAGTGCAACCCACTGTGCTACCGTGCTGCCCTTCTCGATTTATCTCAGCTGCTATCCCCCTCTTTTAATCTTGGTGATGCCCAGCATTTTGCCACTTTTAAATGAAAGCGGGGTCATTTAATATTTTTATCGATATGGCGTGGTGATGCTGAATAGGCAACTTGAGTTAATGTTTACTTTGAGCTACCAGTCAGCCACCAGTGTAAATCCCCAGACAGTACCACCTCTAAGGCCCAACAAAAATCCCACACCTCCTTGTCCTGTTTCTTTTCTTCTTTCCATTAGATGTATTTAAGAATTGGGCAGTGGGTGGCAGATTGTGTTTCCACAATGCTCCTTCTGCTCTAGTTGTGCCAAGGCCCTCACCCCCCATGCTAAGATGGAGCAGTCTGCCGGCACCAGGCTTGCTGATTGGCCCCACTGGTCAAACTCACTAGCAAGAGCCAGCAATATCAAAACTGAGCTAAACTCAATTTAAACACTTGTCACCCTCCCCTAGATGGTACAGTCTGTGCTCTCTGACCACACCCAACCTAAATTAATGAATTGGCTTTCAATGTTAATGAATCCATTGTACCAGCGTTGTGTTTGGTCTGGAGTTGCTGCTCTGAGAGATCGTTGAGTGGTCCGTTGGAGTCCTTTCTGGTAGTCGGCAGGTTCCCAACTGTAATTCCCACTTTCCTGGTGATTTTGTCTTCTATCTCATCAGCCCAGGACATGTTCCAATCCCAGATCTGACCAGATTCAGATTCTGGACACCCACTCATGGCCTCTGATCCTTCTGATGGATTGTGGGAAACAATGGCATTGGGGTAGGCAGTGGGCAGAGAGGAGGTTGTGGGGAGAGCTGGGATTAGAAAAATAAATGAGTTATAGTCATGCAAACAAATATCATTTTATATTATCGAGCAACTCAACATGTACTGAAAACTAATGCAATAAGCTGAAGATGCGATTAATTAGGGGAAAGCCACAAGGTACAGCAAAAGATTCAAATACCGGAGACACAGCTAAAAATCAGGAGGTTAGCTGAAATGGAACCTCGAAAGGTGAATGGTGCACAGTATAGATGATTTAAGAGACAGTCAGATGTATTTCTGAAGACAGGAATGGTTAGCTCCACCATTAAGAGGTTGGATGTGCCTTCTGATCATTTCCTAATCCTAAAAAATACTTACATTCTCAACACATTGTGTGCACATGTGTGTGGCACACTGACAATAGGAAGAGGGGGCAGAGAGGGAAATAGGCAGATGTACAGAGAGAGACAGAGACATAGAGAGAGAGTCAAAGACACAAAAGGAATGAGAGGCAGAGAGACTGAGAAATAGAGAGAGAGAGACAAAGAGACATAGACAGAGAGATTACGAGAGGGAAGGAGATGGGGATGGAGAAGGAGAGATCGAGAAAGTAACAGAGAGTGTACAAATTTGTAAACGTTTTTGGCGTATGGTTTTTCACTTATGACTTGAGGGACAGTTACATCCATATGCACCAATATCATTGTGTATCGGGGCGATAAAGACCTGATTGTGTTTCACAACACTGGTATCTTCTTCCCCCAATTATTCCCTTCCTTTACCAGCCTTGTCCTTTTGTATTTAAGCAGGAAACGACTAATCATTGAATATGAGCCTGGATAGTTTCAGCTGATGGATGTTGCATAAAGCGCACCACAGCTAAAGTACGAGCCTATTCTCATCTGACATTGACAGCTAGATGTTCAGCCGGAGTGGGGTACCCATGCTATGACTGACTTTATTCAGCTGCTGAAAAGGCCAATCTCAACATGTGAAATGCTCTCCAGGCTGAAATCGATGAACAGGAGAAGTGAGGATACTCAGCCTCTCTTCTCGATGTGATCTAGTAGTGTGCTGCTTGGGGACGAGCCCAAGTAGACTTTGGGGAAAACTGAGGAATCCTCTCTCCAGTCAATGGCATATTAATTGTAAAACTACTCCTGCAAACTAGACAGAGAGGCTTGAAGCACACACGACTCCTATGAGAATTGTATCATCACTTCGTTCAACTATAAAGTTGAACAAGATGGGACAGATTTAGGATATAGAACCAGATTAATTAATTGAAGTGGTGTCTCCTGCTCAATCAGCATTCCTACAGCCCGAGATTCTGGACTAAGTCATAAATATCACAGTCTCGGAGACACAAAAAAAGCCAATAAACACTGACCCCAATTTAAATGCATTTTACAATTACTCAGTAAATGAACAGACAAGCAATCCAATAAAACAGGACTTTACGTTTCATTTAATCCATGTAGTGCACCACTCAGAAAACAGGCCTGCCGCAAAGGTCAGGAGAATAGGTGTTTATCATTGTGACATGTGTATCACACAGCCCATTTACAGGGATTTTCAAAGCAGAATCCAACGGTTCACTATCAACAATGTAGTGTATTCATCCAAGCACTAGAGGGAGTATGCAGAGGGATCAAAGGCTATGTTGATCTCTAATCATTTTCTACAAAACAAAAACTCTTCCCGAGCAGGGCCTAAAATTCCACTGAGGTTCACCCGGTGTCTGGACATAGCTCCAGCTGGAATCCAGCCCAATCCAGAATGACACACGATGAACACACAGGAGTGGGGGGGGGGGGGGGGGGGGGCAACACACGCAGAACACATGGGATGAGTACCATCACACGCAGAACATGCAGTAGGGAGAGTGTCACAGGCAGAACGTGGGATGGGGGGCAACACAGGCGGAACACGTGGGATGAGCAGTATCACACGCAGAACATGCACTAGGGGGAATGTCACAGGCAGAGCACACCAAACACATGGGGCAGGTAATGCTACATGCAAAATACGTGGGATGGGGAACATGAAACGCAGAACATACAGGATGGAGACCATCACATACAGAACACGCAGATGGGGAATGCCATTCACAGAACACATGGGATGGGGAGCATCAAACGCGGAACATGCAAAATGAAATGAAAATCGCTTACTGTCACAAGTAGGCTTCAAATGAAGTTACTGTGAAAAGCCCCTAGTTGCCACTTTCCAGTGCATGTTCGGGGAGGCTGGTACTGGAATTGAACCGTGCTGCTGGCCTGCCTTGGTCTGCTTTCAAAGCCAGTGATTTAGCCCTGTGCTAAACTAGCCCCTTGGAGATCATCACATGCAAAACATGGGCAACACGGTAGCACAGTGGTTAGAACTGTTGCTTCACAGCGCCAGGGACTTGGGTTTGATTCCCAGCTTGGGTCACTGTCTGTGCGTATCTGCACATTCTCCTCGTGTCTGTGTGGGTTTCCTCCGGGTGCTCCAGTTTCCTCCCACAAGTTCAAAAGATGTGCTGTTAGGTGAATTGGACATTCTGAATTCGCCCTCAGTGTACCTGAACAGGTCCCAGATTGTGACATCTCACAGTAACTTCATTGCAGTGTTAATGTAAGCCTACTTGTGACAATAATAAAGATTATTAGAAACACGCAGGATGGGGAGCATCACATGGAGAACACGTGGGATGGTGAACATCACATGCAAAACACATAGGATGGGAAGCCATGCAGAACCCATGAGATGGAGAGCATTACATGCAGAACACGCAGGAGGGGGAACGTCACACACAGAACATACAAGACAGCGAGCATCACATGCAGAACATGAGAGATAGTGTCACACATCGAACATGTGGCATTGAGACCATCACATGCAGACAAGTAGATGGAGAACGACACATGCCAAACATCGTGGGTTGGGGAGTGCACACATAGAACACACGAGATGGAAAGTGTCACACATTGAACACTCAGGAGAGGGAGTGTCACATGCTAAATACGTGAGAAGGAGAATGCCTCACATCAAGCACGTGGGATGGGGAACATCACATGCAGAAATTTGGGATGAAAAGTGTCACATGCAGAACACATGGGATGGGGAGTACCACATGCAGAACATGCTGGATGGGGAGCATCACACAGAACACACGGGATGGGGAGCACCACATGCAGAACATGCTGGATGGGGAGCATCACAGAGCACACGGGATGGGGAACGTCACACAGAACACACGGGATGCATGCAATTCATGCAGGATGAGTTGCATCATGCAAAACAGGCAGGATGGGGAGCATCATACACAGAACATACTGGTTGGGGAACATAACACGCTGAACACACAAGTTGGACTATTTGACATTAAAGATAAAGATTGAGGGAGATTGGAGAGATGGATGAAATATTATTCCGCAGGAGAGCCACTTATATTGGAATAAACTTTTAAAATATCTCATGACACACAATAGCCCCATGTTGCAAAATAGGTAAACATTGTGTCACTTTTATTGATCAAAAAGATCTCTTCAAACACCTCCCACATTTTGACAGACATATATAGGATTGTGCCCTGGCTACAATGTTTTAAAGACAGGACAATACCCAGCTGAATCTATAATCTTTCATCGCCTGGCCTCAGGCTGAACATTCTGGGAGTCCGGAGCACTTTCTGCCTCACCAGGAGTCTCAGGTACATACTCTCACCTCAGACACCAGAAACTCCATGAGTAGAAAGTGTTAGAATTGATCATTAAAGACATAGCTGAGCACTTAGACAAGTTCAAGGTAATTGGGAAGTGTCAACATGGCTTTATGAAAGGGAAGTCACGTTTCACCAATTTACTAGAGCTCTTTGAAGGTGTAACGTGTGCTGTGGAAAGAGGGGAGCCTGTAGATGTAGTGTACATGAAAGCATTTGATAAGGTGTCACATCAAGGGGTATTACTGAAAACAAAAGTTCATGGTGTAGGAGGCAACAGATTAGCCTGGATTGAAGATTGCCTGGCTGCCAGAAAACTGAGAGTATGCAAAAATGGGTCTTTGATTGGCAGGATGCGACGAGTAGAGTCCTGCCGGGGTCTGTGCTGGGGCCTCAACCTTTTATAATTTACATCAATGATTTAGATATGGGGAGCGGAGGTGTGGTAGCTACATTTACAGACGACATAAAGATAGGTAGGAAAGTATGTTGTGAAGAAGGCATACGGAGTTTGCAAATAGAAAAAGATAGGTTGGGCAAAAATTTGGCAGATGGATATAATGTGGGAAAATGTGAACTTGTTGACTTTGGCAGGAAGCAGAGTATTATTTAAATGGAATGTGACTACAGAATGCAGGGTTACAGAGGGATTTATGTGTTCTCGGGCATGTGTCACAAAACAGCAAGTAAACATGCAGACTAATGGAATACTACCATTTATTATGAGAGGAATTGAACATAAAAGCAAGGATACAGTTACACAGGGCACTGGTGAGATCGCATCTCGAATACTGTGTGCAGCTTTGACCTCCTTCTTTATTGAATAATGATGTAAATTCGTTGGAGGGGGTTTAGAGCAGGTTTACTAGATTGAGGCCTGAACTGAGCGGGTTGTCTTATGAGAACAGGATGGAAAGGCTAGGCTTGTTTTCACTGGAGTTTAGAAGAGTGATGGATGACTTGATTGAAATATGGAAGATCCTGAATGGTATTGACAATGTAGGTGCGGAGAGGATGTTCATTCTTGTGGATGAGTCCAGAACTAGGGGGCACAAATTTAAAATGAAGGGGCGTCCTTATAAGACGAGATGAGGAGAAGTTTTTTTCTCTCAAAGGGTTGTGCAACTTTGCAACTCTCTGTGTCAGAAGGCAATGGAGGCAGGATCAATGAATATTTTGAAGGTGGAAGTAAATAGATTCTTGTTAGATAAAGGAATCAAAGGTTATCGGGGGTAGATGGGAATGTAAAACTCAATGCAAACAGATTTTATTTAATTTCAGAGCTGGAATGAGGACTGCATGGCCTACTTCTGCTCCTATTTTATATGATTGTATGTTATAACTACCAGTGGGCAATAAAAACAGAAAACGTTCTGATGAAGGGTCAACATCCACCTAATTTTATTTCTCACCACAGATGCTGCATACCTGCAAAATATTTCCCATATTTTCACTTTTTATCTCTGATTTCCAGCATCAGCAGTATTTTGCTTTTATGAAATAGGTGATGTTGAGAATGTGGAAGGATTTGATCTCCTGCTATGGAGTTAGAAGCTTAGCTGCAAATTGAGGAGGACACTTGGGTAGCAAATGGCTTCGTTCAGCCTGAGACTTTTTATTCATTCAGGGGATGTGGGCATCGATGGCCTTTCACAACAATCGGGCATCTCAAAGCACTTTATAGTCAATGAAATACATTTGAAGTATAGTCACTGTTATAACATAGAAAACATGGCAGCCAATCTTCACTAAGTAACCTGTACTAACGAACAGCAATGTGATAATAACCTATTCTTTGTGATGTTGATTGAGGAATAAATGTTGGCCAAGACACCAGGGATAACTCTTCTGCTCTTTTTTTTAAAATAATGTCATTTGATCCAGCTGAGAGGGCAGACAGGGCCTCAGTTGAAGGCCTCAACTGATAGAGGCCCTGTCTGACAATGAAATACACCTGTTTGGCAATGCAATACTCCCTCAGCATTGCACTGAAGTGTCAGCTTAGATCAGGGGTGGGCAAACTACGGCCGCGGGCCGCATGCGGCCCGCCAAAGGTATTTCTGCGGCCCACCAAGTCATTTAAAAAAAAAAAAAAAATTTTTTTTTTAAAAAATTTTTTTATTTTAAAAAAAAATCGTTGTGCTCAAATTCTGGAGTAAGACTTGAACCCACATCCTTCTGGCTCAGAGGCGAGAGTGCTACGAATGAAGAGGTCCAGGCTTTTGACATAACTAGCATCCTGAGAGCAAAATGAAGTTAGAAGCAAGGTGGAGCATGGTGGCACAGTGGTTAGCACTGCTGCCTCACAGCGCCAGGGACCCGGGTTCAATTCTGGCCTTGGGTGACAATGTGGAGTCTGCATGTTCTCCCAGTGTCTGCGTGGGCTTCCTCCAGGTGCTCTGGTTTCCTCCCACAGCCCAAAGATGTGCAGGGTAGGTGGATTGGCCATGCTAAATTGCCCCTTAGTATTCAAAGATGTGCAGGTTAGGTGGAGTTATGGGGATGGGATGGGGGATCGGGCCTAGGTTGGGTGCTCTTTCGGAGGGTCGGTGCCTCCTTCTCTGTAGGGATTCTATGATTTTTGGCAGGCATGCCTTAAGGTGACCTCAACTTCTACCATGTTCAACTCTTCCAGAACATCCAGCTGAACAGGTAGACCAGGCTTCTCATCTGAAGAATGGCCACTTCATTTCCAACCCATCAATGGTATTGCACTGGAGCAGTGATGGACAACCTAGGCTAGTGGGTGGGCCGCATGACTGACCCGCCTTTATCTCAGAGATAACTGTCTAATCCAGAGGTGGGTGTGCTCGCATCTGAGCCTGTTTTTTCCGCAGAAGGACTTTGGTCCCAATTATCTGAGCTCGACTGAACTGAGACACACAGGCAAAACGTACAACACTGCACAGCTTCTAGAAGCTTCTGCAAATGAGATTACCAGGATTATGGATGGCTAGTTCACATTGGTTCAATGGCATAACACTTACATCACTGAGTCGCCCCCAGAGACTTGTACACATTGTCTAGACTGACACTCACGGTGCAGGGACTGCTGCAGAGTTGGAGGCTGGTGAGACACTAAATTCAGGCCCTCTCGTGTAGATGTTTAAAAGAAACCTCATCACATTATTCAGTAAAGAGCAGGGACATTTTGCAACCAGCCTGGTCAACATTTACCCTTCAACCAACATGGCGAAAACAGACGATCTGGTCACTTGCTTGTTGCTGTTTGTGGGGGTGTGCTGTGCTCCATTTACCGCCACAGTTCCTACAATGACTGCAGTTCAAAGGGATTTAATTGACTGTTGAAGCGTTTTGGATATAGTGGATGGCGTTATATAAATGCAAGTTTTGTTCATCTGTCCTGCTCAAAATAATTTATGGCACAGTCCGGAAACAAAAGAGTTTCTGTGTCAGAGAGACAGATTTATGGCAAAGTAGTACACCCAGACCTGTCTCCTTTTCCGAGACACTGATTCAATCATGAGGATTTGATGTTTACTGCCTAGCAAGACACCGGTTTATTAAATTGCCTCAAAGTAGGGTACTAAAACTCGCTCGTGATTGTTTGTGTACTGATTCAAATCACAGTGGGGCTATTGATAGCAACATCAAAATGCTTGGATTATTCAGAGCCATTGCTAGCAGAGGTGGGAAAGTAGGAATAACAGCACCAACAGAGCATCACGGCATTGTACTTCCAGCTCGATTGGGAATAGACTTTTTGTCAGACCCTGTGGTTAATGCAAAAGGAACCTCGACCAAAAATAGCGTTGATCGCACAAGATTTATTGTGATTATTTCCACCTGCTTTATCATCCAGGACTAACCGCAGACCAGCGGCCCCTATCTGCATGTTTATTTACAAGTGCACAGTGTCGGTATAAATCGCGTTGAACAAAAAGCCCACACTTCTAGCCTCTGTGCTACATCTGACCTGCCTGATGGGATGGGGGAGGGCAGTTTTATTCCTTACCGAACCTGCCCTGGGAGTGTTTGATTGGTACAGTGCGGAGGGAGCTTTACTCAGGGCCTGACCCGTTCTTCCGTACGTGCCCTGAATGATATGAACAGTGTCGAGCAATCTTTATGGGCTGGATTCTCCCACCCCGCCCGGAGCAAGAACACCACGGGCGGGCCGCGTACAATGGAGAACTCCATTGACCTCAGGTGGGATTCTCCGGTTGTCGGATGAACGCAGCTGGAGAATCCCACCCAATATCTAACCAGTGCTGTGCGGTGGACAATTCTGCCCTAATCAGCACTGAGGGCAGGTGGGAGGTGGTTCCTGGTTACGGCGGGTAGCCAGACAACTGGCAAGGTGGTGCAATGAGATGGTCACTGAGCTGGGTGCTCTGGTCTACCTGGAACAATTAATTTAGGGGCAATAGTGACATAAATGTTAACGTCCCTGGTCTTGTGATCCAGTGGTGGTGACTAGTCACTGATTGTCGTAAGGACCCATTCGGTTCACTAATGTCCAGTGGGGAAGGAAATCTGCCACTGTTACCCAGCCTGGCCTGCATGAGACTTCAGAGCCACAGCAATCTGGTTGATAACTGCCCTCTGAAATGTTCAGTTCGAGGGCGATTAGAAACAGACAACAAATGCTGGCTTTGCCAATGCTCCCATGAATCAAAATGCCTCAAGGACTCTTAGAAAGGGCTATTATTAAGGGAAATCCTACAGTGCCAGCTCCTGTATTTGGGATTGTTCCTTGTTTTCTGGAAATTGCTTTGCCAACTTTAGCGGAATCAAGAATTGTAAGCCTCTGATCGCGAAGAGTAACTGGAAAGTTCAGGCACTGCAGCAAACAAAGATCAAACCAGAAGAAAGCTCAGCATTAGGGCTACAACTCTTCTTTGATACACGTTTACTCTTCCAAAGGGAATGGAATAGGTCCTTGAAAAGGAAAACATTTGCAGGGCTTTGAGCAAAGAACAGTGTGAGTGGAACTAATTGGATATGTCTTTCAAAGAGCTGGCACACTCACAACTGGCTAAATGGCCGCTTCATGTGCGTTTCAAATCTGCATCCGGATTTTACACAATAATGTTGCACATCCATCCATACCTCGTTGGGGAAGTGACAAGTGGACTTTGGCTAACTCCATGATACAGTGCAGTTCAACTTCCAAAAGACTTTCAACAAAGTTCCACAGGAAAGACTGTCAATGAATCTCAAAGCTCAGAGATTCATGGCAAAACATGGGAATTGATTTACAAGAATGGTTGCAGGGATGAGAAACTTTATGAAGATAGATTGGGGAGGTTGGAACCATTCTTCTTGGAGAGAAGAAGGCTAAAGAGGAGGTTTTATAGAGGTGTTCAATATCATGAGGGGGTTGGACTGAGCAGATAGGGAAATAAATAATCCCGTCCGTAATAGGATCAAGAACGAGAGGGCAGAGATTTAAAGTGATTTTTGAAAGAATCAAATGTGATGCGAGGGAAAATGTTTTCACACAGTGAGAGGTTCGGGACTGGAATGCACGGCCTGGTAGTTTGGTGGAGCCAGGTTCAAGTAAGGCATTAGATAATGACTTAAATAGAAACAATTTGCAAGGGTACAGGAAAAAGGCAGGAATATAGCACTAAATATGATGCTCATGTGGAGAGCCAACGCAGACACGATGGATCGAATGGCCTCCTTTCGTACTGTAACAGTTCTGTAATTCTGTGATGGAGCAACTGGTTGAAGGGCAGGAAAGAATGAGTCCCATTTAGGGGGGTTCCATTAAAGCAGAAAGTGGTAACAAGTGGAGAGCATTGGTTTTATTTTCCAGGGTCACCGCTGATTCCACTGGCAGGAGGGTCACCGACCAGAGGACACAGAGTTAAGATAATCGACAAAAGAGCTGGAAGGGAGATGAGAATTGTATTTTTTTGAACACGAGTTGTTTTCATCGGGAATTCATGGACTGTAAGGGTGGTGAAAGCAGATTGAATAGTAACTTCTGGGAAGTGTATTAGATTCAAAAATAGGATGAATCTGCACGGTTTGGGGAAAGAGCAGGGATTGGGACTAATTATCACCTCTTTCAAAGGATCAGCACAGACTCACAGCAGCTGAATTCCCTCCTTCTGTATTGTATGAGCCTAAACTCGATAATGAGGCATGAAGCAACAACCTTCTGAGTAAGGGGCAAAACAGCTATGCACATCGCCACGGCTGACCCGCATCCATTTGCCCTCGTCCCTAGTCCATTTGCCTCCATAATGGCTGAGCCGTGAGTCTAAGATGAAACTGGAATTCTTATTCCGCTGCCCCGTTCTGTTCTGTCATCATGTTGAGATTTACCTGAGTAAGCAGTCTCCATCTCTGTGTGTTTCAGACTGAAACAGAAACTGTCAACTGCTACAGCGAGGGCCTGGGCAAAGTTGGCGTCCATGAGGAAGGAGCCATCAGAGGAGCTGACCATGCTGCAGCGGGCACTGGTGAAATTGTCCTCGGATACCGAGCCCCAGCCGTTGGCCAACGACCCAGCGAGGGAGCTCTCGCACTCGCTGAGGCTGGAGGTAGGGGTGTGGCAGAGTCTGTGGAAGAACCTGTGAGAGTTCATACGGGCCACCTCCACGTCCAGGTCATCGTCCTCATCGTCATAGTCCGCAGTGTCCGTTTCCAGGTCAGAAGGCCCGCAGATGTACCCGTACGTATGGGGAGGCGAGAAAGGCCTTTGAAACGAGGCCAAGCTGTCTGTGAAGTGCCTGTAAAGAAAAATAGTAAATTCCCATCAGTATGAGCTTTAAATGCAAACAACAATTTGCAATAATAGTGAGTTTAACACACTAAAATACTCTAAGGTGTCTCACAGCAAAGTTATCATCAGAATTCTACACTGAACCAGGTGACCAAAAGCTTAGACAAAGAGCTAATTTTTAACAAGAAGGAAAAGAGGGAGATGAAGAGGTTTAGGGAGGGAATTCCAGATTTAGGACCGATCCGGTTGAAGGGAGCAAAGAACTGGCTGGTTATTCCCCTCCGTGGACCAGACTGTGACATAGGAACAGAAGTAGGCCATTCAGCCCCTCAAGCCCATTCTTCTGATCAATCAGATCATGTTATCAACATCACAATCCAATCTGAAAGAAACAAATTACATTTAAAAAGCACTTTTCATAACTTCAGTAAGTGTTTTCAAGCCAATGAAGTACTCTTGAAGTGTCAACCCAATTGCACTATCAAAATACAGGTGACAATTTGTACACAACAAGGCCCCACAAATAGAAGAGAGCTAATGAACGCAGGTCGTTTAGTGATATTGGTGGAGGGACAAATATTGGCCAGGACTACAGGAAGAACTCCTACGCCCTTGTTCAAGCGTGTGCGCTGAGATACTTTGCACTGCCTGAGGGTGTAGACGGCGTCGGTTTAACGTATTATTTGAAAGAATGCACCTCTGGTAGCACAGCATTCCCTCAGTAAGTGGACTCAGCTGCCTGAACACCATCCAAAAATCAAACCTGCCACATTCCTGGTCTGAATGGCTCAATGTGACACCAGTCAGTGCATTTGCCAACCTCGTTTTATGTACAGTGTCAGTTGTGACTGAGTGGGTAGCACTTTAGCCTCTCAGTCTCCAAGTTGAATTCTCACTCCAAGGCTTGTCCGTCCTATACAGTACCAGTTCAAACTAACCACTGGAAGAAGCGATACTGGATCGTCTTACACTGTTTTGGCGAAATTCTTCCACATGCCTGGCATTGTCCTGGCACTGAAACTCAAACTTCATTTTGTTCAATGATTTGGGAGGAAAATGTCAATTTTTTTGCCAGTGAAAAACCTTGCTGTTTGTGGAAGATTTTGGTGCACAAACTAATGGTTGTATTTCCACAGTGAAGATCAGACTAAAAGTACGTGCGGGCTGTAAATTGCTTTGGGCTGACTTGGATTGAGATTGTGAAAGGTGGTATATAAATATTTTTTGTTGTAAGAAAGAAATTTGAATTCTCAGATTTCACTGTAAATATGGAGGTAGCCAGCTAATTTCAGTAGCCCAAGTGAAGGGAAGTAATCGTCATGTTGTTAGTGACATTATATGGGATATATCGCAAAAAGGAGTTGGCACAAAGGTTAGTCAGGATAGTATTGAATGGCAGAGAAGGCTCAAGGGGTCAAATGATCTACTCTTCCACCTGTTTCTTATGTTTGTGCACAGGATCGAAGTAAGGCATTCGGTCCCATTCATTGCTGCTGGTATTTCTGGTCCATTATGCCTCCTCTGACCCTAATTTACCTCATTCTTCCATTTCACCCTCAGGTGTTAATCTAACTTCCCCTTAAATGCATCAATGATATTCACCTCAATTATTGCACACTCTGAATACTCTTTGGACTTCTGAATTCTTGGCAGCATGTATTCAGAGCAGTCTTATATTCATGATCCTGATGTTTTACTTAACCCAACAACCCGATCTTCTCTATATCTACCATATCAAAACATTTCATTATTTTCAAGACTTCAATTAGGCCCCGTCCCCTGTCCCCTCCACCCCCTCACCCCACCTCAGACTTTTCTTTGTTAGAGATTCTCTAGTGGAAAGGAACAGAGAATTTAAGAAGATCCTCCTCAAACCTTAGGCTACCCTCGTCTGTCAGCTCCAGGTACTGAGCGACTTGCTCTGGCGTGTGGCCATTTTCAGGGTCATCATTTGCTGACAGTGAGAGGGTGGCAGTGGACAGGCGGCTGTAGCAGGTGGCCTGATAAGACATTTCATCATCTTCCAGAGGAGAGCAGCTGTCCACCCTCGTTGTTCCTGGTGTGATCGTGCTCGATTCTGAAAACTTTTTAAGTTTACTGGTCCTGAAACGAAACATAAGCAGAAGTGAGCCTTTTGCTTCCATCTTTCCTGAAGAAAATGGCTGTCTATAGTCCTCACTGTCATAATATACATCCATGTATATAATGGAGTGCAGGCAGGTAGTGACTGACACACAGGATGACCAGTGAGCACACAGAACACAGCAGCCAATCACCAGACAGGACACGACCGCTGTAAAGCCAGAGGGCACCAGTTTTCCCGCTCTCTCGGGATCCAGCCTCTGAGACAGTCAGAGTTCATGAGCATCGCCAGTGCAAACACCATGTGGTAGCTGGTAAGTCTGGTCAGGTTAGCCTCAGGTCTCCAGTCAAGTCAGCATAGTGTCAACCCACAGTCAAACATGTAAAATAGTTAGATGTTAAATAAAATCGTGTTGCATCTCATCAAGTGTTGGAAGTCTGTCTCTCGCTACACTGCATCAAACACAGTCCACATAGACCCAGCCTACCCAACACACAACTCATAGGAAGACAGGAACAGCAGAAGTGCTCCCTGAACCGCACCGACTCTACCTCTCTCTCTCTCTCTCTCCTTCAAGCATCTACTTAAAACCAAGATTATTTGACCAACTATCCTAATATTTCCTGATATAGCTTGGTGCCGAATTTGTTTGATAAACGGAGTGCAGTTGAGGAAACCGAGTGCAGACTTGGGAATTTGGTGATGGCGGAATGTTCATTTCCTTTTTCTATTTTTCTCACCCTGTATGAATTGGTCCTACTCTACTAGAGGGGAAGGAGCTAGCTGTTTGGTGACTATCTGGTAAGTGGGTAAGTTCTATTCTATCACTAAGGTTTAGTATATACATATTTCTATACATATTTGTGGTAAAGTTAACAACATTTATTTAAAAGGTAACATAAATAAGTAAATATCATTAAATAATAATTGAAAGCATATTAAGGATGGCAGGACAGGTGATGTCTCAAGGCTGCAGCATGTGGGAGCTCCTGGATAACTTTGTGATCCAGGGCAAACACATCTGCAAGAAGTGTTTGTAGCTTGAGGAACTTTGGTTCAGAGTCATTGCGTTGGAGGCTGAGCTGCAGACTCTGCGAGATATCAGGGAGGGGGAACGTTACCTGGATGCTTTACGCCAGGGAGCAGTCACACCATTTAGGATTGGGTCTCCTGATTTGGTCAGTGGTCAGGGGCAGGAGAGTGTGACTGCGAGTGAGGCAAGTAAGGGGAGCCAAAAGGGCAGAATTACCAGAGTGTGAGCCTCTGCAATTATCCAATAGGCATGAGGTTTTCTCAGCTTGTTTGGACAAGAGTGGGGCTGCAAAGTGGATGAAAAAAATGACCCATGGTACTGTGCTGGAGGAAGCCACTCAAGTTGCGGAGAGAGGGGGTAGCAAAACATAACTTAGTGGTAGTAGGGGACGGTGTGGTGAGGGTGATTAACATTTCTCTGCAGCAAAGAGCAAGAGTCTAGACGGCTGTGATGCCTGCCCAGGAGAGGATCCAATTGTCATGGTCCATATAGAGGGTTGATGTAGACTTGATGGGCCGAATGGCCTCCTTCTGCACTGGAGGGATTTTATGATGCTATGGATTCTATGATATAGGTACCAAGATGGAGATGGCGTCCTGTGTGGACACGAGCCTGGAGGCGCTGGTAAGGGTGCCGTTGCCGCTCCCTCCAACGAGGTATACCACGAGCCCGGTGGTGACGGCTACCCTCAAAATCTGGGGGCAATGGAGACGGCATAGGGGAGAGGTGGGGGCTCGATGGAGTCCCCGATACGGGGGAACCACCGGTTTGTTCCAGGGAGCATCGATGGCGGGTTTCTTGGCTGGCACAGGGTAGGTATTAGGAGGTTGAGGGATCTGTTTGTGGATGGGAGGTTTGCGAGCCTGGGTGAGTTAGAGGGGAAGTTTGGGCTCCCCCCGGGGAACATGTTTAGGTACATGCAGGTTAGGGCGTTTGCCAGATGGCGGGTGGAGGGGTTCCCTCTGCTGCCCCCACGTGGGCTACGGGACTGGGTGCTCTCGGGGGTGTGGGTTGGAGGAGGGAGGATTTTGGACGTGTACCACGTAATGCAGGAGGTAGATGAGGCCTCAGTGGAGGAGCTGAAGGGTAAATGGGAAGAGGAGCTGGGTGAGGAGATTGAGGAGAGGACGTGGGCGGATGCCCTGGAAAAAGTGAATTCCTCCTCTTCTTGTGCGAGGCTTAGCCTCATACAGTTCAAGGTGCTACATCGGGCTCACATGACTGGGACGAGGATGAGTAGGTTTTTCGGGGACGAAGACAGGTGTGCTAGGTGCTCGGGGAGCCCAGCGAACCATGCCCATATGTTCTGGGCCTGCCCAGCGCTGGGGGAATTTTGGAAGGGGGTAGCTAGGATGGTGTCGAAGGTGGTAGGATCCAGGGTCAAGCCAGGCTGGGGACTCGCAATTTTTGGGGTTGCAGTGGAGCCGGGAGTGCAGGAGGCGAAAGAGGCCGGTGTTCTGGCCTTTGCGTCCCTAGTAGCCCGGCGGAGGATTTTGCTTCAATGGAAGGATGCGAGGCCCCCAAGCGTGGAGGCCTGGGTCAATGATATGGCAGGGTTCATCAAATTGGAGAGGGTGAAATTTGCCCTGAGGGGATCAGTACAGGGGTTTGTGAAAATCTCCATAAAAATTATTTTTAAAAAAAAATATAGGTACCAAGGACATAGGCAGAACTAGGAAAGAGATTCTGCGTAGGGGTATGAGGAGTTAGGCACTAAATTTAAAAGCAGAACCTCAAAAACTTTGATCTCCGGATTATTACCCAAACTCCGTGCAATTTGGCACAGGGTACATAAAATTAGAGAGATGAATATGTGGCTCAAAGTTTGGTGTGGGAGAAATGGACCCTGATTTGTGGGCATTGGCTCCAATAATGGGGAGAGTAGGGGTCGTCCCATTGGGAAGATCAACATCGGAACTATCCTGGGACCACTGTTCTTATGAGCCACATAACAAGGGGAGTAGAGAGGGTTTTAAACTAAATAGTGCGTTAAGGGTTCAAATGTGGAAAGATGTGGTATAAGAACATTACATAAGAACTTGGAGCAGAAGTAGGCCACCTTGGCCCCTCGAGCCTTCTTCGCCATTCAATAAGATCATGGCTGATCTTTTGTGGACTCAGCTCCACTTACCCGCTCACTCACCATAATCTTTTATTTCTTTACTGTTCAAAAATCTATCCACCTTTGCCTTAAAAACATTTAACGAGGTAGCCTCAACTGCTTCACTGGGCAGGGAATTCCACAGATTCATGACCCTTTGGGTGAAGAAGTTCCTCCTCAATTCAGACCTAAATCTGGTCCCCCTGATTTTGAGGCTATGCCCCCAAGTTCCATTTTCACCCGCCAGTAGAAACAACTTATCTGTTTCTATCCTATCTATTCCCTTCATAATTTTTTATGTTTCTATAAAATTCCCACTCATTCTTCTAAATTCTATATCAAAGAGCAGAGACAAGATAAGAGAGGAAAATATATTTATATATATATTGTTTTATTTATTCATTTACAGGATACGGGCGTTGCTGGTTAGGCCAGCATTTATTGCCCATCCCTATTTGCCCTTCAGAAGCACAATGGGAAATGAGGGTCGGAGAATGTTAGAAGGGACAGAGAAAAAAAATCTAAGAATGCACAGAGAATCAAGACTAGACAATACAAAGATAACAAAACAACAAAACAAAAGTTCTGGACGGGATTCTCTGATCCTGAGGCTACTTGGTGACGCCGTCGTAAACACCATCGCGTTTCTCGACAGCTTGAACATGGCCTCAGGAGCAGAAATTCTGACCCCTACAGGGGGCCAGCATGGCACTGGAATGACCCACGCTGCTCCAGCTGCTGATCCTGGCATCAGATTGGCGCCATGGGGTCCGCGCATGCGCTGTGGCACCGGCGCCAACGTGCGCATGCGCTGGCCCCGACGCAACATGGCGTAGGGCTACAGGGGCCGGCGCGGAACAAAAGAGGCCCCCAGCCCGAGAGGCCGATCGGTAGGCCCCGATTGTGGGCCAGGCCACAGCGGAGGCTCACCCCGGGGTTGGACCCCCCTCCCCCCCACCAGGCCCCTCCCATATGCATCCACGCCGAGGTCCCGTTGGGTAAGAGCAGGCGTGGATGGCGCCGGCGGGACTCGGCTTTTTCAGCATGGCCCATCCTGGGCCGAGAATCGGCGGGGGGTGCCCCATAGAGCGACTCCCGACCGGCGACGCGCCGACCGCGCTGTCGCCGTTTCTCCACACTCCGGACAATCGGCGGACCGCCATCAGGGCGGCGTTGCGCGATTAGCCACGGTCCCGGCGATTCTCCGGCCAGACCCCGGGGTGAGAGAATCCCGTCCTCTATATCTGAATGTGCGTAGCATTCATAACAAAGTAAATAAATTGATAGCACATGATGAAGTAAATAAATATGATCAGATCTGATAGCCATTACGGAGACATGGCTGCAGGATGACAAGCATTGGGTCCTGAATATTGAAGGGTATATTGACATTCAAGAAGAATATGAAGCTAGGTAAAGGTGGAGGGGTAGCACTGTTAATCAAGGCATAGGTGCAACAGTTAGGATTGACCTTGGTTCAGGAGATCAGGATGTGGAATTGGTTTGAGTGGGGATGAGGAATAGTGGGGGAAAGAAGTCATTAGTGACAGTGGTCCACAGGCCCCTAAAGTAGCCGCTATGTAGGACAAAGTAAACAAGAAATATTGGGTGCTGGTGATAAAGGGAGGGTAATAATCATGGGTGACTTTAACACAAATGGGTGACTTTAACCTTCCGTTAGTATTTAAATAAATGGTGTTGAACAATTAGATACATAGTAGTAGCATAGTAGTATTGTCACTAGACTAGTGGACCTACGGTAATGCTCTGTGGGCCTGGGTTCGAATCCAACCACAGCAGATGGTAAAAGTCTAATGATGACTATGAAACCATTGTCAACTGGGGGAAATCTGCAATTCTTACCTGATCTGGCCTACCTGTGACCCTTAAATGGCCCAGCAAGCCACTTAGCTCATGGGCAATTAGGAATGGGCAGAAAATGCTGGCTCCACTTCCCATGAATGAATGTCATCCCCCATTTTTCTCAGTAACATAGAACAGTCCTTAACCTTCCTCTGTTCCCCAGACTTGCCTAGGTTCCTCCACAGGGAGGGGTGGAGGAGGTGGGAGTGCATCCACCAGTCTGAGCCCAAAAGCGTGATGCTGGATCTTTGGAGAACAGAAAGTCTTCATCGCCTTCCTGCCGTCACCTGCCAATGAGACAGAGAGGTTAGAAACACAGGACAGGAGTAGATAATAGCATTGTAATACCAATCCAGGTGTACCATCAACTTGATCCTCCAATGTAGAGACCCAATTAACAGTCTGTTATTTCCTCAGCGATGTTGCTATCTGCAAAGGTGTCAGCACAACAATATAATATCGATGCCAGGCTAAGTGTCAAAGAGTAGTTTCATTTTTCAAATTGCACATAGGTGAGGTGAAAATCACACAGTATAAATACACTATAACGTCCTGGAGTAATGATCATTGCAGAGGGAAATTGACTTTTCCATTGACAAATTCGCTAACTTTCCTCACATGCGGAATTCCCTTCTTCATACCCCTACTCCCCAAACCTACCTCACTTTGTTCCTTTAAAACACTCCTTAAAAACTTAACTCTTTGACTAGCTTTTGATCTGACCTAATATTTCCTTATGCGACTCGGTGTCATATTTTGTTTCATAATATAATTATCCCTTGTCAGCACCCTTAATGTGTTTCCAAAGACATTCTCCGTTTCTGAGACTAAGTATCGACGGCAACGCAGAATTTGTGGATTATCACGACAGAAAACTGGTAGCTCGCCTGGACCGATTCTGCTACTATAAAGGGGCTCGCACCGGTGCCGCGTGGAACACACTCAACTCCAATGAAAAACGGTGCGGGATTTACCAGGTCCGTGATTGACATGGCTGCCTTTCCAGCTGCGACAATGGTGTTCTCCGACCCCACAGCCTTCCTCCAGGCTACGCACTGCTACTCCCCTGGGCCCTGGCAGAAGCCCCCCGGCCAGCAGCACAACTGTCAGCAAACAGCGGCGATGTTGGATACTTTTCGTACGCCCTCTCTCTCCTGAAGCAGCCGCCACGCCAGTTTCACGATTTTCAAAAGCATAAGTGAACCCCGCCATCAGGAACTCAGCCCATCGGAGGCGGAGAATCGCAGAGGCCCCAGAGAATACCGGGTCGGGCCCGCTAATGATATACAAATGGTCTCTACTGTACATGCGTTCCATAACACATTGATGCTGCTGTCGAGGTGCTGGAGCATTGCGATTTGGTGTCAAATCGGCGCCTGACGCGATTTTGGCGTCGGAAACCGATTCTCCGTCCAATCTCCTTTTCTGATTTTGGCGTCGGTTAATGAAGAGTCCCACCCAGAACGCTGAACATTAAACACTTGTCCACAAGAAAACATGGAATATGATAGGTTCTTAACCTGTAATTTCACATTAAAATCCCATTGGCTGTCTTTAACCTAATCAGCGCAAAGAATTCTCCTACACACTCGTACTAACGCTTAATAACTTATAACACCAACTCTTTGACTTAGTTCCTAATTGCTGTTTCCCATCTCCAGCTCACCACATCTCCCACAATTCTCCAATTCTCTGCCATGCCCCAAGGAGCAGTGAGAGGGATCAGGGGAAGTGTTGAGTGGAAGTGTTGGAGAGGGAGGCAGCGAGTGGGAAGGAGACAGTAAGCGGGTGGGTTGGAGATTGGGAGGGAGAGATGGCAAACAAGTTTGTCAATGATTGGGGAGCAGTGAACAGGAGGGTCAGCGATTGTGAAGGGAGCAGTGAACAGGAGGGTCAGCGTTTGGGAGGGGAGCAGTGAACAAGAGGGACAGCGATTGGGAAGCGAGCAGTGAACAAGAGGGACAGTGATTGGGAGGCGAGCAGTGAACAAGAGGGTCAGCGATTGGGAGGCGAGCAGTGAACAAGAGGGACAGTGATTGGGAGGCGAGCAGTGAACAAGAGGGTCAGCGATTGGGAGGCGAGCAGTGAACAAGAGGGTCAGCGATTGGGAGGGGAGCAGTGAACAAGAGGGTCAGCGATTGGGAGGCGAGCAGTGAACAAGAGGGTCAGTGATTGGGAGGGGAGCAGTGAACAAGAGGGTCAGAAATTGGGAGGGGAGCAGTGAACAAGAGGGTCAGCGATTGGGAGGGGAGCAGGGAACAGGAGGGTCAGCGTTTGGGAGGGGAGCAGTGAACAGGAGGGTCAGCGTTTGGGAGGGGAGCAGTGAACAAGAGGGAAAGTGATTGGGAGGCGAGCAGTGAACAAGAGGGTCAGCGATTGGGAGGCGAGCAGTGAACAAGAGGGTCAGCGATTGGGAGGGGAGCAGTGAACAAGAGGGTCAGCAATTGGGAGGGGAGCAGTGAACAAGAGGGTCAGCGATTGGGAGGGGAGCAGGGAACAGGAGGGTCAGCGTTTGGGAGGGGAGCAGTGAACAGGAGGGTCAGCGTTTGGGAGGGGAGCAGTGAACAAGAGGGACAGTGATTGGGAGGCGAGCAGTGAACAAGAGGGTCAGCGATTGGGAGGGGAGCAGTGAACAAGAGGGTCAGCGATTGGGAGGCGAGCAGTGAACAAGAGGGTCAGCGATTGGGAGGGGAGCAGTGAACAAGAGGGTCAGCAATTGGGAGGGGAGCAGTGAACAAGAGGGTCAGCGATTGGGAGGGGAGCAGGGAACAGGAGGGTCAGCGATTGGGAGGGGAGCAGGGAACAGGAGGGTCAACCATAGTATCAACCATACTAACATGAAAACGTGCTATTAGAACACAGGACCCCTGAACCCCTTTGATGCGCCTTGGTATATTATATTATGCCAAAGATGCAATACAAGCATAGATTGTTGTTATATGCTGATTTCCATGACCTCAGGACATTGGCTATCTGTGGCGACCACATCTCACAGACTCAGGATGCCCCCAAACACTTTATAACAAAGAAGTGCTTTTTGAAGTGTAATTGTTGTAACGTAGGAAACATGGCAACTATTCTAGGCAGAGCAAGGTGCCAAAAATAGCAATGATATAACGGCCAGGTAACCTGTTATGGCGATATTGGTTGAGGGATGCAAATGACCAGGATATACCTGAGAATAACTCCATTGTTCTTTTCCAAATCGAACGGTCTATTCTTTTACATCCACAAAATGTTTAATAGGGACTTGGTTTAATGTTTCATCTGAAAGACAGTGGGCCGGATTCCCCGTTCCTGAGACAAATGTTGACCCCAGGGCAGGATTAGTGGACTTCTCTGATAGCCAAATTGGGGCCATACCTGGATCAATTCAGCAACTGTTAAGGGGGTGGCACCGGGTGCCCCATGTGGAACACATTCAATTCCAATCAGACATGGTGCCAGATTCGTCGAGTTCGGGATTGACACTCAGGAGGCTGACAAGCTGCAGCCACATATACACACTTCACTCCCCACACACACCATCCCAGCCAATAAGATGGCAGCAAGACATGCGGCACCAAGGTTCAGAGATGCCAAACTGGTGACCCTGCTGGATGCGGTGGAGATGAGGCGGGTGACCCTGTATCCTGGGGTGAGAAGGAGGCTGCCTGGCTTTCGCCAGGCCAAGGCGCAGGTGGAAGAAGTCTTCAGCGCTGTGGGCAACACCACAAGGACCAGCCAATAGTGGCAAAAAAAACTGCATGATCTTCTCAGGGCGGCCAGAGTGAGTAGGCAGCACTGTGCCCCGCCCCACCCCCCCATAAATGCCCCCCCCCCTCCCCCCCCCCCCCCTGACCTGGAGGGCAGCCAAACCCCACCCTGCACCACATATCAGCCACCATGGCCATGTGCCCTGGCCACTGAAGCCATCAGCTACCCACCCCCTGGGCTGCATGCATTGGTCTATCTAACATTGTGCGTTTTTGTTTCCCAACCCCCCCCCCCCCCCCCCCCCCGGCCAGGAGAAAGTCACCCACAACCACCAAGGGGCGGGAAGACTGGAGGGACTACCAGAGTTACGGCCCCTCAGCACAGCAGAAGATGTGGCCGCGGGGCCCGAAGGACAGTCATCGGGGCGGAGGTTTACATCGGGCGAGGAAGTGAGACCCTACTAAGTTGTGGTTCCCCATGGCAATTGTGTCAACCCTCCAGCAACCCCCCATACCCCTTCTCCACCACCACCACACCCCTCCCCACACAGCCCCCCTCGCCCCACACACTCCCACCCATGATGCAATCAGGCGTCTTGCCGTGTGTCATGGCAGGAGCTGGTGATGAAGCGGGCCCTTCTGGTGTGTCCCGCCCCCTCCCCCACACCCAACCATAACCACAACCCTAGGTGCTGACCAGCGACGACGATGACACCAACACGAATGGGAACCATCGACCGCATCCCGTGACACCCCAGAGCTCGAGTCCAGGGAAGATATCAACTTCACATCACAGTGTCTCCAACACCCTCCACCATCCCAGATAACCTCGCCTCGGTTGGGCACTTTCGAGGTCAGGAACCGTAGAGTGTGGCAGGATGAAGGCATCATGCACACTGCCCCGGTATACGGCGCAGACATGCATGATGCACATCGCATGGTCACACACCAGCTGCACGTTCATCGAGTGGAACCCCTGTTGGTTTGTGAAGAGCGTTTCGCGATTCTGGTGTCAGTCAATGGAGTATCCTGCCCAGTACCTCGGTTACGCACTGAGATCAGCCTAGATTTTTCACCCAAGTCTTTGTGGGAACAAAGAACACAACCTTCTGATTCAGAGGCAAGAGCGCTACCCACTGAATCAAAGTTGCCACCGTTGTTTTTTTTATTCATTCATGCAAATGTAGGCATCACTGGCTAGGCCAGCATTTATTGCTCATCCCTAATTGAATTTGAGAGGGTAGAGGTGAGCTGCCTTCTTCCAGGATGTGTCAGTACACCTACAGTGCTGTTGGGAGGGAGTTCCAGAATTTTGACACAGCAATAGTGAAGGAACGGTGATATGTTTTCAAATCAGGGTGGTGAGTGGCTTGGAGGAGAATGCCGAGGTGGTGGGGTTCCCATGTGTCTGCTGCCTTGTCCTTCTACATGGTGGTGGTCGTGGATTTGGAAGGTGGTGCTTGAGGAGGCTTGGCGAGTTCCTGCACTGCATCTTGTAGATGGTACACACTGCTGCCACTGTGTGTTGTTGGTGGAGGGAGTAAATGTTTGTGGACTGGCTGCCAATCAAGTGGGCTGCTTTGTCCTGGATGGTGACAAGCTTCATGAGTGTTCTTGGAGCTTCACTCATGCAGGCAAGTGGAGAGCATTCCATCAAACTCCTGACTTATGCCTTGTGGACAGGCTTTGGGCAGTCAGGATTCCTTTCCTCTCAGGTGTTCTTATAGCCACAGTATTTATAGAGCTAACCCAGTTCAGTTTTTGGCCAATAGTAACCCACAGTATGTTGACAGTGATCTAATTGTGTCTTTAATGGAAGGAGTGAGTGGCAGCGTAGGTATCTCCTCTTTCTTCCCTCTCGCCTACATCCCTTGAGCTGTTGAACAGCAATCAAAACTGAATACATAGTTTAAATTCTTAATCGGTGATTGGCAAGTTTTATCTAAAAGTTGCTTCTGTTCACATCCCTTTACCCAGACATACAAACACAACACACTGTTTTGAGCCAAACTGTTGCTATAGGTAATGATCATCCTACCTTGAGCTTGTAAATAACCGCAGGTGTATTCTGAGCAGCCTGCAGCTTTTGACTACAGTGACTCCATTCCGTAAGCATTGCTGGGCACATCCACAGCACCACCACAACGGACAACTGAGTGAGCAGGCCCTTGGAGGCTTGGATATGCCAAACAGACCGCTGGCCAGAACAGATGGCGGCTCCACACTCTCACATGGATGTGTTTATATTTGCTATTGGTAGGGCGACATGTGGCTCAGTGGTTAGCACTGGGACTGCGGCGCTGAGGACCTGGGTTCGAATCCCAGCCCTGGGTCACTGTCCATGTGGAGTTTGCACATTCTCGCCATGTCTGCGTGGGTTTCACCTCCACAACCCAAAGATGTGCTGGTTAGGTGGATTGACCTCGTTAAATTGCCCCTTAATTGGGAAAAAATAATAATTGGCTGCTCGAAATTTTTTAAAAAAAAATTCCTATTGGATACCTGTGGAGACCACGTCTCACGTGGCACACACCAATGCCAGGGGGAGTCAGGAAACCTCATACCTCACAGTGCCAGCTCCAGAATTGAGGTTGGTGCCAAAGGCAGTTTTATAACAAGAAGGAGCACTTAAAAGGAAAGTTGATAGCTCCATCTGTCTGTCTGGAATGATTAATTCCCTGTTTGTATGCAGATTAAAATAAATCGCTTGTTTTGTTCAGTTTTTTGACTTGATCCAATTGTAGCATATCGTTACATTAACCGATATAAAACTTCATTGTTCTACACACATATGCCCACATATTGTACTACATAATCATATACTAAGTACTATATACAACTGAGTACTATATACAACTATAGAACAAAGAACAAAGAAAATTACAGCACAGGAACAGGCCCTTCGGCCCTCCCAGCTTGCGCCGATCCAGATTCTTTATCTAAACCTGTCTCCTATTTTCCAAGGTCTACTTCCCTCTGTTCCCGCCCGTTCATATACCTGTCCAGATGCATCTTAAATGATGCTATCGTGCCCGACTCTACCACCTCCGCTGGTAAAGCATTCCAGGCACCCATCACCCTCTGCGTAAAAAACTTTCCACCCACATCTCTCTTAAACTTTCCCCCTCTCACCTTGAAATCGTGACCCCTTGTAATTGACACCCCCACTCTTGGGAAAAGCTTGTTGCTATCCACCCTGTCCATACCTCTCATAATTTTGTAGACCTCAATCAGGTCCCTCCTCAACCTCCGTCTTTCCAACGAAAACAATCCTAATCTACTCAACCTTTCTTCATAGCTAGCACCCTCCATACCAGGCAACATCCTGGTGAACCTCCTCTGCACCCTCTCCAAAGCATCCACATCCTTCTGGTAATGTGGCGACCAGAACTGCACGCAGTATTCCAAATGTGGCCGAACCAAAGTCCTATACAACTGTAACATGACCTGCCAACTCTTGTACTCAATATCCCTTCCAATGAAGGCAAGTATGCTGTATGCCTTCTTGACCACCCTATCCACCTGTGTTGCCACCTTCAGGGTACAATGGACCTGAACTCCCAGATCTCTCTGTATATCAATTTTCCCCAGGACCCTTCCATTGACCATATAGTCCGCTCTTGAATTTGATCTTCCAAAATGCATCACCTCGCATTTGTCTGGATTGAACTCCATCTGCCATTTCTCTGCCTAACTCTACAATCTATCTATATTTTGTTGTATTCTCTGACAGTCCTCCTCGCTATCTGCAACTCCACCAATCTTAGTATCATCTGCAAACTTGGTAATCAGACCACCTATACCTTCCTCCAGGTCATTTATGTAGATCACAAACAACAGGCTTCGTAACGCAACTAAATGCTGCATTTTGGGCCTAATGTCCTCACGCAACACAAAAGCAAAATATTGCAGACGCTGGAAATCTGGAATTGAAACAGAAAGTGCCCAGGTCTGCCAGCATCTGTTGAGAAAGGAATAGAGTTAATGCTTCAGGTCGATGAAGTTTGATAGAATGTTAAGCCTATCCCTCTCTCTCTCTCTCTCTCTCCACAGACGCTGCCAGAACTGCTGAGTATTTGAGTTGGCAAACAAAACTGAACCAGCCAAAACTGGAGAGAAAATGGCCACTGTTTCCAGCAAAATATATCAAAATAAAAACACACATACAGCCTACAACCTGTCAATGTTAATAACACAGCAGAGAGTTACTCTGTAGTCATTGAATATTACCAGGCTGTAGAACAATTAGGTACTGATATAATATTGCCTATTATTACACGTTATATCTCAGTGTGTTATTGTAATACAGCTGGCCACGAGTGAAAGCTAAGTCTTACCGGTATTACTTATCAGTGAGCCCCTATTCATTACTAGTGGAATCAAAGCTCCACCTACTGGTTTTTCTGTGAATCCCTCCACACAGTAAGGGTGAAATCTTCCACTGGCAGGTGGAGAAGTCGGTGTGATTGCTGAACACATGTGATGTTGCGTTGTTCAGTCATTACTTATTCATCAGGGCAGACCATGGGAAATCTAATGGTGGACACAGACCCGTTACCTTATGGGGCTGAAGATCTAGGCATCATGGATGGGATTTTCTGATCCTGAGGCTAAATGTTGGCGCCGTCGGAAACGCCGTAACATTTCTCGATGGCGTCAACACGGCCTCAGGATCGGCAATTCTGGCCCCTACAGGGGACCAGCACGGCACTGGAGTGGCCCAGGCCACTCCATCTGCTGATCCCAACGTCAACTGTTCGCCGCGGGGTCCGCGCACACGCAATGACACCGGCGCCAAAGGAGGCCCCCACCAGGGCCCCCCACAGGCCGCCCACGGAGCCTTCCATGCCAAGGTTCCGCCGGCTAAGAGCAGATTAGAACGGCACCAGTGAGACTCGAGTTTTTTGCGACGGCCGCTCGGCCCATCCTAGGCCGAGAATTGGCGGGAGGGGCCACTTAGAGCGGCCCCCGACAGGCCCGCCAATCACGCCGGCGCCAATGGCGCCGATTCTTCGCTCTGCAGAGAATCGCGTCCCGGCGTGAGGGCGGCGTGGCGCGATTCGCGCCGGTTGCAGGGATTCTCCAGCCCAACCCTGGGCTGAGAGAATCCCGCCCCATATTTACAGACAACAATTCACTCGGTGCTGGCCAGGAGCTCTGGACTCTGCATCCACAAAAATGTTGAGCGGAAGGAAGCAACCCTCGGCCACATTGTTGAGTCATGCCTCCCCTGGGATTCTCCTCCAGGCCGTCCAGAAAAGGCAGAGTTGCTGTTTCCCCAGGGTGGCAGCAGAAGGCGCATAGCAACCTGGGAGGAGTTTGCAGGGGTGGTTATCACCCATGGTGCCCAAAGGCAAACCGACCAGAAGTGCCGGAAGAATGATCTGCTCACCAGGGTGAGTACATTGTCGTCTTCCTGTGAACTGACACTCTCATCAGGGCATCAGACAGGCTAAAGGTTAGAGTGCACAGGGATGTCATACACGACCAGCAGGTGCGAGATCAACAACTTTAAACCCTCAGTCCCATGTCAGTTGCAGGACTTGGGGGCCCAGCAGCTGCCACAGGCAGGCACACTCCTGAACTGCTCACCCATTGACAACCAATCCTTCCAGCTTTCTGAAGGAGAAGAACACCCAAAACAGAAGGGAGAGGGTCAAGGCTGGAGGAGAATGCCAGAAATCAGGATCTTCACCTATTTTGAAGGACAGGGCGCTGAGCTGGTTGGGGAGGTGCAGGGCCGGGCCTCTGCTGAAGACAAGATAGAACTCCCCCAGGAAGCCAGTGAGGCAGCATCGGTCTGTAATTTTCAATTGTGCACACTGGCACTGCCTTCTCTTTCATTTACAAATCTGCTGAGTGAATCACTTAATCTTTCTTTTCTCTATCCCAGGTGCCAGCAAGAAGCCGGGAGGTACTGCTACCCACAAACACTAAGCCCAAGTCCCAACTCCACTTCTGATGAAGATGTCTCAGAATCCTCAGAGGATGCACCATCACGTGCACCCTCCACCAGCACGGATACCTTCATTTCAGTCCATGTTCTAGAGTAGGCTCGGGGTTCCAATCGGGTCTGGAAATGGTGGAGGCAGTGACAGCCGAGGCCTCTGACACTCTGACGATTGCTGGAGGCCAGGCCCCTGCTGAGCCCCAAGCAGATGTGGAGCCGCTGAGCTTGACTCTAAGAGACTTGTTGGAGACGCAGAGATAGACAGGAGAACATCAGGTAGAGTTGCCAGGGGCCATGCGTAGACTGGATGAAGGCTGGAGGAATCCATCCACAATCCAACTGCTGTCATGGCTTTGGCATGTGGGCACTTGGTTGCCTCCATTGAGGAAGTCAGGGCTATCAGCAGAGACTGGCAGGTCTGCGTGGAGTGTAAACCGCACTTCTACCGGCCAGACCGTGCGCGCCTAGTGAAGGCCTCCTGCCCCTTTGAACACCTCAGCGTGGACTTCAAAGGGCCCCTCCCCTCCACCGCAACACGTACTTCCTCAATGTGGTTGACAAGTACTCGAGATTCCCCTTCGCCATCCCATGCCCCGACATGACATCTGCCACCGTCATCAAAGCCCTTAACACCATCTTCGCTCTGTTCGGTTTCCCCGCCTACGTCCACAGCGACGGGGGATCCTCATTTATGAGCGATGAACTGCGCCAGTACCTGCTCAATAGGGGCATTGCCTCGAGCAGGACGACCAGCTACAACCCCCGGGGAAATGGGCAGGTGGAGCGGGAGAATGGGACGGTCTGGAAGGCCGTCCAGCTGGCCCTACGGTCCAGAAATCTCCCAGTCTCCCGCTGGCAGGAGGTCCTTCCCGACACCCTTCACTCCATTCAGTCGCTCCTGTGCACCGCGACTAACGAAACTCCCCATGAACGTCTCTTTGCCTTCCCTAGGAAGTCCACCTCCAGGGTTTCGCTCCCGACATGGCTGGCAGCTCCAGGACCCGTTCTCCTCCGTAAGCACGTGCGGCTCCACAAGGCGGACCCGTTGGTTGAAAGGGTACAGCTACTCCACACGAACCCACAGTACGCCTCCGTAGCGTACCCCGACGGCCGCCAAGACACAGTCTCCCTTCGGGACCTGGCACCAGCTGGGTCCCCGCACACACCCCCCCCCCCCTCTGCCCCGGCACCACCCTCCCTTCCCCCGGTGCACCCCGCCACAGCCCCCACTCCAGGATGTTCCACCCTCCCCTTGGTCCCACCTGTGGATCAAGATGAGGTCGACACGCTCCCGGAGTCACCGACGACCGAACCAACGCCGGCATCAACACCGCACCTGCGGTGCTCGCAATGGCGGATCAAGGCGCCCGACCGTCTAAATTTGTAGACTCTTTCAAAATTTTTTTACCAACCTGTATGTAAATAGTTTTCCACCACCCTCACTGGACTCCTTTTTAACAGGGGGTGAATGTGGTAGTCACCACTGTTGTATTGTGTATACTGCATACGAGGGTATTACAGTAAGGCCCCTGTACTACAGGTACCGGGGTAGATCCCTGCCTGCTGGCTCCGCCCAGTAGGCGGAGTATAAATGTGTAGGCTCTCCGAGCTGCAGCCATTTCGGCAGCAGCTGCGGGAGGATCCACATCTCTGCTTAATAAATCCTCGATTACTCTCTACTCTCGTCTCGTCGTAATTGATAGTGCATCACTTCTTCTGCTTCAAACCTCTCCTGCAACAGCTGCTGGTGTGAAACAAGCAAAGAGACTCAAATACAGGGGGCCCAATGGAGCAACACTGGGAGATATAATGTGATCAAACTTCAATAAAACGCGTTCAGGTGACAACTCAAAAGCAAACAAGCACAGGTGACTAGGTTTATTTTAAGACAAACATATTGAACAAGTAACAATTGTTAAATGTTAAACATTTCAATCGAGTGGCATGTAACAGCTGTAAATGAAGAAACTCCAGGTTAGAATTCACTCAAACTGGACCCTGGCTGAACTCGGGCACAGGCTCAGCTCTGCTATCATGGTCAGATATTGTGCTGACATTCACTAGAGCTGCTGGTTACTGTGGGATGATACTCTCGTCACATTCGGCTCGATCAACTGTGAATTGGTGCTGCTCTCTAGGGGCGGAATCCAGTAACTGCTTGGGATGAAGATATTTGAAAGACTAATCACACCTCAGAAACGTCCCATAAACATCTTTGGTGCTCTCAATTTCAGGACAAACCCCTGTATACTATACCCACAAGGACGACTCATCTAATACTTCATCTAGAAGACTGCATCCTCCAATATCACACTGCTGCCTAGCAATGCACTGGAATGCCTGCTAGATTATTTACTCCAATCATGAACCGGAGATTGAAGCTATTATTTGTGCTGAATCCGAAGTGAGAACACAACCAACTGAGAAAACCAAGTGGCTTCAAATGGGGGAGCCCTGCAAGGCTGGAGCTCAGCCTGAACGATACCTAAATGATGTACATTTCTCGGAGGACAAATGGCAGCAGGGGGCAGGATCAGGGGCAGAAACTCCCTAAACTAGTAGTTCCTGGTCCTTGGGCAGGACCCAGTTTTGTCACATCAGCTGCTAGGTTGAGTGAGTGAAGGTTCACTCAATTTCCACAGCGGCTCCAGGCCAAGTGATTTGGTCATTGTACTGCAAGTGAGTGCCAGTCACTATTAGTGCCTTTAGTTTACATTGCAGAGTTATGCAGAGGTGACACCAGTTTCAATGTGTGAAGCAGCTTTTATTCACAGTGCTTTAAAATGACCACTCCATGCTTCATGAAAATGAAATGAAAATCGCTTATTGTCACGAGTAGGCTTCAAATGAAGTTACTGTGAAAAGCCCCTAGTCGCCACATTCCGGCGCCTGTTTGGCGCTTCAGCTCTGGCTTCCAGCTGTTTCTGCAGTCTGGGCTGAGTTCTCCATTTTGCAACGCCGGCAGTGAGGATTGTGATCGGGTGGCGAATAGCGCGCAACAGAAAAATCGTGATTTGCGCCCGGCTCCGTCGCCATGTTCCAGTCCCTCACTGGCGGGGTTATCGAAGTTTGTACCCCGCACTGGCGGATCCATGCAAAACACTCATTTGCATGGATTTAAATATCATCAGTGGGTTGGACACTTCATGCACCACCTCTCCGCAATGCTCTGTCCCTCTTAGGTGGAAGTCACATGGGCACAAATTGGTGCAAGTAATTAAATAATAATAACTTATTGTCTCACGTAGGCTTCAACGAAGTTACTGTGAAAAGCCCCTAGTCGCCACATTCCGGCGCCTGTTCAGAGAGGCCGGTACAGGAATTGAACCTGCGCTGCTGGCATTGTTCTGCATTACAAACCAACTGTTTAGCCCACTGTGCTATACCAGCCCCTGGTAGGGCCTTAGCACTACAGCTGTTGAAGGAGAGCGAGAAGTTAAGAAAACTCCAAAAAAACTCTCCAAAAGTATTGGGCTTGCTGGGGGGGGGGGGTAGCTGTCTGGGCCAGGAGGAGTTGCAGGGGATGCCTTGGTGCCAGGTCCATGCGCTCGGGGTGTTCGATTCGAGTTCAGGGTGGGCTGGCTCAGACCACCATTGCTGCAGTGTGTGATTTAAACACACCCCTATGGTGTTACTTACAGCCTCCTGGCTGTTCACTCTGCTAACTGCTGACTGTGTCCTGTAAATGCTCTCAGAGCCTCTGGTCATCTTGGAGCCCACCCAGGCCACTCCTCTGGAAACCCTCAGACCCCAGCTAACCCATCAATGGGATGGGCGTGGCCAAGCTCAATCAGCGGCACACCAAGTGCTGCAACTCCTCAGTGCACTCATCAGAAACACACCCCCACGGCAGGGAGATATCAGAGCTCACCCCAAACAAAGGTCACACGCATCACTCTGAAGGTGCTACCAGCATCACCACAGGGTGTTGGCCCGGTGTTAGCAGTATCAGAGGGTCTTGTCCACTGGATCCACTGGAGGATCATGACGACTTCGCTATGAGGTGAGCTCTGGTGCTCCTCATTGTTTGACGAAGTCTGACTCCTGCCTTTAGGATCCCATTCCACTGTCCGTCCGGGTGATCCCCGCTGGCCAATCCATCTCACACACCCATATATCAATGGGTGGGGGGGGGGGGGGGCAACCAGGCCTAGCCCATCCCTTACACCCATCAGACAGAGGATAGAGGCAGGCCGAACCGTTGGTACGAGAGTGTTTAATGGTGAGTATATACATGGTTCCACTCTAACCCCCCAACTATCACTTCTGTGCTATACCCGTGCCAACTTTCTTATCTTCTGTGGTCTATCACACCTTCTAGGTGTAACTCCAACAGCATATCAGAAGTGTTGGTGGTCTGCTGAGTGTCTTGCCCTCTGACCTGTGATGTCCTTGGCCGCTGTCCTCTGGAGGGTTCGGTGGGGTTCGGAAAGGTTGAGGAAAGGGTGAGGTGCTCCAGATCTTTCCCTGCGGGAGGGACTGGCATGGGCCCCTCCTCAATGGAACAGAGGGGAGGTTGGAATGAATTCCAGAAGCTCCACCATCACATGATGCTGCAAGTAACAGAGGCCCATCCTTATCTAACCATGGTTACAATGCCCTCAGCCATGGAGCACTGAGACTGGGACATGTCCCTCTGTGACTGTGCCATCTCCCTCTACTGGCTAAGGTCAGTCAGCACCCGGCCAATGCTCTTAATGCCCTCAGCAATGACCCTTTGTGAATGGGCCAAGCTCTGAAGTGCCACAGCAACATGCATGTGGGACTGGGACATGTCTGCCCGTGACTGGGCTCCTCTATCCTGCACCTCATCCATCGACCGCACAGATTACCCCAAACCTTGGACATCTTGACCCATGACACTGAGATTTTGTCCCAGGCCATCCACTGTGGAAGCCACTCTTTCAGTGTTTGCTTGAGGGACATGCATTGTTAGCACCATCTCCTGTGCCTGAAGGTGGTTGGATTCCTCCAGCTGTACTTGCAGGTACTGAAATGTTGCTGACACCCTATCCTGTGAACCCTGGCTCTGTGTCTGTGTCTCCACCAGTGATGGGATCAATGCGACACCTGACCGGACTACAGCTGTTCCCTGGGATTGGGCAGCCCTCCAACCATCTGCAGCCTAAGGGGTTCCTGCAACATCTGTGAAGTGCGCACTAGAAGGTGACCCAGGAGCCTCTTCACTAAAATGTCCCACCAAGGTGATAGCCTCCGTGATATTGAGGGTGCAGATGACAACAGTGACAAGAACTCGGTGTCTTCCCCGGACTGGTGCTCAGGGTGTGCTGGGTATGTGGCTGGGGAGCAGTGACCACGGACAGCCCGACCTCGTCTGATGGTCATCCTGCAAGACAAAAGGCATGGTGAGATGGAGTGGTCGGTGAGAGAGGGTACTCACTTACTTTGGGCTCTCACTTGTGGAGCCGCATGCTGATCTCCATCTCAGCCACTGCATTTTCCTCAGCCTCGCCTGCTGGTTGCAAGGCCCTCTTCTCGGCTGGGATATGGATCCACAGTTCACAGATACCCCCTCCAGTCTTTTGGCGTTCATGCCTACTATGGGCCATCTTATCCCTCAGCGGACAGAGAAAGGATGGAGTGAGATGCGGGGAGGTGAGTTCTACAGGGGATCTGTAGTTGGTGGCACGTGTGTGCAAGGCTCCTGCCCAAAATGGCCAATACAAGTGTTCGGGTTTGATGGACGGTGGAATGTAAGAGAGATGCAGGCAAGTGAGGTGTGGTTGGCCTCTAGGGGATTGTGGGGGGGGGGGGGGGGGGGGGGGGGGGGGGGGTGATGGGAGGAGTGAGGGACAGGGGTGATGTCAGGGCCCACAGAGGTGGTGATTCACCCGAACTCCAATCAGGAAGTCATTTATCTTTTTGCGGAACTGGCTTCCAGTCCTTTGCGTGAGGCTGGCAGCATTATCCGTCTCTGCCACCTGCTCCCAGGACCTGGCGACTATAGCTGGCACCCACCCTGAGGAAGAGGTTGTCCCTCATCTCCTCCACTGCATCCAGCATTCCATCAAGCTCACTTTCCCCAAAGTGGGGGAGCAGGTCTCCTTTCTGCCATCTTCTTGGCTGGAAAGAGCGTGTGTGGGGAGTGGAGTGTTAAAAAACATCTCCACCTTGTCAAGCTCTTCAGCGCAAATTTCTTCCCCAGCGAATCAGTCGCCATCAAGGATGGGAATCACTCTCGATTTTTGTGGGCACGTGATGCATTTACATGCCCTGACCCAAAGGGAACACAAGTCACACACTATTCAGCCCTGGTGGGAACACTTAGGGTGTGATTTAGCAGACAAGAAGCCGTTCGGGCTGAAGCACCCAGGTTCATCCCATTACTCACCAGCACTTTGCCATTTTTCTGGGCCTCAGGGAATTTCTCCCCACTGAGATCTCACTTTAGTGGATTTCATGCACTGGAGAGCTGAGCTCGGCAACAGGAATGGCTCCTTGCAGATCGAGGCACTATTTTAACTCGCTGCCCTGATCTCTCCTCCCCCTCCCCCCCCCCCACCGCACCTGGTTTCAGGCCCTCCCCCCCCCCCCCCCCCCCAATCCCAATTTCTGAACACCCCCTCTTCACCCCTCCAACCTTCCCGTGGCCATGGAACCGTCCCTCAAATGGGTAATTGCACCCCGGCCCAGAACCCTGGCAATGTGACCCTGGCACCTGGGCACCTTGGCACTGCCAGCCTGGCACCCTGGAAGTGTCAACCAGATACCCTCAGCATGCCAGTGCCAAGGTGCCCCGGTGCTAGGGGGTGTGCCAGGCTACCACTCTCACCTGTCCCCAACCATCCATGGGTCTGAAATGGCCTGCAAGACCCCCCGAGATGCCATAATGGCTGGTCTACATTTGTGAAAACCAGTGGTGAACGGCACCCGGTCCAGTCAAGGTCTCATCGGCGCAGCCATCGACTCCCGGGCACCGGGTGAAAGTGGTGTCTGGGTATTTAAATGAGCCTAATGGCTCATTTAAATATGCTGACCAGGATCATGCCAAGCGAGGCATATCGAGGGCTGGTATCACCCATGAGTCAATGCCTCAGGAAATGAGCAAGTACAAGAACACATTGAAACAATATTAAATTTGAAATTCTGTGCCAGGTTTAATAAGATTCAGAGTAGAATCTGGTTTCAGTGCTGTGATCACCGCGTGGTGGCATTTCGCTTTCATTCCTAGGTCTTTACCTTGATGCTCGGGAGATGAGGCGCAAGTTTCAGTTGACAGCAAATCGTAAATGTACTCTGTTCTCTCAGACCGCTCCCAAGTGAGGTACAGTAGAGATTGGAGGTAGAATTAGTTCCTCTCTACACTGTCCACCCAAACTCGCTCTCGTTTCACAGTTGACAGAAAGATGAGAAGGCTGTTCATAGGTCATGTGAGCTTTAAATTAATTGACCATTTTACACACTAGTTTGGACAAATCAAATTTCTTTTAATTCAGATTTAATAACTCTCCCCACAGTGACAATCTGTGCCATATACCATTTTAACTAATGATGTGAAATGAGTCATCAAGCAATTGGAGCAACTCACTTTCCAATTATCACTCCCATCTCATTTAGTCATGTGTACACCAGTAACCCCACCCCCTCCTCCAAATGACCAATGGAGACTGAGAGACTGAACCTGCGAATACTAGTGCCACAACAGTGCAGAGGGAGGCCATTCAGCCCATTGAGTCTGCACCAACCCTCTGAAAGAGCACTGTATATTGGCCCACTCCCCACCCCATCCCCATAAACCCGCCCAACCTTTGGACACTAAGGTACAATTTATCATGGTCAATCCTCCTAACCTGCACATCTTTGGACTGTGGGTGATAACCAGAGCACCCAGAGGAAAGTCATGCAGACACGGGGATAACGTGAAAACTCTACACAGGCAGTCACGTAAGGTCGGAAACGAATCTGGGTCCCTAGCGCTATGAGGCAGCAGTGCTAATCACTGTGCCAGCGTGCTGCCCTCTCTGTGCACTTCCACTTCCAGAGTAAGACCTCAAGTTTCCACCCTTCCCAGGGGTATTGCAGCCCCATTCAATCAAGGTGCCCAGATGAAAGCCAACTTCATCACAATACAGACAGTGTCATACCTTTGCGGCTGGATCCGGGGCTGGTGATTGGGTTTCGACTGACAGTAATTACAGATCCATTATTTTCTGGAAATGGAATCAAAAGGACTCAGTGAAAAGATACAAATGATAAAAGCGCATCAACATTCATGCTTCCACAGAATATGTACAACCCAGCCAGTCATAGACTAATGGATCAAGTTCCAAACCCCACACGACGAAGGATCCATAAAGCTTCTCCCCAATCCATTCACAAGGTAAATCAAGCAAAATCACAGATAACTGGCTTCACATCTTGTTCACTAGATTCTGGAAAGAGTTAGCAAAATGGGAGATAGGGCCACTTCACAAATCTTCTGTAAATTATACCATATGTAGTTTTAATGGCGCCCTCATTCCCCCTCCTTTTTCTCTAAGAACTGTGAGGAATTCCATATTTTCCCAACATGAAAATATTGTACAAACTGCAGCTCAGGCAAAGGCTTCCAGCTAAGAAACTGAGCTCATAGAAACCAGACTGGTAACTGCAAGATGATGGCAAAAACGTGTAATTTTTGGTTTGTCGCTGGGTTCATACGAATGACTTCCACCCAGTCTTAACAAGGGCATTTGAAAGATCCAATTAAATAAACTGGTTATCAATCGCTTCTCGGCCTTTTGGCTAAGATGAGCGTGAGATCAGGTGTAATGCCTGGATCTGGAGTGTGTCTCTTGTGGGGACCATGAATTGGATTCAATTTGAATTGGTTATTGGAGCAGGCAATGAGCTGGATTAGGGGTTTGTCCCTGTCCACACTATGAGCTCTGGCTTTGTAAGTCTGATAAAGTAATAAAAAATAAAAAACATTTCAAAAACTTATCATAGTAAATCGATTATAATAACAAGTTAAAAACAAATGGGTTAAGTTAAACATTTTAAAGTAACCGGATTAAAATAATTGAACTAAACAGTTTGAAATAAAATGGGTTAAATAAATGAGTTGAAAAGAAGATAAACATAAGGAGGTTTAACTCATTAAATAAACTGGTCAAACAGGTTAAAATAAACAGATTAAATAAATGAATCAACATAAACAAGCGTAACATAATGGGTTAAGATGACCGTTGAAATAGGCTAAGATAAATTGTTTAACATAATTGGAATGATAATTATTGGTTAATGTCTAAGTTAACTCTAGGCTAATTCATTAATGGTTTTGTACTCTGTCACACAGTGAGATTCCAGCTTGCTCCATTAATAATCTATTCTTTATACTTCAAGGTAACTATTTCTCATAGCTACAATGGAAACACAGGAAAACAAATCAGGAACTTTTAGGAAGGGAGCAGGATTTGAAATGGAGCTATCGACTCCATCAGCTTTTAGAATGTAGAAGCATGATTTTGTTATATAAACCTATGTGGGTTGAAACAAAAGAAATGTATAAACATCCTCCTTGACCTCTCGAGTATTTTCCCGCCTTATTCCGTTAGTTTTTCCTCTCTGGAGATGTTGACTTGGTGCCTGGGATTGTCCTATCCCGTTCCATTACCCCCCCTTGTGATCCTGGACATTGAGTACGAGGAAGCGTCGCAACTGTGGCAGGCGAGCACAGTCGAGCTTGTCCGCCCTCTTATGGCATCCAAGAATTGTTGTATAGCAATCAGGAACCCAGGACAATTCTTCATTTTATTAATCAGTTGACGTGAGGCTGAATATAAGACTAAAACACTGGCTACCATGATTAAACTTGGGATCTTTCCTGTACTGTACAGCTCAGTATCTCTCCACCTTAAGGGTTGTGTCTGCTTCAACATTTGTGACATTGCCCTAGAATGAATGCTTAAGGTTACGTATTCTTTTTAACTGTTCAGTTTTCTCTCCTCTCCTTTCCTGAATAAATTACATCCATCATCTAACAGGCACCTCTGGTACCTCATAAAAAGGTCCATTAAATTGACTATGCTTAGATAGTGAGAATCAGCAGGATATGGGACACTGGAGAGCTAAAGAGCAGAGTCGGATCTGTTCCCTAATCGACACGCACCAGATCACAGGATAGCAATATGGACGAGGAGCCTCATGCTTATACCATCCATCTAAATTATCTTGATTATCTCGCTGCCCTAAGTTGTTCGCCACATAGAAGATTCTAGGATCCATCCCAGTCTGTGCTGAGTTAACTGAGCTCATCTTTTATTATTTCTTTATTCTTTAATGAGAATTTGTTGCCCCTCCCTAATTGCCTTTGAACTGAATATTCCAGAGGGCAGTTGAGAGTCCACCACATTACTGTAGGTCTGGAGCCACTCTAGGCCAGACCAGGGAAGGATGACAGATTTCCTTCCCTAAAGGACATTCGTGAGCCACTATTATTTACAATAAGCGATGATAGTTCCATGGTCACCATTACTGAGACTAGCTTTTATAAGTCAAGAGAGAGTGTGAGGTGGAGGGTGAAAGTGGAAGAGAGTGGGTGAGGAGGGGGCGAGGAAGAGGGTGACGGAGGAAGAAGGCGACAGAGGAAGAGGGTGAGGGGGAGCAGGTGAAGGGGGAGGCAGAAGAACATGAGGGGGAAGAAGGTGAGAGGAAGGGGAAGAAGTTGAGGGAAAGGGGATGAGAGAGAGAAGATGGAGAAGGTGAGGGGAGAGGTGAGGGGGGATGGGGAAGGGTAAGTGTGTAGGGCAAAGAGTGTAATGGGGACAGAATGTGGGGAGGGAGAGCGGTGAGGGGGAAAGGGAAGGGGGAGAAGGTGAGGGTTGGAGGGGGTCGGGGAGGAAAAGGGGTGAGGGGAGATGGTGAAGAGGGTATGTGTGCAGAAGGGGAGGAAGAGGAGAGGACGGGAGGCAGAGATGATGGGGAAGAGAGGAGGGGAAACGGGAGGAGGGGGAGAGGAGTGGTGTTGAAGAGAGGAGGGGAGGAGAAGAGGAGTGAATGAGGGGCATGCGGAGAGTAGGGAGGAGGGGCAGAGGAGAGGGAACGAGGTGGGGCGAGGAGGGGGAACAAGGGGGGATGGATGGTTGGTGGGAGTGGGAGAGGAGGGGATAGGGGAAGGAGGGGCAGAAAATGGGGAAGGAGGGGAGGAGCATTTGGGGAGTAGAGGGGGCAGGGAAGGGGAGATGAAGGGTGGAAGAAGAAGGGGAAGGGGAGGAGAATGGGGGAATCAGACAAATTGTGTGCTTTCCATCTGTAAATTAATCTTTGCTGCAGATTCTTATGTGGTTGCTGTGGGGTGAGAGGAAAATGTGATTGGACACAGCAGTAAGGTATCCTTAATTGAGTGACCTGCTGACATTCACTGACAAGTCTCAAAACATGGGACTGGTCAATTGGATAAAGTACCAGAAGACAATGACCTTACATAGAACCATTCCATAGTGACAGTGCCAACACTTGCAACAAAGGAAGCATTATTGAGAAAATGTTTTTGTTCAAAGTAGAATTTCCCAGAGCTAATGGGTGATTTAAACTCTCACCGTTATTGTAGTTTTTGTCCCGCAAGTCTGGATTTGGCTGGAGATAGGGCGTTGGTTTCCATGGTAACTTTGTAACCTGACCGAGGCTGTTGATGTTTTTTCGATTCATGTTGTTTTTCAACAGCGGCAAAGGACTTTGGTCTGGAGTCAGCTGAACATTATAGTTGGAATTGACAGACCTCTGCGAGAGCGGAGTATTAAACATCTTCAAATCTTCTTCTTTAATGTCAACGCTGAACGTACCGTACAGGCCGTTATCGGGCACTATGAGAGGGTTTTGGTCTCTCAAAGCCTGGGCCTTCTCAAGCGATGGACCTACAAAATCAATCAGGTGGTATAAGTGACAGAAACTTAAGTATTTTGGGTCAGCATTCTAGTTGGCTTGATCCAGGCATTTGATGATAGCTTGGTGATATTGTTTTGATAGAGCGAACACAGCGTACTGTTGAATCTTGAGAAAATCAACAGTGAAAGCCACTTCCTGTGCGCATTACTTCAATTGGATGGTCTTTACTGTATAATCAATGAGGAGGTAATCTAATTAGAACTGAAATATAAGGAACTCTAATAAATCATTGTAGCATCCTTCATGACGAACTTACTTTCACATCTTAAATCTGCTCAGGCATCAATCAAGAAATGAAACAATTATACATTGGGAGGTAGGTTGGTAGTTTATTTCTCCGATTACTTAGTAAGATAGGAACAAAGTAGCCCATTCAATTAGACCATGGGTGACCATCTATCTCAATGTGACTTTCCTACACGCTCTCCATAACCCTTGATGTCATTAGTGACCAGAAATCTATTGATTTCTGTCTTGATTGATTGATCTTCCACAGCCCTCTGGGGTAGAGAATTCCAAAGATTCACCACTTCCTGAGTGAAGAAGCTCTTCCTCTCGCCAGTCTTAAATGGTCTTCCCCTTATTCTGAGACAGTGTGCCCTGGTTATAGACACATCAACCCGGGGAAATATCCTTTCTGCATCTACCCTGTGATGTCCAGTAAGAATTGTGTAAGTTTGAATGAGATCGCCTCTCATTTTTTGAAACTTTATGAACACAGAGCCAGTTTCCTCAATCTCTCCTCGTAAAACAATCCTGACATCCCAGGGATTATTCTGGTGGGCCTCCATTGTGCTTGTGCTCATCTGCGTGAGAGGCATCAGTGGTGGAGAATGGGGTACTTCCCACTCCTTGCATTCAGCCCAAAAACAAAGCATATGTCCAGATTGAATGTAGTTAAAGCCCAACTAAATGCTGTATCCCCTCCCTTGGGGGACTCGGGTGGAATTTTTACTTCTATTGCCCTTAACAGCCAATCTATGGCAATATGTTAGGTTGTCACCTCGATGGGTTGAACCGTCTATCTTCATAATTGCAGTTGACACCAGGGACACCAGATGGGAATTCGCTATTGATTTTTCATTTAACGGAGCGATCAACCTGTAACTAATTCAAAGCAGGGTCTCAGAGGTGGGAGGTGAGCGGGTCAGTCACCCAAAACCTGAACTGCAACTCTTCAAGGTAGCCTAGATCACACTCACCCTATCATGGCGACGTCATCACCACAAGGACTCAAGTGATATAGAGAATCGCCCACAGCACAGGAGGAGGCCATTCAGCCCAGCTTATTGTTGCAGTCATTTTCAAAGAGCTCTCTGGTTCGTCTCGCCTTCTTATTTTTTTCCCCATGGCACTCCACATATACTTACTCAAGTACACAGCCAATTCCCTCTTCACAATTACTATTGAATCTGCATCCACCAGGGCAGCACGGTGGCCTAGTGGTTAGCACAGCTGCCTCACGGCGCTGAGGTCCCAGGTTCGATCCCAGCTCTGGGTCACTGTCCGTGTGGCGTTTGCACATTCTCCCTGTGTTTGCGTGGGTTTCGCCCCCACAACCCAAAGATGTGCAGAGTAGGTGGATTGGCCACACTAAATTGCCCCTTAATTGGAAAAAATAATTGGGTAATCTAAATTTAAAAAAAAATAAAGAATCTGCATCCACCAACCCAACAGGCTCTGGATCATGATAATTTGTGGAGGGAAGGGGGGGGGCGGTTGCGTAGTGGTTAGCGCTGCCGCCTCACAGTGCCAAGGACCTGGGTTTGATCCCAGTCCTGGCTCACTGTCCATGTGCAGTTTTTCACCCCCCCCCCCCCCCCCCCCCCCCCCCTCTTCCACAACCCAAAGATGTACAGGGTAGGCTAAATTGCCCCTTAATTGGAAAAAAAATAATTGGTGCTCTAAATTTATTTTAAAAAAGTAATTCCCATCATCTTAGGACCATAAAATGTAAGAGCAGCAGTAGGTCATTCGGACCATGAAGTCTGCTCCATCGTGCAATGAGATAACCGCTCTGGTTCTTTAGCTAATTATGCTAAATCTGTCTGCTCCAGTTACTGACCCTTCTGCTAGTGGAAACCGATTCTCCCCAACCCAGTCTATCAAAACCCTTCATCATTGTGGATGCATCCATTAAATTCCCACCCCACTGCTGTAATGAGAACAGGAAAATGGCACAATCCCAACACATTTTCAAGTCAACCCAGGTAATAAACGCAGCCTTGTTTGTCAGTCATTTGCTTTGTGCCACTCCATCACTTCCATCTCACCAGTTTTCCAATAGGTCTGTCTCTCCTGGCTGTGGGGCCAGAGGGGCTGACCATTGCCGGGATTGAAGTTCTTGGAGCAGCTGCCGGATTTCCAGGAATTCGACAGCCAGGGGGAATCGGTCAGGTTCATCCTGGAACAGAGCAGAAAGGTGATCAGGCCAGCTCTCCCGTGATTAACTAATGCAAATCCTTACTTCATCTTGTCTCAACGTACCTGTGTTTGATAATAATGTCTTCATCAGCTAGTCTGTACAAGCCTGCAGTGCATAAAGTAACACAAATGAATGAGATGGTATGAGACCTCAGCGTTCTAGGTTGTCTCTGATCATCGAGTGATTTGTATTTTGTGTGGGTCAATCAAGTTTGCACGTGTATCGTCTGAAGGTAGGGCGAATAATAGATGTAACAAATAAAGGTTGGACAAATTGCACACTAACACATTCTGGATGCACAACTAGGAGCACAAATCAGCCAGCCTTGGAAAGTGTGAATCGAGGTTCCCAGCACTTAACAATTATGCATCAACAGCAGGAAGACCTAAATATACCATGTTGTCCCAACTTTAATTGGTAGAACAATATTTTCACTTCTATAATAATCTTTACTGTCATTAGTAGGCTTACATTAACACTGCAATGAAGTTACTATGAAAAGCCCTAGTCGTGGCATTCTGCCGCCTGTTCGGGTACATAGAGGGAGAATTCAGAATGTCCAATTCACCTAACAGCACGTCTTTCGGGACTTGTGGGAGGAAACTGGAGCACCCGGAGGAAACCCATGCAGACACAGGGAGAATGTGCAGACTGCGCACAGTGACCCAAGCCAATACTCGAACCTGGGACCCTGGTGCTGTGAAACAACAGTGCTAAGCACTGTGCTACCATGCTGCCCACTCCAATATACAGGGGAAACATGGTGTGTTCACTGAAAAGCTTCTATCATCCTCCTATCTGATGCAACCACCGTAATTCTTGATTTTTTATTTCATATAAACATGACTAATATTGCTCCCCATAGGGTAACTAATATGTAGAACAGATTCCCAACAAAGGCAGTTAAAGCTGCGATAATTAATCCCTTTTAAAGCAGTCTGATGCCTATATGGTTAGGATCAGTAATGAGGCTCATAAGGATAGTAATGAACATCGATCAGTGGGTCTCAGAGGTTCATGGGTCAAGTCAATTAAAACTTTCAGTTAACTTCTTCTGCTCCATTAGCTATGGTGCTGTGTTCGTGAAAGTGTAATTCTCTTTGTGCGGGAATCTCCAGTCCGCCAGCCGCGTGTTACCCGGCCGCGCGCTCTTCGCTGCCGACGGGATTCTATCCTCCTGCCGATTGTCAGTGGGATTTCCCATTGTAACCACACCACACCTCCGTGAAACGCACTGGTGGGGTTGCGCTGCCGGTGGGAAAATTGAGTCGCAATAACCGTAGAATTCCAGACTTCTTCGCTCTTCCGTCTCTTTCTCTCCACTTCGCCTTCATTTCCGTCTCTCACTTCCCTCCCCCACCTCTCCCACCTTTGAATTCTGTCAATCTTTTTCAGCTTCAGGGCAGCATGGTGGTGCAGTGCTGCAGGTGCTGCCTCACGGCACCGAAGTCCCAGGTTCAATCCCGGCCCTGGGTCACTGGCCATGTGGAGTTTGCACATTCTCCCCGTGTTTGTGTGGGTTACACCCACACAACCCAAAGATGTGCAGGGTAGGTGGATTGGCCACGCTAAACTGCCCCTTAATTGGAAAAAATGAATTGGGTACTCTAAATTTTTTTTTTAATCTCACAGCCTCCGAGACAACAAGGACATAGAAATAGCTGGACTACGCCGTGCAGTCCTGGCCACAGGTAGGATGTGATTCGCACTAGAGGTGGTACAGAGGAGATTTACAAGATGTTGCCAGGAATGGGGGATTTTAACAATAAGGAAAGGTTGGCGAGGCTGGGGTTGGTTTCATTGGAACAGAGGTGACTGAGAGGAGATTTAATTGAGGCGTGTAAAATTATGTCAGACTGGACCTATTTCTTTCAACAGTGAGGTCCCTAACCAGGGGATATAGATTTAAAGTAATTGGTGGAAGGGATTAGAATCATTCAAATTTGCAGCGCAGAACATGTATCCAAGATTAGAGGGAATTTAAGGAGAACGTTTGGTGGGGATCAGTAATTCACTGCCTGAAACATGGAAGAGGTAGAAACCCTCATTACATTGAAAACAAATGTGGCTAAGCACTTGGCCATGGATTAAAGTGCACTGCTTCGGCAATGCAGGGCGACTTTGCCTCTGCCTGTCCAGGAAGCCCCGACTCTATTTCACGTGGTTCAGACAATTAGTTGCTTGAAATCATGGCTTCTGCTTCCACTCCTCCCGGAGGCAGGATCTCCCTCTTCCAAAAGCTACCAGCAGCTCTTCAGTCCCAGCAGCGCCACTGGGAGCACTGGTCAATCCTGGGACACAGGCAGAAGCACCTCCCCTCTGAAAGAGAGATGAGTGAGACGAGCTCCCAAAGGACAATCAGGCAGGTCCCAATAATTGGTGGTGATGTGATTTTATAATAATATAAAAGCACTAATCACTCTTAAAGGATTTAATTAACATATTGGAGGTTCATTTATTAAAACTAGGCACATGAGAAAATATATACATGGATAAAAAGCTTGAAGACATCAGCGGTGAGCGCTGTGCTCGGCTCAAAACAAGAAAATCTGAAAACGGAAACATGACATGTCAAGTTGCTATCCCTTAAAGGCATATTACAATGGTGGGCAGGAGGGGTAGGGGATTGGTGGGTCATTTGAGAGGCTTAGGGTTCTTCCAGAAGCAGGGGCTGCTCTTGTCACTCGACAGCCAATCATCCATGGTGTACAGAATGTCCCTTCCCCCAAGTCCACAGGCAGACTGCCAGGTACACTGGCTGCATCATCATTTGACATAGCTCCTGCAACCCCCCCCCCAACCAGGCACCACCACACCCCCACCCCGCCACTGATAAAATACTCGTGATGGCAGGAAGAAGTCCCTTAAGCAGGGGGAAAGAGGCAAAGTTTTGGCCTTGAAGTACCATAACCTCGGCTGGAAATTGGGATTCAGCTGGGTAGCCACTTTTCAACTGCACAGACAGGATGGGCTGAAGGGTCTCATATATTTTCTATGCTTCCATTACTATCTCCCTTCCTTGCCTTCCATTCCTACCTCTGACAGTTCCTCCACCAGTACTGTCTCTCACTGCTTCTTTCACAAATCCATTTCTCCTCCTTCTCTTTCATTTCAATCTCTCTCCCTCCTCGCAAACCGTCACTCACCCTGTCCCACTTTCCAGCAAACATTTCTCTCTCACAATGCTGAAGGAGCCACTTGGCCTATCCTCACAACCATTCAGACAACATGGCCGCGATTCTCCGCAACCACGATGGGTGGGAGAATAGCGGGAGGTCCGCTCCCGCACCTCCCGCTATTCTCCCACCCCCCCCAAAATGGCATGTCCGGCTTTCCGACACGCCGCTCGGAGAAACGTAGGCCGCCATAATCTCCGACCCGGATGGGCCGAGCGGCCTGCCGTTCATGACCTGTTCACAACGGCGGCAACCACACCTGGTCGCTGCCGTCATGAACATGGCGCACCAGGTAAGTGTGGTGCCTAAGGGGGGCGGATCGGGGATCGAACACCACGACCGTGCTCGGGAGGGGACTGGCCCGCGATCGGTGGCCACCGACCGTCGGGCCGGAGTCTCAAGGGGACGCACTCTTTCCCCTCCGCCGCCCCGCAAGATCAAGCCGCTACGTCTTGCAGGGCGGCTGAGGGGAAAGACGGCAACCGCGCATGCTATCCAACCCGCGCATGCGCGGCTGACGTCATTAGGCGCCGCTGCCACGTCATTCTTGGCGCGCCGGGCCTTGAGGCCAGGGACAAGGCCCGGCCGCCGAGTTTCCCAGTATGGCCCGTAGGGGGCCGGGAGAGGCTTCTGACGCCGTCGTGAACCTTGCGGAGAATTCCGCCCCATGTTTTTTTTTATAAATGTTTTTATTCAGTTTTCATATTTTATATTGAACAAATTACAAATTGTTAGGAGAGAAAAAAAACAAACACGCAAAAATTAACATACATATTTACAGGTAAGCATCTTCGTAGTAGTAACTGCGCCCCCCACCCCCCCCCCCCCCCCCCCCTCAACATGTTTATTTAGTTTGGTTTGGGCCTTAGCTAGCCATCGAACCCCCGTAATGAACCTGTAGCCCCCCCCCCCCCCCTCCCGCTACCTTCCCCCGACTATTCTTCCTCTTGTACATTGGCCACAAATAGGTCCCGGAACAGTTGCATGAATGGCTCCCACGTTCTGTGGAAGCCGTCGTCCGACCCTCGGATGGCAAATTTGATTTTCTCCATTTGGAGAGATTCCGAGAGGTCGGACAGCCAGTCCGTAGCTCTGGGCGGTGCTGCTGACCGCCAGCCAAACAGGATTCTACGGCGGGCGATCAGGGAGGCAAAGGCAAGGGCGTCCGCCCTCCTCCCCAGGAATGGATCTGGCTGTTCTGAAACCCCGAAGACCGCCACTATCGGGCATGGCTCCACCCTCACTCCCACCACTTTGGACATAACCTCGAAGAAGGCTGTCCAGTACTCCACGAGTCTGGGGCAAGACCAGAACATGTGGGCGTGGTTGGCCGGGCCTCTTTGGCACCGTTCACATCTGTCTTCCACCTCCGGGAAGAACCTACTCATACGGGTTCTTGTTAAGTGGGCTCTATGTACCACTTTTAGTTGCGTCAGGCTGAGCCTTGCGCACGTGGAGGTGGAGTTGACCCTATGCAGTGCTTCGCTCCAGAGTCCCCACCCTATCTCCATCCCCAGGTCGTCCTCCCATTTCCTCCTTGTTGCGTCCAGTACGGTGTCGTCCCTATCTACCAGTCGGTCATACATGTCACTACAGTTCCCTTTCTCTAGGATACTTGCGTCCAGTAGGTCTTCCAGTAGTGTCTGTCGTGGCGGTTGTGGGTACGTCCTCGTCTCCTTTCATAGGAAGTTTTTGAGCTGCAGGTACCGTAGCTCGTTCCCCCCAGCTAGCTGAAATTTCTCTGTCAGTTCGTCCAGTGTTGCGATCCTGTCGTCCGTGTATAGGTCCCTGACTGTCAGTGTCCCCCCGTCCTGCCTCCACCTTTTGAAGGTGGCGTCAGTCAGTGCTGGTGTGAACCTATGGTTGTTGCAGATGGGAGCCCTGTTCGACATTTTGGTCAGGCCAAGTTGCTGCCGCAGTTGGTTCCAGGATTGGAGGGTGGCTGTCACCACTGGGCTGCTGGAGTGTTTTTTGGGTGGGGATGGGAGTGCTGCCGTGGCGAGGGCCCGGAGGGAGGTTCCCATGCAGGAGGCCTCCTCCGCACGCACCCACTCAGCTTCTGGCTCCTGGATCCATCCCCTTACTCGCTCGGCTGTTGCTGCCCAGTGGTAGAATTGTAGATTCGGGAGGGCTAACCCTCCCCTGGTTTTTGTTTTTTGTAAGACCTTCTTTGGGATCCTAGCATTTTTACCCCCCCATACGAACGCCATGATGAGTTTGTCCAGCGCTTTGAAAAAGGCCTTGGGGATGTAGATCGGAATGGATCTAAACAGGAAGAGGAACCTGGGCAGTACGTTCATTTTGATCGTCTGAACTCTCCCCGCGAGGGAGAGCGGGAGTGTGTTCCATCTTTGCAGGTCCTTTTTAACTTCCTCCGTCAGGCTGGTGAGGTTCCATTTGTGGATGCCTTTCCAGTCATGGGCTATTTGGATCCCCAGGTAGCGGAATTTATGTCGGGCTTGTTTGAACGGCAGCCCCTTTAGTGCTGCCCCCCCCCCTTGCGGGTGTTCCGCCCCATGTTTTGGGTGGTTATGAGGAATGTTTGTAGAGGTTGGGTTTGTATCTGCTTTTAGAAGAGCGAGAGGCGACTTGATCAAAATATATAAGATCCTGAGAGGTCTTGATAGGGGGATGTGGAAAGGATGTTTCCTCTTGGGAAAATCTAGTCCTAGAGGCCACTATTTAAAAATAAGGGGTCTCCCATGTAGGTCAGAGATGAGGAGAAATGATTTCTCTCAGAGGATTGTGAGTCTTTGGAATACTTCTCGTCAAAATGTGGTGGAAGCAGAGACTTGGAATATTTTTGAGGCAGGGCGAGATCAACTCTTGATAAACAAGGAGGTGCAAGGTTATCAGGGAATGGTGACAATGTGGAGTAGTAGGTACAGTCAGATCAGCCATGACCTCATTCAATGGCGGAGCAGACTCGAAGGGCCTACATGCATAATTTGTAAGCATGTCCTTGACCAACAATTTCATGTCAGTAGAATTATGCTCCAGCCCTTTACTTTTACCACCTAAAGGGCAGCACAGTCGAGCAGTGGGTTAGCTCTGCAGCCTCACGGCGCCAAGGTCCCAGGTTCGATCCCGGCTCTGGGTCACTGTCCGTGTGGAGTTTGCACATTCTCCCCGTGTTTGCGTAGGTTTCGCCCCCACATCCCAAAGATGTGCAGGCTAGGTGGATTGGCCACACTAAATTGCCCCTTAATTGGAAAAAAATTAATTGGGTACACTAAATTTAAAAAAAAACATTTACCATCTAATTAGTCAAATACTAAACAAGGGGCCTCTTCAATAAGCAGCTCTATGGGTGAGTAGCATCGATGGGACGGCAAGGTGGCACAGTGGTTAGCACTGCTGCCTCACAGCTCCAGAGACCGGTCTTCAAGTCTAGCCTGCCTGTGTGGAGTTCGCACATTCTCCCCATATCTGCGTGGGTTTCATATGGGTGCTCCGGTTTCCTCCATCAGTCAAAAGATGTGCACGTTAGGTGGATTGGCAATGCTAAATTGCCCGTTAGTGTCCAAAAGATTAGGTGGGGTTATTGGGATAGGGCAGGAGTTTGGGCCGAGATAGGGTGCTCCTCAGACGGTGGATACAGACTTGATGGGCCAAATGGCGTCCTTCTGCACTATAGGGTTTCTATGATTCTATAACCTGCTTGCCCTCGGCTCCCTGTTACAACTTTGGCAAGTCTCCACCCTTCTTAAACAGTCCTCTGCTTTTGATAACTTGTCAACAGGTCTCTCTCACCTTTGCTTAGTCTGTGTTTCTTCTGAATATTACAGCGTTTTGTACGGCGACGACAGTACAAACACACGCTGAGCACCATCAGGATGGCCCAGATCAAACTCCCAGCACTTGCAATGAAAACTGGCTGCCTCACAAACTCCAGCACAACCTCGAGGAGCGAGGACTCCATTGATTTTTCTTGAGTTGAAGGATCTGAAATTTAAAGGAAATAAATACTCTTAACAGTTAACGCACGGGTAATGAGATGGTGCATAGACACTTATTATCCCTTAACGAAACAGCATGCAAGCATGAAAATGATGGGCAGGAAAAGGTCTACGGGTCCACCCAGCCTTACAATTATTACAGCACCGCAGGCCATCCAGCCTATCATGGCCATGTCGGCTGGCTTGTCCATCATTCCCCACCCACTGGAGCCATGGATTCTGAGGGTGAAAGAACGGAAAATGAGTTTCTTATTAAAAAGTAAACCACAGAAGCTGTTGGTGAACTCAATGGCTAGATTTTCTAGCAAGAAACATCCTGGTCACTGTGCAGTAGGAGCCTGTGTAACCATTCGTATACTGACCCCGTTTGATTTCTTGGTTAGAGCCATCTTAATTTACAGCACATGAGTGAATTCCTGATACAGAGTGTAGGTGTGTATATTATATATATATATATGGAAATCAGGTGTAAAAGGTTATGGGTAAATTTAATGTGATAGGGCCATTTAAATGTATAAGTGGTTGGGGTTTTTTAATAACTCGCAAGAGGCTCATGAGGCAACTAATTGAATATGAGCTCCCCAGGTAGGGACGGAGATCCACCACGTGAGGCTCATCAGACGAGAAGATAAAAGCAGGCCCCAGTCAGGGCCTGGTTAGATCTATCCTCCTAGTAGGTCTACATTGGGAGTGAGGTACAAGAATAACTTGTATATATGTAAATAAATCCAGTTATGTTTATGACAGTTTCCGCCGGAGTTATTTCAGGGTTCAAATGTCCATAAAAATGGAAAAGGTGTCTAATATTTTGACTGTGTACTCAATTTCTGCAAAGTTTCTTTCGGCGTCAAAAATCACCAGAACCCAATGGCGCTTGTGATAGATGTGGGGAGTAGCACTTAAGTTAACTGTTTCTGCATATGGCTCAGAACAAGGTAGCATGAAGCGTGTCCATGCTATCTTGAACAGATGGCAATGCAGCATTCCGGGAAAGACAGTGGAAGAGGGCTTCACGTCACAGGAGATGGTTACCAGCAATGCCAGCACTTTGTTGCTTTTTTAGATACAGGTATTAGAACATAGAACATAGAACAGTACAGCACAGAACAGGCCCTTCGGCCCTCGATGTTGTGCCGAGCAATGATCACCCTACTCAAACCCACGTATCCACCCTATACTCGTAACCCAACAACCCCCCCCCCCCTTAACCTTACTTTTTAAGGACACTACGGGCAATTTAGCATGGCCAATCCACCTAACCCACACATCTTTGGACTGTGGGAGGAAACCGGAGCACCCGGAGGAAACCGACGCACACACGGGGAGGATGTGCAGACTCCGCACAGACAGTGACCCAGCCGGGAATCGAACCTGGGACCCTGGAGCTGTGAAGCATTTATGCTAACCACCATGCTACCGTGCTGCCCTTAATCTATTCTTGTAGTAGATTGTACAGTTCTGGAACTGACTGCCTACTGACCTTGAGGCTGTCTGACTAGTTTTGTGCTGGCACTGGACAGGTATATTTGTGTGGGAAGAACATGATATCATAGAATTTACAGTGCAAAAGGAGGCCACTCGGCCAATCGGGTCTGCACCAGCTCTTGGAAAGAGCACCCTACCCGAGGTCAAAACCTCCACCCTATCCCCATAACCCAGTAACCCCACCCAACACTAAGGGCAATTTTGGACATTATGGGCAATTTAGCATGGCCAATCTACCTCACCTGCACATCTTTGGACTGTGGGAGGAAACCGGAGCACCCGGAGGAAACCCACGCAGACACGGGGAGGATGTGCAGACTCCACACAGACAGTGACCCAAGCCGGAATCGAACCTGGGACCCTGGAGCTGTGAAGCAATTGTGCTATCCACAATGCTACCGTGCTGCCCTTATGATATGAATGTGGAGTCTGCCTCCAGTACATCTATCTATATCTACCTATTCGTCACGGTATTCTTCCTCACAAAATCATAACTGTGGGATAATTACCATTGGGAGAACCATCATCCGGACACCTGGATGCATCAAATAAATAGCAGAATACATAGAAGCCCTACAGTGCAGAAGGCGGCCATTTGGCCCATCTAGTATGCACTGACTCGCTGAAAAAAAACACCCTAGTAAGGCCCACTCCCCTGCCCTATCCCCATACCTAAATCTAAACTGCACATCTTTGGACTCTAAGGGGCAATTTAGCATAGCCAATCCACCTAACCTGCACATCTTTGGAGCACCCAGAGGAAACCCACGCAAACATGGGGAGGACGTGCAAACTCCACACAGGCCAAAGTCAGAATCAAACCAAGGTTCTTGGTGTTGTGAGGAACATTGTGACACCATGCCACACACTTGATGAACTAAACTAAAAAGGCAAAAAGATTTGCAAATATTCTGAAAATAATATTACAAATTTCCCTGCTTTGTTCCTTTAGGCCTCAGTACTGAAGCTGACCAGAAAATCAGGTGAGGTGTTAATGGGCAGAAATCTGGAAGAGTAGATCATTTTCCCCAACCGGTTATGACCAATTTACACACCAACCAGGTAAACAGTTATAAAGTCCATTGCTGGACAATTATTGTCTGTGGCCAATCCCAATTGTTGCAGCAGGACATCCACCACTGACTCTTCAGAGTTGGCAGGATCGCAGGCAGTTGCATATCTGAAAAGGTATCAGTGCAATGGGCTCAGTCCCTCATTAGCCAGGAAAATCCAACGGATATGTTGCTGGCCCAAAGCCGGACACTGGGGGTGGCATTCTCTGACCCCGGGGCCGGGCCAGAGAATCGTTGGGACTGGCGTGAATCGCGCCATGCCGCCCAGACGCCGGTCCGCCAATTCTCTGGAGAGCGGAGGCTCATACCCGGCGGGACCTCAGCTCGGATGCATCTGGGGGTGGCTTGGTGGTGGGGGAGGGGGTCCGACCCAGGGGGTCCTCCGTTGTGGCCTGGCCCGCCATCGGGGCCTACCGATCAGCGGGCCAGCCTCACGGGCTGGGGGCTTCTTTTGTTCCACGCTGGCCCCTGTGACCCTACGCCATGTTGCGCCAGGGCAGGCGCGGAGAAGGGAGCCACTGCCCATGCGCGACAATTGCACCGGTCCCACTGCGCATGCGCGAGTTGACACCGGCCCCACTGCGCATGCGCAGACCCGTGGTGCCCATCTGACACCGGGATGGGTAGCTGGAGTGGCGTGGGTCGCTCCAGTGCCGTGCTGACCCCCTGTAGGGGTCAGAATTGCTGCTCCTGAGGCCAAGTTTACGCCGTCGAGAAACGCGACGGTGTTTACGATGGCGTCAACACTTAGCCTCAGGATCAGAGAATCCCGCCCTGGGTTCCTCCCCTTGTCCTGTATGACCCCGTGTGTGTGTGTGTGTGTGTGGAGGGGGGGGGGGGGGGGGGTGTTCACTTCAAAAGGTATGAAAATTTAAATGTCCTGCTATTATTGGGGGGGGTTCAAAGCCACGTTTCTAGCCTGGATTAGCACCAACTCATGCCCCTCCCCCTGCCCAAACGTTTACGAGAGCATTTTGTGCCCTTTGCAATTTGATACTTTCATCATTCCAGAGCTGGAGGGCCTATTGATAAATATGAGGGGAGTGGGTTTATACGGTCAACAATATATTGCAATGACCACTGCACTAGAAGCTCCCATACTGCAGTACTGAAGAAGTGCTGCACTATCAGAGGTGCCAGATGTGACTGTCCGTTGGCCGACACTGAAATCAGGAAAGGCGATTGGGCGGAGAATCAGTTTCGATGTCAAAATGATGGCCAGCACTAGGGTCACGCCCAATCGCAATTCTCCAATGCCTCGACAGCGGCGTCAATGCATTCTACTCCGCACATACAGTAAACCCCGTTTGATATCATTAGCGGGCCAGACCCGATATTCTCCCGGGTCTATGCAATTCTCCTCTTCCACTGGGAGGCATTCCCGGTGGCGAAGTTCACTTGTGCTTTCAAAAATCGTGACCAGGTGCCGTGGTTGGTGAGAGGGCGAGGGGAGTTACGGAAAGGGGCTTCTGCCAGGGTGAGGATGGAGTACCGGGGGGGCGGCCAAGAGGTGGGCTGTGGGGTTGGGGTAGACAGGAACGCAACATCATTGCCGCAGCCTGTCAGGCAACCATGTGCCTGCGCCTGCTGTTCACTGTGAACCTAGTGCCATGGGTTGTATGGGTGCCCCCAAGGCCATCCCTCCTAGGTACCCTCTGGCCCCAACCAACCCATCAACAAGATGGCTGCACTCCAGCATAACATGTGCCATCTTGTTGGCTGGGATGAGTGTGTGTGGGGAGTGGACTACTAATATGTGGCTGCAGCTTGTCAGCCTCTCTACTGTCAATCCTGACATCGGAATCGATCATGTTCCACGTGGCGCCGTACTCAGTCCCTCATCGGTCGCTGAATCGGTCCTGGCGCGGAGCCAATTTTGCTGTCGTAGAACAGCACGAATCCTGCCCCGGCGTCAATACTTAGTCTCCGGAACGGACAATCTGGCTGACCACTTTTCAGATTGAATCTTGAACAAAGGCCCTGTCTGCTCTCTGAACTGGATTTAAGTGTAAGGGCAGCACGGTAGCATTGTGGATAGCACAATTGCCTCACAGCTCCAGGGTCCCAGGTTCGATTCCGGCTTGGGTCATTGTCTGTGCAGAGTCTGCACATCCTCCCCGTATGTGCGTGGGTTTCCTCCGGGTGCTCCGGTTTCCTCCCACAGTCCAAAGATGTGCAGGTTAGTGGATTGGCCATGATAAATTGCCCTTCGTGTCCAGCATTGCCCTTAGTGTTTTGTGGAGTTACTGGGTTATGGGGATAGGGTGGAGGTGTTGTCCTTGGGTAGGGTGCTCTTTCCAAAAGCCGGTGCAGACTCGATGGGCCAAATGGCCCCCTTCTGCACTGTAAATTCTATGAAAAAGATCCCATGGTGCTATTTCAAAGAAACGCAGGGAAGTTCTTCCCAGAACCCCAACCGAAACCTTTAATTGCTAAATCAACATCGCTGGAACAGTTTACCTGGTCATTATCACATTAAAACTAGGGGTCTCTGTTTAAAAATAAGGGGTCACCCATTTAAGACAAAGATAAGGAGAATTTGTTTCCTCAGGGAATCGTGAATCTTTGGAATTCTCTTCATCAAAAGACCCTGGAAGAAGAGTCTTTCAATATTTTGAAGTCAGAGGTAGATAGATTGTTGATAAACAAGGGGGTGAAAGGTTGCCAGGGCTAGGCGGGAAAGTGGGGTTGAAGTTACAATCGGATCAACGATGATCTTATTGAATAGCGGAGCAGGCTCGAGGGGCGGAGTAGCCTACTCCTCCTAATTCGTATGTTCGTATTACTGTTTGTGGGAGTTCGCTGCACAAAAATTTGTTTCCTACAACTACAACAGTGGCTACACTTCAAAAGTACTTAATTGGGTGTAAACTGCTTTGGGATATCCTGAGGTTGCAATAGGTGCCATAATAATGAAATTCTTTATTTTCCTTCAAAGCAGCCCAGACATTCTTAGCTGGAAAAGTGATTTTGACATCCTGGTAAAGTACCATCATTTTTCCTGACTGGGATCATAGAATGATTTTATTGCACCCAACTCCATAAAAATTGCCCTCTGAAATTACTCTGTATTTTCTGTTGTGTTGTTTTTACTTTGTTTTGTAACTGGGCTGCATGTGTTAAAGGGGGCCAGAGTCTATTGGCATCAAACCCCAGGTGATTGATGGAGATGAATGAGGGAGCTGAGCGTGTAATTTACACAATTCCTGTTTTCCCGTTTCCAATCAAGTGACCGACATGATGTGAAATAATTCTGTCTCAATTCTACAGCATAGGGCGAATGATAGATGATTGTTTTCTGTATCAACTCATTGCAACACAGCCCAGGAAGAATCTACAATGGATAAATGAATAGATTTTTCATTATTAAAAAAAATGAGATTGTTGTATTTCATGATCACACAAGGTAACCTTTGCCTGACTTGCACAGAGCTAAAATCCATCATATGTGAGATCAAAATTACTTATTTCGGCTGCTTCAAGTCGGTTGTGCAGGTAGTGTTTAATGCCCAGGACAAGAGGCTGAACAGACCAGAGATAAAGAAAGACTACAGCACCTTACTGAATATCTTCAGAATGCCTCCAGGTATTTTACGTGCAATGAATCGCTTTGTTGCTATGTGGGCAAGGATGGCATCTATTCCATTGCACAACAAGACCCCATAATGTTTGTTTAAAATCCATTTACGGGATGTGGGTGTCACTGGCTAGGCCCAGCATTTATTGCCCATCTCTAGTTGCCCATGAGAAGGTGGTGGTGAGCTGCCGACTTGAACTGCTGCAGTCCCTGAGGTGTAGCTGCACCCACAGTGCTGTTAGGCGGTTAGGGAGGGAGTTCCAGGATTTTGTCCCTGCGACCATGAAGGAACAGCGATATATTTCCAACTTGGGGAGGTGAGTGACTTGGAGGGAACCTCCAGGCGGTGGTGTTCCCAGGTATCTGCTACCCTTGTCCTTCCAGATGTTTTTTTAAAATTTAGAATACCCTATTTTTTTTTTGACAATTAAGTGGCAATTTAGTGTGGCCACTCCACTTACCCTGCACATCTTTTGGGTTGTGGGGGTGAAACCCACACAAACACGGGGAGAACGTGCAAACTCCACACGGACAGTGACCCGGGATCGAACCTGGGACCTCAGCGCCATGAGGCAGCAGTGCTAGCCACTGCGCCAATATGCCACCCATCCTTCTAGATAGTTGTGGTCGTGGGTTTGGATCTGCCTAAGGAGTCTTGATCAGTTCCTGCAGTGTATTTTACAGATAGGTAGTCATCAGTGAGCAGTTCTTCGGTTCTTGTGCTGCTTGCCAAGAGGAGGAAATGTGGGCTGAGGGAGGATGAGCTGTGGCTGAATGTGGTTAAACGACCCAGGACGCAGGAAGGCCTGGAAGGGGTACAAGCTAACGGAACTGGGTACACTGGCCAAGAGAGGGTCGAGAGGGGAATGGGCCGGGGGGGGGGGGGGGGGGGGGGGGGGGGGGGGGGGATGAGGGTTGTTGTTTCAGACATGAATGGCCTATTGCTCTTCCAATACTTCTGTGTGATCTATAGAATCCACATAATCACTGGAACAGGTAGACTGGACCATAATGTAGCACCTCATCTACAGAGTTGAACCTCTGCTAATGCAGCACTTGCTAGAGCATTAGCCTGGACTATGTTCTCAAATTCCCTATTTGGGGCACCAGTTTGCAACACCCTGACTGAATTCAGAAAAGGGCCCCAACAAAGAGAAGTGGGGAACAATCCAGGAACAATTCAGGAAACTGTGTGGGCAGAACACCGAAACAAATGAAAAATCCTCACCCACAGAACCTCAGCCCATTGTTCACCTTCTGAAGCTAACATCTGTGTGTAGTTCCAATTCAGAGAACATTGGGTTCAATTGCTGGGATTTTCCTCTCCCTAGTTTTCCTTTTAACTTTGACAGAAAGGTCATTCAGCCATAGGAGATGGTTGGCAAGTTGCCACCAGTGCAGTACCACAGGAACCAATGGTCAATTATTTGCAATCGGTATCAATGAAGTTTGAATAAAGGGACTGAATGGACAGTAACGAAATTTACTAATGGCACAAAAATAGATAGCAAAGTAAGCTGCAGCAGCACATTAGAGTCAACAGAAATATTTAGATAGGTTAAGTGAGTGGGTAAAACCTTGTCAGACAGAGCATAATGAGGGAAAATGTGATCTTGTCCGTTTTGGCACAAAGAATAAAAAAGGAGTATATTACTTAAATGGAGAGAGAGACTGCAGAAATCTACAGAGCAGAAGGATTGTAAAAGGAATCGAGCATAAAGTAGGGAAGTACTGCCACAGCTGTACAGGGCCTTATATGAGACCACATCAGGAGTGCAATTTCGAAAGTTTCCTTACTTTAAAAAAGAGAAAAATTGCATTAGGAACAGTTTAGCGAAGGCTCACTGGACTGATATCTGAATGAAGGTATGAGCTTGTGAGGAAAGATTGAACAGTTTGGGCCTATTATAGCCACTGTCGTTTAGAAGAATGAGGGGTGATCTAATTGAAACATGTAAGATAATGAGGGGTCTTTACAGAGTGGATGCCAGGAGAATGTTTTTGTAACATCCCGCACGGGACTTACGGGGCGGGAATGATTCTCTTCTCGCGGAATACAAACTCCGCCACCAACCCCCCCCCCCCCCCCCCCCCCCCCCCCCCCCACCCCCTGTCCAAGCGGTGGGGGAACTCCATTTAGCATTGTAAAAAAGCTCAGCCAGTAAGGCACTGACCGTATAGAGACCCGATACAGATTTACCGGGAAGTGTAGATACCACTATTGTAAATAATCAAAGTTCTTTGTGGACGTCCCATGTCTTTACTAAAGTTTCCGGACACTAGATCTAGGGGGGGCACAGTTTAAAAATCAGGGGTCTAGATGGAGATGAAGAGAATTTTTTTCTCTCACAGAATTCGTCTATGAATTCTCTACCTCATAGCACAGCGCAGGAAGGAGCAATGAATGTATCCAAGGCTGAATTCGATTTTTTGATCGACAAGGCAGTTCAGATTATGGGGGCAGACAGGAAAGAGGAATTGCGACCGCAATCTTATCTGCCATGATGTTGTAAAGGCTTGAGGGGCCGAGTGGCCTACGTCTTCTCCTAGTTCTTGTGTTCTTCCATTTTTATCACCCTTGAACCAGATCCTGTCCTCACCCAACATGCAAACTTGCCAGCTTTAGGAATGCTGGCTGATTGTTCCTCCCCACTTCCCTACTGCTAGGTCCCACCCAGTACCAGCCAGCTCAGCACAGTCTGGGTTTTTAGCCTGTATTCTCCATGTTATGTCTGGGTTTCTGCTAAACCTGGAAATGCAATTATTCAGAAAAAAATCCTGGTGCAAGGGGAGCTTTGTCCGTGTCCTTTACCGCAATGGAAATTTGGTTACATGCACACAATAGCCCAGTGAGTAATTCAAATTGTTGAGTCGCACTCCAGGGGCTTGAGCACATACCCAAAGCTGATTCCAATGCAGTGCAATACTGAGGGACTGCTGCACTGTCAGAAGTGGCATCTTTCAGGGGAGACTCTTCTACCAGACGAGGTATCAAAGAAACACACATCTGTTCCTCCATCTAAATATCTGTCTGTACAGGCTTTTACCGATTATTCAATATCTTGCATGTTCAGCACACTCGTGCCAAAGCATAAAGCATCGTCCTGTTCTCGAGTGTCTGTTGATTCACTAAAATCACCCTCCTCCTTCATGGAGTCGGCTAATGGAGAAAATGCCGCAGGAGTAATTGGCATTCTCACCTTGTGAATTGTGGAGCAGAGACAGTATCAGACTCTTTCAGATTCTGTGACTATCAGTCTCTTTTGGGAAACAACCCAACTGAAAACCATTGCAAGGGACTTTATTATCTCAATTACAGAGTTCAATGTCAGTTGCCCATGGGCTTGACTGGGAGAAGTTGCCAACCTACAGATAACCATTCGTGGAGATGCAGTAGCTGAGCTTCCACTGAGCAATATTTTAACGGGCTCATATATTCCAGGCTTGCTAGTTTAATGAGGGCATTAATCCGTTTACTTTCATTTAAATAGCTCAGGGGGGAAATTGTCGACAAATTCATTAACCACTACAGTAAAGGCAGCGCTCAGTGGAATTTTAACCCCAGGCTGGTGGCTGGGAGGAGTTACTGAGCTGGCAGTTTGAGGGAGCTGGATTAACATCAATAGAGATGCAGTCAGTGACAGTGCGGGGTGGGGACAGGATTCCCACCTCCATTGGGAGGTGGCAGACGTTAAAATTCACACCAGGGGCTGGCACTCTGGTTTGCAACTCCATCCTGCTCCTGAGCCATTTCCCTCGAGGCACAGCAACCTGCCCTCAAAGTGACTGGCAGTCAATTAAGCAGGAAAAATGGCCTATTCATGACCTACAGTCCAAGGTCCACTGGAATTTTCTAGTCAACCTGTGGGCTCCTTGAGAGTAGATGCCTGAAGACACCTCTTGGTGGCACCAGGAGGCTAGTGCTCTGGGCAGACTATGAGGCCCACTCCATTGCCCTGGTTCAGCTGTGGCCATAAACCTCAATATGGGGGCTCAATATCTTTTTATTACCAGAAGTACAGGCTCCATAATCTTCTGAGCACTCTCCAGCTGTGGACGCCTACCCATAATTTTTAATTGAATGGCAAACTACCCTCTAGTCACTATTTTGCCAATTAAGTAAAAAAAATACTGTCAGGTGACTATTCCCCACCAATGCAGTGCTGCGACCCCCATTTGACCCCAATGTCAGGGTCCTGACCTTTAATGACCAGGGAAGCCAGTGGTAGGAATGACAAAATTAATTTTAATTAAACATAACGTCTACCCACGGCAGTAACTATTTACAAGTCAGGGAGGCATGGTGGTGCTGGGGTCCCGGGTTTGGTCCTTGCACCGGGTCGCTTTCCGTGTGGAGTTTACCCATTCTGCCCACGTTTGCGATGGTCTCACCCCCACAGCCCAAAAGATGTGCAGGCTGGGTGATTGGCCTCACTGAATCGCCCCTTAATTGGAAAAAAAATTGGGTACTCTAAATTTGAAAAAACTATTTACATCAAGTTGTTAGGAAGATTATCGCTTGCCAGTCTTTTCCCAAAAAGCTTTGGCCTGAAAAATGTACCTCATACGTGCCACATATTGTGCCCAATCTTTCAGGCCTGCATCAAAGGCATCCAGTTTACCAAAAAGGTCCTCACGCTGCTCCACAGCAGTCTTCCGGGGCAGCTGGGAGTTTTCTTTTGCCTCGGCCCCAGTTTAATGACGAAGTAAGCCAGCGGTAGGAATGGCAAACAATTTATTTTTACTAAAAACAAGTTATTTTTACTTTTTTGGGGCAGCACGGTAGCACAAGTGGATAGCACAGTGGCTTCACAGTGCCACGATCCCAGGTTCGATTCCCCACTAGGTCACTGTCTGTGCGGAGTCTGCACATTCTCCCCGTGTCTGTGTGGGTTTCCTCCAAAAGTCCAAAGACGTGCAGGTTAGGTGGGTTGGCCATGCTAGATTGCCCTTAGTGACCAAGAAGGTTGGGAGGGGTTATTGGGTTACGGGGATAGGGTGGAAGTGAGGGCTTAAGTGGTTCGGTGCAGACTCGGTGGGCCGAATGGCCTCCTTCTGCACTGTATGTTCTGAACATAAAGTCTGCCCACGGCAGTAACTATTTACACATCACAGTCCCGGTTGGGACAACTAATGCGCCAGTCCCTGCTTGGGCCGGCTTTTATGTTCAATTTTACAAGCCTCCCGCTGAAGTTCATACTCCATGAGCCCATGGAGAGAACGATTGTGGTGTCTCCATGGGCCTCATGGGGCTATTACATGACCCAAACCCAAAATCCTGGGCGGGATTCTGTGACCCTGAGGCTAAGTGTTGACGCCGTCGTAAACAGCGTTGTGTTTCTTGGCGCCGTCAACATGCCCTCAGGAGCTGAAATTCTGACCCCTCCAGGGGGCCGGCACGGCACTGGAGCGACCCACGCCGCTCCAGCTGCCGATCCCTGGCATCAGATGGGTGCTGCGGATCTGCACATGTACAGTTGCGCCGGTGGCAATGCGCGCATGCGCAGTGGGACCGGCGCCAACACGCACATGCACAGTGCCGGCCCGACGCAGCGTGGCGTAGGGCTACAGGGGCCGGCGCGGAACAAAAGAGGACCCCAGCGCGAGAGGCCAGCCCGCCGATCGGTAGGGCCACAGCGGAGCCCTCCCCCCCTCCCCCACCCACCAGGCCGCCACCGGATGCATCCACGCCGAGGTCCCGCCAGGTAAGAGCAGGTGTGAACGGCGCTGCCGTGACTCAGCTTTTTTGTTGTGGCTGCTCAGCCCATCCTGGGCCGAGAACCACTGAGCGGGGGGCCCGTAGAGCGGCCCCCTACCAGCACCACGCCAACCGTGCCGGCGCCAATGGCGCCGATTCTCAGCTCTCCGGTCCCAACGATTGTCCGGCCCGGGCATGGGGTGAGAGAATCCCGTCCCCTATTCAGAGTGGGTTGGGAGGACTTACTGACACTAAAAGTGTGGAGGAACTGGATTAACAGCGGAAATGCAGCTTGTACTATACAAGGGTCTGTGATTTCACCCTCCCTACTCAGAGAAGGAAACTGACTGACACACCTCAACCCGACCTATGCAAGTCACAATGCTGGAGGCTTCTGAGAACCCACAGAACTGGCGGAAATGGGACATAGAATTTGGCGTGATATGAACATATGAATTCGGAGCATGGAAGAGCATATCCTCTACTCAGGATAAGGTACTCAGTCCGGTTGAAAAGGTATCCACAGCACTCTTTATTTTTCAAGAATTCACTTAATACATTTGCACAAAATTAAATCAAAATCTTTTGAGAGTACAGTGAAAAGTCCTTGAGATACAGGAGAGTAAAAGAAAAAGGCTTCAAAATAAAAGTAATTTCAACAAAGGTTTTAAAAGTAATTTACTCCTTACGTCATGTCTAGTCTCAGCTTATACCATTGTTACGAGATTGTTGCAAATTTGTTGAATGTACCCTCACATCGCTTCTCTAGACATATTTGTACAGTACATCTTTTGCAAACATTTATCAGCATCTATAGTCAGTCATGGTCAGGGTTCAATAGTTTTGTCAATTTTTTATAACTTGATCATATTTCTGCAGATTCAGTAATTTTTCAAGAATCATTTTATTTTCCAGTATATTTTATTTGATTCTCCTCAAGGACCCCCAAAATAATTGTTGAATCCAATACCTCCCCCCTTTTAATATTTTAAACTTTTAAAATAAATTAATGAATAAATTAGTAATAATAAAAATAATAGTAAAACAAAAGAAATAAAAGCTAAGGAAAACAAGAAAGAAAAGAGGAAAAAAAAAACATTTGCTGAGACTGGACATAGAACATAGAAATTACAGCACAGAACAGGCCATGATGTAAGGAGGTTGACTGTGGGGCAGAATGCATAAGAACCATGCGGTGTCAGATTAAGGATAATTTCATTTGGTGTAATAATAAAAATCTTTATTAGTGTCACAAGTAGGCTTACATTAACACTGCAATGAAGTTACTGTGAAATGCCCGAGTCACCACATTCCAGCGCCTGTTCGGGTGCACAGAGGGAGAATTCAGAGTGTCCAAATTACCTAACAGCTACTGTTTCGGGACTTGTGGGAGGAAACCGGAGCACCCGGAGGAAACCCACGCAGATGCAGGGAGAACGTGCCGACTCCTTTCAGACAGTGACCCAAGCCTGGCATCAAACCTGGTACCCTGGCACTGTGAAGCAACAGTGCTAACCACTGTGCTATATAATTGATTAATGTCTAATTACTCAATCACCTGTAGATGTGACTGACACTTTCCTGAACAAATCAAGGGAGATCTCAGCTGAGATTTAGAACCAATGAAAGTAAATAAGGGGCTAAACCATAGATAAGAATGTCCTTAAGAATATGATCCATATGACTGATTATTAGAAGAATTTTATCCTTCAGAGATTCTTGAAGCATCCTTGAAAATTACTTATAAAACCTTTGTTGAAATTACTTTTAGTTTGTTGCCTTTTCTGGAACTACTTTTATTTTGAAGCCTTTTGTTTTACTCTCCCATATCTTAACCGTACTCTCAAAAGTTTTTCAATTTAATTTTGTGCAAATGTATTCAGTGGATTCTTGAAAAATAAAGAGCGCTTGGATACGTCTTCAACCGGAGTGAGTACCTTATCCCGAGTTGAGATAAGAGGATCTTACAATGCAGGAGTCAGCCCTTGGCCCTTCGAACCAACTCTACCATTCAGTAGAATCAAGGCAAAATTGATGAAAGTTGCGTGGTCACCGATAACTGCAACTAATTCCATTTTTTATATATTTTTTTAATGGAATTTAAATTCCTCCAGTTACCACAGTGAGATTTGAACACATGCTCCCATTCCTCCAGCTTTAGCCTAGGTTTCGGGATTATTGGCTCAGTGACGTTACCAACACACCACCATGGCTCCATACCCCATGGTCTTTCTTTCCCTCATTTCTGATGTCTCCTTACTGACCTAGATAGATAGACTGTGGTTTGGTGTGTACCCCTACTCCAGCACCATTGATTGCTGCAATCTGTACACGGTATTCAATCCCAGAATTCAGTGCGGGTATCTCCAGCTGGTGCGTGCTCCCATCTACTGTCCAGTTTCTGTGATATTGTGTCTCGTTCACGTAACACCAAACCTGCCATTTGAAAAGGAGACAAAATGTCACTTAAATATGTATTTTGACCCAGAAGAGGGCTAATAATGTGACACTACTAGGCAAATGGTAACTGCATTATCGGGTACTGCGGCCTAAAGTCTATAACTCGTTTGGGGAAGCTGTCTTGTCTGTGCACGGGTTGTTTATGATCCTGTCCACCAGTTTCCCATTATTCTCTGTAAACCCCAACCTCAATTGTTATTTACCTGTGACTAGAAAGTCTAAACATTGCTCCAAGTGCCTGTTTGGAGTGTGTACTTAGGGGCAGCCTCCATTGACATTCAGTAGTTCCTCACTTAAAATCGTCCATGCATTCCTGAAAAGGGCAACTTTAAATGAAGTGGATCATTACAACCATTCCCATTACAACCAATGTAAAAGCTGCAATTAGTTTATGTAGAGTCTTCCTCATCAGAAAAAAGTATTAAAATATTACACCTGGAAATTTATACAACCACAAAGGATGTAATTTTTAAGATTAAATACTTTTAAAAATATAAAGTAAATATGCTTGCTCTTTCTACTCACATCCCATTCGCTGTCTCTTCTATTACCTGACCCTCCCACTCATCAACTCTCCCGCGTGCTGCTTTCCTGCCCTGGTGCGATGAGAGGGGGGAGGCAAACGAGTGGGAGGGTTGAGGAATGGAAGTGAGTGGGGAGCAGGGAAGTGTTGGCAAGCAGGAGAGAGCCAAGGAGTGGAAGACAGTCAAGAAGCTGAGGAATGGGAAGGTCAGGAGCGGGAGAGAGTTGGTGAGCAGGAGGGTCAAGGAGGGAAGCGGCGAGTGGGAGGATTGGGGAACGGAAGAGGGTTGGGGAGCAGGGGAGGGTTGGTGTACAGGAGAAAGTCGGGGAGCGGGAAATAGTGATCCAAAATGGGCACCCATGAGGCGATGTGTTCTATATCATCCCTGGTACAAAACAACGGTAAAGCGGATGCTAAGTGACCATACTGGCCCCATTTTATCTGGAGCGTCAAATCAAAATGACACTAAATGGGACAACTTAAAATGGGGACTTACTGGATACAGAAAAATATCTGGTAATCCAAGACCCCGAAACTTTTCCTCAAGGGAATATCACCAAATGGCAGAGCATTGTCTAATATAGATCAAGCTGCCAACATCCCTTGGCTGGCTGCCATCACCCAACACTCATCCTGGTACTCTCAGTATGCCATGAATAAATTGCATGGTGCACCAAAATATCAAATAACTAAGCTGACCTCATGTGGGGAGGTGGGTTCATTTTGGGCATGGCAGACTACATGCTTTATCATATTACTTATCGCAGTGTGTTCCACGATCATAATAATCACCTTTATTGTCAAAAGTAGGCTTACATTAACACTGCAATGAAGTCACTATGAACAGCCCTTAGTCGCCACATTCCGGTGCCTGTTTGCGTACACTGAGGGAGAATTCAGTATGACCAAATTACCTATCAGCACATCTTTCGGGACTTGTGGGTGGAAACCGGAGCACCCGGAGGAAACCCACGCAGACACGGGGAGAATGTGCCAACTCCACACAGACAGTGACCCAAGCTGGGAATCGAACCTGAGACCCTGGAGCTGTGAAGCAACAGTGCTATCCACTGTGTTACCGTGCTGCTCGTACGGAGAGGACACTGCAACGTACTCAGATGCAGGAATCAGCAGGGTAACATACTTAAAACACGCAAACATCGGATAAGGAGAAAAATTACCATTTTTTAAACAATGTAATATTCATAGTTTTATATGAGCAAAATTTGTGAATATTTGATGTGGACTGTGTTGAAAAGCTGAAATTTGTTTCTTGGTTCATTTTGCTCCTTGTTTTATGGCCTTGGGGCACTTAAGAGGAGTGGACAGGGGGCTGTTCTGGGATTTTGAGGGAAGCGGGTGAGAAAGAGTGGAGAAAAGGGATTAAATCTTCCAAGAAATAATTCCGGGAGGCATGAACTGCTTCTCTCAGCTAGAAACAACTCGCATCTGGTTTAGCTCACAGGGGCTGGTTTAACTCACTAGGGGCTGGTTTAGCTCACTCAGCTAAATCGCTGGCTTTTAAAGCAGACCAAGCAGGCCAGCAGCACGGTTCGATTCCCGTACCAGCCTCCCCGGACAGGCGCCAGAATGTGGCGACTAGGGGCTTTTCACAGTAACTTCATTGAAGCCTACTCGTGACAATAAGCGATTTTCATTTTTCATTTCATCCTACTTCATACAGCATGGTTCAACTAATGAGCCGCCTCCCCGCAGTCTGAATTACAAAGTCACAGCACGTACAATAAAGGGCACTCACCTTCTAAATTTAGAATCTACACTCACTGATTGATTTGTTTATGAAACACAGAATTGAAATCCTGGGGCTCAAGTTATAAATAGAACACAATGGGAGGAATCTTGGGAATTTACACATGTTGGCAACAAAGTTAGCTAATCAAGAATTTTGGCCACAATTTTACAATGGTTGTAAGTACACAGGACGTGGCTAAATTTCTAAAAAGCACCGCTCAAGGATAACTTCCTTTCCCAAACCACGGGCTCGCAGGCCGGCGACAGAGAGACTCTCTGCTCAGCAACTTTGCTGGATGTGGGGCACAAGTTTCAGTTCTGGACATTGAGCCCCTGCCAGGACTAGAAACGTGGCTGGACCGTGTGAGGACACCAGGGCTGGTTTAGCTCAGTGGGATAGACAGCTGGTTTGTAATGCAGAATAAGGCAAGCTGCGCGGGCTCAATTCCCGTACCAGCTTACCCAAACAGGCGCCGGAATGTGGCGACTAGGGGCTTTTGCCCAGTAACTTCACACTTGTGACAATAAAAGATTATTATTATTATTATTATCCTTTCCTCCTCGCTGACCATTCTCCAGGAGGCGAGTTGGGGAAAGGATACGGGCGGGTAGCTGATTAAATTTGCAAAGGGCCTATTAAGGCGAGCTAGGATTTTCCACATCCTCCTGGAGGTGGCGATGACTACCCAACCACAAACCAGGGGACCACAGAGCGCTGGTAGACTTGAGCCAACCGTGCCTGACAGGGGGGCAGCAGTCGACTCAGGTCGTCCTGTAGCGGGGTTCACCTTACCCCCCATCCCAAGACTGGTGGCCCAGCTGCTAGGTAATTTTTTACTTAACTTGTGAAAAGGTTGGAGAGAGGGAGCCATTTTTGAAGTGCCCTCCCCCTCTGATTGGTTTTCCAACTTCAAGAACCCAATTGCTCTGTTAATTGGACGGCGTGCTGTTAATTCGGTGACTGTTCCCCATACAATGAGGGTTTCTGATCAGAAACCCACAGGGAGAATCCAGCTCAGTATCTCCCATTGCACTTCCATGTCGGTGAGCGGAAAATCACAGCGACAACGTTGCCCCTGGGGGAGGGGGCCTTAATTTGTGACTGGAGAGGGGATAATTTTCCAAGTTTGTGCTATTGATGGAGCTGTAACTGCTGATTGTACAGATCGGAATGCCAGGCTCATCTGTGATTCTCTATCCGATTAATGGGCAGACGTGTGCATGCAGGCAACAGGCAAAGGAAATTGTCCTGACGAGGTCCTTCCTTATTGGTGGAATTACTGCACAAGAGTCTAAAGGAAAAGCTGGGATCTACATTTGAAGCACAGATGACTATAAGTTCAGGTTATCTGGGAGATGGTGGGTTTATGCTCTGGGAGGAGACCGTGAGCATTAATTTTGATGGAGACCTAAGAGGTAGGCCCATCTCTCTCTCTCTTGCTGTGACTCTTGTAGTGGATTTGAGTCAGTTTATCCAATGAGTATTTTTTTAAAATTCATTCATGGGGATGGGAGTGTTGTTGGCTGGGCCAGCATTTGTTGCCCATCTCTCATTTCCCTTGAGAAATTCAACATTAAAAACAGTTAGATTATTGGAAGGTTCCAGTCTGTGCTGAGCAAGGAGGTGGTGCTAGAATCGGACTTGGTGCACCCAGAAGAAGTGAAAAGAAAATCAGATGCGGTTCCCGATGACTATTCAGTAACACTCAAACCAATTTGGGACACTGATCTTTTTCACTGGAGATGATGATAGGACTGCATTGCACTTTCAGTATTTTCTATTTACTCAAATATCTCTATCCAGCTTCTTAACATCTGTCATGATAGGGAGATACTAGGAACTTAGAACATAGAACATAGAACAGTACAGCACATATTGTGCCGAGCATTTTCCGAAACCAAGATCAAGCTATCCCACTCCCTGTCATTCTGGTGTGCTCCATGTGCCTATCCAATAACCGCTTGAAAGTTCCTGAAGTGTCCGATTCCACTATCACAGCAGGCAGTCCATTCCACACCCTAACCACTCTCTGAGTAAAGAACCTACCTCGGACATCCCTCCTATATCTCCCACCCTGAACCTTATAGTTATGCCCCCTTGCAACAGCTACATCCACCCAAGGAAATAGTCTCTGAACATCCACTCTATCTATTCCCCTCATCATCTTATAAACCTCTATTAAGTCGCCTCTCATCCTCCTCCGCTCCAAAGGGAAAAGCCCTAGCTCCCTCAACCTTTCCTTATAAGACCTATCCTGCAAACCAGGCAGCATCCTGGTAAATCTCCTTTGCACCCTTTCCAATGCTTCCACATCCTTCCTATAGTGAAGTGACCAGAACTGCACACAATACTCCAAATGTGGTCTCACCAGGGTCATGTACAGTTGCAAGCCCCCTGTCAATAAACGCTAACACACTATAGGCCTTCTTCACGGCTCTATCCACTTGATTGGCAAACTTCAGAGATCTGTGGACATGAACCTTCACGGCTCTATCCACTTGATTGGCAAACTTCAGAGATCTGTGGACATGAACCCCAAGATCTCTCTGTTCCTCCACATTCCTCAGAATCCTGCCGTTGACCCTGTAATCCGCATTCAAATTTTTTCTACCAAAATGAATCACCTCGCACTGATCAGGGTTAAACTCCATCTGCCATTTTTCAGCCCAGTTCTGCATCCTATCAATGTATCTTTGCAGCCTACAACAGCCCTCCACCTCATCCACTACTCCACCAATCTTGGTGTCATCAGCAAATTTACTGACCCACTCTTCAGCCCCCTCCTCCAAGTCATTGATAAAAATCACAAATAGCAGAGGACACAGTACTGATCTCTGTAGTAGACCACTGGCAACTGGACTCTGTGTTGTTCCTCGTGTCTTAATAAAGCTCGTAGTCTCAAATGTGGAGAAGATGCTTTATTGTGAATTTGTTCTCTCTTCAGAGCTTTACCTACGGCTACCTCAAGTGCTACTAGCTGGTGTGTCTGTGCCCTGCTACGAGTTCTGCCTTCTGTGAAGTGTGTCCTCACTTCCTGTCCCGGTCTATTTATATGGCTCTCCCGTGCTCCCTCTAGTGTTTGCTCAGTTGTATTGCATCTAGTTAACTTGTGATCACCACATCCCCCTTTTTCTCTTTACATATTTTCTGTACATCGTTAAAGAAAATTGTACATCCTGTCCCGGTGTATTTATAGCTCTCCCTCTAGTGTTTGCTCAATTGTATTGTATCTAGTCAATCTACGATCACCACATCCCCCTTTTTCTCTTTACATATTTTCTGTACATCGTTAAAGAAAATTATACAAAACAGTTACTTACGATATGCGTATCTATACAAGTGATGGTGCTATTGCATATTTTTTTTTTACAAAGCCAATGTATTTATGAGTCCAATCTTAATAAAACATTTATGAGTCCAAACTTGATGAATTTGTTCATTTTTTTTTTCTTTTTGTTGTTGATGACGTGGTGATATTGATATTGCAGCTCCGTTGTGAATGTTGTTGGTGTTCCTTGTTATTTTAAGTACCCAATGCGTCATCCCGAGGTGTTTGCATGGTCACATCACTGATGTTGACTGGCATGGACTTTTTTCTGTGCTTGTGGTATTGATTTATTATCTCATCCGCCTTGGATGCTGGTGTGCTTGCTTGTTCTGGAGCAGATGTGAGTTTGTGCGATTCGTCGTCATCCCATGACATGTTTGTAGTCTTGTCATCGTTTTGCAGTGTGCTGTGGCATTGTCCTTCATGTGCCGAGTAGTACCATTGTGTACAAGTCGTTGTTTCATTGCTGTTGTTTCTGTCGTTCCTGTCTTTGTTGTTTTCGTTGCCGTACTTGTTGCTGTTTTTGTTGTTTCTGTCTTTGGTGTTGTCGCCATCGTTGTTCCTGACTTTGTTGTTTTCGTTGCCGTTCTTGTTGCTGTTCTTGTCGTTTCTGTCTTTGGTGTTGTTGCTATCTTTGTTCCTGACTTTGTTGTTTTCGTTGCCGTTCTTGTTGTTTCTGTCTCTGTCGTTGTCGCTATCTTTGTGCCTGACTTTGTTGTTTGTCTTGTCGCGCTTCATGTTGCTTTTGTTCTTGCTGTTGTGCCTGACTTTGTTGTTTGTCTTGTCACGCTTCATGTTGCTTTTGTTCTTGCTGTTGTTGTTCTCGTTTCTGCTGTGCTTCTTGCTATTGTTGTTGGTCTTGTCGCGCTTCATGTTGCTTTTGTTCTTGCTGTTGTTGTTCTCGTTTCTGCTGTGCTTCTTTTGACTTTTGTTTTTCTTGTTATACTCTATGAGTGTCCCGTGTGGATAATTTGAGTCATTGAACATTTCGTCTCGAGAATGGTGAGAATGATCTGATGTTGCATCGGTGCTGGTGACATCAATCATGTGTGGAGGATTTGATTCCTCATCTTTGCTTTCTTGGTGCTCCTCTTCTGGAGTCAACTTCTTCTCGATTTCATTTGACGCGGTGTCTCTGGATTCTTGGCGCTCCTCTTCTGGAGTCAAAAACTTCATGATTACAATTGACGTGGTCTCTCTGGACTCTTGGTGCTCCTCTTCTGGAGTTAAAATCTTCATGATTTCTGTTGATGTTGTCTCACTGGACTCCAGGTGCTCCTCTTCTGGAGTCAAAATCTGCATGGTTTCTGTTGGCATGGTCTCACTGGTCTGTTGGGTGGCCCGACTCTGTGCTTCTGTACAGACAAGCTGAGAACTGTCAGTCTCGCTGTGATCCTGTACGTCGAGTGTGATCACCTTGTCACTGTTTTCGCATGCAGTGGGTAGAGGTACATTGTCTTCTTCCTGTTCATGTGAGCTTGGTAGACTTTCATAGTCTGCTTGTGGTTGCTCAGATACAGCGGGTTTACCTTCATGGTCTTGTTCATGCATGGTGTTCGCCAGGGAGTGTTTGCTTGCATCCCTGTTGGAGTCTTTCATCACTCGCACTGTGGAGCCTGTCATCGCTCGCTCTGTGGAGTCTTTCTGTGCTCCTTGTGTGGCGTCGTCTTCGTCTTGGGTATTGCTGTCATCCAATGTATCGACGAGCTGCCATGGTATCATGGTGTTGGATTCATCTACCACGAGTAGATTCATGTTGAGCTTTGCAACGGTGTCGCTGATGCTGTGATCAGCATAAATAACTCAGCCATCTCTGAGTAGTATTCTTTGAAACCCAAATCATCTTGGTTGGCTTCTTCTACCACGAGTTGGTTCGTGTTGAACTTTGCGACCGTGTCGCTGATGCTGTGATTAGCATATCCGACTGACTCAGCTATGTCTGAGTAGTATTCTTCGAAAACCAAATCATCTTGGTTGGATTCTTCTACCACGAGTTGATTCGTGTTGAACTTTGCGACCGTGTCGCTGATGCTGTTATAAGCATATCCGACTGACTCAGCCATGTCTGAGAGGTAATCTTCGAAAAACAAATCATCTTTTGTTGTTTCGGAATTCTTTTTGTTCTCTTCACTTTGGGTGGTGCAGACTGCTTTTTCCAGGGTGTTGTGCGAGTTATTTTTAACTGCTGGTTTAAGTTCAGGCGTTTTTCTGTGTTCTGAGGCAAGAAAATTTGCTTTTACCACTTTAAGTGTCTTGTTTTCAATTTTCGGGCATTTCCCTTTTAAGTAGGATGCTCAGACGTCATGACGTCACGCGTAGGAATGAATTGCGCACGCGCAAATCGGCCTTCCTCCTTCACTGTGCGGTTTTGTGTCCATTGCGCATGCGCATAACGATCGGCAACGCAACCTTTTTTTAACTGCGCATGCGCGGCTTCCGGTTCCGGCGCATGCGCAGACGCAATTTGGAGTTCTTTGCTTGCCCGAGACTGCAAAATGTGCTCCGACGCCATTTTTTCGCGGATTTCAGCGTTTTTTCTTTCTAAAAGTTGTAAGTTACCTTTTCTTTCCGATCTGGACTGGATTTCAGTGTGTTGGCTTTGTGAAAAATTCATGTTATTTCTTCTTTTTGATCTGTACCTTTCATTTGCGATTTCTTGTTCTTTTCGTGATTTTTTAAGTTTTGCATCACTCAGCCTCTCTGCAGTTTGGCCTCTGAGCATGCCTTGCTGTTCAAATTCCTTACAGTACTCTTCAAATTTGTTTAGTATCGTTTGTAAGCTGTTTCTGTCTTCACTTTTTGAGTATTTAAATCCATTATAAACTTTCCTATTTTCATGCCCTGCGATGAGAATTGCTATTTTAATTTTGTCTGAGGCTGCTGCTACATCATTAGCTATGAGATAAAAATCGAACATTTGTTTAAACCTTTTCCAGACATTTCTTACATTGCCAGTCATGTCCAGCTGAGGTGGGTATCCATGCCACATCCTCGAATTAGCGATGTCTTCCCAAGTCAAATGTCCAGTAAGAGATTTTCATGCCATTTTGTTCTTTCTGTATCTGCAGCTGAGTTGTCCTGTAGTAAGCGTCTGAAGCCACTGCTGGTACCATGTGTTGTTCCTCGTGTCTTAATAAAGCTCGTAGTCTCAAATGTGGAGGAGATGCTTTATTGTGAATTTGTTCTCTCTTCAGAGCTTTACCTACGGCTACCTCAAGTGCTACTAGCTGGTGTGTCTGTGCCCTGCTACGAGTTCTGCCTTCTGTGAAGTGTGCCCTCACTTCCTGCCCGGTCTATTTATATGGCTCTCCCATGCTCCCTCTAGTGTTTGCTCAGTTGTATTGCATCTAGTTAACTTGTGATCACCACAGACTCCAGTCTGAAAATTTTCCATCCACCACCACCCTCTGTCTTCTATGTGATAGCCAGTTACTTATCCAATTGGCCAAATTTCCCTCTATCCCACACCTCCTTACTTTCTTAATAAGGTGGAGATGCCGGCGTTGGACGGGGTGAGCACAGTAAGAAGTCTTACAACACCAGATTAAAGTCCAACATGTTTGTTTCAAACACTAGCTTTCGGAGCACTGTTCCTTCCTCAGGTGAATGAAGAGATATGTTCCAGAAACATATATATAGACAAATTCAAAGATGCCAGACAATGCTTAGAATGCGAGCATTTGTGGGTAATTAAATCTTTACAGATCCAAAGATAGGGGTAACCCCACGTTAAAGAGGTGTGAATTGTCTCTAGCCAGGACAGTTGGTAGGATTTTGCAAGCCCAGGCCAGATGGTGGGGGATGAATGTAATGCAACATGAATCCCAGGTCCCAGTTGAGGCCGCACTCATGTGTGCGGAACTTGGCTATAAGTTTCTGCTCAGCGATTCTGCATTGTTGCCTGCCCTGAAGGCCGCCTTGGAGAACACTTACACGGAGATCAGAGGCTGAATGCCCTTGACGGCTGAAGTGTTCCCCGACTGGAAGGGAACATTCCTGCCTGGTGATTGTCACGCAATGTCCGTGCATTCGTTGTCGCAGCGTCTGCATGGTCTCGCCAATGTACCACGTTTCGGGACATCCTTTCCTGCAGCGTATGAGGTAGACAACGTTGGCCGAGTCGCACGAGTATGTACCGCATACCTGGTGGGTGGTGTTCCCACGTGTAATGGTGGTACCCATGTCGATGATCTGGCACGTCTTGCAGAGATTGCCATGGCATGGTTGTGTGGTGTTGTGGTCGCTGTTCTGAAGGCTGGGTAGTTTGCTGCAAACAATGGTTTGTTTGAGGTTGCGCAGTTGTTTGAAGGCAAGTAGTGGGGATGTGGGGATGACCTTGGCAAGATGTTCATCTTCATCGATGACGTATTGAAGGCTGCGAAGAAGATGTCGTAGTTTCTCCGCTCCGGGAAAGTACTGGACGATTAAGGGTGTTCTGTCAGTTGTGTCCCGTGTTTGTCTTCTGAGGAGGTTAGTGTGGTTTTTTGCTGTGGCGCGTTGGAACTGTCGATCGATGAGTCGAGCGCCATATCCCGTTCATACGAGGGCATCCTTCAGCGTCTGTTACGCTCCTCCTCGTCTGAGCAGATCCTGTGTATACGGAGGGCTTGTCCACAGGGGATGGCTTCTTTAATGTGTTTAGGGTGGAAGCTGGAGAAGTGGAGCATCGTGAGGTTTTCCGTGGGCTTGCGGTAAAGCGAAGTGCTGAGGTGACCGTCCTTGATGGAGACGAGTGTGTCCAAGAATGCAACTGATTTTGGAGAGTAGTCCATGGTGAGTCTGATGGTGGGATGGAACTCATTGATGTCATCGTGTAGTCGTTTCAGTGATTCTTCGCCGTGGATCCAAAGGAACAAAATGTCATTGATGTATCTGGTGTCTAACGTCGGTTGAAGGTCCTGTGTGGTGAGGACGTCTTGTTCAAACTTGTGCATGAAGATGTTGGCATATTGAGGTACGTGTTTGGACCCCATGGCTGTTCCGTGCGTCTGGATGAAGAACTTGTTGTCAAAGGTGAAGACGTTGTGATCCTGAATGAAGCGGATGAGTTGCAGAATTACATCTGGAGATTGGCAGTTGTCGGTGTTGAGGAGTGAGGCTGTTGCAGCAATGCCGTCGTCATGGGGGATGCTGGTGTAGAGTGCCGAAACGTCCATTGTGAAGAGGAATGTTCCTGGTTCAACTGGTCCATGGGTGCTGAGTTTCTGAAGGAAGCCCGTCGTGTCGCGACAGAAGCTGGGCGTACCTTGTACGATGGGTTTCAAGATGCCTTCGATATAGCCAGAGAGGTTCTCACAGTGTCCCATTGCCTGAAACGATAGCCATGATGTGGAGATGCCGGCGTTGGACTGGGGTGAGCACAGTAAGAAGTCTTACAACACCAGGTTAAAGTCCAACAGGTTTGTTTCAAACACGAGCTTTCAGAGCACAGCTCCTTCCTCAGGTGAAATTTCACCTGAGGAAGGAGCTGTGCTCCGAAAGCTCGTGTTTGAAACAAACCTGTTGGACTTTAACCTGGTGTTGTAAGACTTCTTACTGAAACGATAGGGCGGCCTGGTGTTTTGGCCTTGTGTATTTCCGGGAGGCAGTAGAGATCTCCAATGCGGGGAATGGGATGGGACGTGGGATGAGAGCACGCAAGGTGCTCTGAAGGTCTGGATCTAAGGTCTTGATCAGTCTGTTGAGTTGGCGGATGTGTTCTTTGGTCGGATCTGCGGGTAACTGTCTGTAATGTTCCTGGTTGTTGAGTTGTCGGTATACTTCTTTGCAGTAGTCCGTTCTGTTCAGTATGACGGTGGCCCTTCCTTTGTCTGCTGGTTTGATGACGATGTTGCGGTTGGTCTTGAGAGCGGGGATGGCGTTGCATTTCCTCCCTGCCTGACAGGGGCATACCTATCAAGGACACGCAGTATTTGTTCCTTGAACAAGCTCCACTTTTCATTTGTGCCTTTCCCTGACAGTTTCTGTTCTCATCTTATGCTCCCTAATTCTAGCCTAATCGCATCCAATGTGCCCCCCCCCCCCCCCCCCCCCCCCCCCCCCCCCCCTCTTGTCGGCCTACCCACATATTGTGTCAGGAAACCCTTCTGCACACACTGTACAAAAACTGCCCCATCCAAACTGTTCGACCTATAGAGGTTCCAATCAATATTTGGAAAGTTAAAGTCACCCATGAGAACTAACCTGAGACTTCCAAACTTATCCATAATCTGTTTTGCAATTTCTTCCTCCACATCTCTATTACTATTTGGGGGCCTATAGGAAACTCCTAACAACGTGACCGCTCCTTTCCTATTTCTAACTTCGGCCCATATTACCTCAGTAGGAAGATCCCCTTCGAACTGCCTTTCTGCAGCCATTAAACTATCCTTGATTAACAATGATACTCCTCCACCTCTTTTACCACCTTCCCTACTCTTACTGAAACATCTATACCCCGGAACTTCCAACAACCATTCCTGTCCCTGTTCTGAACTTGGGTCCAGAAATGGGGTCCAATATATGGCAGGCAATTTAGGGGTTAAACTGACTGAGGGAAAAGACTGCTGGCAGCAGAGTCCGAGAGATATGCCCACAGCATGAATTACCTTGTCCCATTCAGACGTAATCTTGGTAGTGGGAGTACATAGGATGCCCTGGTTCAGTCAGGATGATCCACTCAAGATCCATTATCTTCAGGGCAACCTTGCTGACCAGATATTAGTCCATCACAGAGTCTGTGGAAGGGTAGTTGCATATGAATGGCATAGCTCTGTTCTTTTGTAGAAAGGGGAGTGGGAAATGAGACAGCCAAGATAACGATATGGATTCAAGCCTGGCCACCTCAGGAGTGAACCTTTGTTTGAAGGGGTGGGCGGAGCTTCGAGAGCGAGAGAAAGAATGCTGACCTGAACAGTTATAGGCAGAAGGCTGTGGAATTGGATCAGTGAGATCATGAAAGTTGTCACTGGGGCAGGCTTTGGCAAAGGGTTCTGAACAACTGTTCCTAACAGAAGAAAAAATGCTTTATCAATGCAAGTATTGCCTTTGTCTATTTGTGTGAGTGGAACATGTTTGTGTAAAATATTGTTTCATGGGAACTAGTGCGTTAAGGTTAGGAAACTGCATATAATCAGTTGGTGTTAGAGCTGAAGTAAAAGTTTAAATATTGTTTTCTTTTCTTTTGTTTAAATGAAGTTTGTTTATAAAATAACCAAGCCCTATTTCTTATATTATCACTCCTGGAATGAATCGATCTTTCCACACCGCATTAAAACTTTAAAAAGTTATGGCATCTGGTCCCGTATGTTAGCCACTGTTGAGAGCTGACCAGACATCGATAACACATATTATATATATATATAGATATATATTTGATTTTTCCAATTAAGGGGCAATTTAGCATGGCCAGTCCACTTACCCTGCACATCTTTGGGTTGTGGGTGTGAGACACACACATACAAGGGGAGAATGTACACATTCCACATGGACGTGACACAGGGCCGGGTCAAACCCTGGTCCTTGGCGCAGTGATGCAACAGTGCTGACCACTGTGCCACCATGTTGCCCTGATAACAGATTATGTAGTAATTGTACTTTTTTAAATGTGTACTGCATCAATCCTCCCCCACACCCCACTCCAAACCCTAATGAGTTCTGGAAATGTTGATCAAAAATTCAGTCATTGAAATATCTGCATATTAAGCAAGAGGGCATATTGCCAGCAATCATCTGGCATGGAACCAGTCAGGGATTGGCAGACACTTGTTATGGAAGGCAGGTCTGTTCATTGTTGATCACTATTTCACACTGCTGCAGTCAAGATTCATGTCAATGGGTTCTATTCTCCTTCATTGCTTCACAAGATCTTGGGATGGGGGACAAATACATCCCCTTTTCTTCCTACCTTTTAAAACACAAGCTTGATTTCACAAATTTCTCATTAATCACATTAATGCACTTTCTTCATTCTGCTTTTCAGCCCCGGGGTGATTCTGAAAGATGGGCCTTAACTCTTGAATTCTATTATTGGCCCATATAATTACGGGTTTTCTTTTTCACTTTGGTTTCCTGGAATGTTGTTTTCCAAGGACACCTGCCAACTTCAAATGAGGTTGGTAAAAAGGCATCAACCAAGCTGCTCATACAGCACTGATAGCATTACTACAGATACTTAGCGGGGTTTACATGAGGTGGCAAATATTCAGCATTGTGTAGCGTTCAAGTTCTAAGCTGATGCTGTTTCAGTGCTTGGGACCATATGGGAATCTTCCACAAGCAACTTATGCTTCACAGATTACATAGCTTACTGGTAATGTGAGATAGATTTTGTATATGATGCACATTGTTTGGGATATGCTCGAAGGACCAGTGTGCCACTGTCCTGATTATGTGTTGGACTATATACCGCTTTGAAACAGGCTTGTTCCTGATAATAAAAGCAAAATGCTGCAGATGCTGGAAATCCGAACTAAAAAACAGAAAATACCAGATAAACTCAGCAGGTCTGGCAGCACCTGTGGATGGAAACAGAGTTAACGTTTCGAGTCCATACGACTATTTTACAGGCTTGCTCTTGATGTGCCTTTGAACCAAAACAACATCAATGAGTCAAGGTCCATTATGCAACTCTCCAAAGAAGGGCAGAAAAAAGCAGGTCGTCTCCACAAAATGTTGGGTAGGATCAGGAACTACTGAAGTAGAATGGAGCTCAAGATGTCGAGATCGGCTGAGGAAGCCGGAAAACCAAAATTTGTGCTGGTGTGGGAAAAATGGCTGGACATATCAGACCGGATTTTTGCTCGTGTCAGGACATTTCCAGGAAACAGGACCTTCTTGAGTCTGGCAGTGGGAAATCCCACTGAGCGGGCGGCACGGTTTCAGTGGTCAGCAGTACCCAGGGCCACATCTGGTCAGCTGCAGCCAAGCATTAGTGTCATTATGGCACAGAAATGGACTTGCACCCCTCACAACCACGTAAGGCACAAAATGATAACAGAGCCTGGAAGAGGCTCTTAATTGCTCATTTAAGTGGATCAATAGGATTGGGGGTGGGAGGGAAAGATGGCACAGCGGTGGGACAGTGGCAAGAATGCCAACCCTACCAGGCTATTTTACGACCACTCCCCATCTCACTGCTCATCCCCAGGGGCCAGTAAAACCCAGTTGCTGCATTACCATCACCCCATAACCATTCCCCAAAATTGGAACAACCTCTGCCTTTCTTAATCTGCAAGGTGAAACAATCAACTTTAGATCAGTCCACATTATGCCAACTTGAAGTGGCCATTTCCTATTGCAGCAATGCCAACTCTAACAGGCCTGCTGCCATTTCACATTCAACTTAACTTTGATTGGTAGCAGACTGCCATCTGCATTTGGAAGGAAATCTTGCCTTGGAGAGCTGCTCGCGAAACAGATTGAGGCAAGCAGCAGCGGATGCCCTGGGGGGTTGCGGGGATTGTTGGGAGGGAGGTGGGTGAGTGTTTTATTGGAGGATAGGCCAGGGTGGGGAGCAGGGAGGTCCAGAGGTCTCTGGTGAATGTTCAGTGCCATCATTCAGAAGGGAGCTTCTTATTGATGTACGCTACCCTCCCTTTCCGCCTAAGATCGAGGTCAGTGATTTGTTTCTATTTCCCATCCCCAACTATCCAGTGCCTGCCAACCTGAAAATTGAGGCTGGGCTGGAAAAGGCCCTTACACGGCCTTTATATGGGCAAGAGCGGGGCTTCCTGTCTGAGGCCCCGCGGTAAAGTCATGACCAAGTCTGGGTGGGCAGGATCCTGGATGGAATCCGGAATCCAGACCGTGCAATTTCATGCCCTCTGCTCTACCTCAAATCCCGCCAGAGTGGAGGGAGAGGGGTATTCGGGCCAGGACCTTTTCTCAGAGGCTCAAGATTAAATTTCACATGGCACTTTAAAAAATATATATTTCATGGAATATGGGGCGAAATTCTCCCCTACCTGGTGGTGCGGGGGGTCCCGGCGTAGCGGAGTGGCGCCAACCACTCCGGCATCGGGCCTCCCCAAAGGTGCGGAATTCGCCGCACCTTTAGGGGCTAGGCCTGCGCTGGAGTGGCTCCCGCTCCGCCGACTGGCACCAACAGCCTTTGGTGCTACACCGACCGGCATCAGGGCTGGCCAAAAGGCCTTCGCCGTTCGGCGTGAGTCCGCGCATGCGCCGGAGCGTCAGCGGCCGCTGACGTCACCACCGGCGCATGCGCGGTGGAGGGGGGTCTCTTCCGCTTCCGTCATGGTGGAGGCGGCGGAAGAAAAAGAGTGCTCCCACGGCACAGGCCCGCGCCCCCCCCCCCCCCCCCCCCCTCCCCGATCGGTGAGCCCCGATCGCGGGCCAGGCCACGTGGGGGCACCCCCCGGGGTCCGATCGCTCCGTGCCCCCCCCCCAGGGCCCCCGGGGCCCGCTCACGCCGCCTGCTCCCGCCGGCACAGAGGTGGTTTAAACCACGTCAGCGGGAGAGGTCTGACAGCGGCGGGACTTCGGCCCATCGCGGGCCGGAGAATCGCCGCGGTGGGGCCCGCCGACCGGCGGGGCGCGATTCCCACCCGCGCCGATTCCCGAGTGGCGGAGAATTCCGGCCACGGCGGGGGCGGGATTTACACCGGCCCAGGCGATTTCCTGACCCTGCGGGGGGTCGGAGAATTCCTGCCAAAGGTCTTCACAGGCAGGACCAGCATTTACTTCATATCCCATAATTGCCCTTGAGAAGTAGATGGCGAGCTACCTTCTTGAACAAAGCTAAGAGGCATGTTCAGTAATTTTTTGAGTTAGTCCAAGCTAGATAAGGACACAGAAGGGTTTTATAACAACCTGGTAACTTTGTGGTTACAAAAATTATCTCCTTACTTAAAGATGGATTGACTTGCTTTGGAAGCAGTTTGGAGGAGGTTCACTCGGCTGATTCCTGGGATGAAGATGTTTCGAGCAAAGGTTGTGATCTTACTCATTGGAGTTTAAAAGAACGAGGGGTGATCCTATTGAAACATGAAGCTGCTAGACAGGATAGATGCTGAAAGGATGCTTTCTCTTATTGGGGAATCTAGAGCTAGTGGCACATTTAAATATTAGGGGCTTCCCATGTCGGATGAAGATAAGGAGAATTTCTTCTCTCAGAGAATCAAATAATCTTTGGAATTCTCTTCCATAGAGAACAGTGGAGCCTGGGCCACAGAATATACTCCAGGCTGAGTTAGACAGATTTTTGATTGTCAAATCAGTAAAGGGTTCATGGGATAATGGGCAATGGGTGGAGTTGAGGCCACAATTAGGTCAGACATTACCTTATTGAATAGCTCGACTGGCCAGATGGCCTACTCTTATTTTTAACGATCAGTAGTGATACTAGCTTTTGTCAAATTTGAGGGCTGTTAATTGAATTTAAATTCCTGAGCTACCATGGTGGTATTTGAACTCGGGTCACTGCTCTAGGCCTTTGGGTTGTGTTATAACCGTCATGAGGACCACAGAGAAAGCATCATTGATCTTCCCATGGGACTCATGGAGTACAAGCTTCCCAAATAGGGGGCAGAGGCCACGGCTTGGGCCTCGTGATGCACTGATATAAAAGGTGGCCCAAAACAGGGCCGAGACAGACTAGTCCCCCCAGCAAGGACTGTACTGGGAATGACATGTTGCTTTACGTAGACCTTTGTATATAGTTAAAATAAATGAATGTTCAATTTCCACCTGCTTCCTCAAGTTACTGAAGGTTGCTAGCTCAGTTATGTAGTCACTGCACTATCATATCATATTTGAGCTTAATTTTCAGGTTTCCATGACTATTCCCAGATTGACTGCATACGATTCATGCTTATCTGTTTGTAATCATACCTTGTAACCTTTAATGATGCCGTTGTGTGACCCGGGAGGAGGGGGTTCCCAGCTGACTACAATGCTGTCATTCCTACTTTCTGTCCTTGCAACGATCACACTGTGAGGGGCTGAATCCGGCACTAAACATGAAGCACAAGGATAGAAGATTAATAGCAAATACCAAGCACTCACATCAAAGCCACTCTGCGTTAAAGATCATGCCTTTAATAAAGGCAAGTGTTCCATATGCCTTTTTCACCACCTTATTAACTTGCCCTTCTGCCTTCAGAGATCTATGGACAAACATGCCAAGGCTCTTTGTTCCTCAGAACATCCCAGTTCATTGAATACTTCCTTGTCAAATACTCCTTCCAAAGTGTATCACCTCACATTTTTCAGGGTTAAATTCCATCTTCCACTTCTCTGCCCATTTGACCATCCCATCTACATCTTCCTGTAACTCAAACTCACTGTTAACCACCCGGCCAAGATCCCTCAGATCTTGAGCCTAGAAATCTAGTGCAGCACTGAGGGATTGCTGCATTGCTGGAGGTGCAGTCTTTCACCTGAGGCATGAAACCAAGGCCCCAACTGTCAACCTTTTAAAAAATCTGTTCATGGGACGTAGGCATCGCTGGCCAGGCCAGCATTTATACTGCCCATCCCTAATAGCCCTTGAGAAGGTGGTCGTGAGGTTGGACGGATGTACCAGATCCCATGGTGCTTGTTTTGAAGAAAAGCAGGTGAGTTTGCCCAGTGTCCTGATCAACATTGATCTCTAGATCAACATCACAAAAATAAACCCCACAGAATATCTGTTATTATCATATTGCTGCTTGTTGGAGTTTGCTGAATGCAAATTAGCTGAGTGTGTTCTACATTACAACAGAGCTAACCCTTCACAAAGTACTTCATAGGCTGTAAAATTCCTCGAGATGTCTGGAATGGGATTTAAACACACAACCTTCTGACTCAGAGCCAAGATTGGTTCCAACTGAGCAGCCTTATAGCAGCAAAATCTGTAAAGGACCACACAAGACAGCCTGAAATAGGTCACAAGTACCACTGTTCTAGCCCTGACATGAAGTAGTCTTCTCCTTTCCAACAGATGAAGCCCACTGTAGGGCTCAATCTACTGTCTTCATCTCTCACCTTCCTCGGGAATCCTTCCATGCTTTGTGTTGCTGTCTGGACTGTAGAACATTCCGCTGAATGCCTGAACCTTGAACTCATACTTGTAGCCCCTTCTCAGCGTGGTGAGCACTACGTTCCGCTCGAGGGGATGGGGAACCTGCTGTCCCATCCATTCAACGCTCGGGGGCAGCAAAGAACGAAAAAAAACATGAAATCCCTCAATGTATTGAGAGGACAGAATAACCTGCAGAAGCCAAGGAGAGAAAACTGAATGAGTTTGTGCAGATGGTTTAGCACACTGGGCTAAATCGCTGGCTTTTAAAGCAGACCGAGGCAGCCCAGCAGCGCGGGTTCAATTCCCGTACCAGCCTCCTCCTAAAGGTGCCGGGATGTGGCGACTAGGGGCTTTTCACAGTAACTTCATTGAAGCCTACTCATGACAATAAGCGATTTTCATTTCAGATGAATGAGCTCCTCTTTGACCAATGGTTTGAATGTATTTCATCAAATGGGAAAATTCAAGTGGAATGTCTGGGTGAAACAAAACTGAGTTGAGCTTCCTAAAGACAGTAGTAAGACTGCTACAGTTCCCATCAATATCCTACAAATTCAAAGACTTGATTCTTACCCTGCAACTGCTATTGGAAGATTTTATTTGTGAATTTCATCTGATGTTAGAGTAGCTGGTCCAAAGGAATTGAATGTTACACAGTGGTCGGTATCACTTCAGATCTCAGTATTAAACCTCTTCGAAGCTGCTTGAGAGGGATGTGACTGTCCTGAATAACTCTCAGCAGAACACAACAATTTTCAGAAGATCAATGCAATGTATTCTCACGGTAGTGGCTGCCATTGTCGGGCTTCTCACCATTGGCATCGAGGGGTGAATTTTACAAATGCAGCTCCCAGTGCAGATAGAAGCTCATCTACTTTGAATATCAAGGATTTGTAAACCCACCTCCCACGAAAGCCCAATGTGCAATTCCAAGTACAATGTGAGGCTCCATGCCAGGGATGTACTTATAATGTCAATGTTGAACATCAGATTTGTTTAGCCTGCCCTCCTAAATTAACTACAGTGTGAACTAAATGTAGAGTGAAGGTCCTGATACACTGCCTTAATGATCTGTCTTATAATCAACAGTAGAAGAGTTTCTCTGTCATAAATTCACTCCAACACTCAGTGTGTTAATATTCATCTTACACAACCATTGAATCATTCCCATTCATTTATCATCTTGAGGGAAATGATGAACTACAGATATTATCTTCTGAATTAAAGAGAAAAACTCTTCAAAATTTTCAATGATTTCTAAATAATTAAGAAAACGCTTCAAGAAATCAGCAGAGCATTATACCAAACCAAGTATGCAGTGAGTCTCGTGGCAATCATATATAGAGTAAAACAATAATTGCTTGAACGTTACGGGGAAAGATCAGACATCTACCTTCCAGTGGAGATAGACATGTGAAGATGATGGAAGGGCAGTAACGTTATCGAGGTATATCCTAACATCCAACAGTTCCCGATGAATATCCTTCTGCCTGTCTCCCTGACCAGTGTCAAGAGCATCTGAAGATAATGAAAACAAATCATGAACTAGTAAGGCAGTCAGATCCATTGCAGGCACAATAATCCATCTATCTTTTATATACAAATATACAAACATATAAAATAAGAGCAGAAGTAGGCCATTCGGCCCCTCAAGCCTGCTGCACCATTTAACAAGATCATGGCTGATCTGTTTACATTGAGTTCTACATTCCCATCTATCTCCCCGCACCTCCCCCCATAACCTATGATCCACTTGCCCAACAAGAATCTATCTGCTTCCATATCTTAAAAATATTCAGTGATCCCATTTCCACCGCCTTCTGTGACTGAGCGTTCCAAAGTTGCAGAACCCTCAGAGAACATTTGATTTCTCATCTCTGTCCTATAAGGGCAAATCCTAATTTTAAAACATTGCCCCCTAGTTCTGGGCTCACCCACAAGAGGATGCATCCTTTCCACATCCATCTTGTCAATACCCTTCATGATCTTATATCCTTCAATCAAGTCAACCCTCGTTCTTCTAAATTCCAGTGGAAACAAGCCCAGTCTTTCCAACATATTCTCATAAGACAACCGGCTCATTCCAGGCATTAATCTCGTAAGCCTCCTCTGAACCGTCTCCAACACATTTACATCCTTCTTTAAATGAGGAGATCAAAACTGCACACATTATTCAAGATGCCGTCTCTGTGTAAATAAAGCATAACTCGAATCATACAAGACCTTCAGTGCAGAAAGAGGCCATTTGGCCCATCACGTCTGCAACAACCTTCCAAAAGAGCATCCTACCTAGGCCTAATCACCCGCCCTATCCCTGTAACCCTACCTAACATTTGGACACCAAGGGGTAATTTAGCATGGCCAATCCACCTGACTTGCACATCCTTACTTTTATGTTCAATTCCTCTCGTAATGAAGGATAGCATTCAATTAGGCTTCTTGATTACAAGCTGCACCTGCATACTAACCTTTACGACTCATGTATGAGAACACCTGGATCCCTCTGAACCCCAGCCGTCTGCAGTCATTCCATTTAAATAATCATCTGCTTTTATATTCTTCCTGCCAAAGTAGACAACTTCACATTTTCCTAGATTATACTCCATCTGCCAGACATTTGAGCAATCACTCAACCTATCTATATCTATCTGCAAACTCTGTTTGTCTTCTTCATAACATACTTTCCTATCTATGTTTGTGTCATCTACAAATTTAGCTACCATGCCTTCACTCCCCTCTCTAAGTCAATGATATAAATTGTAAATGTTGAGGCTCAAGCACAAACCCCTGCAGGACTCTGTTCATCACATCCTGACAATCAGACAATAACCCACTTATGCATACTCTCTGTTTTCTGCCAAACAACCAAACTTCAATCGAGGCTAATATGTTACCCCCTACACCATGAGCATTTTATTTTGCAATAACCGTTGATGTGACATCTTTTCAAATGCTTTATGGAAATCTAAGTACAGTACATTTACAGGTTCCCCTCTATCCACAGAATGTTACACAAAATGCTGACCAATTTTTAGTTATTTCTGTTTCTTATTCCTTTACTGCCTATTGAATGAGGGACAAAATGGAAGAAAGGAAAATACTAACTGCTCTGTCAAGCCTATCTCATTATGCCAAGTGTACCATGAGCAACTAGGGATGGATAATAAATGTTGGCTTAGACAGCAATTCCGACATCCTATAAATTAATTTTAAAAACTTTAACTCTGTTTCTCTCTCCGCAGATGATGCCAGACCGGCACTCAGTATTAATTTCAGATTTCCAAGATCTGCTCAGATACTAAATGAGGGCTCAGCTTGCCCTCAAATGTGGATATAAAAATCCCATGACACTATTTTGAAGAAGTTGGTTAACGTTCATCTTTTTTAATTTGTTTCGTTTTTCTGCAATGTTTTGGCTCACAAAATTAAACTCTTAATTTTAGGACCATTGGAACATTGGGTAAAAATTCACTACCACTGACTCTCAGAAACCCACTGCCGTTTAACACTCACTTGAGCATTGATTGGCAGTGAGCGGGATTTTCATCCGCCCTTGGAAAGAAGTACCAACCCATCCAGGCACAGCACTGCAGTGGTCAGAAGAGGTACAGCAGCACTCTGCCTGGAACTAAATCCCGGGACCGTTCTTAAGGTAGGTTCCAGGGTTAGGAGGGAAGGGGATGCTTTGGAGGCTTGGGAGGGGAGTGATCGTGGTATCGGGTGGACGGAGGAGTAGGCCAGTGGGGGAGGGAGAGCCAAAGATCCAAAGTCTTGGAGCAAAGTGCACCCCAAATGTGAAGGGGCCTCCCCTTCCTGCCCAAGGCAGAAAATATTTTTTGTCTGTTTTGCACTCTACTTGCACCTGCTTCCACCGGCCTAAAAGTTGAGGCTGGATGGGAAAGGACTCTGAAGTGGTCATTAAGTGGAGGCCCTGCCCGCCCAACTGTGAACTTGCATCTGGGTCACGGCGGGTGAGATCTCTGGGGGGAATCATCCATGCGATTGTATACTCCCCCCTCGCCTTTGAACCTACCTTTGGGTGGAGCGTGCAACTCTGCCACTGAAGCAAGAGTAGGCCATTCGGCCCTTCGAACTTGCTCCACCATTCAATACGATTATGGTTGAGCAGGCTGTGGTCTCAGCTCCACTTTCCTGTTTGCCTCACTATAACCCTTGTCTCGCTTGCCTAAGATTCAATAATATGGTTGGACAGTAAAATTAAAATCGCACCTTCTAAAGTGAACAGAAGAACACGATGGATATGCTACATAATCTCTGGTGCATGATTACCGAGATAGAAGGATCATTTTTCTTCTATCTTCTAAACCAGGGGCTGGTTTAGCACACTGGGCTAAATCGCTGGCTTTTAAAGCAGACCAAGGCAGGCCAGCAGCACGGTTCTATTCTTGTACCAGCATTCCCGAACAGGCGCCGGAACGTGGCGACTAGGGGCTTTTCACAGTAACTTCATTGAAGCCTACTTGTGATAATAAGCGATTTTCATTTCATTTCATTATTCTTCTAGGGGCAGAGTACCCCATTCATTTAATGTGAAATAAACCAAGTTCCCATCCATAGATGTGGGTCTGATTATATGTTTGTAATTATAAATACATGATCATAAAGAACTGTAACAGCAAAGACCCAGAAATAACTCAGCAATACAACTTAAAGCATCAAATCTCTCACTCCCCCCACTATTTCAATACAAAACATCACCAATTCTCGCTTTTACCCTAACAATTCAGACTATTATTTTTTTCAGTATTTTAAACTTACAAAGATTTCCACCACTATCTCTTGTTGAATGTGGTTTCAGGTTACTCCACTATCAGATCTTTGCACTTACCAACACTTCTTGTTGTTCTCAGCCAAACATTTCAAACTGAAAACTAACCTCGTACAATGAGGGAGACCGAAGCAGCAGCTGAACCCACCGCATTCTCCGCCAGGCAGGTGTAGCGGCCTGTGTCACTGGGAGTTGTGTAATGAATCTTTATCGTGTTATCAGAGTTCACCTCGTACCTGTTGAGTCGAAACTATGGTTAGAGCACAAAGAGCAAATTCAATTTTCATCCCTTCTCACCGATAAGCTATAATTCATGCTGTGGTGTCCGACCTTGGAACCTAGCAGCTCCCCATTCTGTGCAAAATAAAATACAGTTTAGAAGATAAATGAAGGAAACCATATATTTGAAAGTCTGATATTAAGAATAATGGTTTCTATTTCAGCGCGGCAACTGAGGGAGAGCTGCACTGTCAGATGAGATGTTAAATGTCAAGCCCCATCTACAGTCCCAAGTGAGCATAAAAGATTCCATGGATGGCTTGAAAAAGGAATAGGGAACTTCTCGCTGGTGATTGAACAATATTTATCCCTTTCCCTTTGTAATTCAGACTGCCCTGTGTCCGACGTTACAACTGCGGCCACATTTCAAAAATATTTCATTCGCTGTGCAGCATTTTGGGGTGTCCAGAGGATGAGCAAGATGATATATAAATGCAACTTTCTTCTTTGTTGCTTTTCCAAGTGCTTCCTCCAGGGAAACAGTCAGAGAAGAGAAAAATGTTTTAGTCCCAGGAGTATGTTGACTTGCCTGGAGTATTCAGCTGTCCATTAAAGACATGTTTTACTCACCTGCCTGTGGGGAGGTCTCCATTTTCCTTCTGCCAGTGTACACGTGGCATTGGATCACCACGGGTCTCACAGGAAAACGTCACTGTATCCCCGACTGATACCGTTGTGTCACTCGGCCTCTGGATAAAGGTTGGCTTTACTGGAATAAGATAGAAGCAGTTAGAGTTACGTAATTAGAAGTGAATCCTCGTAGGGGTCAGTACTGCGTGACATTCTCCCATTTCATCATCCCAGATTGAATGAAAGACTGTGAGAGTAATTGACATTTCACAAGTCTGAGTTACAGCAGGACTGACATGCCAGTGGCAAGTCCAGACACTGGATCAGTCAGAAGTGGCGTTGAAGCCTAATCTGCATTCATAAGAACAGAACGTGGGTTTGTCACACTGGATTGCAGCTCAGCTCCCAAAAAATACTAATGAGGCAGTGCTACCTTGTCAGAGGTGTGACATTAGAAACAGACGACATCCAGTTGCTCAAATGGATATTCACAGAATTGTTACAACACAGAAGAAGACCATTTGGCCCATCATGTCGGCAGCAGCTCTCTGAGTGAGCATTTCGCCTGCTGCCAATCTCCTCTGTGATACTGGGAGCAGGCTGATAAGACACATGGGACAGGAACAGAAACTGCCAAATGAGACACTGACTGAATTGACACTGGCCATCTGCAAGAGCACTCAAGTCAACACATAAACTTGTTATCATTATAATGACTTTGTGACTGCCCACTCACGTTTGCACAAAAGAACAAGACCATGATAGAATTGATCCCATTGCATTGCTGAAAGTTGAGCAAAGAATTCTCCTGCCCAACATTCCATCAAACCATGAAAAACAGATTATCCCATCATTGGCCTTATGTTCCATGGAGTATTTGGTCAATAAACTTCCAGACACAGATGATTATCACCTTTGTGGCAAGACAAATAAAAGAGACCATCAGACTCCATAATGGGCTAATAGCTGGTCAGACAAGAGGGTTTCAGAGGACAATGGATCTTGTTGAAATACCCTGGCTGAACAGGAGTATCATGTTTATTCCCATTAACAAGTTCAAGTCTGGATGGGGCAATAGAACTCAGGCCAGGTGTGGGCAAATACCTATGACGCGGTGCTAGCAGAACCAGTATAAAAGAAGAAACATTGGAACAGATCTTCAGTGATAACTTGGGAGTCCCCAGGCACAACCAATGCATGAAGAAGGTACCCTGGGTTTCGGGCCCAGAGAAGATATATATCGCGTGGTCGTAGCCTTGCCAGTCTTCTTCACTAAGTGTGGGTAATACCTTCAGCTCAACTGTGAGTCTGAGTCATATTTTGTGGGAATGAGAGAACTATGAATAAAATTAGGTTAAACCGTGAACTTGTGTTTGTTCTTTGTTCATTTTGCGCATAAGGGCACCTGTGTCAAACGTTTCAGTAATAAACTGGTCAAAGTGTCTGAAGTTTTACAGACATCTGCCTTCTTCCCAGCCGTACACATTATTCCTTTTTAAATATTCATCTGTAATGATAGAATTGATCCCACTGCATTGCTGAAAGTTGAGCAAGGAATTCTCCTGGCCAACATTCCATCAAACCACAAAAAACAGATTATCCCAATCATTGGCCTTATGTTCCATGAAATATTTGGTCAACACAGAGCGGGATTTTCCACACACACCCTCTTCCCACATCAAAGGAGGCCCTCCCATTGGTCGGTAGTGGAAGCTTCCAGTTAAATCATGGTCAATGGGGTTTACCGTTGTTCACACCCTCTGCCGGCAGGGTACACACAGTGGGGAGCTTGCTGTTGATGGGATTGAAAGATCCCAGCCACAGACTCTACACCTTCTTGTAATTCTGTTCTCAGGCTATAGTGAGGGAGTCAAGTACTCTGGAAATAATTGTACGGTTTCTCTCACCCAGTATGGACATTCGGGCAGCCTGACTCTCCCGCCGTCCCGCTATATTCATTGCTACACAGATGTACACTCCCGAATCACTCCAGTGAGTGTGGAAAATGATGAGTTTGTCAACAGTGATCTGCAGAAAAAGACAAAATATGGTTCTGAAACAAAATCCAAATGGACAAAGGCTTTCTAAATGATGCTCCCTTGCTAAACAGATTGAGCACAAATTTGTTTTTTAAAAAGTCAGAGCTTACTACTTAGGCAATAGTGGAACAGTCAATTTATTCAGCAATTCAAGTTGCTTTTGCTGGAACTCTTAGAATGTGAGTCAGAATATCACTGTTTGGAGTCTAATTGTCTACTTTGTATTTTCGAGAAGACGGTGTTCATTGTGACAAATCTTTCCCACAGTCTTAATATGCATTTAATAAGTCAAGAGTCAGACTTTTACCCAATATGTGAAAAAGTGGATGTTTATCGTTGTGAACAAAAAGATTAAGAGAATAAGTAGACCATACAGCCTGTCGCACCTGTTCCACCATTGAATAATTGAGTTTCCAATCACCATTGTTAGAATCCATTATTTAGGAAGTTATAGCAGGATACGTAGAAAATCAGGATTTTATCAGGCAAAGTCAACATGGCTTTGTGAAAGGGACATTGTGTCTAACTAATTTATTAGAGTTGTTCGAGGAAGTTACAGGGCAGGTAGATGAAGGAGAACTTTAGATGTGGTGTATTTTGGATTTCCAGAAAGCATTTGATAAAGTGCCACATCAAAGCTTACTACACAAGATAAGATGACATGGTGTATGGGGTAACATAGATAAAGAACTGGTTAGCTAAGAGGAAGCTAGGGGAGATGGTGGTGCGGTGTTAATTTCACCAGACTAATATCTAGTAGACCCAGGGTACTGCTACGGAAACCTGGGTTCATATCCTACCATAGCAAATGGTGAAATTTGAACTCAATAAAAAAAATCTGGAATTAAAAAACCAACCACTGTTGCAAAATCCCAACCAGTTTACTAATAGTTCCCTTTAGGGAAATCTGCCTTTCTTACCTGGCCTGGCCTACATGTGACTATAGGCCTACAGCAGTGTGGTTGACTCTTAAATGCTGTCTGAACAAGGGTAATTAGGGATGGGCAATAAATGCAGGCCTAGCCAGTGATGCTCAGATCCCATGAGCAAATTAAAAAAGGAAGCAGAGAGTAGGGTTAAATGGGTCTTTTTCATATTGGCAAGCTGAAGTTAATGGAATGCCATGGGGATCAGTGCTAGGCCTCAACTATTTACAATCTACATCAATGACTTTGATGAAGCAGACAAGAAGCCTCTCAAAAGTTCATTAGTCTGTGTAGTTATTAGTGCACTTGTTAGTCTATGGAGTTATCTTACCAGGAAAGCAGAGGAGGCTGGGTCATTTAATTTATTTGAGGCAGAGTTCGGCAGATTTTTGACAGACAAGGGAGTCAAGAGTTATGAGGAGAAGACAGCAAAGCAGAGTTGAGACACATCCAGATCAGCCATGATCTTATTAAATGGTGGAACAGGTTTGATGGGCCAAATGGCCATCTCCTGTTCCTACATCCTATGTTCCTATATTCCTAATATGATCTTGACCGACCTTCAGCTTCAAGTTACCAAGCGCTCCCGATATCCCTTGATTTCCTGAGAGACCAAAAGTCTGTCTACCTCAACTTGAAATATATTCAACAATGGAGCATCCTCAGCTCTCTGAAATAGAGAATTCCAAAGATTCACAACCCTTTGAGTGAATTAATTTCTCCTCAACTCAGTACTAAATGATTGCCCCCTTATCTTGAGAATTTGCCCCCATGTTGCTAAATTCCCCTGTAAGGGGAAACAACCTCTCGGTACCTACCCTAACAAGCCCCTTCAGAATCTTGGGTATTTTAAAGAGATCACCTCTAATGCTTCTAAATCCCAAAGAATATGAATGCAATTCTCTCATCATAGGACAACATCTTTATCCCAGGGACCAATCTAGGGAGCCTTCACTGAACAATCTCCAATGCAAGTATATCCTTCCTGCAACACAGTATTTCAGGCGTGGTCTTACCAAAAACCATGTACAATTTTAATAAGATTTCTTTATTTCTATACTCCAGTCCTTTTGCAACAAAGGCCGACATGCCTTTTACCTTCCTAATGGCTTTCTGTACTTGAATGCTAACTTTCTGTGTTCCTTGTATGAGTATATCCAAATTCCCTGAACATTAACATTTATAATTTTCACACCTTGAAAAAAATGCTGCTTTTCCATTCGTACTGACCTCATACTTCCCATATTAAAGTCCAGCTGCCGCCTTGTTCCCCACTTTCCTAAACTGCCTCTATCTCTTTACCGCCTCTTTGTGTCCTCCTCACAGCTTATATTTCTATCTAGCAGTCGCCAGGTAGAGAACGTAAGCATTGCTGAAAAGAGAAACATGTTGCCAAAGCTTTTCATCTTGCACTCGTCAGGACAAACGCAAGAATGCCAAATTTCAAAAAGATCACAAAAATCTATACTACAGGAGATAAGAGTGCTGATTGGAGAATCATCTTTGATTAGCCGAGGCATTGGCATGGAAAAAGCTGCGGGAACTACCGGCTCCCTATATTGTTGGGAATCCAAATAAAAAGACACAAGGCTTGAAAATAATCCTTTTGTTTGCAGAGAACAGCAGCCGGATTCTCTGTTCCTTTTTTAAAATGTATTTCTTTTCCAATAAAGGGTCAATTTAGCATGGCCAATCCACCTAACCTGCACATAGAATCAGAGAATCATAAAATTTACAGTGCAGAAGTAGGCCATTCAGACCAACGAGTCTGCACCGTCTCTTGGAAAGAGCGCCCACACCTCCACCCTATCCCCATAACCCAGCAACCTCATCTAACTTAAGGGCATTTTAGCATGGCCAATCCACCTGCACATCTTTGGATTATGGGAGGAAACCGGAGCACCCAGAGGAAAACCACGCAGACACGGTGAGAGCGTGCAGACTTCGAACAGACAGTGGCCTAAGCGGGAATCAAACCTGGGACCCTGGCGCTGTGAAGCAATCATGCTACCGTGCTGCCCCACACCTTTGGATTGTGGGGGGCTGGTTTAGCACAGGGCTAAATAGCTGGCTTTTAAAGCAGACCAAGGCAGGCAGCAGCACGGTTCAATTCCCATACCAGCCTCCCCGAACAGGCGCCGGAATGTGGTGATCAGGGGCTTTTCACAGTAACTTCATTTGAAGCCTACTTGTGACAATAAGCGATTTTCATTTCATTCCATTTCAACCCTCGCAGACACCGGGAAAATGTGGAAAATCCACACAGACAGTGACCTGGGGCTGGGATCAAACCCGGGTCCTCAGCACCACAGGCAGCAGTGATAACCACCGCACCACTGTGCCACTCCGGATTCTCCATTCCGATTGTTGCTGACAGCAAGTATAAATGAACCGCATAGGGCAGTGCAATGGCGCAGTGGTTAACATTGTTTCCTAATGGCACCGAGGTACCATGTTCAATCCCAGCTCTGGGTCACTGTCCGTGTGGAGTTTGCACATTCCCCCCATGTTTGCGTGGGTTTTGCCCCCACAACCCAAAAGATGTGCAGAGTAGGTGGACTGATCACACTAAATTGCCCCTTAATTGGAAAAAATGAATTGGGTACTCTAAATTTATTTTTAAAAATATATAAATGAGCCGCATTATGAAGTCAATTGATTTTGTTAAATTGGTTGTCATTGTAGCTATCAGCGCACTCAGGATTGTCCAATAAGTGCTTCCAAATCACAGAATCGCATCTAACAGTAGACAGGTTGTTCTGGGTTCTGCTAGCACAGGCTGTTACATTCTGTGCTTTGCAAATTTCGCTGGTTTCCACCCCATACCAAGCAAAGGAAACTCTCAGCTGGCCTCCTCAGTTAGTTTAGAGAATCCTAAGCATCACGATGGGTTCCCGTACACACTAGGTGACAAACTGACCAATATTTCTTCAAACAAAACCTTACTGCTGTTTGCAGCTGGAACAGACTAGGTTAGAAACAAGTGATGGACTCACTCTGTAACGCTCGTCCTTTTCGTTTAGAGGAGCCCCATTCTTCTTCCATGTGACAGTTGGCTCTGGGTGGCCTCGAGGTGGCAAGCATTGCATTTCTGCCTGTTCGCCCAATGCCGCAACCACGTTGCTTGGCTGCTGTCTGAACTCCTCCCGTAAGGCTGAAAAGAAACAAGATTATGAAAATAAGTGTATTAATATCCAGGTGCACCTGGTAAAATGCTTCTGAGGGAGAATCCATGCACAAGATTGTGCTAAACAATGGTGTCCAATGACCACAACTTTCCAATGACAGAAATTTAAACCAACCATTGAAATGGTTCATCAAGTCACAGCCATGACAAGAAAGGACCAATTATATTTTTTAGTGTTTCAATTCTTGGACAGCACAGCACACTCATGAGGCACAATTGTAACCAACCCCTCATCCCCCCAACTCACTGCAACTCAGCCACAGGCTTCATCCTTCCCCCCCCCCCCCCCCCCCCCCCCCACCACCTCCCTTAGCAATCTCTCATCCTTTGTTCCACATAGTGACTGTTCCTGTGGGTGACTCCCCACCTCTGCCACTCTCTGATTTTCAACTCTTGCTCACCGGGAGTAACATGCTTCCAGCCAGCTTCAGGTGGCAGTTAGCATCCTGACCTGCAAATGAGGCCCAAGGGTCTTTGAAGGCCCAGGCCTCGGCTGAGTCAATTCACAGAGGAATACCTTTCCACCCTGTACCATGTACAGCCCAGATGAAACCTGTGTTAAAATTGAATCTCTGAAGCTTGTGCACTTCCCTCCAGAATTTGGCTTGAGATCTAGGTTAACTCTCCAAGTTATATTGGGAGAATGCTGCCTTTTCAGGCGTGTTGTCCTCTTGATACTGTGTTGAGATCTACCCTCAGGTGATTCAAGGTCATGCTGGTTAAATAGCCTACCATGCTGTTGGAGATTGAACAGGAAATTCCTCTGGTGTTTCCTCCAACATTCCTCCCCTTCCCTCTCAGGTGGATGTAAAATATCCCAAAGTACTATTGCTAGGAAGAGCTGTACCATGGATAGTGGGTTTGCCATTGTGTCATCACTCACTGCAGGACCTTAAACTGATCCTGTAGCCTCGGGAGCCCACCCACCATCCTTAATTGGACAGCAAGTGTGCCCTTTGTCCATTAATTGACCAATCGTACAAATATTGTTTCCACAGAACAATTCCCAACACAACACGGGTCATAACCTTCCTTTCATTCCGACATTGGGTTCCTGATTCCAAACTGAAAATCCATCCCCAAGTCAAGATTTCACCATCCCTCAAGCGACACTTATTCTGGAAACTTCCTGACGGCTTCACCTTAAAAAAAAAACAGTAACTGCGGCGTTGCTCTACTCTTCAGAAGAAAGAGGTTACTTGATGATGGGCAGCCTGCTCGGGGTCCTCTCTGGTCTGAATGAGGGATGGTGGTTGGGGGGGAGGGAACTCAAGCCAGGCAGAGCAGCACAGCAGCTGGAGATGGGAGGAACAGGAGACCAAGGTTGTTGGTACAGGATAGCTCTCCTCCCCTGGACATGCTCCACCCAGATCCGCAGTGGCACAGAGAACATTTCCCCTCTCTCTTTGATCCCTGAGACATTATGGAATTGGCCGCTGCATGCCAGCCAGTGCCCTCTACACCTTCAGTGGAAATGGGCGTGAAGATCGATGAAAATCATGTACCATCAGCCTCTGCACTAAAGCTACAGATTTCAGATTCAACACCTCCAGGCAAAATCAACTTATGGCCATCAGCAATTGGGACCAAAACTGTGTGCTAAATCCAGACTTCAAAATATCAGGCTACTCTTATTTTCACATTTTTGCCAAAATAAGGTCTTTTTTCTTTCATTTCTCAGTTGAAGTGCAATGAGTACTAGAAGCCAGCAGAGGGATTCTCAGTCCTGACAAATGGTTTTCCAGAACAGATGATACCTCACCAGCAGTTTTGATACAATGTAAATACCTGCTGATTACACTGGGATTCACTGGTAATTATACCCCTATTTACATTTTCAAACAGGAAACACCTCTGTGATGTGATCCATAGTTCCGATGTTGGTTGGATTCGGATGTTGGTGCCAATAAGCGAATATATGCAGTGCAGGACCAGATGGCCCAGCAGTAAGATGCAAAACTCATGGTTCTTTCCCTATGCTCTCGCCAGCAGTGCTCCCCTAGCCAACCCCATCATTTACTGTTTGTGGGGCCTCGCTGTGTGCAAATTGGCCCTGGGTTCCTCTTCAAAAGAGTTGGCTACATTTCAAAAGTAATTCACTGGGTGGAATTGAATGTCCTTTCCTGTGGCGGGTTTGGTGGCAGGGGTCCATTTAATCAGGTGGGGGGGGGGGGGGGGGAGATAGAAAGTGGGGTCTCCTCCACCTTCACATCCCTGTCATAATATCCACTCATGTATATAATGAGATGCAGACAGGCAGTGATTGACACACAGGATGACAAATGAACACACAACACAGAACAACCAATCACCAGACAGGACACCACCACTATAAAGCCCACAGGACATTAAGACTCTCCCTCTCTCAGGACCCAACTACTGAGACAGTCAGAGTGCACAAGCTAGTGAACACTATTACCATGCGGTAGCTGGTAAGTCTGGTCAAGCCAGTAAGAGGTCATCAGTTGGATTTGTAGAGTGTCAACCCACAGCTGAACATGTACAGCAGTCCACTAGTTAAATAAAACAGTGTTGGATCATCTCCTGTGTCAGAAGTTTTGTTTCTAGCTTCACTGCATCCAGTTGCAGTCAACGTCGAACCAACCTGCCTAAACAATCAATCCCCACTCGGGTTACGTCAATGGCTGGAATGTTCTTGGACAGCTTCCGCCCCACCATCAATTCATTCATTTAAACTTTAATGTGTCAAGAGGTTGCACAGTTGGCTTGCCCTGCAGCCTACATGCCAGTTACTTGCCCACTGCCCCATTCATATTTGGATTCAATAAACTTTAATGCTACTTAAATGGAGAAAGACTACGGAAAACTGCAGCACAGAGGGATTTGCGGATAAATCACAAAAAGCTAATATGCAAGTTCAACAGGTATTTCAAAGGGAATGGAATATAAAAATAGGGAAATCCTGCTAAAAATATGCACAACACTAGTTAGACCAGACCTGGAATGCTGTCAACAATTTTGGCTCCTTTATCTAAGGAAAGATATATTGGCATTGGAGGCATTCCAGAGAAGGTTCACTCGGTTGATCCCGGGAATGGAGGAAATTTCTTATGTTTTTGGACGCAAAGCATCAAAACCATTACAAAATATACAACGTACGTGCAGAAAGACATTATGATGCTATTAAATTTGATTGCAGAGTCGCACAATATCCTTTTGAAGTGTTAAGTAGGTTGGGCCTGCACACAATGGAGTGTAGGAGAATGAGAGGCAATCTTATTGAGACATATAGGATTCTCAGAGGGCTTGACAGGGGAGATGCTGAGAGGTTGTTCCCCCTTGTGGGAGAGTCTGGGACCAGAGGACCATAATCTCAGAGTAACGGTCACCCATTTAAAATAGAGTTGAGGAGACATTTTTTTTCTCAGAGGTAGTGAATCTGTGAAATTCTTGACTTCAGTCAGCAGTTGAAGTTGAGTTGTTAAATATGTTCAAAGCTGAGATAGACAGGTCTCTAATCAGTAAGGGATCAAGGGTTATGGGGATAAGGCTGGAAAGAGGAGTTGAGGATTATCATGTCAGATCAGTCATGATCTCATAGAACAGCAAAGCAGACTTGATGGGCCAAATGGCCCTCTTTTGCTCTTGGGTGTTATGGTCCTATTGTCCTCCTTATCTGTGGCTGACAGGAGGCTCAGGTGGAGCAATTTCTACTGAATTCAACAGGGTTGGTGATCAATTAAAGGGAACCATGAGAGAGGGAGAGAGAATTTCAACAAACTTCTCAGTGCCATTCTTTCTTCAACCATGCTGATCAGTGGGCATGTTGAAGCAGGAACTGGGGCAAGGCAGGGTTAGGCACAGATGAAGTCAATATAATAAGCACTCCTGTGATAGTTTCAAAGGCGAACCGCATTGTTACAGAGTGAGCCAGCCAGCATTGGATCCCTTCCAGGATTCTACTGCCAGGAGGTGAAGGCCACCTCAGCCCCAGAGGTACCATTCTGAATATACATCAGCCACAATTTACTGGAAGAGAATGCTGGCATTCACATGGCATAGGGGATTGATGTGCATTGGGGGGGGGGGGGGGGGGGGGGGTATTGGGGGAAACAAGAGGTATCTTGGGTGAGAGTTCCCTCAATGGCTCTTGCTGCCAATATGCGGTTTGATTATTGCCCCAATGAAGTAATACCTTTCTTTCATTCAAGCCGTTGAAACAATGCCTCGTTGCAGGGCAAAATTGAGAAGCATGCAATAACAATCCATGGAGCCCCTGGCAGGCTACACTACAGGCACCTCCAGATCATTCCAGCCGCAACATGCAAACGCTGCTCTCAGTGGCACATGTTGGATGTTATAATGTGCATAAATGGTGCTTTTCAATACTGCATACACAGCATGACCAATGGCACCAGGAAATAGCCTTGAATGCCCAGGAGCCACTTGGCTATATCTTTGCAGGTCATATAGTGGTTTGGCCATAGACTGCCTTAAAGTAAGGACATTTGTATTAGCTGCCTTGGAGGTGAGCATTACTTTGCATAAATCAGTGCTGATGGTCACAAACAAACATCACGGGCGGGATTTTCCGATCCTCCAGTCGCGTGTTTCTCGGCAGCGCGCCTTTCGCTGGTGCTGGGATTCTCTCTTCCCGCCACTTGTCAATAGGATTTCCCATTGAAGCCCCCCCCCCCCCACCCTACCCCCACCCCGTGCCATTGGGAAACCCACGTGCAGGGATGCGCTGCCAGCAGGAAACGAGAATCTCAACGGCAGGAGAATTCTGGCCTATGTTGGAAGAACAAAATAAACTCTGAGCGCAACTCTGAGCGCAACTCTGAGCGCGCCGGGTGAATCCTGCAAGAGCCCCAAATTGCGCTCCACGCTGCGCGACGGGCCAAACGCGACTCCCACAACTCGCTCTGTTCAGCGCATTCTGGATCTCAGCCTCACTGGGCGAGATCCAGATCTGCATATTTAAATGAGCCATGAGGCTGCAGACCTCCCCAGGGCGCCATTGACCACTGGTTTCCACAAGCATGGACCAGGCATAACGGCACCTCGGGGTGGGTTTCACTGGCCTTCAAGAACCCCTGGGGCACCGGGGACAGGGCAGGGTTGTAATGAAATAGGTGGGGACACAGGGCCCAGGGTACAATCTATAATGCGTATTCTGTTGGACATTCTCCTGCTCTATAAAATTATGTAAATCCATTAATTGTCGCTAGAGAAGGCAATATAATTGCTTTCTCAAGTAAACAACATTTTGGTCACCTTCTCCCACCTTCACATGGTCCTTCTCCAATATTTCCCTTCCCTTTCTTGATTTCTCTCTCTTCTGGGGATAGACTGTTCAAAAATAATCACTAGAAGCCCACTGATTCCCACAATTACCTCAACTACACCTCACTCTGCTTCCTATCAGGAATCCATTCCATTCTTCCAATTTCTCCGTCTCTGGCACATCTGTTGTGTTGATTTTTCTTTATATATCTGCTCATGGTTTGCATATGTCACTGGCGAGGATAGCATTTATTGCCCATTCCTAATTTCCCTTGAGAAGATGGTGGGGAGCCGCCTTCTTGAGCCGCGGCAGTCCGTATGGTGCAGGAACATCCACAATGCTGTCAAGGATGGAGTTCCAGGATTTTGACCCAGCGACATTGAAGGAATAGTAATATATTTCCAGGTAAAGAATAATAATCTTAAAGGCTTCTAAACACTATTGAATGCAAGCCTAACCTCTCTAAACTTTCTACAAGAGACAATCTGCCCATTCGTGGTATTATTCGTGGACCTTTACATGGTCCATGTCCCACCCATGGCAATCTTGCGGAGGGCAGGGCAGAAGAATCCGACCCATTGTCTTTAACTTTTCTGGTTTACCAGGGTGAGGGGACTCTTGTCATGGAATCTCTCTTTCTCAAGTGTCTATACTGTGTATTCTGAAATGTTCTTTAAATGTCTGCCTCTGAACTTCTATTGATCTATCCCTTAAGCACATTTGCCAGCTCAAATGAGTTAGCTCCACTTTCAATCCCTCATAATTGCCTTTATTTAAGTTTAAAATACTAGCCTTGGATGCACGCTTCTCTCCCTCAAACTAATGTAA